>NC_073228.2:141292500-141917500 GCF_029281585.2 Gorilla gorilla gorilla
ACAATTTGTCAGATGGCACAGAGGAAATATTTATAATACAAAATCCAATCAACAGATATGAAGAGTCTGTTCACACACACATTTAACTAGTATTTACTGAGTGGATGAGAGTTTCATCTCCTGGGTAACAGCATTGTGCTAGATGCTAACTGAAAGCACGCAAACTATATAAGCACATGGCAGACCAAGAAACCCCACTGAAAACAGATACTCTTTCAAAAATTGTGCCAAGTTCTTGTGTTCTCTGATGGCATCTCTAGGGTAAGGGGTATGTGGCGGGGGGGGGAGAGGGGGAAATGATGTTGAATTTACAAGACATTGTATAACAAAAGCAAGGTCACAAAACTATGCTTTATTTTTCCTCATATGCAGCCAGATATCTAGAGTGTACAGGTCTATGATGACCCGTACCATCTCCTGCCCTTGAAGGACTTCAACCTCTCATTGAAGTCCACATGGTATGATGACATGTAGGGCCCCAACCTCAGAGGCACCCCTCCAGTTCAGCTCAACAGCATGGATGGCCACTCTCACCTTCCAGCTCTCCACAGATGTGGACCCAGTTTCTGGATGTGGCATTCGCACATCACACCGAACTAGAAGCTTTTAGCGCCTCTGCCAGGGCTCCAGATTCTGTTCTGCAAAACACCGCAACTGCTCGGCAACCTCTTCAAAACAGTCAAAATTAATTTTAGACAAACATTTAAGAGGAAAAGAAAATCTATCTGAGGGATCTTGCCAACACTCACAGCTGTGACACTGACAAGAAAAGGGCTGCAGAAGAGAGAATTTGCCACAGACCATTCACTTGTCATCATATACGGCATTTTGCACAAATTGGCATAATTTAGGTAGGCAAGAAAATAGGCCAACTACAGCAAAACACCTAAGGCTCATTCCAAAGACCAATCAAGACAGGATGAGAGAGGTACAAATAAAGCACACTGCCACACACTTCCTGGGAGATGGTTTTTATCGCAGGCTTACAAATGATAATCCAAATAAGACACATAAGTTCCAAGTATAACAGCCCTCTTTAAAATAGCACAGAAGCATCTCCAATTCCTCACAAGCTCTGGTGTTGCACAAGACTACCAGAAGGGCCAAGAGCTTTCTAGGCTTCCAAGAACACCTTGTCCTGGTCCTGTCTGTCCCCTCAGGAGCTGATATGCCCTGTCCTCTGTTGGGGACTGCCTGCCTTTGTGGATCCCAAATGTTTGAATCCCCACTGTCTAATACTACTCGGATTTGTATTAAGTTTTTGACAATACAGTGCATCACTGCACCAAACATCCTTCATCAGGGTTCAAGATGTCATTGCTGAGGTGAACCAGAAGCAGGAGGGACCCCTGACTTTGTGGATTTGACACACGGTCCCAACACTTGATGAAGTGATGAGCAATCCAAAGCTGGTGGTGATGGCAAGAGCCACTGTTCCTGACTACCATCATGTGCTGAGCTTCCACAGAGCACTTGCAGGTCTGTCCTCAGCACAGTGACATCCTCATCTCACAGACTGAGAGCCACAAAGCTGCAAGAGGCAGAGCTGGTGTTCACATCCAGGTCTCCGAGATGCTGAGGAACAGATCTGAATCAAGTCCCTCATGGCTGGAGTGTGGAAGGAAAACCAGTTGGCCACAACATCTCGAGTTCCATGCAGCTTAGCTGTGTTGTCTCTTTAAGGTTCTGATGGGTACATACAGGTTTCAGACATGCTTGATGGCATTTTATGGGGAAAATCCTAGGCTACTAATAATATTAACCAATTCTGTGATGTGAGACTGTCAAGGGCATATTCAGCATACAGGGATACCACCCCCGCCCCATCCTACTCCACCCACAGTGTCCTGTTCACTCTGGTCCATGTATGTGGGCGAGGGAGGATCTCTACCTCCACCCAGGTTCAAGCAGAACTTCACATTCTTTCTTGCTCTGACATAAAAATTCCCATGTCTTTGTCCTATGTTCCCTACTAAAGGAAATCCTTTCTCCTCTTCTCTCTAAAAGGGACTCTGCAACCTGGGGGTACTTGGGGATTTTCTATTTAATAAAAAGGGCTAAATACAAGACAACTTGGCAGTCAAAAATCCCCTATGGTCTGAAACAAGGTCATGGAGAAGTCAATGTGGGGAAATCATGCTTGCCTGGAAGCCGTATGTATCTATAAGCAAATAAAGGACTTTTGTTCCAGTGGCTGCTAACGCAATGACCCCTGGGACCTGAACAGCCTCCCAGCCTAACTTGTATATATTTTTAATGAAAAATTTCAAATTAGATTAGCTTAATTTGACCACATCTGCCTTTTTAAATAAAGGAAATTACCATTTTAATAGGAACACCAGCTATTTGTCTTGAGGAAGAAGGTCCTTGTGAGGTCTGCTTTGCTCGTTCCATTTCCGTTTTTAATAAGAGAAAAGGGGAGTGAGGACAGCTGCTCAGGCTTGAAAAACACACAGTGGTTCTCCTGGTGAGCATACAAAGAGATTGAGAGAAACACCAGAGAAATCTCCTTCATAGATGTTCTCAACTACCAGAGGCAAAAAGGGTTTCCCTCTGCACGTTAACATGGCCTGTCTCAATTGCCTTCAGAAAATCTGTTCTGAGCCCCTACTGCCAGCAAGGCATGGTGTCAGGGCCAGCACTTCCAGAGGAGTTCAGGAAAGAAGCCAGAGGTCAACTGTCTGAACCAAGGCCTGCAGTTAGGGAGTGGCTGGTGGGGGGTGTGGCAAATGGAACAGAGCTGGCGGGAGTGTGTATAAATATATGTATACACACACATACATACTTTAAGTTCTGGGATACATGTGCAGAACGTGCAGGTTTGTTACATAGGTATACGTGCCAAGGTGGTTTGCTGCACCCATCAATCCATCATGTAGGTTTTAAGCCCTGCATGCATTAGGTATTTGTCCTAATGCCCTCCCTCCCCTTGCCCCCCACCCCCCAACAGACCTGGGTGTGTGATGTTGCCCTCCCTGACATTTCTCATTGTTCTATTCCCACTTATGAGCGAGAATACCCAGTGTCTGGTGTTTTGTTCCTGTGTTAGTTTGCTGAGAATGATGGTTTCCAGCTTTATACATGTCCCTGCAAAAGACGTGAACTCATCCTTTTTATGGCCGCATAGTATTCCATTATGTATATGTGCCACATTTTCTTTATCCAGTCTATCACTGATGGACATTTGGGTTGGTTCCAAGTTTTGCTATTGTGAATAGTGCTGCAATAAGTATACGTGTGCTGGTGAATATTGAGGGAGGGAGTGGCTGGATGAGGCTAAGGAAACGCCAGGAACCCCAACATGAAGGGCACCCAGCAATACAGGCCACCTTAAGGAGAACAGACTTCAATCCTGAGGGCAAGGGAGATCAAGAATCGTTTTATTTTCAGAATACCCTCTGGCTCCTGTGTAAGAAAATGTAACTGCAAATACAGCAATGGTGACTACTCCATGACAGAATGGGGCTTATCCTTTTCTCCCAGCCCCACCAAACCCCCGATTCACTCGGTGCCTCCCCAGGTCCTTCCACACATCTCTCCCCGCTGCCCTCCATGGTCAATTCCTCCTCCTCAGCTGGTTCTTGGTCTGCATTTTTCACATGTCCCCTGGGATCTGCTCCTGCAATTAGGCCTCTCTCTCAAGCATCCTAAATCATCTCCAACTGCTTCCTCTTGAGCTCCCAGTCTCTACGGCACAGACAGCCTTCTCCCCTAGCCCTGCTGCCCAAAACAAAGGTCCTGGGCTTGGCTGCCAAACTCCCTGAGTGCAGGCTCTAAATCTGACACTCACATACTGCCCTCCAGGTAGCTATGCAACCTGCCTTCCATTGCCACAGCTCCCTGAAACTGCCCTCTCCAACACCTTCACACTGACCTCCACACTGCCAAAGCCTAGAACTCTTCTCAGTTTTCTTCCTTGTGGCTTTTCCCACACTTGACCATACCCTATTCCTCCACCTTGAAACTCTTCTCCTTTAGTCTAAATTAATTCTATCCACAATATCCACCTACCTTTCAGGTCACTCCTTCACTGGCTCAACTCTCTGTTTCTAAGTGTACACTGGCCTCAAAGCTCCATTACCAGCCCTCCCTGCTGTTTATATTTCCCAGATCCCCCAAGTCCATGGCTTTACCACTGCTTGCACCCACAGTCCATAGACATCCAACCACCCAATGCATATCCAACCTCAGCAACTTTACAATCCCCAACGCCAGCCCACAACTTGATTTTTATCTACCTTTCCTAATTCTGTCCAAAGTATGACTCCTATGACTGGAATGTTCAGTTATTTCTATAACTTATCTCTGTCCCTCTTTTCTTCCATCGACAATTACCAAGTCTTAGCAAATCTCACTCAATGGTATGTGCTGCTCCCAGGGGTGATCTCTGGAGTTACAGTGAAGGGTTCAGGCTCTGGAGACTGACTGCATGGGCTCACACCCAGCATAGACATGAGGTGTCTGTGTGACCTTAGACAAGCTGTTTAATTGCTATGCCTCCATTTTCTTATCTGTAAAAGGGGATAATACGAGTACTGTTCTGAGGATTACAGGTAAACACAATGAGTTTGGCATAGTGCCCAGCATACAGTAAGAACTCCATTAATGAAAGCTGCAATTATTAATCTGATTGCTTTTGTCCATCCCTTCCTTTCCATTTCCTTCTACCCCAGGCCTATACTTGAATTATTCCAATACATAGTGACTTGGTTCCCTTTCTCCAGCCTCTATTCACCCAAATGTGTGCCAAATATCATTTTTATATTTACTTTTTGAGGCCCTACCCTTATTGTATCATCTAGCATTACTGACAAGATAAAGTCCAGCCTCTTTCTCCTAACACATGATGCCCTGTGACTCTCCTCTGCTCATAGAAAATGGGCAGACCCAGCCCCAACATCCAGTGCTTTCTCCACATCTTTTCCAATACATACCCTTTGTCTTAAAATTCCTCTGCCCACCCCCTGCACCTATAGACACATGATAGAATTTTGTGCAGCAAGCAAGAAGGGCAATGAGGATGTATATTACAGTAGATCAATCGCATTAGGGGTCCCAATTCTTCACCCCTTCCTGTATGTACACTCTTGGCCATGTCACCTTGCAGAGGGCTTACACTCTGCCATTAAGCCCATCCATGTGACTTGTCAACAGATAGGACACAAGCAGAAGCTTGAAAAAACACTAGAGTGTTTCAGCTACTGCTCCTTTGCCTCAGCCATCACCATAAGAACATGCCTGAGCTAGCTTCTAGGAGATGAGACACATGGAGTTGCCCCAGCCAAGGCCATCCTGCATCAGCTGACAGCCAGTGGATGCACAGGCATGCCAGGAGACCAGCCAAGGTGAGTCAACCCTAGCTAACTACAGACATAAATGCTTATTGTTGTGTGTTTCAGTGGCTGGTCGATTTGCAACAGATAGCTGATATATACATCAAATGACATCAAGAAAAGTTCACAGCACATTAGAAAGGGAAGATCACAGACAGCAGAGCAATAACATGGTCCCAACTGTGTATGTGTGCTTATGTTCATAGGAGGTGACACAGCTGCAATTACATATTTCTAATAATTGTTCAACTAATGCTAGGCTGTTTCCCAGCCTAGCAGACAATGTTCTTAAGAAACCGTGTCTGCTTTGTTTACCATAATAAACTTAAGTGCCTAACTCAAGGCCAGGAACATTGTATACACATAATAAACACTATTAAGTGAATGAATGTCCATGAAAGTGCATGCATCCACAGATCTAGAGGGTTCACACCAAATGGTAAAAAGTGGTTATCTCCAGATGTTCAAATGATGAGTTATGTTTTAGGATTTTTTTTCAATAAGTATTTTCTATTTTTCTACAGTTAACATGGATGACTTATATAATAAAGTAATAAGAGTAAAGTAATAAATCCTTCAAAATGAAGGTTCCTGGATTCCAGGCAGAGGGTTTCTCAGCCAGCCTAACCCCAGGCAATTCTTCCTTCTCTGAATCCTTGGTGTGCACTGTCATTCCTTCTTGCATTTTTATTTACTTTTTTAGTGTCATTCATTCTTACATTTTTATTTACTTTTTTAGATAAAAACTCCTGATATTAAGAGTTGTACAGTTTACTGGTGGATCTTTATCTCCACCGGTAGACTGTAAAACTCTTTATTAAGACTTTTACACACTACACACTACACAGTCCCGTAGACCTTAATGTCAACTTTTAAAAATTAATTCACTAGCATCTCTGAATTTTATGACAATTCTGAAACAGAGAAAGTCCTAAAATTGTTGTACATTTGAAGAAACTGAGGCACAGTGAGTTGCTTAGTATCACAAAGGACAGCATTATAATTCATCACAAGGCTGGAATCAGGTCTCAAACCTTGACCTTTTCTCCAATGTTGCTGCCACCACGCCTTATAGCCTTCATCAGCATTAGTGCTGGTGACCACCTGTGAAGCCTCCCACAGGCTATGCCCTTTAAAGGCTGGGTATGAATCTCCTTCATCTTTGCAACTCTCCCATCTCAACCAGAGCCTTACATGCAATAAGTGCTCAATAAATATTCCCTGAGCTGAACCAGGAGGAACAGACCACAAGAATGAGAAAGCCAGCTCCAAGAGCCAGCTCTTGTTTCTTCCATGGGAGAAGTGTTATAAAGTGTAACAGGGTTTTAAGATAGTCTCCAGAGCAGAGTGAGTCTGTAAGGCTCATTAAGTCTGGGGGTCCTTAACCCAAGACCCATGGATGGACTTCACAGGGTCCATCAAGTCCTGGCACTGTGTGAAAAATACTTTTTGGATATGTACAATGTTTCTCAGGGAAAGGGTAAAGCTTTGATCAGAATTGGAGTCAATAACTCAGCAAAGCTGAGGTCCAGCAAGACCAAGTTACTTCTGCCCATTGGTGCATGGTGGCCAATGGGCAGACCTGGGGCCAAACCCAGACCTCCTCATTTCTACCCTGAGGTCTTCTCTTCCTTGTAGGCTGCCCAGCATGTGGCATGTGTACACCAATGACATGGTCCCAGAACACTGCATTTCTGCAGCTTGGAAGGATGGTCAGCTTTGTAGCTTTATTGGATTTTGTTTCCCGCAGATCACAATGTTTTGTAAGGGTAAAAAAATTTCTGACGTGATCTGGATACATTCCTCTAATTCATCAGGAATTCATACAAATGTCAGGTGTGCCAAAGTAATTTTCTTTAAAATGATTTATCAGCCATACGAACACAAGCCATCCCACCTGATCCTTGGAATTAAAACCACATTTCTCTTCAGAAGGGAATAAAAGTGCAGTCTTGACAAACAGGACACATTTTCACTGGTCTGGGATGAGCTGGTCTCCATCAGGGAGCAAAGTAGTAAACAGGAGGACATTTTATCAGGCCTGTGAATCTTCCCCACATCTCATCCACACCAGATCTGGCACTTGATACCTGGTGACTCATTCCCAACTGACTGTGTTTAATAACTAACATAATCACCCAGCTACCAGCCAAACTGCAGGCAGCTGCTACATTATGTGTGCCCTGGAATAAAGGAGAAGGCAAGGCTATGGTGAGGTGAGGTGGTTGATGGAGCAGAAATAATGTTCCTGCAATGCAGCTTGGAAGAGATACAAGTCAGTTCCTGCAAGGCGTGGAGCTATATTCTTGAGAGGTGAGGAGGTAAGCTCAGCGGGCCAATCCAAAGCATGCTGTTTATCCTGGGTGGGATTCTATCCTGCATGTGCACTTACCCTCTGAGAAAAGCCTAGATAGGAATAGCTAACCAAGGTCATTCACTTAGTTTCCTCCCAGAAAGATCCCAATCCCCCCCAATACAAATAGAAAGGCTACAACTGCCTACTAATGGCACCCATTCGTAACTCTGAATCTCTCTCCAACATAAGTTACGTTTCCTTGCAGCCAATAACATTACTCAATATTTTGCAGCTTTTTGAAGGACTGCCTCAGTTGAGGCTCTTGGGTTCCACTATCTAGAGACAGATGGAGATTTTAAGCCTCAGAACCCAGACACCAAACTGGATTTGGGGTTCCTCACTGAAATTCAGCCAGTTCTGTTCCTCACATTTCCTGGGATAAAAAATTCCCTCCACTAACCTATCTCCAAAATTCCTTGAGTATTTCTTAATGAGAAGTAACATAGAAAACACCACCAGCAAGCATGACAAGTAACTCAAAGGCATTTGACTAGCACAGTGTTTTTCAAAGTATGATACAACTAAGGATTTTAGAAAATATACATATATTTTTATTTAAGTAATTTACATGAAGGTGTATTAAACCTGTGGCTTCAAATGGATTATCCTTTAAAACTAAGTTAGGGGGAAAGAGGAATTGATTTTTTAAATATTTCTACATTAATTCAAGTGTCTGATAATGTGGCAGGAATCAGGACTGTGGTACCCACAAATCTAGGAAGTACTGGATTAGGTATGAGATTGGAGACCCCTGCCTAGTGCACCTGCTGCAACTGCAGCTACCTATGAGCACACATCTAGGTTGTGATTAGGGGAAGGCAATGAACATTCTCTGGTTATCTACTCTGTTTCAGAAGCCATTTATGCACTGTCTCATTTAATTTTCCTAATAACCCTATGAGGTAAAACTCAGCCTCCTCGTTTTATAGCCAGGGGAAAAAACCCAGATACATTAAGTAGTTGTCCAAAGTAGTATACTTATTAATCTCATGTGCATTGAGTGACTTATCTGGCCTTGATATGTGGCTGAACCAATTCACTGCCACCCAAGAGAGGGTGTCTCAGGGGCCATCTATCCCCCTTAAAAAATATAACACTAAGAACTCACTCTCCAAAGAGCCTTACGCGTTTATACTTTGAATGCTTAAAAAAACTTTTGCAACCATCAACACCTGTGTACCTTGTGGTATTACTTGAAACAGAGCCCAGAGATGTTGAGCAAGTTGCCCAAGGTCACTCAGTAAGTGAGCAATTGAGGCAGGATCAGAACTGAGACTTCCAGATTCTTGGTCCAAAAGCTCAACACCCTGCTCCATGATCCCACCATGATGTCAGGCCAAAGAGTCAGAGCCTTACCAAAGAACTCATCCAGAAGTGGGATGCAGGGAGCTCCATGGATGACCCTCTAGAACAGCAATGGCATCCCACCTAGCAAGGGCTGGTCCAAGAAGTGAGTGGAGCCACGCCCACTCCTCCTCGATGTTTGAGGACTGGGTATGTGTGGATGCCAGTGGTGATGGACCGCTTGCTGTCATCTCCTAGAGATCAACGTCTGGGCTGTACATGTGATCGTAGTTTTTATTTCTATCAAACAGAGCTTTCCAGCTTTACCTTCCTAACTGGATCATAAACTCCTTAAAAATCTTAAGGACAGAGATCAAGTCTGTCCTTCTCTTCACCATAAGCTCCTCTCCTCTCATAGAGGCAGCCCTGGATGTCAGGTTTATTCATTGTCCTCTCACTCCTCACAACTGTCTCCTTTTCCTTGCCAACACTGGGTCAAATTGTGGACTTTACCTGTCTGTCCTCTGCTAAAGAACAGTGGTTGAGCATGGGAGCTCTGAAGAGAGACTTCCTAAGTTCACTTACTAGCTCTTGACCTTGAGCAAGTCACTTACCCTCTCTGAGATTCATGTCCTTCTCCATCAAGTGAGAATAACACTAATACAGACTACTCAGGGCTGCAAGGGGCCTAAGTCATTTCAGCTGGCTCTCACACATTCAAGACTCAGCTCAAACATCGCTCCCCCAGGAAGCCTTCTTGGACACACCCACCCTCCTGTCCACAGAGGCCAGCACTACACCCAGCATATACTTGATGCTTAGTAAATATTTACCAAGTGAATGTTTGAAGAAAATTTCCCAAAGAAAAGAGAATCATCAGAACCTAAAAGAAGGAAGATGAACTACTAGGATGGCGATGATAGGGTCAATCCTCGGTAGCCTGGAGAGACTACCCAGGACACCGTCTGGGCCATACCAGCCAGCCACACCATACAGGAGGCTGCCAACACCACCGACACCTGAGCCCATTCCACTGGCCCACAACACTTCCATGAGGCCTGCCAGCCAGCCCGCCTGCCATTTCTGAGCATCTGCAAACCTTAGTGAGGAAGCCTCATTAGCTGATGGGTTGCAATGAGGTGGCACCATGACAATAATTTGTGCCTTTGAAATAATTGGTGCCTAGAGACTAAGTGTTCAGTCCAAGATAAAGCGGCATGAGGCAGAGGCAGATCCCCATCACCCTGGGAGATGGGCCAGAGAAACCTGAACTGCAATCCATCCTCAGCTTCCCCAGGAAAAGCAGAATGTAATGTGATTGTATCTGGCATTAAGCAATGTATCTGGCCTTGGATCATTAACTTATATGGTTCACGAAAATATAGTAACAAGTCTGAAATATTTGCTTAATTTATCTCTGACTCAATCCCTTCAAGCAGCTTCTGATAGGATATGCAGAACACATTCTTCTCTCAGGAAGAGAGAAACAAATCTTTGGGGGAATTATGAGAGTAAATAAAGCAGGAGACACCCAGAGACCACAGCTAAACAAATACTCAACAAATCTAATTGATTCTCTAATTTGAAAATTTGGCAGATTAACAGGGTTTTATGGTGATTTTATGGATAATATTTCCATAATTTCTTCCTAGTTAAGTGATCGATAAAATCTAATACTATAACACTTGTTTATTCCTGCAAATGAACAAGCTGCATGAAAAATACTTTATGGAAGATGCCAAATGCACCAGCCTACCATAATCTGCAGCCCACAAAACAGGGCAGAGAGACTAACCCAATAGATATACAGCATGCACCACGCCAGTTGGATTTTCCAAAAACCTGACACTGCAAGCAACTAGGGAGAATTGAAGAGGGCCAAATGAATTGGAGTGAGGAGGACCATCTGCATACAAATGACACCATCCTAAAGCTTATGCAATGAAAGGCAAGGAGACAGTGCATGCCACCCAAAAGACAGGCACTTCACATTTATATTTTAACAAGCCTTTTATTTTTCCTGAAAGTTCTACTTTTCAAGTCACAGTAGCCTATGTAGCATGGCAAAAGTAATGCCAGAAAAGTTTTGAAATATGTCAGCAGTGGGGACATCAAGGAAACCTAGTAACCTTAATAACTAATACTGAGGACTAGGCATTGTACGTGGCAAGTTTTTGCAGGCATGAGCTCATTTAATTCTAATAAACCTACTAGGGGATATCCAGGGCACAGCTTCTTCACTACTGGGCTATATTGCCTCTTTATTGTTTGTTGTTGTTGTTGTTGTAATTGCTTTATTGAGGTATGACTGACATACAAAAATCTGTCAGCGTTTAATCTATATGACTTGGTGAGTTTGCAGATAAGTATATACTCATGAAACTATCACCACATTGCCTCTTTAAGTATTAAAAAAAAAACAACCTGTGACTTTGTCTCCATCATCGAAAACATTTATTCCATGCAGAGATTGACCACCACCACCACAGCTCCCAGCCAAGAGATATGGGTGAACCCCAAAGACCAGTGTAGACCAGACGTTTGCACTGTAAAGAGAGACCTCACCAACAGCAGAAGAAAGCTTTGTGCAGTGATTAAAAGTTGACCTTTTCAAACTATATATTTTTTAAATTGATTGCTTTTAATTGTAAAAATTACTTTTTAAAAAAAAACTAGTAAGTAAACTTAGGAAGTCTCTCTTCAGAGCCCTCCTGTTCAACCACTGTACCTTAACAGAGGACAGACAGGCAAACTCCACTATTTGACAGCGTTGGCAGGGAAAAGTGGGAGACATTTGTGGGAATAAAGAAACCACTAGGCTTGTTAACTCTGGGAGAGTTAAACTTCTTTTCTGGACTTGCTATCTCTGAGGTCAACATTTCCTGAAAATAAACAGAATTGCTATTTAATCTCAAAGTTTTCTACCCTAAAGCAGGTCTCATCCACCAAACTGCAGAGAAGCTGACTCATCTGCAAAAGCCTGGCTTGCACACATGGGCGTTAAGTTAACTGGGATATTCTTGCCCCTCTGCAGTCAGTGTGTGCATCATAAGGCTGCGATCACTGTAGCTTCTGGCCAGCTCGAGTGATCACCAGACCACAGTGTGGCAGAGGACAGTATTCCAAGTACAGCTTCATACAGGCTGATTCTTGTAGCCTGTCACCACAAACAGAGACTGTACCAAGCCAGCCCTGTATGCAGACTCTGCAGCTCCCCAGGACAAATGCAAATGACTTAGAGAAAGACTATAGGAGTCTTCACAGAGAAGGGGCTCAAGCCATCTCTGTATGGGAACATCCACAGGTAGATAGGAGACCACTGAAGTCTTCCAGGAGACTACATAGAGTCTCTACCCACATGTACACCTGAGAGAGGTCTCATCTCTCCCTGTTCAGTCCACCCAGTCAGCACAGCAAATCTGCAAGCTATGCTGTATTTCCTAGAAAAAAAGTGCCTTGGATTATAATGTATTACTCCTGCTTTGAGGAACCAAGTGGAAGAACTCTCCACCTAACTAGTCTTCAGGGTTTTATGGAGTACTGTGGCAGTGTGGTCAGCACAGTTGCCATCAAATGGTCCTTGCAGGGCCCTCAGCACACACAGCACTCAGAACTTTAGCGGGCCCTTGAGAAGACTTAAGTGCTTCTCCCAGCCAAGGAGCTCAATGCTGCATGGGCAAACACCCAAACACAGATGGTCCAAAGAACAGCTGGCAAGGAGGGAGGAAAAGTGCGGATCAGAGAAAAGAAAAGACCAAGCTACAGACAAATCAAGGGTGGTTCCCACTACCCAGAGGGCAGCTCTTCCACAGCCACTTTCAGTTTTACCCAGCAGAGCACCCGCTGGAAACCCCTCTCCCGCCCACCCCTTCATGTGCTGCCTTTGCCAGAGCCACAGTCAGTGGACAAGCATGGGGCCAGTGCACAGAGAGGGCCTGTCTCTCAACAGGGGCTATCAAGCATCCTTGTACCAAATCCAACATACAATCAGAGGTGAGAAACCAGGGGTCATCCCTGATGGTTCCAGCAGGTCAAGTAATAATGGACTAAGTCATCAAGAGAGGTGTACACCAGGTCCCACTCATGGAAACACTTCAACTGGAGGAAAAGTAATAGTGCTTAAGGAGTTTATCTTTCCATCATTCCAACAGGGACAAGAAAGAGTCTTGTGGGGGGCAGGGGGAAACCTAGCAAAATGATAGCTAATAAAAGCTAAAATTTACTAAGTGCTTATCATGTGCTAGTTTTATATGCATCATCTTATTTAGTCCTCAGGTTGACCCTATGCAGCAGGCACGATTAACATTCTCATCTTAAAGCTGGGTATAGTGTATGGTGGGTGTGGTGTCTCATGCCTGTAACCCCAGCACTTTGGGAGGTTGAAGCAGGAGGATCAGTTGAGGCCAGGAGTTCGAGACCAGCCTGGGCAATATAGCAAGACCTCATCTCTACAAAAAAAAAAAAAAAAAAAATGTAAGTTTAAAAAAATTCACTGGGCACGGTGGCACACATCTCTAGTCTCAACTACTTGGAAGGATGAAGCAAGAGGATCACTTGAGTCCAGGAGTTCGAGGTTACAGTGAGCATGATCTCACCACTGCATTCCACCCTGGGTGACACAGTGAGACCCTGACTCAAAAAGAAAGGTTGGGAAATGGAGGGTCAAAGAGGTTATATAATGTTCTCAAGGTCACACAGCTTGCACCAAGGAAAATCTGCTCATGATACACGTACGCGTGATGTGCACAAACTCCCCACACCTTCTCTCTCACCCACATCTCCTTGGGTCCCTGCTTCTCTTTCTTTTAGGGGAAAGCTAAAGGTGTTTTTACTCAAGAAAGGCTTCTATTTTGTCTAAGATATCAAGATTTTAGTCTCATGTTTCTCTGTAAGGAAAGGGGCACTTTGAAATGATGCATTTATTAGTGTTATCTCAGAGGCATTCTATCTCCCTCTCAAGGAGCAACAAGGAGCCCCATCTGTTCATGAAGATTTCACCTTCAGGCCAGCACCAAAAAGCCAGGGAAGACAGGTTACAAGTGCAAACCTGTCGTGTCTTGAAGAAAATAGGTCCATTTATTTCAGTTCCCCTGAGTCAGAGGAGTTTTCATTTGTTTCAGTAGAAGCTGTTAGGTTTCTCTTGGAAAAGCTTTCAGGAAAAGGTACAACCATTGTAGATACTCTAGTTCATCGGAGGTTAATATGCTTATGGCATTATAACAAAATAGACTTGCACATCTTCCCAAAAATGAATTTAAATTATGGAAGAAAGCATTTCACAGACTTGAATTTAGTCAGCATTTTTAAATGTCATTTTTTATTGACAACCATTTGGAGTGGGAATGAGATGTGTTTTGTGCCACTTGGCTGAGGCAATAGTTGGCCTATATCATTTCATCTTTGACTGAAATTAATTCTCTTTTAGTAAGAATGGCAGTGAAAATCTCAACAACTCCATTAATTACACATGACGGTGTGAATGCTGGGGTTGCAAAAGCAGCCCCCGGGTGTCAGACCTCAACCTGCTCCCCACCTTCCCAGAAGGGATATGAAAACCACAGCCCAGTAAAACAGCTCTTTGAAATCACGTCATATTTCACTGAGTGAGGGTAAAATATCTGAACCCAAAATGGAGTTTCTAATGAAATCTGAAAATAAGAAAAAGTATGTTTTTAATAGCATTGATTTAGATTTAGGAAATAATTATGGATCCTACACAGTACAGATGAGAGGCACAAATAATTTTACTTAAAGTTTCTCCTGCTAAATGTGAAATACAGTCAGTGTGGGTCAGGACCTTCTTAGAACTATTGATGGCTTACAGAGTTGTGAGAAACCTCAGAGAATTCTCCAAAACAACAGGCTCATCTCATAGATGGTAAAACTGATGCTCAGAAATGTGCCATAGGTCACACAGCTGATGACTTCAGAACTGGAACCACCTAAACTTGTCCCTTCACCTTCCTTCCTTCCTTCTCCATTTACTCCTTGCTCCATTTGACAGATACACTGGCACCTTAATTCCCATTTACAGAGAAAGAGATAAAAGAGCTAGGAGACCGCTACGGAAGATGATCAAGGAAAACTGCTAGGATTCCGGCCCTCACACCTCCAGTTGAGAGCAGTCACGCCGCACTGCCTCTGCTGAGCTTCCCTGCTGGGCAGTGTGCACCCAGATAGAAAGACAACCTCCAATTCCCATCATTTTAAGGGTTAAGCACCTGGAAGCACTCAGAAAACGGGAACATCCAACAACACATATTTATTAATATCCACTCTGTGCCAGGCATGCCTCAAGATGCTTAGGATAAAATGGTAAACAAACAAACAAAAAAATCCTTGCCATCATCAAATTCACATTCTAGCAGACAGAAGTGGAAAATAAGAGACATGATAAAGAAAGCATCTAATGTGTTATTAGGGAATAAATGCTACAGGAAAATGAAACTGTACAGCAGGCTGAGGGGCTGAAAAATGCAGGCGGTAGGGTGTGGCCAGGTTGTAGTAATAAATGGGATGGTGAGGGGAGGCCTCATTGGTGAGGAAGTGAGAGAACTGGCCAAGCAGATATCTAGAGGGCATTCCAGGCAGCACAGGCACAGGAACTAAGGTCTGGCTTGTTCAAAAAACAGCAAGGGGGCCGGTATGGCTGGAACAGAGCGAGTGAGGCAGAGAGGAGGAGGAGGAGATCAGCTTGGAGAGGTAACAGGAGGCCTGTCATGACAGCCTGAGAGACGGGGTGGGTACTTTGGCTTTTCCTCTGAGAGAAATGGGGGCCCATAGCAAGGTTTGGAGCAGAGGAGTGATACGCTCTGACTTAAATTTTCAAAGGCGCAGTCTGACTTCTGTGCTGAGCATAGACTCAGGCTGGGAGGAATAGAGAAGATGCAAAGGTGAGACAGACAGGCCTGCTGGTAGATGTTTGTGTCAATCCCGACCAGAGATGTTAGCTCAGGCCAGGATGGTGCAGCAGAGTTGACAGGCAATAACTCACTGAGCATATCCACACTCACTGCTCTGATCCTGGAGTCACCAACTCAAATGCGCATATGTGGCCAAACTGATAAATTAAATAAACAAAGAAGATCAGGTAGAAACAGAAAAAAAGCTGCTCGGCAAGTGCACACCAGCCCCGTCAGAAGGGGCAGCTGCTACTACAGCCAACTGTCTCCAAAAGGGATCATGGGCTGGTGTGCTCAAGTCTGAGGATTTTCCCAAAGAATCAGGCAATCCAGATGTATGGATTTTTAGATGTTTTTAGATGCCATCTTCTATTTTTTAAATGTTAACAACTAATTCAAAATGACTTTTTTTTTTTTTTTTGAGACAGAGTCTTGCACTGTCGCCCAGGCTGGAGTGCAATGGCGCGATCTTGGCTCACTGCAAACTCTGTCTCCTGGGTTCAAGCTATTCTCCTGCCTCAGCCTCCCCAGTAGCCCGGATTACAGGCCCTGCCACCACACCCAGCTAATTTTTTTTTTTTTTTTTTTGTATTTTTAGTAGAGATGGGGTTTCACTATGCTGGCTAGGCTGGTCTCGAACTCCTGACCTCGTGATACGCCTGCTTCAGCCTCCCAAAGTGCTGAGATTACAGGGTGAGCCACCGCACCTGGCCTAAAATAACATTTTAAATATCGTTGGTACAGGCCAAACAAACCACATCAAGCCAGAGTTAACCCATGGGTTTGTCACCTCTGGTGCTCCCGTGCTAATTAGTTTGATGAATCACTGAAAAACTAGCCTACTGATATATAAAGAAATATACTGCATCATCACTACCCACAAAGTTACGTTTCCAGGTGCTTATTAGTTTTTATGTTTAAAAATACTCCATCCTTCCATTTGAATCTGGCTGCCAATGCAGCAAACATTCACACCAGGAGCCAGCAGGCTGAAGTCCTCCCAGGTGATGCTCTTAATAAATATTTAACAGTTAGGAAAATAAAGACAACACAACCATATCAAAGATGCACGAAGTCTTTGGTCACCTATAGTCCCAGAAAATTTCCTGAGAAACCCCACCTAAGACAAGCTTGTTACAAAGCAATAGGTGCAGAGATCAGAAGTTATTCTGAACTAAAAGAAGCTAATGTCTAAATCCATCACTGTTTAGGTCAAGAAAGTGAAATCAACCTGAAATGATTTTGCAAGCATCAAAGGGAAGGAACAGGGAATCCCCTCATCAATTCATATAATTACTGACAGCTCACATAATGAGCTTATCTTAGTCCCATAAATCAGCTGAACTGCAAGTTATTAAGTCTCTGAAGGGAGAGAGCTTGGGGTGCACTTCCTGGGAGAAGGGCCAGAGGCAGGAGGTAAAGCTGGCTGCCCATTTCTCCTGTGTCCTATTTTCCAGACAGAAACGAGGGTCCTCCTGCGGGCAGCCCAGGGCTGAATGCCAGGCACCAACTTCACCGTCCCACCTCTGTCACCGTGAATAAGCCAAGGACGGGCAGACAGATCCCTACTGGGCCATAGAGGGCTCTTCCTGTTTCTCCTTCCCGAGTCCATCTGAGCTCCAGATCACCCCCAGCTACACAAGTGAGAGGTACCAAGAAGAACAAACCCACCGACAACATCTAAATTGCAGAGGGCAAGGGAAAGAGAAAAGGTTGGCTAATTCCTTTCCCAGTCTAGCCAAATATTTCCATTCCTAATTTAAGAGGATATTCCTTGTGGTTAGAAAAATAAGCAAGGGCCCTCAGAGCTGTGCTGTGGATCAACAGTACATCTTCGCCACACCATCTGGGAACTCAGACCAGGCAAACAGAACCATCCCACAGGCTTCCTGCAATGACCGAGTCTCCACCTCTCCTCTGTTCACCCATTTGGCCCACCAACTGAGGGGAAAGAGAAAACAGAAGACTGTGGCTGGAAGGCAGCCTGGCTCTGTCACACCTTGATTCAGAGTCCCCGGGCAAGCTGTGGCTCTCCAGGTTGCTGTGACAGTCCAGCTGAGAGGACATCCCAATTTCTAGGGAGTCACAACAAGAAGCTGTAGGCTCTGGGCTAGAGAAGCCCAGCCTCCTACAGAGGCTCACCACTAGCAGATACTTATAGCCCAGGAGCCAGGCATCCAGACAGGGGCAGCCTCTCACCAGGACAGTCATACCTAGGGACACATAAAAGTGGTGTCAGCCCCTAGTGCTTGATGCCAGTGCCAAATGCTGTAGGTGCCAAAGTCATTGGAAGGAAGAGATTAATTCTAGGACTGAGGTGTGTATCAATGAGCAAGGACTCCCACAGGAGCAGTAAGGCCAGGCAGGAGTAGATGCATGCCCACGACATTGAAGGCAACCAATGGGCCTGGGGGTCTGGACAGAACACCAATTTTCAGACAGCCTTACCTTGTCAACATCTAATGGCTTGACATGCAGTCCATCCTGAGCACTGGATGCCAAAGAACTGTCACCATCAGCAGAAAGCCCATTTGGATTCAAAGCTTCTGCCCTTCTACTTAGAAGTCTTTCAAGAGGGCAAAGCTAGAGAAGAACACTGACTACGTGCCAGGCACTGTAATAAGTGCAATGCACACATTTTTCCATTTAAGTCTCACAGCGGCCCTCAGAGGGAGGTTCTATGGATAGCTCTAGTTAGGGGCCAAGAACACACACTCTGGCTTTAGATCCCAGCTCCTCTACTTTCTAGGTAAGTGGCATTGGGCTAGTAACTGAACCTCACCCCAGTGTTCACACCTGTAAAATGGAAATAATAATAGCATTTGCCATGTAGGACTGTTAAGAGGACTCAATGAATTATTCAAGCAAGTGCTTCAATAGACTAATATGAATGTTCACTTCCATTAGCTTCTACCATTATAATTTTATATTGAGGACACTGATGCTCGCAGGAGAAAGAAATCTGCCTAAGGCCAAAAAGTAAGTGAGTGGCCAAGCTGGGTCTTGAACTAAGGTCTTGCCCTTAACCACTGTGAGGCATTAACAGCATCCTGGGATGCTGCTAAAACATGGCTGAAAGAAACTCAGAAAGAATTAAGAGCTTAATTATATCAGTGAAATATGTACTGCAGCAGGACATAATTTCATGGTCTGGAAAAAATAGATATAAGATTTTTACTTCAACTCCATAGCTGTCACTTTAAACCACTGCTGTCCGAGGAGAATGGGCAATTTTAGAGCAATTGATCTTTTTTCTCTAGGGAAATGTGACAACGCTGTGCTCTTTAAGCTGCACTTCACAGCTGGGGAGAAACTTGGGAAGAGACAAGAGGCAGAGAAAGAGCAGCACTAACAGGCTTAACCCAGAGGGCAGGATGTTATGATAAAAATCAAACCTTCCTGAGATACAGGAACCCAGGGTTCTTGCAGTCACTCACCAGCTTGGTGTACCTGAGAGGGGGGAGTGGTGATCAGATTAGGAAACTATTCGATGGTAGCATTCGGTAGTGACCCAGGAATGCATAAATCCTGCCTGAGCCCATATTCCCTTCCTCAAGGTCCCTGTAAAAAATATATATAAGACAAAAGCAGCACAAAACACTACATTCTTGAGTCCAAACCCCAACATAAAATGCCAGTGATTCAGGCTAGACCATAGAGAGAACTCCGATCACCCAGGCTCACATAAAGAATCTCATTCTCCCCCCAACACAAAACAGAACCTCAAGTCTTTCTGCTCTGTAAGAAAACATAAGCCACTGCGCACCTATCAGCAGAGCCATAGAGACGGAGAACATCTGAAACCTATGTCAGGTCACATCATTTCCTAGATTAAAACCCATTGGTGCTTTCCCCTATGCCTAGATTGACATCCCAGTCCTGCTTCCAAGCCACAGGGCCCTGGAGGGTCTATGCTTGCTGGCTTCCTCTCCCGCCCCCACCCCCACTGCTCACTTGGCTCCAGGCACAAGGGCCTCCTTGCAGCCCCTGCAACAGACCAAGCTCTGCACCACCTGGGACTCTTTGTAGATGATATTTCATCTCCCTGGAAGACTTTTTTCACTGCGTCTTGACTTATTTCCTTCACAACACTTACCATTAAGTGAAAATAGATGATTTATTTGTTTTCTGGCTTAATGTCTGTCTGTTAGTTCTACTAGCCCACAAGGCCCATGAGAACAAAGACCTTGGCTGTGGTATTCAGTGCTGTGTTCCTGACACTCCCCATACATTATAGAAGACAGAAGAGGCTAGGTGTCCCCCAACCCCACCATGGATGGTGAGTGGTATGGTCTTACCATCAGATAGTCAGGAGTGGGGATGTGGAGGGGAGAGAGACAGACAGGGACATGTTTCCTCTCATATAGGCCCAACCATGATGCCCAGCAGACTGAGGCTGAAGAAGAAACACCACAGCCCTTTGCTGTGATCATTCGTGCCTTGCCAGTGCCACCTCTAGCATGCAATACCTCCCAAGTGCCCTTGAAACACATCAGTTCTTGCCCTCCTTCTCAGGGATAGAAAGCTTATCTTTGTCTCTAATCCAAACGCATTCTTGAGAAAAAGTAAGGGGAAAGGGGAACAGCTTAAGCTCCTAGCTGTGGCCAACGTGAAAGGAACATGTTTACCCTCTCTGGACCCCATTTACTTTATTTTTTTAACTGCATAACTCTTAAGGCTACCTGCAGCTCATTTTCTAATGTTATGTCATGGTAAAGGACACCAGCCTCCACCAAAAGCCAATTCCCCCTGGAAATCAGAATAAGATGTCAAGGAAAGAATATGAGACAGACCAGGAGCAGCCCAGCTCCACCACTTACTAGCTGCATGGACTTGCCCATGCTTCTTAGCCTCTGGGAGCCTCAATTTCCTCAACCAAAAAAATGGGAGGATAACTCCACTTTCCTCACTGGGTGAGTGGGAAGACAGCCCTCAGCACTGTGCCTAGTGCTCAATTTATGTTTCACGAAGGTCACTGTGCCTAGTGCTCAATTTATGTTTCACGAAGGTCAGTCCCATCTCCCTCCCAAACCCCTTCCCCAAACACACATTTTAGAGCACAGCCTATCAGACTCCTGGGAAAGAAATCCAAGTCTGAAGGAATCCAGGCCACCTCCAGTCCCCCATACAATCTCCAAAGTGTCACGACCACCCACCCCTGACTCCATCCAGGAAGCACCAGATATGGTCCCCAATTCCCCATCCTCAAAGGGGGTTTTCCCTTTCTTTATGAAAAGCCTGGAAGGAGGCAATACTGTTAGAGGCATTGAAAGTGTCTGTACCAATCCTATTTGTTATACCCTTCATAGGAGACATAAGCTTCATAACCCTAGGCAGGTGGGCTGAACCAAAGCCATGGGTTTGGGGAATCGCAGATCCATAGGCAGCATGCAGGTGGAGAGGGAGGCTGCCATGGGATAAGGCTGAAGAGTGCTGGGCTAAAGGAAATCTGGAGGAGGAAGTCTGGCCTAGCATCTCAGAGCACAGGATCTAGAGTCAGACAGCCTGGGCTCATATCTCAAATCTGCCATGCGCTAGCTGTGTGTCACTTTCTGTAAAATGGCATAATGATAGTACCCATCTCCTAGGGTTGCCCATAAGGATTAAATAAAATTAGCCTTAGCAGCATTTTAACACATGATAAATTAGCAATACTTGGCACATGATGAATATTACATGGGTAAGAGGCACATGGCAGCTGCCATGGGAGACTAGCTATTGTGCCCACAATGATTGGGTTGGGAAAGTTAATTTTGTTTTTTGGTTTTGACATTCCTAGGTTTCTGTTAGGTTAGAAGGATATACATACCAGAACTCCATTCCTTCCATCATTTGATAGCTATTATATGTTAGGCTCACAAATAAGTGCTGAGCAGAATAGACATCTAGCCCTTGGGGAACCTATGGTTGAATGGAAATTCAGTTTAGCTTGGTTTAGCGTTTACCAGCTACCTCCTATGCTTCAGGCCAGGGCTGAGCACTGTGGTGGTGGGAAGGAATGCCCAGGCACATCAGATATGGTCTAGCAATGGCCCACCATGAGCCACCTCCCACTGCCACCACATAGCTGGCCTGGGTCCCAGCTGTCTCCTCAAGCTGTGAAAACTTCACTTTCTCCCTCAGCTTCACCACTTCCCAAATCATCACACCACAGACCTTATTATCTTTGCAAGCCTTCCCATTTTATGCCTTTATTATCATGCTCCTGATATTCTGCATTCACAGGCACTTAATCAAGGTGCTCTGCTGGTTTATTACAACATCTTTCAGCTGATCTATTTTCCCTTATCTAGACACTCCACCACTGCCTGTTAGTGTTTAAAAGGCTCTTTCTGAGGTATCATTTGACTTGTTCCTGATGATAATTAATTTTAAGAACTGATCAAGATGTTAAGGGGAACCAGCCCTTGGAAACTGATGACCATGTAGGTTTATCATGACAACAGAGCCTTTTTAAGACGTTATGAGCAGGCTGGCTGCAGGAAGCCAGGGAAAGGCTGCTTGTTGATAATCATCTCATTGGCTGCATGGATCATGGCTGTCAGGTTCTGTTATTGGTTTCATTATTTCAAACAAGTTCCGTTCTGTGCCCATTGAATAATTGGCCCAGAAGATATCCCTGCATTTTAATAAAGTCAACAAGTATTATTAAATAAGGACTGCACCCCACACCACTGGACAGCTCTCTTTGCCTATGGCATATCACAAAGATTAGGCAAGCAAGATTCACACCTGTGAGCATGAGCTCGAGTTCAGAAGGGAGTGTGCCACACCAGCTCTCCAATGGACACCACCCAACGCACAGTCAGAGCCATCCCATGCACAAAGGAGACCTGCTTTCCCTCCAAGGAGGCCCAGATGGAGAGACAGGCAGCAATGCACTGGGAGGGAGGAGGGGATGCAAGCCACAGAAAAGGCAGAAATACCACCTTGAGAAGAGCACCAAGCCTTGCAGATGAGCACATCAAGTTTGGGGACCTCAGGAAAGTTTTTTTCCTAGTGTCCTGCTTTGGATAAACTCCAGAAGCAAGTCACAAATACCCATGCTTCTCAGGACCAGTGGCATCATGGGTTCCAGCCAGAAGGTCTTTACTTGGCACCCTCTTATGGACCAGGCACTGTACTGAGCCCCAATGAAAATACAGTGGGGAAAAGGACAGGTGCAGTCCCTGCCCTCACAATCCTATCACAATACAATGGAGTAGGGTGCAGTGTGAGCAGCTGGAACAGACAACTATTTAACCCAGTCTGAGATCTAGCCAAGACTTCCCAGATAAAGGGAGCTCTGAGCTAAGGCCTATAGGATGGGACCTAATTATCCACAGAATGAGGACAGGTAGAGAGATGAGCAGTTACAAGCAGGAGGCAAGATGGAGGGTGTTCTATAGGATTACAGCAAACACCTGAAGAAGGGGAGAGCACCAGTGATGAGGATGGAGGGAGAGGCAGGGCCAAATCACCAAGGACCTTGTTGGGCATGTTGAGTTTGGGCGTCACTCTGAAGTTAACAAGGAGCCCCAAAAGATTTCAAGAACAGTAAAGACATAATACTATTGGCATTTGAAGACAATCCCTCTGAGTAACCAATGTGATGTTCTGGAATGCACCTTGGACTGGAAGCAAAGAGACCCCAGGCTTCTTTCCACTCTGCCACTTCCCAGCTGTGTGTTTTTGGATGTGCCACCTCCCCTCATGGACCTCACTTTATCTTCTGTAAAATGGGGTTAACAACTTCTGGGTCTGTTTATCTCACCAGGGCCTTGTGAGGCTCCCATGCTGCAAATGAGAGCATGGCAAAGTGCAGGAAGTTAAACAAATGCAATGGATAATGACAGCTCTCCCAAATACCAAACTTTCACTTCATCCCATAGCTTCAACCTTCTCCAAAAAATTTAAAAATCTATTTAGACCTTGAAAAGGAAAATGTTGACTGTTTTTCCACTGCATTTCCTAGCCCTCACCTACGCAGTAAAGAAAAGGTCCGCGTGGCTATCACAGCAGCCAAGGCGAAAGAAGAATGAGGGGAGAGAGACACTCTAGGACTCTGATGCAGAGCCCTCGGACTCCAGATAAACAATCCACCCACAATGTGAAGAGTTGAGGGGAAGAGCCACCTGTCATGGAGATGGACTGCACGAGCCCAATACAACAGTGTCCTCATGTATTACTTCTCTCACCAGACCATCATTTTCCAGGCCCACAAGCCCCGCTCCACTCAGACAAAATCTCTAATTTGTCAGAGCACAGGTTTGCACTCTGCAGGCCCATTCTACCTCACTGACAAGGGGCAGGTACAGAGCTCCTGTTGGCACCCAATTTCTGCCAGCTGGAGTGCCTTATGCCAAAATGAACATCTGGCAAGCCTATGGAAGTTGAGCCACAGTGAAACATTAGCTGAACTTCCCTTCTACAGCTGACAGGCCTGAAAAAGGCAATTCATGGGAGATGGCTAAGTATGGGTAGATGTTTTCCAAGTAAAATGTGTCACCTTGAAATGTCAGTGAATGAGAAAACAACTGCATAGCTGTCCACTTTGGTTTAGGGAGGGACACAAGGGAAGCACAGGGTCACTGTCTGGGAAACATCATTCCTAGGCCAAATGAAAGGAACCAGGTTGACACACTCAGAGCTCCTGAAGCTCAGAAAGAGAAGCAGTCCCTCAGACAGAAAGAGAACAGTATTGACTCCAATTCCCACCTCAGAAGCAGCCTTGGAACTTCAGTGGAGTCTTCACCTGGGCCTGTGATCCAAGGCAGGGACTGTGTTGCCCTTCACAGGCCTCAAGAACAAGTGACAGAGATGTTATTCTTCAAAGCTAATAAATAAATAAAGCAAAATAAATGTGCAGGAATGTTCTCTACTGCACTGTGAGAGAAGATAAGTGCAGAGGACCTAAATTTCCTTCAACAGAAGACTTGGAAGATAAATGAGAGTCCAAGTGTACTCTGATTATCTGACTAGATCACTATGTTCTAACAGAGAAAGCTGTCCCAAATCTAATGTTAAGTGGAAAAAAAAAAGGGTACCTTTAAAAACAACATGTAGCATCTAATGCTATTTTTATAAAATCTTAAAAGTAATTTTTGGAGGTGCTGTATCAAAAACTTACAGTCATAACCTTATTTAGTTCTCTATGAGGTAAAGACCACTATTACCTCATTTTAGAAATGAGGACAGTAGCTCAAAATTCTTCTCTCCTCAGTCAACTCTGCTGAATGAAGAGCTATACTTTGCTTCTCATTGACTCTTCATCTATTTTGGGTTTTTTTCCCCAGAATTATACTGCATTTAAATATAAACTCATGGAAGAAAATATAGAAATACACAAACACTAATTCTCTTTCACTGATGACAAGCAAAATTTTTAAAATCATGAGCAAAAACAAAAAACCACACATGCACCATAATCTATGATTTTACCAACTTCTCTTATTTCAAAATTGGCTCTGGTATTAAACTGTTTTAATAATAATAATAAGCAGATAATTAACAGCTGAGTGGATAGATGAATGGGATTTCTATTCACTTATTAGGGTAGTTTCCCCCTGATCTTGTCCTGCCTTCCTGGAAGATCTCAGCCACATCTATTCCTTCACAGCTCCTGGCATGAACTCCATCCCACCTGAGCATAAATCACAGCCCTCAAACCAAGACCTGAGCTACACTCCTGGCTTCTCTGAAGGCACGACCTTTGGAGGGAGCAGTACCATGCCCTATGTCACATCAGGGTATAATGTGATGTCACAACTCTATTTGGAAGGCTTCTGCCTCTATACAAACTTCAGTCCCAAATACCTGATGAAACATTTATCTCACATAATCAAGAAGTACCAAACTGTTCATAATGAGCCCCTACCTGTTCCCATCAACAACTAGTTTGTCTATCACAAGGGTTCTACCAGGTATGTTCATGACAAGAATCTGAATTTCCTCAGCCCCACACGCATTTTTTAAAACAGAAATTACCCTCCCTCCACCCACCTGTTCTCCTGAAACAAATATATGAGCACTTACAGGTCAAATAACCTGTCTCCCAACTATTGGTTCAAGAAAATATCATCTATAGACAAACCGTGATTGGTAAATGATTCCAAATGGAAAGAAAACACACACAAAAAAATGTTTTGTCCTGCTTATAACCATATGAACAAATTTAATACAGAAGAGCAAAAATATAATTCTTAGGGATCAGACAGATTCTGCTTACTTCCTATTCCTCCTCCATCCTTCACTACAGTGTCTGCAATCACAAAGCTTCCCCTCCAAGCAAGTACACTGGCTGGGTGAGAGGGGTGAGCAGGCCAGTGTTTCTGAGTGGCAAAAGATAGTGACCAGACATGCCTGTCCTTTGTCACTAACCACCTTTCAAGCTTCCCCTTCTGCCGAGCCATCTGCAGGAAAATGTCAACATGTGCTGCAGGGAAAAAATGTATTTGCTAATTTATGTGCTGGGTAAATTCACTTATTCAGTAGAATAATAAAAATGTGACTGCTTACCACCTTTCCCTTCTAGAGTAAAGACATCTTTATTAATGATTTTAAAGCCTGAAGAAACAGGAATGCTTGCTCTGTTTACATTTCCCCATATTAAATGGAAGACATTCACTTGCTGGTGGCAAAACATTGAAAATACCCTTCTGGTCATGATTTATTGCTGGAGAAATTTTACTAAATTGGGATGTGACCATGTATCCACCTATTAATAACATTGCTGGGAAAATAAAATAACAGAGATTTACATTTTCAGTAATTCTTGAAATAAGCACTCTGTGTTTCTGGAAGGTATTAAAAAATATTTTCCAAGACTTTATATTTTAGCACCTAAGGTCTGGAGTTTCAAAAGCTGCATACTCTGAAGCCAAAAAAGTCATAGATAATCCCAAGTATGTCCCCGCCCACCCCCCTTACTAACTGGAGGATATTACATCTTGTCCCTTAGGTGCTATATCTTTGCTGATCAAAGCTTTTCCCATCAAAGACCTCCCTGAATCTGAATTTGGCCTGAATCCACAAATGAACATTCAATTAGGACCAGGGAAGCATTCCAATTTAGGAACTAGCACAGTTACAAGTAAGCCAGAAGAGGAGATACAAGATAATATTTCTAAGTCCTACTTAAAGGATACAAGCCATTTGGGGGATTAAATTTAAAACTGATGAGAAAAATGTATTCCAGAATAAATGTGTAAGTAGAGATTTAAGAATAGTTCCTCAATTAGGGAGGAAGGTGAGATAAATAGAGAAGAACCCATATAATTTGAGATTCCAATCACAAAAGGCAATCCCTTCCTATTACAAGCACACAAATATTTGTGAGCTAAATCAGTGCTACTGGTAATTCTCTGGGCTGACTGTTTAAATAGGATTTGTGAGGGAGGAGGAGAAACACAAGCCATATGTTTGTGTGACTAATGAAGGCCAGTGGTTAAGAAACATACTGTGAGCTACAGAGGCCCAAGGTTGAGGGACATGCACCCAAAGGTGGAAGGAAGGGTCCTCTAGGATGAGGTCAAGATGACAGCCAGGTCCTTCCCTCTCCCTCCATTGTGAAGAAGAATGAAAACTGCTTGGATCCCCATTATGGGGTAAACAGGCAGTTCCCTGGTTCAGAGGAATTCTTCAGCACATTCCAGAAGCGTGATTCCAATAAGTACTGAGCCAAAAAGCCACAAATGGGAAATCTCTACCTGGTCAACTGCCCAGATGAATAAAAATTTAAATGAAGGTCCTTATTTTCTTAACCAAGAGTCTGGTGGCAAGCTCACTTAAGGTTTCTGGGAAAAAAAGAGAAACTTTTGCTGATCTATATCCACTTACTTACCTGCTAACTTAATTGAATGAAAATACATTAGCTGTCACTGTTACCTTGGCAACCCTGAGAAATCATATCTTCCTAAATATCCCAAAAGCTCAAGTCACCTTGTTAGTTCTTAGAAACCTAAGTAGATAAAAACTGTAAACCCACAGATCCAATAATCTCAATAAACCTCAGTCACAGGAAACAGGAAGAAAAGGATACAAAGGCTCATATCAAATTGCTCCAAACTAGTCATAAAGAGAAGAAGTCATAAAACCTTAAAATCAGCCAGAGGAAAAATAGACATGTTACATACAGAGGACAATAGAAAAGGAAAAGAACACATTTCTTGCTGAAAACAACGCAAGCAACACAGAAGAGCAACATCTTTAAAGTAATGGAAAAAAAAAAACTGTCAACATAAAATTCTATACCAAGCAAAAATGTCTTTCAAAAGTTGCAATAAAGACTTTTTCAGACGTACAAAACCTTAGAGCATTCATCACCAGCAGATCCTCCCCTCTGAAAAAAAAAAAAAACATTAAATGCTTCAAGCAGAACCAATATTATACCAGATGGAAACCTGGATCTACACAAAGATATAAAGAACTCTGGAAATGGTAACTACATGGGTTCTCAGAATCAACATTAGTTATATATATTAGCTGCTTTTCCTATAGTAATTGTCTTTTTAAATATACCTATCGCATTCTTTGATATTACTTTTAGTGAAGCAGAGGAGCAAAAGTGATAGCCTTATATAATAATATATAAGGCTATCAAAAATAATAACGGAACTTGAGAAAACCTATCGTTCTCCCCAAAGAGCCATAAAACTGGGGGAAATAAAAGATACAGTGGAGGATGTAACTGTAACTAAGAAAGAATCAGAAGGCTATCAAAAATAATATTAATAAGAAACTGCCAAACACTTTTCCAAAGCAAGTGTAGCATTTTACACTCTCAGCAACAATCAGTGAGAGTTCCACATCCCCACCAGCACCAAGTATTGCCAGACTTTTAGATGTTAGCCACTATCATGAAGGTGAAATAGTATCTTCTTGTGATTTTAATTTGCATTTCCATAAGTACTAATTTTGAACATTTTTATGTGCCCACTGGCCACTTATAGATGTCTTTTTGTGAAGTTTTTGTTCAAATATTTTGAATATTTGATTATTTTGAATATTTTGTGAAGTTTTTGTTCAAATATTTTGTCCTCTCATTGTGAAGTTGTAATATTTCTTTATATATTTTGAGTATAAGTCCTTTGTCATACATATACATATCCACATATATAGATATATGTGTACATGAATGTTTATATGCACATGTGTGTATATAAAATATTTTCTCCCAGCAGATGTCTCATCTTTTCATTTTCTTAATGGGGACTTTCTAGGAGCCCAAGTTCTTAATGTTAATGAAGTTCGGTTTTTTTTTATCATATGAGAATGCTTTTTGAGTCCTATCTAAAAAATCTTTGCCTACTCCAAGGTAATGAAGATTTTCTTTTAGAAGTTTTATAGTTTTACATTTTACTCTGACGTTCAGGTGTGTATAACCCATTTCTTTTTTTTTCATTTTTTTAAAAAAATCAATTTTACTGAGGAAAAATTACTGTCAAATGCACACATTTTAAGTTACAGAAGATGACTTTTGACATTCACATACACTGTGTAACCACCACACCAATCAGTCAAGATATTATAGGACATTTCCATTACCCCAAACAGTCCCATCATGCTCCTTTGAGTCAGCCCTTCTCTCAGCTTCCACTCCAGGCAATCACTGATCTGATTTCTGTCACAATTGATAAATGTTACCTGCTCTAGAACTTTACATTAAGAAAACAATAAAGTCTGTACTTTTTGTATCTGGCTATTTTAATTCAACATATTTTAGATACATCTATTACCAATAGTTTGTTCTTATGTATATCTCAGAAATTTATTCCTTTCTAATTGCTGGCTAGTATTTCAGTATTTTTGGAATGTTTTTCTATTTTTTTTTATCTTTATTAGTCAGTTTTTATATTTTCTTTTATTATACTTTAAGGTTTAGGGTACATGTGCACAGCGTGCAGGTTTGTTACATATGTATACATGTGCCATGTTGGTGTGCTGCACCCATTAACTTGTCATTTAACATTAGGTATATGTCCTAATGCTATTCCTCCCCCCTACCCCTACCCCACAACAGGCCCTGGTGTGTGATGTTCCCCTTCCTGTGTCCGTGCGTTCTCACTGGTCAATTCCCACCTATGAGTGAGAACATGCGGTGTTTGATTTGTTGTCCTTGTGATAGTTAGCTGAGAATGACAGCTTCCAGCTTCATCCATGTCCCTACAAAGGACATGAACTCATCCTTTTTTATGGCTGCATAGTATTCCATGGTGTATATGTGCCACATTTTCTTAATCCAGTCTATCATTGATGGACATTTGGGTTGGTTCCAAGTCTTTGTTATTGTGAATAGTGCTGCAATAAACACACGTGTACATGTGTCTTTATAGCAGCATGATTTATAATCCTTTGGCTATATACCCCAGTAATGGGATGGCTGGGTCAAATGGTATTTCTAGTTCTAGATCCCTGAGGAATCGCCACACTGACTTCCACAATTGTTGAACTAGTTTACAGTCCCACTAACAGTGTAAAAGTGTTCCTATTTCTCCACATCCTCTCCAGCACCTGTTGTTTCCTGACTTTTTAATGATCGCCATTCTAACAGGTGTCAGACGGTATCTCATTGTGGTTTTGATTTGCATTTCTCTGATGGCCAGTGATGATGAGCATTTTTTCATGTGTCTTTTGGCTGCATGAATGTCTTTTTTTGAGAAGTGTCTGTTCATATCCTTCACCCACTTTTTGATGGGGTTGTTTTTTTCTTGTAAATTTGTTTGAGTTCTTTGTAGATTCTGGATATTAGCCCTTTGTCAGATGAGCAGACTGCAAAAATTTTCTCCCATTCTGTAGGCTGCCTGTTCACTCTGATGGTAGTTACTTTTGCTGCGCAGAAGCTCTTCAGTTTAATTAGATCCCATTTGTCAATTTTGGCTTTCATTGACATTGCTTTTGGTGTTTTAGACGTGAAGTCCTTGCCCATGCCTATGTCCTGAATGGTATTGCCAAGGTTTTCTTCTAGCGTTTTTATGGTTTTAGGTCTGACATTTAAGTCTTTAATCCATCTTGAATTAATTTTTGTATAAGGTGTAAGGAAGGGATCCAGTTTCAGCTTTCTACGTATGGCTAGCCAGTTTTCCCAGCACCATTTATTAAATAGGGAATCCTTTCCCCATTTCTTGTTTTTGTCAAGTTTGTCAAAGATCAGATGGTTGTAGATACGCAGCATTATTTCTGAGGGCTCTGTTCTGTTCCATTGGTCTATATCTCTGTTTTGGTACTAGTACCATGCTGTTTTGGTTACTGTAGCCTTGTAGTATAGTTTGAAGTCAGGTAGCATAATGCCTCCAGCTTTGTTCTTTTGGCTTAGGATTGACTTGGAAATGCAGGCTCTTTTTTGGTTCCATATGAACTTTAAAGTAGTTTTTTCCAATTCTGTGAAGAAAGTCATTGGTAGCTTGATGGGGATGGCATTGAATCTATAAATTACCTTGGGCAGTATGGCCATTTTCACGATATTGATTTTTCCTACCCATGAGCATGGAATGTTCTTCCATTTGTTTGTATCCTCTTTTATTTCATTGAGCAGTGGTTTGTAGTTCTCCTTGAAGAGGTCCTTCACATCCTTTGTAAGTTGGATTCCTAGATATTTTATTCTCTTTGAAGCCATTGTGAATGGAAGTTCACTCATGATTCGGCTCTCTGTTTGTCTGTTATTGGTGTATAAGAATGCTTGTGATTTTTGCACACTGATTTTGTATCCTGAGACTTTGCTGAAGTTGCCTATCAGCTTAAGGAGATTTTGGGCTGAGACGATGAGACGATGGGGTTTTCTAGATATACAATCATGTCATCTGCAAACAGGGACAATTTGACTTCCTCTTTTCCTAATTGAATACTCTTTATTTCCTTCTCCTGCCAGTTTTCCCTGGCCAGAACTTCCAACACTATGTTGAATAGGAGTGGTGAGAGAGGGCATCCCTGTCTTGTGCCAGTTTTCAAAGGGAATGTTTCCAGTTTTTGCCCATTCAGTATGATATTGGATGTGGGTTTGTCATAGATAGCTCTTATTATTTTGAGATACGTCCCATCAATACCAAATTTATTAAGAGTTTTTAGCATGAAGGGTTGTTGAATTTTGTCAAAGGCCTTTTCTGCATCTATTGAGATAATCATATGGTTTTTGTTGTTGGTTCTGTTTATATGCTGGATTACATTTATCGATTTGCATATGTTGAACCAGCCTTGCATCCCAGGGATGAAGCCCACTTGATCATGGTGGATAAGCTTTTTGATGTGCTGCTGCATTCGGTTTGCCAGTATTTTATTGAGAATTTTTGCATCTATGTTCATCAGGGATATTGGTCTAAAATTCTCTTTTTTTGTTGTGTCTCTGCCAGGCTTTGGTATCAGGATGATGCTGGCCTCATAAAATGAGTTAGGGAGGATTTCCTCTTTTTCTATTGATTGGAATAGTTTCAGAAGGAATGGTACCAGCTCCTCCTTGTACCTCTGGTAGAAATCGGCTGTGAATCCATCTGGTCCTGGACTTTTTTTGGTTGGTAAGCTATTAATTATTGCCTCAATTTCAGAGCCTGTTATTGGTCTATTCAGAGATTCAACTTCTTCCTGGTTTAGGCTTGGGAGGGTGTATGTCTAGGAATTTATCCATTTCTTCTAGATTTTCTAGTTTATTTGCGTAGAGGTGTTATAGTATTCTCTGATGGTAGTTTGTATTTCTGTGGGATCAGTGGTGATATTCCCTTTATCATTTTTTATTGTGTCTATTTGATTCTTCTCTCTTTTCTTCTTTATGAGTCTTGCTAGCGGTCTATCAATTTTGTTGATCTTTTCAAAAAACCAGCTCCTGTTTTCATTGATTTTTTGAAGAGTTTTTTGTGTCTCTATCTCCTTCAGTTCTGCTCTGATCTTAGTTATTTCTTGCCTTCTGCTAGCTTTTGAATGTGTTTGTTCTTGCTTCTCTAGTTCTTTTAATTGTGATGTTAGGGTGTCAATTTTAGATCTTTCCTGCTTTCTCTTGTGGGCATTTAGTGCTATAAATTTCCCTCTACATACTGCTTTGAATGTGTCCCAGAGATTCTGGTATGTTGTGTCTTTGTTCTCATTGGTTTCAAAGAACCTCGTTTCTGCCTTCATTTCGTTATGTACCCAGTAGTCATTCAGGAGAAGGTTGTTCAGTTTCCATGTAGTTGAGCGGTTTTGAGTGAGTTTCTTAATCCTGAGTTCTAGTTTGATTACACTGTGGTCTGAGAGACAGTTTGTTATAATTTCTGTTCTTTTACATTTGCTGAGGAGTGTTTTACTTCCAACTATGTGGTCAATTTTGGAGTAAGTGTGGTATGGTGCTGAGAAGAATGTATATTCTGTTGATTTGGGGTGGAGTGTTCTGTAGATGTCTATTAGGTCCACCTGGTGCAGAGCTGAGTTCAATTCCTGGATATCCTTGTTAACTTTCTGTCTCGTTGATCTGTCTAATGTTGACAGTCGGGTGTTAAAGTCTCCCATTATTATTGTGCGGGAGACTAAGTCTCTTTCTAGGTCTCTAAGGACTTGCTTTATGAATCTGGGTGCTCCTGTATTGGGTGCATATATATTTAGGGTAGTTAGCTCTTCTTGTTGAATTGATCCCTTTACCATTATGTAATGGCCTTCTTTGTCTCTTTTGATCTTTGTTGGTTTGAAGTCTGTTTTATCAGAGACTAGGATTGCAACCCCTGTCTCTTTATGTTTTCCATTTGCTTGGTAGATCTTCCTCCATCCCTTTATTTTGAGCCTATGTGTGTCTCTGCATATGACATGAGTTTCCTGAATATAGCACACTGATGGATCTTGACTCTTTATTCAATTTGCCAGTCTGTGTCTTTTCATTGGAGCATTTAGCCCATTTACATTTAAGGTTAATATTGTTATGTGTGAATTTGATCCTGTCATTATGATGTTAGCTGGTTATTTTGCTCGTTAGTTGATGCAGTTTCTTCCCAGCCTCAATGGTCTTTACAATTTGGCATGTTTTTGCAGTGGCTGGTACCGGTTGTTCCTTTCCATGTTTAGTGCTTCCTTCAGGAGCTCTTGTAGGGCAGGCCTGGTGGTGACAAAATCTCTCAGCATTTGCTTGTCTGTAAAGGATTTTATTTCTCCTTCACTTATGAAGCTCAGTTTGGCTGGATGTGAAATTCTGGGTTGAAAATTCTTTTCTCTAAGGACGTTGAATATTGTCCCCCACTCTCTTCTGGCTTATAGAGTTTCTGCCGAGAGATACGCTGTTAGTCTGATGGGGTAATCCGACCTTTCTCTCTGGCTGCCCTTAACATTTTTTCCTTCATTTCAACTTTGGTGAATCTGACAATTATGTGTCTTGGAGTTGCTCTTCTCGAGGAGTATCTTTGCGGCATTCTCTGTATTTCCTGTATTTGAATGTTGGCCTGCCTTGCTAGATTGGGGAAGTTCTCCTGGATGATACCCTGCAGAGTGTTTTCCAACTTTGTTCCATTCTCCTCATCACTTTCAGGTACACCAATCAGACGTAGATTTGATCTTTTCACATAGTCCCATATTTCTTGGAGGCTTTGTTCATTTCTTTTTATTCTTTTTTCTCTAAACTTCTCTTATCGCATCATTTCATTCATTTGATCTTCCATCACTGATACCCTTTCTTCCAGTTGATCGAATCAGCTACTGAGGCTTGTGCATTCGTCACGTAGTTCTCATGCCTTGGTTTTCAGCTCCATCAGGTCCTTTAAGGACTTCTCTGCATTGGTTATTCTAGTTAGCCATTCATCTAATTTTTTTTCAAGGTTTTTAACTTCTTTGCCATGGGTTGGAACTTCCTCCTTTAGCTTGGAGTCGTTTGATGGTCTGAAGCCTTCTTCTCTCAACTGGTCAAAGTCATTCTCCATCCAGCTTTGCTCCATTGCTGGTGAGGAGCTGTGTTCCTTTGGAGGAGGAGAGGTGCTCTGCTTTTTAGAGTTTCCAGTTTTTCTGCTCTGTTTTTTCCCCATCTTTGTGGTTTTATCTACCTTTGGTCTTTGATGATGGTGATGTACAGATGGGGTTTTGGTGTGGATGTCCTTTCTGTTTGTTAGTTTTCCTTCTAACAGTCAGGACCCTCAGCTGCAGGTCTGTTGGAGTTTGCTGGAGGTCCACTCCAGACCCTGTTTGCCTGGGTATCAGCAGCGGAGGCTGCAGAACAGCGAATATTGGTGAACAGCAAATGTTGCTGCATGATTGTTCCTCTGGAAGTTTTGTCTCAAAGGAGTACCCAGCCGTGTGAGGTGTCAGTCTGCCCCTACTGGGGGGTGCCTCCCAGTTAGGCTACTTAGGGGTCAGGGACCCACTTGAGGAGGCAGTCTGTCCGTTCTCAGATCTCCATCTGCATGCTGGGAGAACCACTACTCTCTTCAAAGCTGTCAGACAGGGACATTTAAGTATGCAGAGGATTCTGCTGCCTTTTGTTTTCCATGCCCTGCCCCCAGAAGTGGAGTCTACAGAGGCAGGCAGGCCTCCTTGAGCTGCGGTGGGCTCTACCCAGTTCGAGCTTCCTGGCCACTTTGTTTACCTACTCAAGCCTCGGCAATGGCGGGCGCTTCTCCCCCAGCCTCGCTGCTGCCTTGCAGTTTGATCTCAGACTGCTGTGCTAGCAATGAGCGAGGCTCCGTGGGCATAGGACCCTCTGAGCCAGGCGCGGGATATAATCTCATGGGGTGCCATTTGCTAAGACTGTTGGAAAAGTGCAGTATTAGAGTGGGAGTGACCCGATTTTCCAGGTGCCATCTGTCACCCCTTTCTTTGACTAGGAACGGGAATTCCCTGACTCCTTGTACTTCCCGGGTAAGGCGATGCCTCGCCCTGCTTCGGCTCATGCTCGGTGCGCCGCACCCACTGCCCTGCACCCACTTTACAACACTCTCCAGTGAGATGAACCCAGTACCTCAGTTGGAAATGCAGAAATCACCTGTCTTCTGCGTCGCTCACGCTGGGAGCTGTAGACTGGAGCTGTTCCTATTCAGCCATCTTCATGTTTTTTTCCATATAACCCACTTCAAGTTTATTTTTGTATATGTTGTGAGGTATGAGTGAAGATTCATTTTTTTTCCATACAGATACCTGGTTGTTCCAGCAATATTTGTTGAAAGTCTATCCTTTTCTCCAGTGATTTACACCTTGACATCTTTGTAAAAACAAACAAAATAAGCCAGGCATGGTGGCGCACACCTGTAATCTCAGTCTTTTGGGACGCCAAGGCAGGAGGATTGCTTTAAGTGAAGGAGCTTCAGAACAGCCTGGGCAACATAGCAAAGGCCTATCTCTAAAAAAAACTTTTAAATTAGCCAGGCATGGTGGCATGCACCTGTAGTCCTAGCTACTCAGGAGGCTGAGGTGGGAGGATCACTTGATCCCAGGAGTTTGAGGCTGCAGCAAGTTATGATCATGCCACTGCACTCCAGCCTGGGTGACAGAGCAGGACCTTATTTCTAAAAACAAACAAAAATTCAACTGACCATATATGTGTGGGTCTATTTCTGGACACTCTATTTTGTTCCATTGATCTATAAATATGACCCAGCAATTCCACTCCTAGTTACTTACCCAATAGAAGTTAAAAGCATTCATTGCCATGAATGCTCACGGCAAACAAAAGCTTTGTACATGAATGCTCATGACAACCCTACTCATAATAGTCTCAAGCTGGAAACAATCCAGATGGTCATCAACAGGTGAATGGATAAGCAAGTTATAGCTATACAATGGAAAGTAGTCAGCAATAATAAAGAATTACTGATATACACAAGAACATGGACAAATCTAAAAAAGATTGTGCTAAGGGAAAGAAGCCAGACACTAAAGATTAAATACTATATGATTCCACTTATACGTAAAATTTTCTACGGTGACAGAAAGTAGATAAGAGGTCTCCTGGGACTGAGGGACTGAGTATAAAGGGGCATGAGGAAAGTTTGGGTAATAAAAATATTCTAAATCTTGATGGTGGTGGTATTTACATGTGTGAATACATTTGTTAAATCTCAAACTGTATACTTTAAATGGATGCATTTTATTGCATATAAGTTATTCCTCATTAAAATTGATCTTTTAAAAAGCAGTCTTCCCTGTTATCAATACAAGCTTCCCATTCTAGAACTTTACCAAAGGGTTTGTCTACATTCATAAATATGAACAACACAGTTATAAATATAAATATTTCAGGCTGTCCCTTGTTTCTATTGACTACTTCTAAAGTGCTTTCACAAGGCTAATATTTTAAACCAACACTTAAGATTGGGCTTAGTACAATGGATGGCCTTCCCTAGTGGAGATACATTTATTACTAATGTACTTATTGATCTGCTCTGGTTGTTTATTTTCTGGATTCCCATAAAGCATTGATATGGCAAAAGACTATGATCCTGGAGACATGAGAGAATATTCAACAAAGATATATCCTACTGCACATTATCTCCTGCTCCCATGTGTGGCTTTTCATCTGTGTCACGTCAAACATCCTCCACAACCTGCCCTCCAAAAAAGAATGACCTGAAATTCTGCTGCCAAATTCATCTCCAAAAAAAAAAAGAGAATACCACATGCATTTTCTGAAGTAAATGACAACTCTAATAATGTTGCTGAATCACAATACAACACAGCACTACAAAGAACTGAAGCTTGCCCTGATATCTGTGTTTGCACGCCAGTGTCTGGATGCTGATCACACATCTACAACCTCTGGTTTAGCAAACTATATATCAAAGCTTCTCAAGCTGGGACCTGCTTACCTCTATCGGTGCCCTGCATTTTACCAGAGAGTACAGCAAGCCACTAAATAGCATGGTGCATATTTTCTTGAGTGTCAATTTTACATGGAAATTTAGAAAGGATAAAATGAAAATGTTTTCATGGTAAAAGAGTCACACTATATTATAGAATAGAAAGCCATATTCACAAAATTTATTAAGATGTTTAAAAAGACATTTCCTACTGCAGTAGATGCTTCTAGTTAAACTCCCCAAACCCTCAACCCCCCTTTGGGGTATGCATTCATCTTCCATATTGTTAAGGGTACATTACAGAAAAAAAAAAAAAAAAGGTTGCCAGAAGTACACCAACTCATTCTAGCTTAGCGTCTATCCAGAAATTAGGTACTACACCCAACAGCTGGGCTCCAACCCTGGCTTGGCCACATCTCTACAATATGACCTTTGAAGGATTGCTATAGTTTTTGCATCCATAAAATAGACATGACAAGAGTACCTGGCTTATAAAGTACTGCACAGTTCATATGCCTGGCCAACAGTAAGTGATCAATTAGTGTTAGCTGCCTATCATCATTGCTGTTATTTGACTGTTGCTTTTAATCTATATATACCATGGCATAACTTTTTTACATATCAACTGCAGTCCATTTGGGATAAGATTATCAACTGCTTACTCCCCAATGCAGAGGGAGGCAATGAGAATTCTGGACACCCAATGTGAACGCACAGCTTTTCAGGAACTCTTACTCAGGTACGGTATACTCTTTGGATACCAACTGACATCAACAAAAGAAATGAGGGCTTTTCAGGGCTGAGCTTTGAAAAATTACCTGAAGCAATCTTGATGCTCAACATATTTCTAACAAGGGCAGCCTGGTGAGTTATTCTCCTACATTTGTAGGATATTTCTATGGAACGAATGTGGATCATCTCCCCTAGAAAAACTCTGGAAAATTCTTATTACATGTGACCTGAGTTTCCTCAAACATCATCAACCTATAGGCCTTGCTCTAACCTATGGGTGACTGCCTAAACATGATGTAAGAACTCCTGCTACCAGAATTGCCACCAAGTTATTTCTGGGAGTCCCCAGAAGCAAAAACAAGAGTTCACAAGGAATCCTTCCCAGTCTGGCACCCCCATTGCTCAGTCCTACCCGCACAACACCCTGAGAGCGCTGACATCTCTGCCAGGGGTCACAGATGCCAACGGACTTCCATAAGGTGCACCACAATATTGCTGTATGTGGCACAGAGAGTGAGTGGTCCACCAACCATTCACATGCTCCTTCCAGAGTAGATGCACTGCTTGGAAGCAGCTTCCAAGCCAAGGACTTCATTTCCCAGACCCCTCTGCATGTAGGTGGGACCATGTGACTAATTCTTCCTAATGAAGTGACTAGAAATAATGTGTGTCACTTCCAGGTCGAACGGTTAAGATAGTGGGTATGCCTTCTCATATTCTTTCCCCATTTGCCAGTGGATTCAGAGACAGCAGCTGCCCCCAGTAGCCTAGGTCCCTGAATGATGCCAAGAAGCAGAACCCTCCCCTAACCCACTGAGGTGCTGGGATTTCTCTCCTATAGCAGCTAGTATTATCTTTACTAAAAGCACTGTGTTCACTGCTGAAGTGGAGAGAAGCCTTTCTCCACAACACTGGTTGATACTTTTATGCTTGGGCCCAAAAGCAGTGTGGGCTGTGCTCATGTATCTCACCAATGTCCCCATAAAAACAGTTTTTTTCATTTACTCTGGAAGAAGCAGCTAAGCAGGGCCAGAGTTAGGAAGAAGCCAAGGACATGCGCAAGGGCTGAGCTCTATGTGGTCTCCCTTGTTTTCTCACAAAGGTGCATCCAGAATCCCCCATGGAGTAAGATGCCTACCAGGCCAAAGATCTCAGAACTATGATCTCCCTACTACTCCACTCTGGGTTGGAACCCAGAAACAACTTGTCTTACCGTAAAAGGCAGTAACTGGCCAGGCACGATGGCTCACACCTGTAATCCCAGCACTTTTGGAGGCCGAGGCGGGTGGATCACAAGGTCAGGAGATCAAGAACATCCTGGCTAACGTGGTGAAACCCCATCTCTACCAAAAATACAAAAAATTAGCCGGGTGCTGTGGTGGGTGCCTGTAGTCCCAGCTACTCGGTAGGCTGAGGCAGGAGAATGGCGTGAACCCAGGAGGTGGAGCTTGCAGTGAGCCGAGATCGCGCCACTGCACTCCAGCCTGGGTGACAGAGCAAGACTCCGTCTAAAAAAAAAAAAAAAAAAAAAAAAAAAGGCAGAAACTTTGGCTACTCAGCAAGTCATGTTACCCTGGCCAAGTCCTGTTTCCATGCTCAAAGGTACTGCTGTGCCAGGAGTAAGCTCCCTTTACTTGTACCTGCACTGTAGAACCCAGAAGTTTTCCATTTCTGTCCACTTCAGGACTTTCTATGGATAAGCCAAGCCATGACCCAGCACAAGTCACTCCCTGGGGCCACTGTAGACATACCAATTTCTTTGTAACCTGGCTGGACTCAGGTTAAAAACAAGTTAGAATGTGTGAAGGAAGGAGAAAGTGGAGAGGACAGTAGTAGGAGAGAGACTGAGAGGGTAGACTGTATCCTTTATACAACAAAGAACCTTCATTCAGGCTTTTAACCTCTTAAGCAAGAGGTTTCTGAGACACAGTCACATCACTAGGAGAGTCGTGTAGGGAAAATGGAAAGGCAGGGAGCCCAGTTCAGAGGCAATCACAGCCAACCAACCAGGCGAGATGGCCGTGGGAGAGCCAGTCCCCAACCTGTCCTTCAAGGCAACTCCATCGACTCTTCCTGGAGTTACTCATGGTTTGCTGGACCTCATGGAATCTAACTTCCTTTCACTGTTTGTGTCAACCATTTTCATTCTGCATCTTTCCCTGGAAAATTTGTAGACTCTGTCTACTCACTGAATGGAAATGTTGCGTTCTCCCTCAGATAAGCTTTCCAGAAGCACTAGTTCATCCCTGTTAGGCATTAAGTTCTCCCTCAATGTCCTGCTGCCAAACTGTGGGTCCCCTCTGGCTCTCCTCACTGGCCTCTAGCCCACCCACCCCCAAAGACAGACAATCAGAATTATGGGAGTTGGCCTAACACCTCCCTCTTCTTAATTCCTCCACCTTAAAGTAAAACACTAAATCCTATCCATTCTGCCTCCTGAGTTTCTCTCAAGCCCTTCAGCTTCTCTCCATCTCCACTGCTGCCATCATCCAAGCCAATAACAGCTCTCTCGCATGGACTGATGGAACTCCCTCCAACCTGAGTGCCCTTGTTCTTCCCCAACCTGTTTTCATCCTGCAAGAAGAATGATCTTTTACAGACTTACATCTGATCATGGTACTCTCGCCCTACCTTGAGTGGTTTCCCTTTATTCTTTGGATAAATACCAAAATTTCCACATGGTTTTCATGATGCTGTGAGGATCTGGACCCTGCCTACTTTTCCAGCAGTCTTTGCTTTTCTCCTATTCACTCATTCTTTTCCCACAGATTGGTCTCCTTTCAGTTCCTGAAATGCAGCAGGATTCTGCTTTCTCAGGCTGCTGTGTCTCTGGAAATAGACTTGTGACTCTGCCCCTTGGGATCACATATCCTGCAAAACATAATCCCACAGAAAACTTACATGTACCCTTCATCTCTGTTTAAGGCAGAACTTTCTCTGTGAAATGTTTCCAGCTCACCCCCACCCCCATTATATCAGGTCTCTCATTACATAATACATTATATTATACTTTCCTTTACAGCACTTACCACCACTGTAATTACTACTTACTTGGATAAGTATTTGTTTAATGGCTGTCACATTTGCTGAATGTAAGCTCCATGAAGGCAGAAACAAGTTCAACATGCTCAGTACAATGGCCTCAGAGCCAGTGCATTCCCTAGCTCATAGTAGGCAATCAGTAAGTATGATTTGGCTTAGCACATTCAGCATGCCCACATGAACTGAGAAGAATAAACTGAGGCCTAGAAAAAGAAAGGGGATTTCCCAAAGCCTTGTCTTCTTTGGCAGAGCTGTGGTTTATTAAACCCTGGACTCCTAATCCACAGTTCAATCCTTAGCCCATACTGATACTGAAGTCACTGTAGACCCAAGAGATCAATCCATCTATAATCCAAAAGAGAGGAGAAAAACTAAACTGTGGAGACCAAAGATCTCTATTCAAATCCTGGATGGACTGACCACTTAAATCTCACAACACTATGGCAGAAATTAAGCAAGGTGATGTGTACACTACGATTGGTGTAGAATCTGGCCTGAGTGGTCTCTCCAGAGACGTGGCTGTTCTAGGACAGCTTGTGAAGTGTGTCTTCAATTCCTGTGTGTCCACCTCAATCCAGGCCAGAATAGCAAGTACTTGGGAAGGCAGGAGAGCATTTCATATTGAGCAGTTTCTGCTCCCCCAGGAAGCTGGTAAACAGCGTTTGATGAGGATGATAAACACATGATACTAATCTTACTACACAGAGGTGTGTTCAACATTCTAGCACACAGAGCCACATGGCAGGTGATCCATCTTAAAAAGATGACATTGCTGGCTGATTTCCGCTGCAGTGTATTTACTTGGAATTTAAATTTAGATTTAAACCTACCTATAGCATTATTATAGAATATACCAAAGGCTCTATTCACAGGTGGGCAAAAAGACTATCCATCACCCCAGCTCATACTCAGCAATTCACAGACAGCTTCTTCCTTCATCCAGGACAGCTGGGTGTCCTGGAAGCTTTTCTACCACTGGCATATTAAAATGATGCTTCAGCCAATTCTGTAATCACCTATTTATTTTGCCCATGATGTTTCAGGCCCTGTGCTAGACCCTGGGGATTCAGCAATGATGATACACAGCCTCTGCCCCAGGAAGCTCCCAGCCTAGCAAAACTACATTTGCATAGTCCTTTACAATCTACTAAGTGATTTGGACTTAAACCTTTTATCCACCTCTCCTGGTATTTTCATTATCTTTGTATATGCCTTCCTTGGTTGGAGACGATTTTGACATAAAATTTGTTTCCAGTTAAAATGCGGCAGAGGAACTTAATCACTCTCATTTTGGCTTTAGAATTCTAATTAAGGAAAAATAAACCCTGGATTCCTCCAGAAATGTATACCGTAACTGACTGTTGAGTGGCTGCCCAGAAGCCACTGCAAACACCTTTTCCCTTGCTGCCTTTCACTGCAGAGATGGCAGAGTCACCCATCCACTTGCCTTCTTTACACTGAGGGGTCATCACATGATCTAGTTCTGGCCACAGCAATGTCTATAGAAATCTGTTCAGAGGCTTCTACGAAAGCTTTTGCTTTAATTTTTTATAAAGACAGTCCAAGCTAGTTTGGCCCTTATTTCTTCTCCCCATCTTCATCCTAGATGTAATGTTTGGGGCTGTAACAGCCACCCCACAAACAGGAAGCAATGAGAGAGCCATACGGGAAAGACCCAGAGAATCAGATGTTAGCTCTGATGTTGTTGAGCTAATCAGGCAAGGACAGCAGCTATAGCCCTTCAGACTAGTTATTAAGTAAGAAAAACAAACTCCTCATTCTTTAAATCAGTGTAGGAGAGGTTTTATGTTACCTACAGCCAAACAGTCTTGGAATTCATGGTTCAGGAGATGATTAAGCACACAGCCTTTGAACTAGACACACTTGGGTTTGTGTGCCAGCTCAGTCACTCACTGGCTGCATGGGGCTGGACAAGTTAGTTAACTGCTCAGAGTTCTGTTTCCATCTTCCATGAAATGAACATACTATAACTGCCTTTTTCACAGGCTTGCTGTTAGGAATAAGTGAGATGGTATATGCTATGATTTGGATATGGTTTGTTTGTCCCCACCAAAACTCATGTCTAAATTTGATCCCCGGTGTGGTGGTGTTGGGAGGTGGGACCCAGTGGGGAGTGTTTGGGTCATGAGGGTCTCACCCTGGTGGGTGGCTTGGTGCCATTCTGGAGGTAGTGAGTGAGTTCTTCCTCTGGCAAGACTGGATTATTTCTCAAGGAAAATGTATTAGTTCCTGCAAGAGTGGATAGTTACAAAGCCAGGATATCCCTTGGGTTTTCTCTTTGCATGTGTCCACTTCCCCTTTGACCTTCTCACTATGTTATGATGCAGCTTAAAAGCTCTCACCAGAAACCAAGGCCATGCCATTGAACTTCCCAGCCTGAAGAACTATGAGCTAAATAAGCCTCTTTTCTTTATAAATTGCCCAGTCTTGGGTATTCTATCACAGCAACACAAAATGGACTAAGACAGTGCAGGTAAAGAGTTTTTGTGCAATGTCTAGATAAATAACTACTCAAATGATAAACCGGAGCCAATAAGCACATGAAAAGATAATAACCATAATCATTAAGGAAATGCAAATCAAAACCACAATGAGATACCACTTCACACCCCTTAGGATGGTTATTACATAAAACAAAAACAAACCCAGAAAATAACAAGTGTTGGTATGAGGATATGGAAAATTGTGCACCGCTGATGGGAGAGTAAAATGATGCAGCTGCTATGGAAAAACAGCACTGAGGTTCCTCAAAAAGATAAACGTAGAATTACCATATAACTCAGCAATTCCACTTCTGGATATACACCCAAAAGAACTGAAAGCAGGGACTGGAGAAGATATCTGTATACCCATGCTCACGGCAGGATTATTCACAATAACCAAAAGGTAGAAACAACCCAAGTGTCCACTGACCAGTGAAAAGATTTTTTAAATGTAGTATATAATACAATGAAATATTATTCAGCCATAAAAAAGGAAATTCTGACATATGACACACCATGAATGAATCCTAAAGACATTATGCTAAGTGAAATAAGCCAGACACACAAAGACAGATGCTGTTAGGATTCCTGCCTGACTTATGTGAGGCACCTAGAGTAGTCAAACTATTCACAGAGACAGGAAGTAGAATGGTGGTTGCCTGGGGCTGGGAGAAAAGGAGAACAGTGTTTCCATTATGCAAGACAAAAAAAATTCTGGAGCTAGACAGTGGTGATGGTTGCACTACAATGTGAATATACTTAATGCCACAGAAGTTCACAGATTAAAATAGTGAATTTTATGTTATATTTTATTGCATTTTTAAATAAATTTTTAAAATAAAAATGAAATAAAATGATGACCTGCATTACTGATCCTAATACTGATATTATCATCTTACTGAGTTTTCAGTAACTCAGTAAGTTGTCAGACAATACCACTGGCTGGGTACAACCCTGGGTCAAACGCTGAAATGCTTGCCCCCATTGCATATTTGTCCTAGATCAACATATCTAAAAGGCATTTCATCCATGCAGCAAACAAGCATATTTACTTCTTTCTCTAGGAAACCAAAGGTAAGTCAAACGGTTTCCTGCCCTGTGGAAGGCAAAAAGATGTTCACAAATAGCCACACTACAAGGTAAGATGTAGCACCTGCCTTGAAGACAAATGCAGAATCTTCAGAGAGCAGAGCCACTGCTTCTGGCTTTGGGGTTTGAGGAAAGTTCCAAAGAAGAGACGGAAATGGAGCTGGACTTGAAAAATCGGAACCTTTATTGCTGAAACACAAGGAGTGTTACAGATGATTCCAGGTAGAAATAGCAGCAATGTGAGCAGAGACAGCAGAGCATCTTGTTTGGTTACAGGGAACTGTACATTAGGGTGAACAGAAAAGACAATAGCCAGTCACTAGGCAGAGAAGCCATGTCTTTATTTCATGGAGGAGGGCAGGAGATAAAGATGTGTTTGCATCCACAGCACCTAGGACTCTCTTAGCACACATCAAGTTGTCAAAATTGTCAATTCAATCATTGACCAGCAGATTGGAAGATCTGTAGAATCCTCCAGATGTCTAGCATTGATGCTCAGGAGAGGCAGGCCCCATTTGGCGGCCAAAACCACCTCTTCCATGTCACTATTGTCTAGGCTACTTCCCAAGAGATGGAGAAGCATAGCAAACAGGCGAACATCTCAAAAGGCCTTTGGTTATTGATGGACACCACAGGCCAGTCCTAACCTCCCAAAAACCTTTATCGTGCATGCTCCCAGATGGAATCCAACCAACTAGAACAGAGCTTCCCTTCCAATGGAACACTGAGACTACCCTCCCAGGACAACTTGAACTCTGGGCATTGTGCCCTTTGAAAGCATTTTCCATGTCCTTATCTAAATGGAAGGCAAGTACACTAGCACAAATAATTGAGGGGAAAAAAATGGACAAGGAGACCCAATCAAAAAAAATGTATTCAATTGAGTACCATTTTAGGGAATTATTTCAAAGTTCTAATCACTATAAGTGATGAAATAATTCATGACAAAAATTGCAATTACCAAAGAAATAATCTGTTCTGCAACAGCAATTTTAGTGACATTTATAACACACAAGAAATCATGAAGCTTAATTATTTGAATTTATTGAGGCTACAGATGCCATGTTTAAATCTAATTAAACAGGTCCACCAAAACTGACCGTCTGAAGAAATGGCCAAGTTGCTGAACCGAACACTGGTTTTTAAAAGCAGTTCATGAACAGCCTCCAAATAGGCAGTGAGTAATGATCTATCTTTCTTCCTCAGCTGTCATTTGGGGAAAAAGGAGACACTTCTATATTGATCTTCAGTCCTTCACAATAGAATTTACCTCAACTCCTAAAAAACATCCCCCATTCCAATGATCTTTGATAGATCTGCAGGATAAATGGGGACTCTCCTACTATTACCTTTCAGGTCTCACACTCAAACTATATTAGATCTCAAGGAAGTAGGTACAAATCCTTAAAAGTGATTGAGAAAAAGATTTCCCTTCTCCATTTCTTTTTTTTTCTTTTTTCTTTTCTTTTTTTTTTTTTTTTGAGATGGAGTCTCGCTCTGTCACACAGGCTGCAGTGCATGGTGCGATGGTGCGGTCTCGGCTCACTGCAAGCTCCGCCTCCCGGGTTCAGGCCATTCTCCTGCCTCAGCCTCCTTAGTAGCTGAGACTACAGGTGCCCGCCACCAGGCCCAGCTAATTTTTTTTTTATTTTTAGTAGAGACTGGGTTTCACCGTGTTACCCAGGATGGTCTCGATCTCCTGACCTCGTGATCTGCCCGCCTTGGCCTCCCAAAGTGCTGGGATTACAGGCGTGAGCCACCGCGCCTGGCCTCCATTTCTTAAGAATGTTAACTGGTAAATATCAGTAGCCTACAGAATTTGTATAATTCCTGAAATATCAATGAATTGTTTGCTTAAATAATAAGTATTCTATGAAGCAAGATTCTGATTATAAAAGTAATAAATGTTCAAAGAAGAAAATATGGAAAACATGAAGAAACAAAGAGAATTAAAATTTCCAACAATCCCACTAACCACATATGATCACAATTAACATTTTGCACTCCTTACTTCCAATGTCATTTCTAAGCTTACATACTTTTATCACAATGCGAACATGTTATATTTATAATCTTACATCTTGTTCTACCATTAAACATGATATCAAGTACATTTAATTTAATTTCTTTAAGTAACCTCTCATTTCTGGATTTATAGCTTGTTTCCAATTTTTAAACTTTCATCAATAAACTGACTTACATTCACATAGATAAACCTATGGTTGCATCTCTAATTAATTCCTTAAGAGAATTCTCAAAAATAAACTCTTGGGATGGCATTCATTGACTCGTTAAAGTTCTAATAAGACCTGCCAAATTGATTTATCTAAAAGTTATACCAATCTACATTTCTACCAATGGTATAATAAATAGCTCAAATTTAAAACTCTTTCCTTTCCTTTCCAACAGCATTACTTAACTTTCAGTGAATTTCTTACCAATTTTTTGTATGTTTCTCTGTTTTACAGATTTTTGATACACTATTTTGTCTCCTGTTGTTTCCACTTCATATTAAACTCATTTCCTTAGGATATTAAGGGTTCTTTGAAAACATGATTTTCTTAAGGGGCACATATAAGCCATCCTATAAAATGTATTTCTTTAAGTAAAGTGGGAGGCACTGAAAGGCTTAAGATTTCTTTCGTGTTTATTAGCTATTTGTATTTATTCTGTTAATTGCCATCTTACTGCCTTCACCAATTTTCCCACTAAGGTTTTAGTGTTGTTCTTATTTCTATATTAACAAAATTAATGCTTTGTTGCATGTGTTTTTCTTAGATTTTTTTTTTTTACCAGCATCTTAATTTTAATTTCTTGGAGGAGTTTTTTACTTATTAAAACACTAATTTTGGCTGGGCGTGGTGGCTCACACCTGTAATCCCAGCACTTGGGATGCTGAGGCAGGCAGATCACCTGAGGTCAGGAGTTCAAGACCAGCCTGGGCAACGTGGCAAAACCCAGTCTCTACTAAAACATGTAAAAATTAGCCGAGTGTGATGGCACATGCCTGTAAATCCCAGCTACTCAGGAGGCTGAGGCAGGGAGAATTGCTTGAACCCAGGAGGTGGAGGTTAAGGTGAGCCAGAATTATACCACTGCACTCCATCCTGGGTGACAGAGTGAGATTCTGTCTCAAAAAACTATATATATATTAATTTTATATGGAGAAATGAGTCATTTTCCTCCAGTGATATTTTGTTTCTGTTGACTTCCCTAATGTCAGAGTTAACCACAATTTTTCCTACTTTTCATTTTTTATTATTAAAATTTTTGCATCAAATCAAAATTTATTTTGGTATATAGGGTGAGGAAAGGCTCTAATCCCATTTTTTCCAAATAGTTAACTTAGAATATATTAAATAATTCATCCTTTCCCTCCATCATGTACTAAACCCTCTTTCACATTAGGCTCTGTTTCTAGACTATTCTGTTCCACTTACTGGCATGTTCCTGCAATAATAACCACGTGGTCTTAATTAGCATCATTTGAGTACATTTTATATCTGGAAATGTAAATCTCCTCTATTATGCATCATTTCCAAAAATTTTTTGGCAATTCCAGCTAGCATATTCATATTTGAGAATAATTTGACACAATCCAAAAAAAGAAAGAAAGAAAGAAAACCCCAGCTGAGATGCTGATTGGAATGGGGTGCAATGATACATTACTTTGGAAAGAACTGACAGCTTTATCACACAGAGAGAAACTGGCAGCACATATCTCCATTTATTGAAGTCTCCTTTTATGTCATTCAGTAAATTTTTGTGATTTTCCTCATACGGATTCTGTAACATTTCCTGTTATGCTATTCCTGTGTGTTTTATACATTTTTACTCCTAAGTAAACTACACCAAGCAAAGAAAATCTGAGATTGTATGCCTGAATTTCAACACCACATCATGAAATATATGCCTGTCTCTCTTTAGGGTCTGACAGAGAGGGCCCAACATTTCCGGAATGAATGAGTGACAAATGGGTCCGAAAGCCCTAGTATCAGGACAGAACTGGGTGGGCTACACTGTGTAGCAGACTCATAATTGTTCTTTCATGCTCAGTGCCAATTTTATATTTTCAAAGAATAAAAAATCATCTTAAAATAATCACACAACTACCTCTGATAGTTCTGCCATCATGGTACACTTTCCCGCCACTCCTCATCCTCCATCTCATCCCAAGAGGTGGGTACAACCAAACCAAAGTCCTTCTAGGGAACTTCAGTTTGGGACAGAATGACTAGCCTTTGGAGCTAAGCCAAGACAGAGATATCTCCTCATGAAAACCATCTCTGAGTCCCTGTAGAGGAGCACAGAGGAAACAGAGGTCAGCCCTGATGGATATTATAAAGCAGGTTTGCAATAAAAGAGATTAAGTTTTTTAACAATTTTATTGAGATCATCATCCGTATACCATACAATTCACCCAATTAAAGTGCACAATGGGTTTTAGTAGAGTTGTGCAACTATCACCACAATGGATTTTAGAACATTTTTATCACCTCTAAAAGAAATCCTGTAGTTTTTTAAAACTGTGGTAAAATATACATTAACTTTCCCATCTTAACCTTTTTAAAACAATTTTTAATTGATGTATAATAAATGTACAAAGCTATGGAATACATGTGATAATTTAACACATTCATATAATTTGTAAAGATCAAATCAGTGTACTTGGGATATCTAGTACCTTATATACTTGTCATTTACATATGCTAGAAACATTCAAATTATTCTCTTCTAGCTCTTTTGAAATGTACAGATTATTGTAAACTATAGTAACCACTTCTAAGTCTACAGTTTGGTAGTGTTAAGTTGATTCCCTGAAGCCAATCTCCAGAACTTTTTCATCTTGAGAAACTAAAATTTATACCCATCAAACAGTAACTCCCCATTCCCTCTCCCCACCTAGTCCCTGGCAACTGCCACCTTAATTTCTGCTTCTGTGATTCTGACTACTCTAAGTATCTCATATAAGTAGAATCATAACAGTATTTGTCTGTTTGTCACTGGCTCATTTCACTTAGCATAATGGCCCCAAGGTTTATCCATGTTTTAGCATATGTCAGAATTTCTTTCCTTTTTTAGGCTGAATACATTATGAGCTTTTTTAAAGAGAAGAGAAGGGAGGGAGAGGTAAGGGGGCAGTGAGGGAAGAAGTAGGGAGCAGGGAGGGAGACCAGAAACTGGGGGCTCCTGCACAGGTCCAGGCAGGAGATGATGGCGGTCTGCCCTCAAGGAGAGATGGGAAAATGGATGGGAGTAGATGAGTTCAAGATATATTTGGATTAATATAACTAAAGATAAAATGAGAGGACTTGCAGATGAATGGGATATGGGAAAGGGAGAGGAATGCCCAAGGGTGACACCTTGCCTAATAGAACGAAGACTACAGGGAGCAGAGAAAACCCAAACCAGGCAGCTCCTGGGTGCACCTCCTAAATAACCCAAAGGAGAAATGCAAGTCCTCAAAGTAGTGAAAGCAGTTCTGCCCTGGAAGGGAATATCTAAAGCCAATTCCCCTCTTAGAATCTGCCCTGGAAGGGAATATCTACAGCCCAATCTATCACCACTGTGTGCCTTTGTAAGAAAACTTCATTTCTAAAATTTCATTTGGAGATATTTGCATATGCGCACACACACACACACACACACACACACACAGAAGCCACCAAGCTGAACCTGATGACCTGTTTGTCTGAATTCCCACCCATAGGTTCCAAAAGGAAGGTAGCATCTCTTCTCAGCCAAAATGAACTGGCAGGCAGGCTGCTAAATTGCAGAGAGAGCAGTAGGAGGTAGACTAGACAGACTCCCCAATCACAAGGAAAATAACCATTACTTAAGTTTTCCAAGTCAAGTCAGCTGTAAAAGTCCATGATAAAAGTAAGTAAAGTTTTCAGATCATTTGGGTTCGTTAGGCAGGGCTCAACAACTCAACACGTGACTTAAGAGGGTGCAATGCATCAGTAAAGCACACACTTTGGAGTCAGATGCTGGTTCTACCACCAAATAGCTCTGTGGCCACAAGCAAATTATACCATCTGAGTTTCAGTTTCCTTATTTGTAAAATCAAGATAATCAAGCCTAACTCATAGGATTAGTGTGGCAGTCACATGAAACAGACAAGGGGAGGACGGGAGATGAAGAGACAGAGGATGGGGATGTTGCGTGTGCCTGTGGCTGTGACACAGTGCTGAAGTACACAGGATAGTTTCAATGCTGGATGAAGAGTCAAAAGACCCAGTTTCTATGCCAGCTTCTGCCCTAACTAGTTCTATGAGGACAGACAAGCCACTTCCATTCTCTTGCCCTAGGCTTCCTCACTCATTAAAGTCTCAGCTGACCTGAGGATACCAAAGTGTAAACTAGCACAGAGAGAGCTAAGGACCAATCCATTTAACACTATAAGTCCCAAAAGGCTGAAAAGCTCATGCTATTATTAATAGATTCCTCCAGAGGTAGGGAGTGAGGGGGCTAAAGTAAAAAGAATTGATTGCAATTGTGATCAACAAGCAGTCAGGCCCCTAGACTTCCTCTGCCACTCTGCACAACAGAGCTGCCTGCTCCTTCTCTACCATGGCAAAATACAGGAGGTTTAATAACTGGTACCTCACAGGGTCTGTTAATTGAGGGCATAGGTTTAAGGCTGGGGTACCTCATTTAAAGTAGGAGTATTAAACAAAGGGAGATGCCAAGACACACACCCCACCACATACAAACACAACTCTCTCATCTTTGCTGGCTCCCAGTAAAAATGGCAGCTGGCCCTTCACTCTACAGGTGGGAGATGATAAGCATCTTCTCTGAGGTCTGAGAAGCCTAAGAGGAAAGACCTAAAGATACCAACACTGATTCTTAATCAAACAGCCCAGCCAGATCACCCTACAGTGAAGCTCAGTGTCAACTAGCCCCACCCACACATCAAAGCGTCCAAACAGCTTTGTAGTCCCTCTTACAGATGAACAACAACTGAATATTATCAGACATTGGAGGAAAGCCTTTCATGGGAAAATGGAGATCAAAACGGAGGAGAAAAGAAAGTAAAAAGCCTGGAGAAAAAAAGACTCTGCAGGGAGGGGGAAAAATCTTTAAAATAATTACCATGAATATCTTTAGAGAGATAAGAAATGATAGTAACCATGAAATAGTAATTATAGACAAAATAAAAGAACATCTGGAAAGACAAAAGAAAAAAGGCCTGGAAAGTTACATTTATGTATTTGTGTATATTCACAGACATGGAAAAGTTAATAGAGAGTTGAAAGATAAACTTGAGAAAAGCTCCTAGAAAATAGAGAAGGAAGGAAGGAAAGAGAAAAGACAAAGACAAAGGAAGAAGACAGAAAGGGAGGGAAGAAATAAGTTTGCATGGCCCAAGAATGTAATGGTAGGGAAGAGTATGTACAGTTAGCTTTGGAGGGATGTTCATTAAAGAGCAAAGCCAAGAGCTACAGGAATGATTACATAACAAACTCTCATAAGTGAAATCTGATTATGTCAAGGGTTAACCCCTGCCACTTGCTGTTCATGATCTTTTTAAAATGATCTCTCCAACTTAAGCACCATCCAGTGGGTATAACTGTACCTTTGCTATGAGCAATCATCTTACAGAACTCAGAATCAAATTTTGAGTCTAAACCACATTATGGTGAAGTGTTGATATAAATGGAAATGGTGTCGTGATTTGGTTCCCTGGAAGTTATATTTTATTTTTTATATCTAAATTTGATTTAAGCTTTTATTCTTATAATCTGCCAGTTTTATTTTTTCCCCAAAGCCTACTGCTTCAAAAGCAAGTTCCAGAAAAAATAAGCCTCTCTAATATGAGTAAAGAAAGATGAATGTCTTATGAAAATAATGTCTATTGACCCAGACAGATCCTGCTGAGAGAGCAAGCGAATCCTTAGGTGCAAATGAGGCACTTACTGCTGCCATTCAGCTTCAGGAGGCTTCACTTATTACATGACTGTTGGAGGGCAGTAATAGTTCTTTAATAACATGAAGAGTAAAGGAGTTTTCTAACAATGACAACTAATGCTCGTTCACTTGTCTGCAGGTGATTGAACATTCGTCACAACTCTTCCTGTGATTCTGGATAGAAATAGGTGAGTCACAATCAGACGTTCAACATCAGAGTGGCTGAGAAGAAACTCACCAACAGCCACTGGAAAACTGATGAGGTTTCTCCAATCTCTTTATAACCTTCTTTTCCAATTTTCTCAGGCAATAGGACCAGCCTTGGAAGCATCTGCCATGGAGACATCTGAAGTGGTAGCAGAGAAAAATCACCAGGGTATGAGGCAGAGGGCCACTGCCTCAGCTGTCACCTCAGAGTCTCCTCAAGACCTAGCCAAAGAAATCACCACCTTTCTCCAGCCTCGGTGTTCTCCTTTGGGACTGGACCAAGGTTCCTTTCGGCTTTAAGTCTATGATTCCAACTTTTATAAAATCATACTATTTAGTAAGATAAATCAAATCAGCCATCTTAGCCACCCGCCAGGCTGAAACCACTGCTCACCACAGGCAAATGAGCAAATGTGTATTTGCAGGGCTCCCTGGCATGTAGGAAGGGAATGGAAAAGTGGCTGATGGCAGAGCTTTGTAATCACTTTGGAGGCTCTGACCCTTGGGTCCCAGTCACACAAGGCTGGCAGCTGTGTCTTGTGCTGCACGGATGGCAACACCAATCCATTGTGCATGGGCCATTGACTCCTGGGTGATTCATTAGCAAGAGCACAGACCTACTCTGGTAACAAAAGAAAATCCATAAGCAAGAGATCTCAAACAAAGGGAATGTTTCTGTCTATGTAGTAAGACATTGGCTTTTAAAAGGACACTCACTCCAGCTCTCTGAGGATGAGCAGTTACCTACTCACAACTAGGCAGGTGCAGAACCCCCAACAGAGCCAGAAAGCATGTCCCTTGCAAGAATAAATGGCCCCAGAGCCACCCCTAAAGGCCACAGGGTGTTTGATAGCATCACAATTTCTTGAGTCTCAGAAACAACCTCCTTCCACTTCTAAAGAGGCAAAAAGAAGAAAGTCTATCAGTGACAAGCCTGGAGTGTTCACTTACTGATGACATTCCGGCAGATCTTGATCCATTCCTCCTGGGACTTCAGCTAATGCTAATCCCAAGACCTCAGCTAGTCCAGCTGCAGACTAAGGCCTCTATATGGGTTGTTTGAAATGTTTTGGGTCATTCAACCAGTTACTTTTTAAACAGTCATGCAAGCCCTTACGAGTCTTCAAGAACAATCATAGTTCGGGGACGGGGGAGCGGGGGGAAGATGCAGGCAAGGAGGCTCTGACTTAGATAAAACACCAGCCCAGAGAAGATGTAGAGAGTAACTGGGAAGGCCAGGGAGAATTGGGTTCAAATCTCCAATTTGCCATTTATCAGCCATGGGATCTTGTACAAATTGCTAACTTCCTTTAGTATTGTTTCTGCACTGGTAAAATGACAATGATATTACCTAACTCACATGGTTGTGCCAAGAATTAAATAAGATAGTGCGTGTACAACACTGAAGTCCACTACCTTGCACACAGAGTAGGTGCTCCATAAATGTCAGATTCAGGTGTGTGCCCACACTCACACTAACCGAGGATCCCACAAACTCTTTACAATGTAGCTAGACAATTCTAACACCACTACCTTAGACAAAAACTGATCCACCATGTGCACTCAAGGAAGGAAATATTAAACAGGGAGGCATGTGCCAACAAGGAAAACAACAGAAATAATTATAGTAGATCCTCTGTGCCTTGTGCCCAACAGAAAATGAGTTTGTTGCTAGGTTCCTTTTCTGGCCACAATTCACGGCGCAATTAAATCCCTGGCATTGTTTTTCATGTTCCATTTTAAACAGCCTTCTTGTCCAGGTCTCTGTCATGTGACCTGCTCAGTGGGGCCAACAGAGAAATGAGTCCAGTGGGCCTCCCTCTCATTGGCACCTGTAATGCTCAAGTTCCTCCAATTTAACATCTGCCCAAGTTACTGAGGTCCCCTAAAGGAGGAGGTTTTCTGGACTCTGGAGCCTCCATCTCTGCTACCACCACCATTCCCATGGGGTGGAAAAGAACATGGGCTTTGGGAAAAAAAAAACACAGGTCTGCCACTTTGGCTGGACAGCTAAACTTGGACATGTTATTTAAACTCTGAGCCCCTAAGTCATGGCTAATTCCACCCACCTGCAAGACTGTTGCAGATTTACAAAGTGAGGGACCTGGAGTTCTCAGCATAGTATGTGAATCATAGCAGACCTCCAATTCATGGTAACAGCTATTCCTGCCATGCCCTTAGGTCTCCTCCTCCCTCTCTCCTTGGTCCTTCTCAGTGTCCTTTGTGTGCACTCATTTCTCCTTGCCTTTTCCTTAAACACTTGTATCCCTAAACAAAGGCTTAGTCTTTCATTTTCTCTTCTTCTGTGACACCACTCCCCCTGAACAGTAGCATCCACATTGATGGATCCAGTTCTCACTCACAACCGAATGACTTGCAGATGGCTGTCCCAGGCCAGTCTTCTCTCCTGGGCCCCAGACCACTACTTTCAGGTCCACACTTGACTCCTTGTCCGGCTTCCCCATGACCCCAAACCATAGACCTAAAACAAACTTCAACTGCACCCCTGCCAAAGCCTGCCCTTATTCAGCTATCCTCACTAGCCCCTCTCCAGACAGCCATGGGTTCACCAAGGGCTGTGGTCTGTACCTCCTTGCTAGCTTTCACATGAGCACTATCTTACCCCATTGTATTACCACTGCTTTGCTCAGGCCTTTCTCTCTAAGCTGGCCTCCAGGCATGCTCCTGTCCCTCCATCCTCTCCCCTGCCTCCTGAATCATCTCCCTAACTTGAAATCTCACCCTGTCCCTTCGTTGTTTAAAATCCTTCAGCGGGTCCCATCATCTAAAAGTAGGACAAAGATATTTCTTATCAAACCTGGGCACTTTTGAGAGTGAAAGAGGGACACCGTTCATCATTGTACCAGGATAACAGGCATAAACAGGCATAAAGCATGACACAGTGAGATGTACAGTCATCCTACCCATGAAGAGTGAGCCTCAGCCAGGCTCCCAAGGCACTTTGTGACCTAGCTTCCACCTGTGAGGACAACCACACCTCCCTTTCTCTCTCAAATGCAATTTTCTCTGGACTTCTCCCTGCATCCCCTGTGTCATGCTCTTCCCCACCTGACACATCCTTCTACCTCTGCCTAGATGCTCCCCCTGTCCACCAGGCAGTTGCCTACATCCAACCCTACATCACCTTCCCTGTGATGTCTTTCTGCTCCCTGGAGCACCCTGGCTCCTCCACTCCCACCCTCTCAAGTGCCTGAGAATGCATCATATAGGCTCTGCCTGGTGTCACAATAGTGTTGGGTGCAGAATGCAGTGTAGGTGTCCAAGGCTTACCAGATAAATACATAAGCTTCCAACCAATGATCCCCTCTCTCAGGTGCTGAACTCAGAATGGCCAGAGGTGCTAAGTCACAGCAGAGACAACAGACTGACCCAGGCACACTAGGACCAAGCAAGCCACTAGACCTGGCCTCCAAGGAGATCAAAACTAAACCTCAGCAACAAGCTCCTGAGATACAGCCAGGACTCATTCTGCTTCCTGAGACTCCCTTTATTCTTAACACTCTTAGAAGCAAGTAATAGAGCCATCTTCACTTCTCCCCAGAGGAGACTGGGGACCTGCGGAGAATCTATGCTGCAGCCACAAGAATATTGACATGGGTGTGCATGCAGGGATATAGCCAGGCCCTACAACCAGGCAAGGCCCTAAGGACTGGAAAATCACCCTCTGCTAACCATTCTCTTCCCCTTGTTCAGCCTCCTGGCAGATACCAGGTTGTCCACCTCCCAGCTCCCAAGCTCACATGACACAAATCCAGCTACCTAAGTTCCTCTCCCAGCTCCTAGTCCAAATACCCAGGAAAGAGGCTCTGATCTTGGGTTAGGGGCTTGTCCCTAGCTCAATCAACTGTAGGCATCTGGCAGGATGCTTCCAGACAGAATGGCCATTGAGGAGCCCACTACTACAAAGGGTGGAGAACGAGGCAGAGCATCAGGGCTCACATGAGCCAGGTAAACACTCCAAAAGGAAAGTCCACTGCCCACCTCCACCCTAGACATTGTGTTTTCTCCTCCCCTCCCCCTTCTCTATATTCCCTTCTTCCTGGGTATGCTATTTTTCCTCTACTAAAATTATCTTCACAAATTCTCTGCCCATTCTTCAGAACTGAGACCAAATTTCACCTCCCCATGAAACTGGGTGTGGCTAATTCTAACTGGTTACAAAATGCTATTCACATTGCATTAGGAAGCTGCATTTTATTTGTGATCATACTTTTCCTTCAACCCTATGAATGGTCTACTTAAATTCAGTACAGCCAGATTGAGAAGAGAAAAAAAATTTAAAAATTCCCTTCCATGTGCTGGGCACTCAGAGGCAACAGGGAGGCTTGGGAAGCTCACAATCTCATAAGAAGTAATGTACAAGGTCCCTGAAGAGTATCATACAAGTGTAAATGAGGAAAGGGAAGAGGGAGTCAAAGTTGAATGCAAACATTATTTCCCAAGAAAGGTTAATTCAAGGATGATTTTTGTCATGTTATAGAAGAACTCTTCCATTTTCAAAATGATTTAATCCAGCAATCCTCTAATAGCCAGCTCCTTGGAAGCATTAAGTTCAGAAGTTGACTTTGGCACAGAAGCACTTATCTGGGGTAAAGAGAAGGCAACTGACATAGGACTTCAGACATGGTCTGAAGAATTTATAAACGGTATAGCCACTTCTCACTGCTAGCAGACTGGACATACAATCACTTCAAGCTAATAGATATATTATGCTCTAAAATGAATGGTGTTCAGATCCCTGGAACTAGATATAGTTTTATAAATTCCAAGGGGGTGCATCAAGAAATAGAGCACAAAATACAAACTGTGACCTAAGCCTGATTCCAGCTTCGCCATTAAACACTTTCCTAATCAGGGCCCCAAATTCCTCCCCTATAAAAAAAGGAAGTTGAAATTAAAGCTCTCAGAAATCCCTTCCAGCACTAAAATTCTATGCTCTACATTAAATTATATATATGCAGGCTCCACAGTATCCCTTTGGACTTAAATGTCACACCAAAAAACAGTGCCAGGCACTTATTAACAATAAAAATTCAAATGATATGGAAAAATAATTACATTTTATCTTTTGGGGAGACAGAAGCACCCAAAGACTTTTTTCCTGCTGTACCTTGTAAAAATCGTTAACAGCAGAGTCACTGCAATTAAACCAAACCTAATGATGCAACTAATCAATGCAGCTGCAGAAAATGACACAGAGTTTGGCTCTCCAGAGAGCTGTTGGGCCAGGAAGAAACAGATTATAGATGCTAAGAGACAGAAAGAGTAGACACCCACCACGGCAGTGGCCCAGAGGCAAAGGCAGTCTTCCCTTTGGTCTCAGCAGGATCCCACAGGTGAGAGATCCCAGAACAAGTCTAACCTGGATTCTGAGGAATTCCCATAGGAGGAAGGTATGTGAGATGCACAGTATGAGAAAATTGGGAAGGTGCCCGCACCATGGAAAAGACAAGACGGGCACAAGTCAACATGGCTTAGAAACTAGAAACGCAATGATTCTTTTTATTGTGATTTTTAAAACAGAACAAAAAATTTACCATTGTAAACATTTTTAAGTTTACAGTTCACTACTGTTAAGTATATTCACATTGTTGTGCAACCAATCACCAGAAATTTTTCATCTTGCAAAACTGAAACCCTATACTCATTAAACTATACCCCATTTCCCTTCCCCACAGCTCCTGGCAACGACCATCCTACTTTCTGTTTCTATGCGTTTGACTACTTTAGATACTGCATAAAGTGGAATTATACTGTAGTTGTCTTTTTGTGACTGGATTATTTCATTTAGCTTTATGTCTTTAACATCCATCCATGTTGTAGCATGTGATAGAATGTCCTTGCCTTTAAAGCTGAAAAGGATTCCATTTGTATGTATACACCACATTTTCTTTACCCATTAATCCATCAGTGCACTCTTGGACTGTTTCCACTTCTTGGCTGTTGTTGTTAATGCTGCTATGAATATGGGTCTACAGATACGGAGATTATAAGTAGATTCTTATAAGCAGAAATGCCTATTTTGAACAAAAGTTCAGCCTAATGTTTTTCATTGTTTCCTAATATAAATTATTGCTCCTTCTTGCCTAACGTGGAGAAAAGGAGGGCAACAGCTGACAAAGCCCTTCACCAGCAGAGGAGAAGAGTGTCCACACTAAAGGACTGTCATGTGTGCTACATAACGAATGCCCCTGAATACACAGAGGAGACCATGACCTAGTCACAGGGATGTAGCTGTTCCCTAAACCAGTGGTCCTCTACTAGTTCTGTTTCTGTCTGAGGAGACTTTCTTAAATATCTAGAAAAATCTTAATTAAAATAGGTACACTGTGACAAAAAGCTACTGGCAAATCAGAAGTGTTTTGAAATAAATCGGTATTATATTACACTCAATCACACACAAGTAAAAAGCAAAGCTTGGCAAACACATGGATTTACCAACTTGAAATCATCCCCCCCAATATATGACCCACCACCACCACCATACCCACCACCTCTCCCAGGGGTCTGAGAGCCAGAAGTGGGGAACGCCTCCCTAAACCATCCCTACTCACCTGTTCAGGCATCTGTGAACCTATCGCCATACCTATAAGAGAAATGACTAGGATTCAATCTATGCCTGCAAGAAAATCCCTAAATAAATTTAATCCACCTCTATAAAGCCAGCCAAAAACATCAGCAACCTCGAGGTAGGTGATATAATCCAGCTATATTCAAAAGCCCAGGGGCTTGATGCCTGGCTTTCCATAATATTACCATTCAGTCTCTAACATCAAATAGGCATTAAGCATTGGTATTAAAAAATAAATACAGCCGGGCACAGTGGCTCATGCCTGTAATCCCAGCACTTTGGGAGGCCAAGGTGGACAGATTGCCTGAGGTCAGCAGTTCGAGACCAGACTGGCCAACATGGTGAAACCCCATCTCTACTAAAAATACAAAAATTAGCCGGGCTTGGTGGCAGGCACCTGTAATCCCAGCTACTCAGGAGGCTGAAGCAGGAGAATCGCTTGAACCATAGAGGCAGAGGTTGCAGTGAGCCAAGATCGTGCCATTGCACTCCAGCCTGGGTGACAAGAGCAAGACTTCATCTCAAAAAAAAATTTTTTAATTAAAATTAAATACATACCCACTCGCTGTTATCTCAGTAAGAACCACACCTCACCTCATGTTCGTACTACAGAGGGCACACAATCTGAGAGCAAGTTAGGGTCCATCCTCCTTCTACCAAACATCATCTGATTAGAAACCTGGTGGTTTCTTTGGGGCTCTTAGACTAGGGAGGACTGGACAGAATTCTACTGTGAAGTGCAACCCCAGAGATCCCCAAACACCTACAGATGCCACCTGACTCCCTGTGTGCCTGGGCTACAGCAGCCAGGACTCAATGATTTCTTTTCATTAGGCATAGCCACTAAATGGAATTCAAATACAGGTAAGAATGTATGAGTGACAAATAATCAGATTTTTTTAACTTTACAGTAAAATTTCCTTGAACTTGCATTTGCAAACAGCAGCATATCAAAGACATTTTCCCCATCAATCAATTTGAATCATTCATTCAGAATTAATTCAATGATGATTTCAAACTCCAAACATCAGGTTCTCCGTTGTTTCATCTTTCTCAGAGTTAGCAGACACTTTGTACAGAGACATCCTGCACTTGGCACCTGCTCCACTTTCTGTGCCCTCCCAACTTTCCTCCTCCCATGGGGCAGGGCCCTATCAGAAAAGCCCTGCCTGAGAGAAGAAGGTCTGCCCTTCAGTAGGAATCTGGCCTGACACCTGATTTCCACGGAGTTGTCAGTGGGGTGCCAGAGAAGTGAGACAGCACTCTTCTTTCAGGTGTCACTTCTCTTCCACAATCTTCCAGTGATCTCCCTACCCTCAGGCCCTGCTTCAAGGCATCAGAACTGCTAAGAAGCCAGGAAGGAGATGCTTGGCTTCAGCCCCCAGGACAGTTGCAGGACCAGGTGCCCTGGCACTCTTTCCAGCCTGCTGGCTGGTCACAATCGCAAAGTAGAAAATGATTTCTTCTCAACTGACCCAAGGGCCCAATACCTTCTGCCCAGTGCAACAAAAAGAGAGATAGTCTCCTTGACCAGACACAGGCAATCCTGGACCATGTGTCAGGAACATGTACCACCTGCACAATAACTTTGACGCAAAAACATCCTCTTCTCTACCCCACCTCTCTCCTCTCAGCCTAAATAAAATAACCAGTTAGTTTCCTCAGAAAGTAGTTTTAACATTAGCTCTGCTACAACTGTGTTTTTTCAGTCTTAAGCAGTTCTGATTGTCTGTGTTTCCATGGCCAGCAAAGAGAGGCAGCATCACAGAGATGGGCTCTGCCAAGTAGATACTGTCAAATTTTAGAGCCTCTTGCCTCTCTAAGTCCCAGTTTCCTTATCTGTAAAATGAGGCAAAACCCATGTCTAAGATCAAACAAGGAGCCTGGCACAGTGGCTCATACCTGTAATCCCTGTACTTACGGAGGCCGAAGTAGGAGGATGGCTTGAGCCCAGGAGTTCCAGACCAGTCTAGGTATCACAGTGGAACCCCATCTCTACGAAAAATAAAATAAAATAAAATAGCCAGGTGTAGTGGCAGATGCCTGTAGTCCCAGCTACTAAGGAGGCTGAGGTAGGAGGATCACTTGAGCCCAGGCTGCAGTGAGCTATGATCATAGCCACTGCACTCTGGCCTGGGCAACAAAGTGAGATGCTGTCTCAAAAAAAAAAAAAGAAAGAAAGAAAAGAAAAAGAAAGAAAGGAAACAAAATAAAAGGTAAATAAGAAAAAAATGAAATAATTTTTTAAAATTAAACAAGGTGGCATTCATAAAAAAAAACTCTATAGAAGAGTGTGTCCAAACACACATGGTAGATACCTCCCAAAAAGGGCAGGATCTTCTTTCCTCAATGCAAAAAAGCCCAGGGAATCTTCAAGCTATAGCCTTGGGGGAGTGAGATGTTGAGGTGGGGAAGGGCAAGAAGATTGAGGACCTTTCTTCTCAACTTTAATAGTTTTCACTCAAATTGCAATTGATGACAACTATCAGAGGACTTGTGTCTCCACACCTGTTCTAGGGAATTTATCACCTTTGGTAATGACAGGTGTTAACCCACTGGGATAGAGTGGGTTCGGTTCCACTCAAAGACTGCTGTGATTCTTGTCCTTTTCAGCCGTGGTCACCACTCTGTGGCATCCTGCACCAGTGCATGCAAATCTGCTCTGAGTTTTTACTTGAGCATTCCAAAAATGGGGACAGGTGCATCTCCCCAGGAAAGGTGTGGGGTGTACATGCATCTCAGCACCTCCAGCTCAATCAGGGCTGACTTCATGGGTGTGTGACCTGCGCATTCACATAGGGCTCATGCTTAGAAGGGCCATGCTCTGCTATTGCCATCTTGAAATTCTTAGTAATTTTTTAACAAGAGGCCTCACATTTTACTTTTCTCCAGGCCCTGAAAATTATGTAGACAGTCCTTAGCTCCGAATTTCACAACAATATTCAGCTTCTTTCAAAACTGTTCTCCCTCTTTTTTCCTGATAATGGCACCATTATCTCTCCTATTACCTGGGCTTGAAGTCATAGGCTCTCTCCCCTCACTAGCCCTCTGCATCTGAAAGCTGCTAGATGCTGCCAATTCTATCTCCATGCTGCATCCATGTCATCCTATCCATTCTCACTGTGGCTGCTCCACCTCTCTCTCTCACCCAAACTATTAAAATACCCTCCTGACCAGTGTTCCCTCTTCCAAACTCCTCCACAGCTCATCTGCCCTGCCCACCCATGCCGGGCAAATTTCACCAAGGCAAGAGCAATCATAGCATTCTCCTGCTCAAAGCTCCTCAGTCTCTCTCAGTGTAGCAGTTCAGTTGCTCTGAAGCCACTGATAATCCCCGCACCTGGCCCAGTCTAGGAACAGACCTACCCTACCCAGGACTCAAACTTTTCAGGTAAGCCACAGGCCACAGGGTAGATCACCTCTCCCTCCTTGATCCTTAGTCTAAAACAGAACAGTTTTCCCCTTCTTAGGTAATGCCATTCTTATTATACTCCACGCTCCCAGCAGCCAGGAGCCATGCTTGATCATTCCATCTCTGCTTACCGCCAAACACTCCTGCACAACGCAGAATGTTTTTCAAAGTGACTGTCACAATACACAGTTTCAATGTTGCCCCAAGCTCACGTTTCAGCCTTAGCAGGGATGAACTCAATGCTATCACAGTGCTTTTTACAATGTATTCAATTTTGCAGGATAGCTGTCACTTCCTTTTCTTCTTTTTTTAGTGACAATAAACACCAACAGAAGAATTACATTAAGCATAAACAGACTCTTGAAATCTACCTCAAAGTAATATGAAAGATCTGCACTAATCCAGCTAATGTGCTTTCCCTGCAACACCACGTAAACCCAGCTCTCATTTGAATATTTAACAAGCAACATCTTGGTAAATCTCATTCCCTTGATCTATGTAGAAATAAAAAATGGATTTAGCCCATTCAGATTGTGTTTGGTCCTGCACATACATTTTATGCCTCCACTTGAAATCTTAATCCTATTGCAGCACACTAATTCTGGCTTGTATAAGATGCTGCCAGCAGAATCCATTGATTTGCTTCACCCATTTACATTTGTATCCTTCAGCCAGTCCTGTAACGTTTTAGCTCAGTAAGTAAGCATGTATATTTTTGAGTTCTACAAATTAGGGTAATTTTAGACCCTAAAGGTTGAGTTTCCCTTATCTAAAATGCTTGGGACCAGTAGTGTTTTAGATTTTGGATTTTTTCCATATTTTGCAATACATGCATTATATACTGACCTTGGTTAAGCATCTCAAATTTGAAAATCCAAAATGCCCCAATGAGCATTTCCTTTGAGCATCAGGTTGATGGCCAAAAAGTTTTGGATTTTCCAGTGTTTCAGATTTTGGATTTGGGATGTTCAATCTGTATAACAACTACATACTTTAGACCACTAACCATGTAGAAAACCTTGAAAGTATGTTTTGTAAAACAAGCCAAAATTTAACTATTTACATTCGTGGTATATAACTTCACCATCACATGCCGTGTGTTTTGTATCAAAATGATATGATTAGATGAGCTTTTTTGCCAATGAAATGTATTTTTTATACCAATTCTGCTGGCTTGTTGCTGTACATACTAACAAAATATGAAAATGGAGTGTTTTGCCAAGTCATTATGAAGCCGTCATTTTGAAAGGGCAGGGCTTACTGAATCCCAAATTATTTAGTTATCTTTTTCCCCATTTGCATTGACTATTACCTACTGCCACCTGGTAAAAGAAAACAAGTGAATCTGATTCAAGGTTTATAATATAGTAGTTTTGAAAGAACTCATCTTTTTAATTTGGATGTGTCTAACAGACATCCTAAAAATTGAGATTGTAATGTGCATAGGTGACATGTCTCATCAAGTACCTCATGTAATAATTCTTGTGAGAAAATAAACAACAAAAACAAATCCCAAAGCATAGTTATGACTCACAATGGTACTTGTATTTTTATTACTTGCATTTCAAATGCAAAAACTATAGTTTCCCTTTTGCTTATGTGGCACCCTTGGCACATGGGCAGTTATCTATCCTATGTCTGTTTCCTCCACTGCTCTATCAGCTCTATGAGGGCCCAGATGTAAATTCTCAAGAAATATACATTAAATCCAATATCGCTTTTGGTCCTGGTGCTAGTATCAAAGCGGCAGAGCTACCTGGGTGGAGAAAAAAGCACTCTCTTGTTTCCTAAGAATTTTCTAGGGCACTAGCATCCTAAGAATCCAGGACACCTTCAAGTCCATGAATCTGAGTTTTAGAAAAAGAGAAGATGAATGTTACTTGACTTTTAAGTCTTTTTCCACTTTATCATGTTCTTCACCTCATTCAAACCAAAGACAAATATTAGAGAGCTGTGTTTTCTCCAAATGTCACAACCAGTAGGTTTGCTTAGAAAAAATAAGGCACGCTTCTGAAATAAAACTAAAAACCAGAGCCCACTTGGTCCTTCCAGAAAGTGATTATGAAATTCACTGTCAATGCTAATGGTACCAGAAGCACATCTCAAACTCCCTGATTCCACTAAAAAGCAGTGCAGGAAATTCAGAGTAAGAAGCTGCTTCATATACACCTCTCATTAAAAATAATTGTCAATTCCCTGTGTACTCTCTGTGATACTCTTGGGTAGCTACAGGAAAGAAAAAATGAAAACACGAGCTTTATCTACCAAAAACAGCCCAGTAGTAAGAAATTCTTCCAATGTCTAAGACCAAGAAAACTTGGGCCCAAAATATCAAGGCACTGAAAGCTAAAACCATTATTTTGGCTCAATCTAGTGAAACAATTGTCCGCAATTTTCTATTTCATTCAGTATGGCAAAACCCAGCCATGGGAATCTAGAGCGCTAATTTCAGGGAGCAAAAGGTTTCATTCCATCCAAGGCTGCACTCTTGTTCAAGAATAGTTTTCTTAATAAGCCTATCAGCACCACGGACAGTTCCAAGTAGCATTGCTGAGATACATATTACCACTGCCCCATAGGTATCTACGCCACAATAGTGATGCAATTTAAGGGGTAGAGTGAGACATGATCAAGGTGTCCTTGTGTGTTTTTTATTGCCCTGTTCTGTGGGGGTACAGGGGGTGTAGAAAATTAAAAGTAAATGAAAAATCAAGGTCTTAGAGGTCTAATGTGACTGTAGTGGAGTCCCCTTATTCCCTGGGTTTCACTTCTCCAAACTAAATTTAGCTGTTTGTGCATGGATAAATGCAAATGCATGTCATGCTCCCTAAGGACAAACATTATGATGTACAAGGATGTCACTATCAAGAATAAAAGACAGATAATACTTGGGATCAGGAAGAAAAAAAAGAAAAGTAAGATTTCAGAGTCCATATATTGTATTCAAGAATAGCATTGGTGAGAATAGTGAAGATAAATCTCTACAGGATAAAATAGAATTGTTGTCTCTGTTAGTATAGCCCAGCTTATATAACTTAAGGTGGCTCATCTAACTAGCAAAACCTGGGCCTAGATGGGTATTAATGAGCTCAACAACAGACAGAAAGCCAGACTTAAGAGGACAGCCACCCCTACACCAACTCTGGCAACCACAGCATGGGTTATAAGTCAACTGCAAGGATCTCCCCCAAAATACCTAGAAGAATGGGAAACACATTCGGAGGATCACTGAGCTCCTGCTTAAGTTGGCTCAATAACATTCACATGAAAGAGCATTTAAAATCTCTTTTACATAACCAAAAGACCCTAAAGGAAAGGCCATATTCCTATAAATCCATACAAGTCCCTCAAAATCTGCTGAGGCTGGAGGGGAGGGGTGAACAATGAGATATAACTTGCTAAGGTAATGAAGTGAGTCCCCTAGAAGAATTCAAAATTATTTATTCCAGCAATGTTTGAGAGAGGCTCACAGTGATTTGTATTCTCATTCAAAAATAGATATTGATTCCTCTATGGAAGGATAAATAAACATTAAAGTTACATGATTGGCATGATGAGAATGTTTTCCCTTAATTTTGTTTTGGCAAAGGACAATGAAACCCCTTGAACAATTAATCACAATTGTTGAATCACAGCAATAAATGACAGCTCTTATACAATCCAAGACCAAGAATGCTGTCAAATCATATATATGCAAAAGGCGAGTTGCTTTTAGATGCCAGCTTTTTGGAAAGCTGTCATGCATAATTTGGAACATTTGAATATGAAGCATATATCTATCTATCTGTTCCATTGTTTTTTACCAAGAAAAAATAATACATGAGAAAATGGTCTCTCTTTTCCAAAGTAAATGTATCACCAAACAAGACCTCCATTGTCTTAATGGGTAAGCTTCTTCAGATACATGTTCAATTCTCAAACCTTTGGGTTATCAGTTCACTTAGCTAGGAACTGTGGAGAAATGGTGCCACATTTTGAGGCTGTAACAAGACTTTGTACCTTACACAAGAGAATGCACCCATTTATCATTGGGATAATATTACTTCACTTTCATCTTCAGGAGCATGTTTCCTTGATGGATCTGGGTCTATTCACAAATACCACCTTATCTTAAGGACAATAAAGTTATCTGAGGCCAGAAAGGTGGAGGGACTTGCCCGGAGTCCCACAGTAACTCATGAAGAAGGAAAGAGCCTTCTTTACAGATGGTTTTGTTTCCAGGGCACACTGTAGGCACCAGGCTGCCTGAATCAAACTAAGATAGTTTCTCTCAGAATATCGAGCATGTCTCCTAGGAGACAGGGCCCAGGCTGGCCTAACAGGGTATACGAGAAGAATAGCTGCTTCTTGGAGCCTAAATAAAGACAATGCTAAAGAGACTGCAGCCAGTCAAAGTCATAGCCCTGAGATGGCCTGGAATAATAGCAACCATTTACCATGGGAATCTGTGCTGATGTGGTTTATAGTAACAGGTTGCTTCTTGTCTCTAATACCTACAGCACTGGGGATCTGACACACTTAGAGGATCTTCTCTTAAAATGGAATCATTCCTTCCTGCCAGCCACCAGCTTTCTTCATGGCTTAAGATTCAGAGACTTCCTGGGCACAGTGGCTCACACCTGTAATCCCAGCACTTTGAGAGGTCGAGGTGGGAGGATCGCTTGAGCCCAAAAGTTCTAGACCAGCCTAGGCAACATAACAAAACTCCACCTCTGCAAAAAGTAGAAATAAAAAAAAATTAGCTGGGTGTAGTGGTACACACCTAGCTACACGGGAGATGAAGCAGAAGGATCGCTTGAGCCCAAGGATCCAAGGGTACAGTGAGCTATGATCACACCACTGCACTCCAGCTTGGGCAACAGAGTAAGACCCTATCTCTAAAATGGAGGAGGAAGAAGAAAAAAGGAGGAGAAGGAAGAAAGAAGAAAAAGGAGGAGGAGAAGGAGGAAAAGAATTCAGAAACTAATCTCTTTTCCTAGTCCGATTTAATAAGTGAGACTGCTCATATGAGGGTCCACAGCCTGAATATGAGAAACTTCTGTAGCTGTCCACAGTGTTTAATTATCACCGCCCCTCAGTTGCTTCTCCTATTTCTCAGGAGATTCCTGCTCAATCCAGTGCTCACAGCTTTCCTTTGGACAGGAGGAGAAACAGGATTCTGTGTTATTACAAAACTAACATAACCAATAACTCATGTGTCATAATTCATGGAGCTATTTGTACATACTTTTAATACTTATAAATACAATGATTTCTTCTCTCCTTTTGGCAAACTGAGAAGAAATGTGCCCTTTATACCTTCTAATTCTCTAACTATATTAAATGCTAAAGAATCTTGGTAATTCCTGATCCCAGATTGTATATTTATATCCAACGACCCAAGGGTGTTTTTGACCCATCAGCTTAATTAGAATTTTTGATGTATTTATTCAGTCAATGAACACTTACTAAACGATATTATATTCTGTCACAATTATCACCACTGGGAATGTATATGAAAGGAGAAAGTCTTTGTCCCCAAGGAGGTAATAATGAATGATGAAGGAAAGAACCCATAACCAGTAAAATGATTGTCTATAGGGACTATGACAGAAGTCTGTAATGGATACCAAGGTAGACTGAAACAATAACTAGTCACCTAGAACCAATGGGAAATTTATATAAATTTTATCTATGAAACTATAATCATGATACCAAACAGACTACTTCAATACAAGATAGCTTGACACCTACAGAAGAAATTCATTGTTAATACACACTACCAACTACTATACCTCTGCTAGTGGGTATATTAACCTTTGTTTCAAGAAACTATTCAGTAAATCTGAAGTAAGTCTGCAAGTTGTTTGGCCAACTCATGTTTTCCAATAGTTATCCTACTTAATGGTCTGGGGCTCTCAGTTTAGCTTGATATTCAGTAGAGAATAAATTGAAATTTGAAAGCAACTCATCAGATAGATAAATCACTAGCTAAGATGAGGCTTCACTATCAAGAAGAAGGAGTTTCACATATGGCTGGTTTTGAGCAGAAACCCACACATACGCAGATACCTGCAGAGGTCCTTATAAATTTTTCAGAGGAAGATCAAAGAGAAAATAGACATGAATGGGTTGGATGAGAATGATATAAAGTGGAAGCAGTGCCAGTATGGATTAGAATTTAGATAAAGTTTATCCATGCAGGATGAGTTTGAGCAGAATACAATATTCCTAGACTTGAGGAGACTGATGAATAATATCAGTGTGGGGCAGTGGGAGAGCATGAGCAGCTTTCAGACTCAATGTCACTTTTCGAGATTTTTGTTTTCACCACACCAAGAATCATGGAGCCTTTCAAATCTCATACTCTGGATTGACTATTCCTTCTAGACAAGGCTGCTACATTAGGCTGCACAAGCAGGACAGTACTCGTGCAAAGATGCTCCTGGAGGTATGCAGTGTGGCAGTCCTCTTTCAGTGAGATAAGCTAATAAGGATGTGTTGTGGTTTTAAATCAGTAATTCAACTAGCCTTGTTTGAGTACCAACTATGTGCCAAATAGCGTGAAAGACATTAGAGATGCAAAGATTAAAAAGCACTGAGCCTACCTTCACAGAATTACTACATTCCTTTTATTTCAACAACAACATATTGGCTTGTCTAATTATCCCAGAGGGGAAAAAAGGGGAATTTGTTCCTCGAACAAGGTAACTCTCCTTCAGTTTTAAACAAAGTGGGAGCTGCATATGGGGGATAAACCAAAGGATACAAAATGAGAAAACCCACAGAAATGACTCAATTCTGTTTTGTGGTTATTAAAAATAAAGAAAGCAGTGGCAGCCAGTGCACTGCTAGGAAATACAAGCAGGGACTTAAAGGAATGTTGAGGTGTCTTTTAAAGAGAGGTGGTTTCTTTATGGACGACAACATCATCATTCCAGTAAGCTCTCATTCTAGGTTAGGCTGGACTCTTCTTGATAAGTCAGAGAAGCACATTTCAGAAGGAACAGGCTATGGGAGAGACGACCTGGTGAAGAACCCACATAAACAGACACAAGTGTCACTTTCTTGTGACATATGTTTAAGACATAGGACTGGCCAGCAAATGCTCCTGAAGACACCACAAGCTTTGCTCATCATTTCCAAACCTGGGTCCATAATCAGGTTCTCTTGACCAGCTAGGAAGAGTCTTAGAAACAAAACAAAACAAAACAAAAAGCCAAGAGTTGACACTATTTTCTAAATTTTCTACAATAAACATATGTTACTATTGTTTTTGTAATAAGAGAAACAAATTTTTAAAATACAGAAAGTATTAAATACTGCCTGGGGCAACATCTTTAGCCCCTAGATGCCTTAACTTTGCAAAATAATTCACTCTTCCTGAGAAAGTCAGTGAATCTTGACCTTCACTCAAGCTTTTATGGTAAGATATGGTAAAAACTCATGTGCTATTAAATTTAAGAAACATTACTTCACGCCTGTAATCCCAGCACTTTGGGAGGCCGAGGCAGGCGGATCACGAGGTCAGGAGATCGAGACCATCCTGGCTAACATGGTGAAACCCCGTCTCTACTAAAAATACAAAAAATTAGCCGGGCGTAGTGGCGGGTGCCTGTAGTCCCAGCTAATCGGGAGGCTGAGGCAGGAGAATGGCGTGAACCCGGGAGGCGGAGCTTGCAGTGAGCTGAGATTGCGCCACTGCACTCCAGCCTGGGCGACAGAGCCAGACTCCGTCTCAAAAAAAAAAAAAAAAAGAAACATTACTGTTCAATTATCCCATTTTGCTCCAACTAAATTTCTCCTGGAGTAAGGGTTCCATTTCTTGTTTGTTCTTTTTTTTTAGCTTTTACCAATAAAGGCAAGAAAACATCTAACATTCTTGGGTGTATCACATTGTCCCTTTGAGAAAACACATGTGCTCTGTGGGCACAAGGGAAGCACTTGAGCATCAAATGACAATACACAGATTAGACCCTCAGCTAAAATAAAATACTATAGAAATACTCATGTCAAAATAAATACTAAAAGCAACTGTTCTGGGGTGGTTTTGTCATCTTCTAAGCCCATAAAGATGGGCCACCAATTTGGATGTGCTAAGTTGGAATGATTTTACCAACAGGGAAACAGAGAACACACACAAGTAGGAAAGTCTGTCTGTATCTTACCATTTCCCAGTGAAGGTGCACACACAATTCCATGTGGTCAGGTGGTGCAGTGAGTGAGGCTGGCAGTCCAAGTCCAATGCCCTATATCAAGTGAGTGTGTTGGTGACTACATGTTGAACCAGACAGGGCCTGCTCTTGCTCAAACTGAGTGGGTGAGGATGTACGTGTTGTGTAGTCTTCTGCGAGCTAAAGACAAGACCTATTATTGAATTCAAGAGCAGGGGAAGCATCCTCAAGTCTGAGACAAAGAACATTTATCAAATCAATGCCAGAAGCAACAAAGCAGTCCCTGTGACCAGGTCCACCTATCTCCAGAGCTGACCTTCCCCCTCAAACAAAAATAGGCAACTCCCAACTCCAAGCCTTAGGGGAACTTTCCCATCAATGAAGAGGTGGTTCAAAGAGCAGGATGTCCTTGCCTTCTACAAAGAGAGAGAGGCTAATGAAAGGCTTTTTTTTTTTTTAATTCATTGCTCACAGCTGGAGTTGCGGGGAATTATTTCAGCCAGGGACTTCTTTTGGAAACTATCTGAAGAGCTGACCGGAACACCAAGAAATTTAAGCAATGCTACTCCACCTTTCTGGACTATTTCATGGGGAATATACTCCCACCCTGACCTGAAGGAGGTGCATGTGGTTTCCAGCTTGTTCACAGATTCTCACCATCTCTGAGGCTTTTCTCGACACCATCAATAAAGCAAGTGCCCTGCGCTCCAGGAGCTGACGGTACACTGGAGGAGATAAAAAGGTAAAATAATTACATGGTGAGGCCATTACAGACAAAGACTGTAAGCACTAGAGCCATTCAGAGGTATATGAAAGATCTTCATGAATTAAAGCAATTGGGGAAGGCTGCCCGGAGGGGCAGGTTTGGAACTGGAAATTGAAGGTGTTCCTGGAGTGCTAGGATAATGGAAAAGGTATGCTAGGAGAAGGGGCTTGGCATGTACAGATGCAGACAGGATAGTGGCATTTACACATTGTGGGTAAACATGTACAGTATGGGAAATAATCTGTGTAGGAGAAGTATGAGCGAGAAGGATGGGGCAGTAAGTAGGACTAAATGGTAAAGGGCCTTGAAATCCAAGCTAAGAGGTGTGGATTCAATTCACTGAATTGAATTAGTTTTTAAAGCACCTGAGCAGGTACATTTAAGGAAAATATGACAAATATGAATCAGGCAGTGGGATGGTCAGCGTGGTGTAGGCCTGTGCTAGAGAATGAGCAATGGCTCAAGAAGTCTGGGAGATCTGGCTTCTACATCTGCAAGGAGAGGAGTCTACTGACCAGGACTCCTCTGAAAATCTCCACCCCTGTATGTTTAATAACCTTTACTGCAGGGGAGTAAGCCCTTAGGATATGACGCTTCCAGGGAGACTCTTCCAGGTCAAGGTACGGGATAAGGACCAGCCTGTTTAATGCACTTAGGGAACACAGAAGAGCCAAGGAGTAAAGCTCAGCAGCCGCTCCCTGACCTCCTCCTCTGCCCTAACCCTACAGGAGACATTGAAGTAAGCTGGTCCAGTAGCCAGCAGATGCAGGCCAGGCTCCAGGATGAATATTGAACAGACAGACAGGACAATGGTGACTGTCTCTAGTAGAGAGGCAAGTAACATGAAGTTGCAAAGACTCTCCAAGCAAATTCACTCTGAGTTTCTACTTGTTAAACTTGATGAGTAGAGAAGGTGATCTCTAACATCAAATAGAATCCAATTCCTTACACTGATCTACATGGCCCTGTATGATCTACAAAGCTCTACATATCAATTCTACCACACTGCTGCCCATTGAATGCACTCCACACATCCTTCTTTTATTCCTCAAACACACCATATTCATTCCCACCTCTGGGCCTCTGCATTGCTGCTCCCTCAACCAGAATGCCTCTTCCCAGATCTTAACCCAGCTGCCTCCACTCAACTTTCTACAAGGCCTTCCTGGCTGCTCTTATTTAACTTTTGTGCCCCCAAGGAGGCATATCACATGTATCACATCTCCCTGTCATGTCTTCTTCTCTGGACGTAGCTCTATCAGAAATTCTAATATATGTACGTGGTTGGTTTGTTGTCTGTGGCCCTATTAGAATATAAAACCCAGGAGAGCAGGGACCTCTTCCTTCTTGCTCAAGTCTGTCTCTCCAGGATCTACAAATGTGCCTGGCACATATTAGTGCTCAATACATTTTTGTTAAATAAATGGAATAATTAATCAGTCCGTGTCTTGGGAGATCCACGAAACTTTACCTCCCTGGGTAGAAAATCTGTTTAAGGGTATGTGATGCTCAAGCAGATCTTAAAGAGACTGCAGCTACAGAGTTTCTAGTTTCTTTTAAACCATCTGCATCCAAGACACTGGCAGCTGGGTATTGTGTATGCTCACATCAAATGGAGGAAAAACCATGGGGAACCAGCTGAACACACAGTCAGTGAGAAAGGATACTTCCAGAAATGTCTTCATTAATGAAGCAGCTTTTGGGGGCAGCCCCTTGAAATGCTGTCAGTGTTGCTAATAAAACTCCCATAACCATGGACTTAAGGGCGGGAGAGACAAGGGTAAGATCACTGGCATTCCACTGTGATTGAAATAAGAGTCTCCTGGAAAGCTTAGGCTGCAAGTCACAGTGTGCTCCAGGGCCTGCATTTTTGTTCTGCCCGTCTCTGGGCTCTAACGAGGCTTTATGAAAAGCAGAGCTGCCTTTTAAGAAAATTTCATCCTAACCTAGAAACAGCAAAATGCAGCTAAGTCTCACTTACTGGTACTAACGAGATAGAGAGACAATAACTGAAACTCAGATAAATCAGAAATATCTTCCAGCAAACATCTCTATGATCTAATAATAAAAACTACCCCCATTTCTGTAGCATTTGATTACTCACAAAGCACTTTCACATCCCGTTATCTCTTGTGATCCTCAAACTCCCCATGAAGCCAGTGTTAACATCACCAGATGAAGAAACTGAAGCTCAGGAAAACAAGGAGACTCATCCAGAGCCCCAGATAAAAGGCCAAATGAGGACTCAAGCCATGACCCTCTGACTATGCTGAAGGGGTTAACGCCCAACCTGTGCCTGCACCTGCTGGCAGTTAAAGCCTTGAGCGAGAGGAAGTGGGAAGGTCCTGATGGCCCCCTGTGCTTAGCCTCTGGAGGCCACCAGGAGGCCACATCTGGGCAAACCCCACACCCTTACAGCCACTTTATTTTCTTTTATTTTTCACTGATAGAATTTCCCATTGTTTCTAGCATGCACATTTCTCCTTGACAGCCAGGATCCAGAAAGACCCCAAAGGCAGGAACCACATCTGTTTTTCCTCTGGCAGCAGCCAGAGCCTGGAGCTTCCATCCATTCAAGCATTCAGCCCAAAGTTTCACTGCAGCTGGATACAGACAAGGCCATGGCTCACACTCCGAGGTGAGAAAGGTTTCCAAGGTCAGACTAATTCCTGCAAGCCACAGACACTGGGCAGCTGGATCGTGCACTGGCTAAGGGGCAGGTTCGTAGTCAGACTGCCAGGCTTGGAACCCCAGCTCCACCACTTCTCACCTGTATGACCCAGGGCAAGTTACCTTGCCTGTGCGTTGTTTTCCTTATCTGAAAAAAATGAGGATTATAGTGGTATTGATGACATGGAGCTACTGTGAGTATTAAATGCAAAGCACTTAGAACGGTGTCTAGCATATTAAGCAGGGGCTTAATAAATGTAAGCTATTGTCATTAATTGCTCTTATTTCAGATATAATGCCCTTAAAAGGTTAAGAGAGTCTGCAAAGAAAGGGATGGGGAGAAACATGTCCATGTGTCAGAATGTAGCATGCTGAATAGTATCTCAGAGAGATGAACAAAGAGCCAAATACAAAACCAAAAATTCACTAGAAGGAACAGGGAGGGCTTCACTGAGAACAGCAAGTTCATTCTAGCTTCAACAAGTGCTGATAGTTTCGGTACCATTCAGGGAGTGGAAAAGGATGAGGCTGAAGGGATGAGCAGGAGCCAAATCATTCAGGGGCTTCATGGGCCACAGTAAAAATTTGGACTTAGTCCTGAGGACAACGAGGAGTCATCACTGAAGCATGTTAAGCAGGAATGTAATAAGATCAGATTTAGGTTTCAGAAATACAGAGCTCAAAGCCAGGTCCATATGGAAGGTGGCTTAAAGATGATGTGCTCCACTACTGGGTATATACCCAAAAGAAAGGAAATCAGCATTTTAAAGAGATTCTACACTCCCATGTTTGTTGCAGCACTGTTCACAATAGCCTAGATTTGGAAGCAAACTAAGTGTCCATCAACATGTGGTACATATACACAATGGAGTCCTATTCAGCCATACAAAAGAATGAGATTCTGTCATTTGCAACAACATGGATGGAAATGGAGATCGTTATGTTAAGTGAAATAAGCCAGGCACAGAAAACAAAGACAAACATCACATGTTCTCACTTATTTGTGGGATCTAAAAATCAAAACCATTGAACTCATGGAGATAGAGAGTAGAAAGATGGTTACCAGAGGCTGGCAAGGGTAGTGGGGGGGTTGGGAGGAGGGAGGTGGGGTGGTTACTGGGTGCAAAAAAAAATAGAATAAATAAGACCTAGTATTTGATAGTATAGCAGGGGGACTATAGCCAATAATAAGTTAATTGTACATTTAAAAATAACTGAAAGAGGCCGGACGTGGTTGCTCATGCCTGTAATCCCAGCACTTTGAGAGGCCGAGGTGGGTAGATCACAAGGTCAGGAGTTTAAGACCAGCTTGGCCAACATGGCAAAACCCCATCTCTACTAAAAATAGAAAAATTAGCTGGACACAGTGGCGTACACCTGTAGTCCCAGCTACTCCGGAGACTGAGGCAAGAGAATCACTTGAACTCGGGATGCAGAGGTTGGAGCAAGCCAAGATTACGCCACTGCACTCCAGCCTGGGCGTCAGAGCAAGATTCCACCTCAAAAAATAAAAAAATAACTAAAAGAATGTAACTGGATTGTTTGTAACACAAAGGATAAATGCTTGAGAGGGCCAGGCACGGCGGCTCATGCCTGTAATCCCAGCACTTTGGGAGGCCAAGGAGGGCAGATCACTTGATCCCAGGAGTTTAAGACTAGCCTGGGAAACATGGCAAAATTCTATCTCTTAAACAAAAATACAAAAATTATCCAAGTATGATGGTGCAGGCCCGTAGTCCCAGCTACTTGTGGGGGCTGAGGCAGAGAATCACTTGAGCCCAGGAAGTTGAGGCTGCAGTGAGCCATGATCATGCCACTGTACTCCAGCCTTAGTGACAGAGCAAGACCTTGTCTCAAATAAATAAATAAACAAACAAACAAAGGCTTGAAGGGATGGATACTCAATTTTTTGTGATGTGATGATTACACATTACATTCCTGTATTAACATATTTCATGTACCCCACAAACATATACACCTACTATATACCCAAAAAATTAAAAATTATAATTTAAAAAAAATTAAGAATATGGAAAAGATAGTGTGGCAAGAAATGGTATCGGCCTAAATTAAGAGACTGACAAGAAGCCAGTGAAGATGGGTTGAGAGCAACTGAGGAGGTCAAATGGACAGGCCTGGGTGGGGTGGGGTGGGGTGGTAGATAGCAACAGCCTGCCAGTCTAGGTGACAGGATGAATGGCAATGCCACTCACCACAGTGAGAAGCAAGAGGAAAAGGAGCAGGTCTAGGACAAAGAGGAACTCAGGTCTGCACATGCTGACTGTGGGGTGACAAGGTGGAGGGGCCATCCAAGTGGAGAGGTCGCTGGGCAAAGGAACGAGTGTGTCTTGAACCTAGGAGAACAACCTGGACTGGAGACACGTATTGGAGTGTGAGCATATATGTGGTAGCAGAAACATTCCTAGTGAATTAAATTATCCAGGAGAGATTAGTAAGGTGAAAAGAGGTCGGAGGACAGAACCCTAGAGAATCACCAATATGTAAAGTTTGAGAGAAAGAATATGACTCAGACAAAAAGACAAAGCCAGAGATATCAGAGAGAACGTGCAGAAAACCTTGAGAGAACAACGCTATAGAAGCCACTGGAGAGGAAGGGAGTGCCAGATAACACCAGAGTCCAGGATTCACGACTGAATGAGAAGTAATCAACAAGCACCCACGGCCATCAATTTTGGTTATATTCATAAAATACCTCCACAAGGAAGATATAAGATCTCAAAATAAGTGAACACATTTCACCAAATTTAGGTTGTTGAAGAGACTACCAAATCAAACACACTTACCAAATCAAACACACTTGTGATCTCACTGAGGTTAGAAAACAACTCTAACATCAGAAAGCTGCCAAAATCATGACAGCTTTAAAAAAATTAAAATCATGACAGCTGAACACCATGGGCAAAGCAAAGCCTTGGAATATAAAATCCAAGTTCCATTCAAATTCCTTCTCATAACAACATTAAGACTAATATATGAGCTTATAATTTCTAAAAATTGTAAACTCGTCTTTTCCTGAGAGCCCCAACTTGATTCTTGTTTAGCTGGAAAAATTCTATTGAACTGTCAGGAATTTTTGCTACTAGATACACAGGCACATCTCTGTAATACAAAGTCTGATCTGAAGCAACATTTCAAATAGTCACTCACTCAAGACACATTTCATATCCAATACTCATTTGCAATCTGTATCTGTATATGCCAGGTTATTTGGCAATCACTCAAAATTAATCTATTTAGGTAAGCAATTATCATGCAACCCTACGGTACTCAAGAAGTTGCCAAAAATCAATTCTGAGGCAAGAGATATAGAATCACACCAAAGAATAGGAAAACAGACAACAAGAGTCTTGGTCTTCCAAGATTTCTAACAAAGAACATATATTCCAGAATCCAGGTCTGAGAATCACAATGCATACAAAATTACAGCACAAGGTCTTAGAACCTCATAACCTAAAACCATAGTGATCACACACAACATTTATCTCTTCCCCCAAACATCTTACATTCTTCTGTTCATTACATTTTAAGATCTACAAATAAATGAGATAAAATGGAACATAAGCTTAAAGACTTTATTACTGGTTTAAATATTCACAATGCCACAATCTGCCTCAGACAAATCAGAGTCATGTGGTTAAATGTGCAAACAATTACTCGATTTAATTTCATCTTGCAGAAGTTGAAAACAAGCTGTAATCACAGTGGATTCTGCTCATTTTATTCCAAAAGCCACCATCTTTTGTGTTCCTGATTGGATTTTATTCTCGGACACAAGTGGAGTGACTGACCAGAATTTCTTCCTGGGTTTCCACACTAAGCATGCTAATTCATAGGGTATTAAGAGGGTCATGCCTAAATAAAACAACAGCTGGATCTCTCCTAAAGGGGCTTATTTCAGCTCCTTAAAGAGACAGGGTCCAAGCTGAGGCACTGCCCAAATCTTCATACTGAACAGTTGGACAACTTACTTGCATTGAGTCCTGGAAGCTCATAAAGTCAGGAGCCCTGGTCTTTAGGTGAGGACAGAGCCCAAAGCAATTCCAACTCACAGTCTACCTTCAGATTGATGGGTAAAAGCAGACTCCAGGATCACACTCCCAGTGCTCTGCCAAGGCCTTAGACAAGTTACTCAATCTCTCTTTGCCTCATTTTTCTCATCTGTAAAATTGACATAATGGAACTTACATGGAGTTAATGTGAGGAATACATAAGGGTGGGCATCTTAAGTGTTTAGCACAAGACCTTGCCTGTATTAAGTTCCCATGAGCATCATTTGTAGCTAAAAACCTAACAGGGAAAAATCTGTGTATGAGTTATCTATGGCTTTTTAACAAATTACCCCCAAAATTAGTAGCTTGAAATAGTAAGCATTAATGATCTCAGATTCTCTGGGTCGGGAATCTGAGCACAGTTTTGCTCAGTGCCTCTGCCTCAAGGTTTCTCACAGGCTGCAATCAAGGGATCTGCCAAGGTTTCACGGGAAGCTTGGATGGAGGGAGGAGCCACCTCACAGTCCACTCACATGGTTGTTGGCAGGATTCAGATCCTCAGGAACTACTGGGCTGAGAGCTTCAGCTCCTCGCTGGCTGGCAACTAGAAGTTTCCTTTGGTTCCTTGCCACGTGGCCTAGGCCTCTGGTAGGGTAACTTACAGCATGGCCACTGGCCTCCATCAGGGCAGGCAAAGAAGGGAGTGAGAGAGGGCACACAAGCTGGAAGCCACGTTCTCTGTAACCTAATTTCAGAAGTGACATCCTATACTTTTGCAATATTCTACTGGCTAGAGATGAGTCACTAGGTCCAGCCCATACTCAAGGAGAGGGGACTACACAAGGGCATGAATGTCAGGTGAGAATATTTGGGGATGTTCTTAAAGGTGTACCTATTGCAATCTGAAAAGCCAAAATCTTCACGATGAGCTTCCAACTCTTCCTTTCCTTCTTTCAACAACTATTTGAGTACCTACTTGGTGCCAAGCTATGTGCAAGAGCTTGAAAACATATTAAAGAAAATAGACATACCTCTGCTCTCATGAAGCACATAACATAGAAGAGGAAACAGATATTAAAGAAATAAAACAAATCATCATTGACTTAAAGGTGTGACAAGGGCAATGAAGAAAAAGTACATCTGATAACACCACAGGAAGAATGTGATCTGCTTGGGATTCAAGTAAGGCTTCCCTAAGGAAGAGAGCCAGGCTGAGACCAAAAGGATGAGAAATAGTTAACCAGGTAAAGGGCAGGGCCGGTAAAGAGACAGCATTTCAGACACAAAGGGAATAGAGTTTATGAAGACTGTGAGGTTGAAGGTATCTTGCACACGGCAGGGGCTCAGCAAATGGAAGGGTGGAGGCAGATATGTGCCCAAGCAACATCAAATAGAAACGTTTCTAATTGGCCCTTGTTCTCAACTAAATTAAATTCAACAACGTAATTCAGGCAAATTGACCCTCCATGGTTTAGGTTAGATCTACAAACAATCCAGATAAACAGAGTTAATAAAATCCACTTTGGTTTCAACCCTCCACACTTTCAGAACCTCCAGTGCCTTCAGGGCTTAGAATTATTTTAATAATTTTTCCATTAAAACAGCTTTATACAATAGGACACACTGTCCCTAATCAAAATGAGATCTCACTCCAATGGATTGCTGCTAACCAAAAGTCACTCACTTAGAACAATGAAGACTCCTTCTCATTCCATTTCTTTAAACTCAATCAATTTTACATGAGTAATGCTACTTAGTGACTCCTGCAGTTAAATAGAACAGAGGGCTGCCAATACATGGCAGAGATAGACTGAAACACTCAAAATAAAGATGCTTTTCTTTTGATTCCCGTGCTTAAAGGATAAACACAGAAACAGACACAGACCAGTGGGTGTTTAAAGAACTTTCCTGCAAGGCATTTGAATGCTGCCCAGCGCTTTCTCCTGCTTACCAGCAAGCTGCAGCTTCAAGTACCAGCCATAGAATGACACATTTCAATACATCTGAAATCTGATGTATTTGTACAGGAAAAGAAATTAACAGTTGCTCATTATAGCCACATTAACCTGGGCTAATATACTTATGACAAATGGCCAACATTGTAATCCTATTGACGAAGGACCATCTTTTCTATTGATGCTGTGAAACCCCTAAGTACACTGTCAGTAGCCAATACATATATAATAATAATGCAGTGGAAGTTTGGGGGGCTGGTAACACGTTTTTATTATGCTCAAAAATTGAGTGTCAGCTGAAAGTCAGCTATGGGAAAAGCCCGCCTTCAGCCCCACTTCCAGGATGGAATTCCCAAAGTAAAAGCCACAGGGAGAACGAAGCAGGCATGATCACAGTTACATGCTTTCCTGGGTCAAGAAGCTGTAGTGAGATAAAACTGAGAAAGAAGGGCCGTTCCCCCCAACTCACACACACATGCCGACAACTGTCCCCTCACCCACCTCATCACAATTAAGGCCCATGATAATGGGTGAAGGGGAGTCAGGAATGATGGGCCTGCAGAAAACCACTTAATAAAAGAGTTAACCTTTTAAAATAGTTTTGGTAAACTGTAGGAAGCTGGAGGGCCCTAAATTTAGAGTTTGTGGGCTGACAAAACAAGCTTCTGGCTGGAAGTTGAAAGAACTGGATTCCAGCGTCAACTAATTAACTCTTTGGCCTTTAACAAACATCTTCAATCAGTCAATTAACAAGTAATTATTGAATAGTTATTACATAGTCAGTGCTGAGAAAGCTGTGGGCTTGATACAAAGGATGTTAGGATTTCATTGCTTGCCCTCAAGGAACTTAACATTTTAACTCAGGAAGGAAACACGAATATGTAGTCAGCTTTCCAGAACCCGCCAGGAACAACTCTGTTATTCAGTCCTCCAAGAGTTGGAACCTTTAAATTCAACAGCTTTTTAGCAGTTAAGTGCTTTTACCATAGAAATCTTTCAGAAATATACTATCTCACCATTCCCAAAGTTGTTTTTTTTTTAAGGCACAGGCCCTGGTTCTTATGAATATTAATAAGAGTTATGCAAAAAAGTAGGGAGATCCCACGGTAAGTTTGGGAAACAATGAGTTGAAAAGTTAAATAGGTTTCTTTAACTATAGAACACCTTAGAGCCCTTTAAAAACTAATGTGTACTGCACATATCTAAAGGGAGTATATTATGTACTTCTCCAGGGAATCATTTATTCTCACGGGATTAAAGTTCAGTGCAACGTACTTTGGAAACACTGATATACACATCCCGTTCTCCTTGAGTAAATGCTCCTGATGGCTCAGAACTGTCTTGTCATGGACCTCCATCATGGGGATGGACTGGTGATACGGATGAGCTACTGCATGGAAATGCCTTCATTGGCCACCCCCACCCAAGAGGCTATTTCATGGGCGGAAGCTGTGGACACTACTCAGTCCTGCTCCACTATTGACTATGCTGCTATGAGGTGGGCTTTGAGAGCAGCCCAAACTTGACATTCCCATCTGGGACCCAGAGGCTGGCTGTGAAAAGCTTTCAGGACCTAGAACACTCTTCACTCCATGATGCTGCTACTATAAGTTATCTCCCACCCTTGAAGCTCCACCTCCCTTAGAAAGACTCTAGGCCACACTGATCTCCTGCTCCACTGAGACCACAGATGGCCTGCATGATGTTTGTGGCACTCACCTGGGCTCTGCCTTACGGATTTCCATCCACAATGAAATGTATTTGGCCATTTATTGTGGACGGATTTGTGGGTGCATCCTCAGCTAAACAATATGTTCCACAAGAGCAGTGTCTGTGTCTCCCTGTGGCACTGAGAACATACTTTTAAATTTTTGCTGATTGATCAAGAAAAATTTAAAGAGAAATGCAAGGTATTTTTACGAAAAGAGGTCAGTCAAGCTCAGTCAGCCATCCTGGCATTGGCCTTCTGAGATAAGAGTTAGGCTGTTTGTCTTATCCACAGGCACAGTGTGGGAGGTGAGGCTGTCCCCACACTGTGGTGATAGTATTAATAAGAAGTCCAGACCCAGACAGAGGTAGAGGAGGCTACAGGGACATCCGGAAAGGCTTCTGAAGGTGTGGCTGCTGAGCATGGTGCCCTCGAGACCCCACCATGCCCTGAAGTGGTCAACAATCTCCAGGTGTAGTCTGGTGGCTCATGCAAGAGCCATGCACTCTGCAGCCCATAGAGACTGCCTTTGTACCAAGCCCACCGAAGCCAGAAAGGAAATCTGCTTTCTTAAAATCACTGGTCACCAGTGAATCACTGTTTTGATTTTGGTGAATCACTGTTCACCAAACAGTAAACAGCAAAAAATTCTGGCTGCCCTCTCTCCAGTACTAAAAGGGAGAATCTGTCTGGAGGATGCTGCCCAGTGTCTGGCCCAGCCTCACGGGAAGCAGATCAGCCAGGTCTGAATCATGGCTCTCTAGTGGTTAGTCATCCAACCTTGGGCAACATGGTTAGTGTCCAGGGCCTCAGTCTTCTCATGTGTAAATGTAAACTGGGGGAAAACAGTTCTTTTTCATAGGGTTGTTGTGAGAGTAATATGAGTTAATTGTAATATGAGTTAACTGTGCAAAGTGCTCAGCCCAACACGTGGCATGCAGTAAATGCTCACTAAACGTTGGCATTATTGATCAACAGCTCCACCTGCTCTGTGCAGGACTTAGCTCTGTCCAACTCTCCAATCCAAGCTGAGGTCCCCAGAGCCACATAGGGTGATCCTGGGCTGATCTATTCAGATGACATAGGCTCAATAAGTGAAATTTATTTTTTACATAATTAGATTGGCAGATTTTGCTGCCCTCCCCACCAAATCATAATACTCCCCAAAGTTAAATTAGTTGTGTATTTTTATCTTTTTTTGTTTGTTTGTTTGTTTTGTTTTTTTGCTTTGACACCCAATAGCTGTGAGGATTTGGGCAGCTTCCTTATCTGTAAAAATAGAGATGATGATGGCACCTACTTCATTCAGTTGCTGCAAAGGTTAAATGGAATACAAGTAACATGCTCAGCCCATAGTAAATTCTCAGTCAATAGTCACCGCTATTCCTATCTGTGCATCTACATTTGCCAGAATCAAGAGAAAGATCCACTACCACTGCTTTTTCTGCCATAGTGTGGCTAACGAACATTGCTGGAGACTTCAGGACCCTGGTGACTATTCTAAAGTAATGTGAAAACCCAGAAGCAGTCCTTTCCTACCCAGCATAGATAATGATGGTTCCTGGAGGCCAGCAGTCAGCAGATCAGACCCACGGCAAAGTGCACCATGCCTAGGAGGGCAAGGTCTCAGCAGCCAGAAAAGGAGCGTCTCCCAAGAGCAGGAGGAACCCCATCACTCCCTCCACTTCTCAGCAGGGAAATAAGAGGCTGAGAACAAGGTGATTAGGGAACTCCACAGTCTTGCAATCAGCGAAGAGGTAATCACATGCCCATGGGACCTGAGGGCATGGGAAATAATAGGGCAGAGTGACTTCACTCAGGTAGATTGGGCAGGAGAGGAGAACAGAGCAACTGACAAGGGTGAGCAGAAATAAAAGGGATGAAAACATCGCTCAAGTCACAAACTGTGCTTCCAGAGTCAGACTCTCCCTCCACTAAGGAATTCATCTGGAGGGTGGCTCGCCAAAGACTCACTGCCATGAATTCATGGGAGGACATGCCCGGGGCCCTGGCCCAGTGCTGCCAGCAGACCCTGTACACACTTGGAGTGGACCTTAGGAACAGGGACACTTGATGAGGGCGTTAGTCCGCGTCTGCAATTCTCCAGAGACAGAGTTTCTGGTCAGACAGGAGCAATCCCCATCATACTATCTTCTCTTCAACTCCCCCATCACCACCTTATCCAGGAAGAAGTGATTCTGCCAGGAAAAAGGGGGCTCAAACCTTAAAAGAATGTATTAGGTGTACAAAAAAAAAGGCTCAGTGCAAACTAACATTTCACTGAGATCACATGTTTTTCCTATCAGGACAAAAATCCAAAAGGCAATCACTCAGTCAGTCGGGAGAAAATAGGCACTCACGTGTGCTGCTGGTGGGGGAAACCCATGGAAGTGGAGTGTAATTTGGCAACATTCATTAACATAACTAATGTATATGCCCTTGGACCAAACAAATTTGTTTCTGAAATTTAACCTACAAATACAGCTGCACATGAGTGAAATGAGGCTTCCCTAAGATTATTCATTACAGCATTGTTTTTAACAGCGTAACACAGGGAACAACCCCAGTTTCCACCAATAGGAGACAAGGCAAATAAATCAAAGTACATTCAGACAATGGAATATATGCAACTTTCAAAAAGAAAAAGAATTAGGACCCAATAGAAAAATGTGCAAAATTCATAAAAAGTCCACACAGAATATTTGAAAAGATGCTCTACTTCACTCATAATAAAAGAAATGCCAATTAAAACTACACTGTGATACCATTCCTCACCTATCCTGCTTGCAAAAGCCCAAACGCTTCATCACATATTCTGTTGGCAAGGCTGTAGGGAGCCAAGCACTGTTCTATGTTGCCGGTTAAAGGGCAAAATGGTTCAGCCCCATGGAGAGGGATTTGGCAATTGCTGACAAACCTGCATATGCTTCTGCTGTGACCCAGCAATTCCCCTTCTAGGAATTTACCCCCAAAGATATACGTCTCTGCAAACATGAAACAACAAATGCACAAGATTATTCATTCACCCTCATGAATATGCCGGAAAATGTTCAAACAACCTAAATGCCCATACATAGGAGACTGGCTGAATAAACTACTATAAATCCACACAACGGAAAAAATTCTGCAGCCCTATGAAAGAGTGCGAAAGATCTTGATAAACTGCTATAAGCTGTTTCCACGTATTGTTAAGTGGAAAACAGCAAGGTACACAAGTAAACATGTATACATGTATACACATGACAGAATAGGAAAAAAAACATACGAATATACATACTTGTTTTTGTAGAAAGAAACACAGAAATAATAAACTAGCAGCTACTAGAAATGGTTCCCACAGTGGGTAGGAGAAACAGGGTGGGAAGGACAGTAGCAGGGAGTAAGATTTCTATTCCTCTCTATATAGTTTTGATTTTGAACATAAATGTTTTATATTTTCAAGAAATTTTAAAGTGATGAACAAAGCATACCCTAAAGTTGAATACAAACAGCAATATGAAAACCTAATCGTATATTAACATGGAAACAAAATCACTTTAAAAATAAGAATTTGTCCAAGTAATTTTCAAAACACTACTCCTTTAAACCTTTACTGGGATATAGTGTAAGAACAAAAAGAGCTAGCTGTCTACAGTACCCGAATTATTTTCTTCGCACTGTTAGGATAACCTCACTTCAACAATTTTAATAAAGCCAAATGCCTATCAATCAATGAGTGGATAAAGAAACTGTGGTGTATATATACGATGGAATACTATGCAGCCATAAAAAGGAATGAATTAACAGCACTTGCAGTGACCCGTATGAGATTGGAGACTATTATTCTAAGCGAAGTAACTCAGGAATGGAAAATCAAATATCACATGTTCTCACTGATATGTGGGAGCTAAGCTGTGAGGACACAAAGGCATAAGAATGATACAATGTGACTTTGGAGACTTGGGTGGAAGAGTGGGAGGGGAGCAAGGGATAAAAGACTATATATACGGTGCAGCGTATGGTGCACCAGGATCTCACAAATCACCACTAAAGAAGTTACATAACCAAATACCACCTATACCCCGTATAACTTATGGAAAAATAAAAGAAAAAAGAAAAAAAAAGAAATTTTGAACTTTGGTAGGTTTGTTGTATTATCAGTACAGTAATTCCTAGACTCTTGTATACACTGTAGAATACAATAAATAAGTAAGTGTATTGATATTATTTGGAATTAGGGTTCTCACTGTGGGAAAAATAAAGAGCCTATTTTATGGAGTCTAATGGTATGGTGCTTGATTTACACTGAAAGTATCGATAAGAGCTCATAATTTATAGCATTCCTGCCTCTGTGCATTTAAAGTGGCTCAGAGTAATGACAAGTGCTGATAGCGACCTGCACACCCAGCCCCCAGATCTTGGTTTATAAATACCAGTCCTAATTAGAAGGAACCAGGATTCTTTGGATCTGATTCCAGGACTGGGGAAATGCAAGATAAGCCTAGAATATCTTATGCCAGAAAGTGAGTGAGTGCTCAAAAAAACAGAAAAGCAAGTTTGAAAGGGCTCCCATCGTCAGATTTGGGACAATTAGTGCATCAATAGGCACAGTGATGTCCATGACAACACACTGAATGGTAATCACTGAACTGAAAGAAAATCCAGGAGTCCACAGTGTTACTAACAAGGTGGGAGAGAGATGAAGCTCTTCTTTACTAAAAAATACTAGCAAAAAAATGTGGGTAATATTGGAAAATCATCACTTTGCAATGTAATACTATAGGAAAGGACCATTAATGCATGCTAAAGTATTTGGGTAAAAGGTCTGTTGAAGAACAGGATATTCACATGGTCTCAAACTTCCATCTCACAGATTATTTATTGGATACAAAGGAAACAGGGTGCCCTTACACTGAGCTAGCCGGCAGACACCCCCTTAACCAAGTGATCAAACTAAGGATCCCAAACAGTGAGACAAGGCGGCATGGCATCTTATGTGATACAGTGGGAAGTATAATACAGACCATCACTGCTGTGATCTTCCTGGCAAAGTGTCTGATTAGAGTCCAATCGTGAAGAAGCAACCAGACAAGTACAGATGGGGTGACATTCAACAGGACAACCTGCCTGAACCCTTGAAAAATAACAATATCCTGAAGGACCCCCCTCGCCCCCAAATGGTAGCAGTACTCTTCTCTTTTCTAGACCAAATGTGACATAACAACCAAATTCAATATCTCACAGATCCTGGAATGGAAGAAAAAAACAGTTACATACAATGTTTTTGGAAAGTAAGAGGAAATGTTTTTCAACAAGGTTCTAGCTAAAGAAAGAAATTTTAATACAAACTTGATATCATTATTATATTAATGTTAAATTTCTTAGGTCTGATCATTTTGTTACTGAAAACATGAGATAATTAATGTATCACCTAAAGTATCTTTATTTATTTATTTATTTATTTTGAGACAAGGTTTCACTCTGTTGCCCAGGCTGGAGGGCTGTGGCACAACCATGGCTCACTGCAGCCTTGAACTCCTGGGCTCAAGCCATTCTCCTGCCTCAACCTCATGAGTAGCTGGGACTACAAGCACACCATGCCGGCTAATTTTATTTTTTGTAAAGATGGGGGGTCTCATTATGTGGCCCAGGCTGGTCTTGAACTCCTGGCCTCAAACAATCTTCCTGCCTTAACCTCCCAAAGTGCTGGGATTATAGTATGAGCCACCAAACTCAGCCTAAAGGGTATTTGAACATAAAAAAAGATGAAGATGTTGTCTCTGTTCTGATTATTTTTAAAGTTTCTTTATTATATTTTATGTTTAAAAAGGCAAGCTAGAGAACACTTCTCTAGAAGGTATAGACTTCTACCTTGGGGTAAAATGTTGGGGAGGGGGCAAATTATAAGTTTTTTTTTTAACTTTTAAGTTCAAGGGTACATGTACAGGTTTGTCATATAGGTAAACTCATGTCATGGGGGTTTGTTGTACAGATTATTTCATCATCCAGGTATTAAGCCTAGTATCCAACAGTTATTTTTCCTGATTCTCTCCTTCCTCCCACCCTCCACTCTCCGGTAGGGCCCAAATTATACAGTTGCTTATATGCACATACACAATTTCTGGAAGAATATGTAAGAAATTAAAAAAGATGGTGACCTGTGGCAGGTAGAAAAGAGAAGCAGAGAACAAAACAGAGCAGATAAGAAACACAGGTGGGAGCAAATACATCAGCTGTACCCTTTTCGAAATATTTTGAACCATGCATAGGTATTATGTACTAAAAAAAGAAAAAGTCAGCATTGTGTTTTAGAAGAGAAAAGTGAATATCTAGAAGGTGGAAGGAATAGGTCAGTGAAAGAACTAAGAACTTTGAGACCTTAAGGGAGGGGACCTTAACATTTTCTAGGGGTGTCAGTGATGTCCTTGGTATCATGAAACATGACCTTCTCAGGCTGAGTGGGGCAGAGTAGGTGTGCAGCTCAGCAAAACACATCAGAAGTCTTACATTTTTGGCTGGACACGGTGGCTCACGCCTGTAATGCCAGCGCTCTGGCAGGCCGAGGCAAGTGGGTCACTTGAGGTCAGAAGTTCAACACCAGCCTGGCCAATATGGTGAAACACCATCTCTACTAAAAATACAAAAATCAGCCAGGCATGGAGGCAGGTGTCTGTAATCCCAGCTACTTGGAAGGCTGAGGTGGAAGGATCGCTTGAAACTGGGAGGTGGAGGTTGCTGTGAGCTGGGATCGTGGCACTGCACTCCAGCCTGGACAACAGAATGAGACTCTGTCACAAAAAAAAAAAGTCTTACATATTCTTATTTTGCAGCAATTCAGCAATTCTTTTACTAAAAATATATGCCAAGGAAATAATAAAGATGAACAAAGATTTAATCACCGAAAATGTTCATCACAAAATTGTTATAATAGGGAAAAACTGAAAACAGTCCAAATGTTTTTAAAAGCCTTATTTAAATAAATTATTGGACTATCCACCCAAAGAAATACTAGGCAGTCATGCTCAAAGTATATGCCATGACCCAGAAAGATGTTTATGTAGCATTTTAAAACGAAGGGGGCATATACAGCTCATGATTTCATTTAAAATTGTGTATGTGTGGATATATAAATGTATAAAGCAATATGGCTATCTTGGGGTGACAGGATTACAGGTTTTTTTTCTTCTGATTAATTTTCTCAAAAAGTGAGGTTTATTTTATGTTTTGTTTTTTGTTTGTGTTTTTTTTAAGTAGTGAATTTATTGTTGTAAGTGGGACTGGGAAGGCGGTTGCAGAGAATTCTGGAGAGGCACAATCCAGATACCCTTCTCATCAGCTTCAAGGTTGGGAAGACACTTGCAGACCACTCAGTTTGGGTATAGCCAACTTGCACCTCTAGCTTCTGAAGCATTTCTCAGTATAACTTGCAGGGAAGCAGAGGGGGCCAGCCTTCTGGCTAAGATATCAAAGCAAACCTGTCAACCTACTGACAACCCCTAAGAGCAGCTAGAGTAGGTCAATGTCCACTGGACTGTGACGCTTCCCCACTTACTCTCCAGGGAATGATCACATTTGAGGGGGAAAACAGAGCTGCGTTTTAACAGAGCACCCCTTGCTAAGCTCCACATGTCAGCTCAGACAGCACCTGAAGCTAAGGACCACTGTAAAAAGCTGACAAAAGCAGCTCCCACACATCAGCATATCCTGCTGACTCTGGAAAGAGGGACGCTTGGCTTCATGTAAGGAAGCTGAAAAAGTCCTGGTTTCTGTCAACTTGCTGGCTGCCGAGCCAGTGAACAGAATGAAGTGGACTTCATTCAGCAACACAGCATGCTGGAGAATGCAGGTTTGGGGTCAAACCCAGATTTGAAGCTCCCCTTCTTTTCCTTAGCTCCTCTACTTGGGCAAGTCACCTCCTCACCCTATGTTTCAGGTTCCTCAGGTATATAACGGAGGTAATGGGATTTTCTAGCAGAACTAGGAAGATTAAACGGGCTATGTGTAAGGCTTGGATAGAAGTCCAGTACATGTGTAGGTGTACACATGCATGGGAGGATGGATAAACACAGAGGAAAATGGTGACAAGGCCATCTTAGAATAGCACCTGGCACAGACTAAGTCATAATAAATGCCAGCTGTTATTATTGCTAGAGCAAAGATTAGTGAGCTGGAGTCACCCACCAACAGATCAGATAACCAAGCATGAGGGCCTGAGACACAATCTCTTGTAGCAAGATTCGAAGTCTCCAGGAGACAAGCCTGGCATTGGTATCCCAAAAAGGGGAGAAATTACTGGATTTAAAGTAAAAATCACATCTGAGTCCCACATGTCAGAGACATTCAGATTTGAAATAATCACTGGTTTTACTTTAAATGCAACATAAACTAAATGACCCAATAAAATGTTTGTTTTTAGAAATTAAACAAGCTTTCCCCCCAGTCCCTAGTACATTTGAACAGAAAAAGAAATTTGTGTTCAGTAAAAGTTCCACCAAAATAAGCTAGGCCACAAATCTAAAGGATTTTAAAATGGGTATATATTAGTAAGATTTCCTATTTATCAATAAACTACTATGTTTCCAAGCAGAGAGTTAGGTCTCTTATACCAGACTCTATTGTTTAAATGGGACTTAGTATTCACCACCACCCCCAACCCAAATTTGACTAAGACCAAAGTTCAACACCAAATTCCTGACTATTCTAAAAATAATAATAATAAGGAAGATAGGGGTAGGGGGCAGGCAACAAGCTTTCAGATGTGAAACAATAATTCTTACCCAGAGAGCTTCATAAAAGGGGTAGAAAGAACTAATCTCTACCATTACTCCACACCAGACCTCCCTGCTCCCCCAGTCTGTATAAGAAGAAAACCAAAGGGAGAAGGTGGTGGTCACCAGCCTTTGGGGACATGCAAGGTTCACCAGGTTTTCCCACTGAGGTGTGTTCCCCATTCAAGTGCCGTGTAAGGGTATACTAGATAGGAGAACTGCTCAAAAACTGGAGCACCTGCAAGAAGAGAAGATTTGTTTTCCCACTTGGGCCTTTTCTCAGGCAGCGAGCTTGTTTATCTGTCCCGTGACTAACTGAACAGAGAAAAGGAAATTCAAGAAGTCTAGCCAAATTGAGAGAAGACGCAGCATTAGGGAAGTCTCTGTCCCCATGGGTTAGTAGAGCAAGGAATCAGAGTTTAGGGAGCATCATAAACAGTAGCTCAGCTGGAACCACTGCGTGCATATCCATCCGTCCATGAGGACCACCTACAGGTGAGAGGACTTTAGTAGCATAACTCTGCAGGATAGATCCCCAGAAGGGGATGCCCTTGGGACAGTATTAATACCACTGGCCAAGCATGTGACTTCTCCACCTCCTAGGCACATGATAGCATCACCTTTAACTGGCCCATTGATGGGGTGTCTGGCCATGTGACCTACCTGGCTCTCAAAAATGGCATCTCCTCTAAGAAGATGCACTGAATTGCTAATGCAAGGCCCCACAGCACACTCTTCCTCCTGCACAGTGATTGTGAATGCACGGAGATGGAGCCTTCATCAGCCTGGTGTCCTGGGACAATGCAGATCAGAGCCCCTACCAATAATCCACGAGAGATGTGTGGCATGAGAAGAAACAAACCTTTGTTGTTTTAAGTAAAAGTGTGATTAACGTGGAGTTATTGGTTACCACAGCATAATTTAACCCGTCCTAACTGATATAAGCGGGATAGGAAGGAAGAGGTTGACCTGGATTCAAACCACTGCATCAAGAAATTATATAGTAGGCAAGTCCCCTGCCTGGCCCTCTAGAGGGCATACCTTGATGGCAAGCCTGGCAGGAAGAGGGTTAAATAATCAATCAGACATTCATCCCCACTCGGACTCCTCAAGCCACAAGTCAAGACTGTGCAGGGGAACAGGAAGAGAAAACCCCAAATCTGATGTAAGATGGAAGTTGTAAACTCAACTGGACTTAGTTTTAAGGCTAAAAATGATAAAAAAATTATGCAATCTGCCAAGATGTTATTAAGGGAAAGCAGCAATTAAAAATAAACAAAACTGCCTCATGTTTATTTCCCAAACTGAAATTCCTTCAATACGCTGGCTGCCCATACATGTTTGGTAAACAAGGACATGTGTTTATGACTGGTCTTAGAAAGCTGCAGCTGTTCACGTTGCTCTCCTTCACACACCCACACCCACACACACACACACACACACTCATTCACTCGTATTACTGAAATAATTTCCAAAAGACAATCAATATTGCCCCAAGACAATCAGTTCTAATCGGCTCTACCAACTGTGATATACTAATCCTATTATGTGGCCTTCCTGCTTCTCTTGGACATAGAGTTGTTTTGCTTTGCACAGAGAAGGTACACCCGCTGGGAAAGAGAGATTAGGATGTCTGAAAATAATGTGTCCAAGAGAAGTAAGTGGATTAGAGCCCAACTATCATTACTGAGAGGATGGGCACTGAATGGCCAAATGGCCCATGAATGTGACAGGGAGGAGATTTATTAAGATGTCAAGCTTCCCCAACTTCTCCCCACTCCACATCACCCACCCCATGCCCTCTAAAGAACCATTGTATCTATTTCTAGCCTGGAAGTCAGGAGGGTAGAAGAGCACCTAAGAAGCCAGGGGAAAGTGGGAAGTATTTAACCAGGAGAGGCAAATACCTCCTGGCTAAGAAGAAGAGTTTTATGCTGTTGTCATAAGAGAGACTCCTGAGCATACAAAGGGACCAAAAGAATGAGGAGAGGGAAGAGGAAGAGGAGAAGGAAGAGGAGGAAAACAGAGCTTTTGAGAACCTTCATTGTGGGTTATGATTTTCAGTATTCTTTAATATTTTTTACTTGAAGTAAAAACTGAAACTTCTCACGAATTCCTTTGGCTGGTGGATGTGCACCTGTGAATGGAACTTTAAGCAAAGCCCTGGCTGTGTGAGGCTCTGAGGTTTATTTGGGTGACAGATTCTTCTGCATCATTCTCCCCCTTGCCCTCTTCCTCTGATACTTCTCCAAAAGGCATTTCACAATTCAGAGCAGATGCCTTCTCTCTGCAAGCCTCTCTGACCTCTCCACCGGGATTGTATGACCCTCCCTGAGGCTCCCCTGGTGTCCTATGCTTCCCCTCACATCAACTTGTATTACAGCTATTTATCTGTTTATCCAAGTATAGCCTTAGCTCCTTACAGCCAAGATTTAGTCTTGAATTTCACACCCCTGAGCCTGGTACCATGCCTAGCACACAAGTATTCAGTAATTAAGACAATCTAGCATCTCTCAAACTCAAATTTTTACTAGGTCAAAAATATGGGAAGAAAATGATTATCTGCTTCCCTTGTCCCATAAAACATAAACCACATTTCTTGCCTGCCCATCGACATCTGTGTTATTTCTGCAGAAGCTCAACCATTCTGCTGGTCAGTCTTACATGCATTTCACATAAACACTAACTCTGTAGTGGGGAAGGGAATGGAGGAGAAAGATTTTAAAAACTATAACAAGTATCTTAAAAGGTTACTCCAGAAGATTCCCTGGAGTGTCAAGGTCTCTTGTTGGATGATGAGTCACGGAGTAGCAACGTCAGCTACAGGTCTGTGTGAGCACCTCAAAGGATGGCGTCCTGCCAAGCTGCGGTAAGTGAGCAGGCTAAGGCTATGACATTATAGGTTTTCTTCCCTGTCTTCCATTCCCCCTAAAGTATGCCAAAGAGCTCAGTAGGCCTTTAAACTTTAACTCAAGACTGGAAAGGAGAAAGATACACTTTAGCTTAGAATTGCTCAGGAGTTACATTGGCAGGAAGTTAATATTTAAAGGGAAAGGGGCCTTTCAGACTGGACCCAAAAGACTTTTCTCCCATACTCCTACCCATGCCTAAGACATCTGACCTTTACCTGGCAAGTGACTGGCCAGGGCAGAGATAGCAACCCATGCTGGATGTCGGGGATAGAAATTGGGAGGATTTGAGGAGGGATACAGAATAAAAAGTAGGGGAGGGAAGGGGAAACTGCAGAAAATGCCCAAAGGAACTCTCTCTGCCAGCCATGGCATGGGCCACATGGTACACCACATAATGCTGGACTAAGACTTCACATCCATGAGCAGCAGCTGTAGAAACATCCAAATAGAGCAGAGGCATTTGTTCCCCATCTCCACTATCCTATGGACTTCATGTCGACTCACAGATGACTTGAACCAGAAGTAAAGACGTGATCAGACATCCTCTGAGAGGCTGGTGGGCTTGATCACTTTGTTATGGACCATGTCCCCTTTCCCGCCCCAAGGCAGAGATATTAGAATTATACAGGGAAAGAGAAGATGCTCCCCCAGCACAGCCTCAAATGTGTATTGACCATCTAGAGAGGCTTCTAGATGCCACAATACAGGAGCCAAGGCCTGGAACACAGGAGTTCACAATCCAAGTGTGCCTCAAACTGACCAAACGGGAACCAGGGTGAGGAACATGCTCCCCAATACCCAGCCATGTGGTACTGGCTGTCACTGCTACAGAATTCAGGGGACCGGGTCATTAAAATTTGCCATGCAGCAGATGAAAAAGAAGCAAGCTGTGAACAAGGATCATCGTGTTGGAAATAACAGATACTACCCAAGATGTGCAGAGAAACAAGAATCAAGGGAGAATAACCAGCCCATCCATGTGGAGACTGTCAGTTCTCTTGGGGAAAAGCAGTATTTTTATGCTGCATTTTCCTACTCCTCAGGGTAACAAAATCAAACAGGCTCTCTGATTCACAGTGCAGCCAATTTACTGTAACTCATAGGTAAATAAACAACATCTCCCAGTGGCCATTTATCTTGGCAAAAATAATAAAAATCATACAGTCTTTATTATACCTGATTGGATGTAATAATCTGTCAAACTTCCTTGAGATATAAAAAGTAATGTATTTAGGCTGGGCACGGTGGCTCACGCCTGTAATCCCAGCACTTTGGAAGGCCGAGGCAGGTGGATCACCTGAGGTCAGGAGTTTGACACCAGCCTGGCTAACATGGTGAAACTCTGTCTCCACTACAAATACAAAAATTAGTCAGGCGTAGTGGTAGGCACCTGTAATCCCAGCTACTCAGGAGGCTGGGACAGAAGAATCACTTGAACCTGGAAGGCGGAGGTTGCAGTGAGCCAAGATCACGCCATTGCACTCCAGGCTGAACAAGAGTGAGACTCCATCCCAAAAATAAAAATAAAAAATAAAAAGTAATGTATTTGTTCAGTTAGCCCTCCCTTCTCTTGGCTCTGGAAAAGTCAAACGTCACAAACAAGAGGAGCCATATGCCCTAGAATGTAAGTTCCATAAGGGCAGGGAATGTTGTCTGTTTTGTTCAGAGCTGTGTCCCAGAGCCTAGGAGAGTACCTGGCACATGTATTTCTCAAATGAACAACACTCTTACCTTCATCCACCTGGACTATATCTTACATTAAAAAATAATTATAAAAGGAGCAACTGTATCTCTAGGCCAGTATTTCTCAACCCTGACCCTAGTGACAATTTATTTTGGGGTTGGAGGGAGGCTGCCCTGTTCATTGTAGGCTGTTTAGCAGCACCCATGGCTTCTACTCACTAGATGCCAGTAGCATACTCTCCAACCAGTATGGCACCAAAAATGTCTCCAGACAGGGCCAAAAGTCTTCTGGGGCAAAATCTCCTGGCTGGGAATCATTGCACTAGGCCTGCAGAGAGCTCCCAAAGAGCTGACACAGATCAAGAGAACTGTTGTGTTTTCTGTCTCATTCATGATGCTGAGACAGCACCCGGGGAAGCCCTTCTGCCTGCCTGCTCTCTGAGGTGAGTGCACCAGACAAGCCTGTGGTGGGAGGAAACATTGGGTAATGAAAATCAAGTAGATGTCTTGAACACAAATGAAGACTGAGATGCGGGCCCAAGCCTTGTCTGTATTCGACAGGAAAAACCACTTTACCGCTGTGGTGGGAATGGACTTGGTTTTTAATGATCCCCCTCACCCTCCTCCACCACAAGGGCATTAAAACATCTATACATTGCACCAGGAGCAGGGCATCCATCAGCAGCAATTTCACTTAAAATCCAGCTTGGAGCATCTGCTCCTGCTCCTAATTAGGAACAAGGCTGGAGATTCATTAATATCCCCACAACCAGTTCAAAGGGCTCTTCAGAGAACAAGCCCTGCAAAGCATTCCCAAGGCCAGGCACAAGCATGAGGAAGGGCAGCAGCTTCTGCTCCCCAGCTCTGGGTGAGCTGTGGGCTCTCACACCTGTTTCCCTGACAAAACTCAAGTAGGATCAGGAAAACATTCCTCCCAATCGGGACTCTGATGATCATGCATCACCTTACCTGTGCTGATTTAGTACTTGCACATAACCTGGCATGCCATGTTTCCATCAAATTCTTCTTCTTTACCAAAATTCACTGATACCCATGGCTGGAAAGGTTGCAGTAAAACACATATTCTACAGTTCCAAGGGTAGAATCTGTACCACGTGACAACAAACATCAACGCCTTTTAAAATACATGTGCTGGCACACCAAGCATTGCTACTTCTGGAAATATATCAAAAGGAAATCATTGTAAATGTAGAAAGACTCATATAACCAAAAATATTCGTCACACAATTATTTAGAATAGGGAAAAAATAGAAACAACCAATTGCCTACCATCAGATACCTTAGTTTGGTATACTGTAGCATATACACTCACTGGATTCAAAAACACCATTAAAATGTCATTTACAAAGAATAGCGCCATACTAAAATGTTTATGTTGTGTTGTTACATGAAAAAAGACATCACCAAATCATATAAACAGCATGATATCAACCACGAAAATAAAAATTTTAGTATTCAAAAGTCTACTGGAGGCAAATAGACCCTTCCCAAAAATTGTTCAAGGTGAGTGCATTTTGGAGGGAATAATTTATTTCACTTTTCTGTATCTTCTAACTTCTTTTTTAAAAATTATCTATTTCTTCAAATTTGGAAAAGAACAATGTAAAGTCAAAAGAATAATGGAAGACCCACCATTACAGCATAAATATATCCCCTCTATATTCCCTCTATACTAGAGTATCTTTGTCCCTAGCACTTAAAACCAACCATTGTATCTTTAACCGTATTGCTTTTCTCCTTCAACTGGAACATAATTTTCATAAGGGTAGGCAAATGTCTGACACGTAATTGATGCACTTTTGTTGAATTGGATGTATGAGCTAGATTATAGGATTTCTCTTTTTAATTTCTCAATCAGTGAATCAAAAAACATTGCTCCCAGTGAACCTTCATATATGAATGAAAGAGTAATTGGCACAATCACTTTGGAAAACTAGTTGACTGCATCTCTTTAAGTTAAACACTCACCTGTCTTACGGTGACCAGTGGATTGCCACACCTAGGTGTGTACCTGAGAAAAATGTGTACATGGGTTTACCAAAAGACATGCCTCAGAGAGTGCTATTATGTAATAAACAAAAACTGGAAACTAACTGCCCTTCAACAATATAACAGGTAAATAAATTGTAGAATATGTATACTGCAATGAAAATTTTAAAAACACACACACAAAAAAAAGTACAACAAATTTAATGTTGAAAAAAAAAAGCCAGACATTTAAAAGTACATACTTATTCCATTTATACAAGTAAGAAAATGGGCAAAACACATCTATGGTGTTAGAAGTCAGTGACTGCCAGGGGCATGAGATGGTCTTCAAAGATGCTGGTAATATTCTGTCTCCTGATCTGGCTGTTTGGGTGTGTTCACTTTGAGAAACTGCATCAAGTGGGACATTTATAATGTGCACCTTCTGATCTCTATATGCTATGCTCCAGTGAAACACACTCCCTACCCATCCAGGGCTGCTAAGGGCAGGGTATGTTTTCCATAATTATCCCTCCATTCACTACAGCCCTCGACCAACAGCCCTGACAAGGCTAAACTCACCACACTTCAGCATTTATGCACACACAAGTTCTGTCTTGTCTGAACTCTCCACCTTGACTGTACAGGCCAGCACCTTCCTGTTGGCCTGTTGGCAGTGTCTGCACCCATAAAATTGGGTAAAATGACAGAAGTTGCCCGTGTATGCCAGAAAGAGTTGAGGCAAACTGAAGTGACCTGACCACCAGAAAGATTCAGAGACATGGCCCTGGATCACAAGAAGGACAATGCCTCTGGAAGCCCCGCTCACCAGAACTGCTCTGGGCCATTTGCAGAGTAGGCCCTTTTCTTTGCAGAAAAATCCCCAACAGGTTTCCGTGACCTCCAAGCACCTCTTTCTCTTCACTTTGTTGCAAATAGAAAGCCTGCAGCCTGACCAGGGGACAGGAATCATGTTTGTTTCCCCTCTGCTACATCCTAAGTGCATAGCACGGTGCCTGGTACATGGTAGCCTGGTCAATAAGTATCTTTGGTATGAACACACGAATAAACAAAACCTAGTGAATCAGTGCACCAGGATCTGGTTTCTAAAAAGGCAAAGATCTAGGACCTGGATGGCCATGGAAAGAAACAAAATATTCCAAAAAACACATGAAAAGGTCTTTCTGGCATAGGAATTTTTAAACCAACAATTCTGGCATGTAAAAATCTCACAATTTCTCTAACAACAGTAAACACAGTATTATTTTATCTTTACTGTGGATAGAATTTGACTGTCTTAGTCATTGGAAGTGATGCAGGCCTCATTCCAGGTGGCTGGACAAAGGCTCCAGACCAGGTCCAGAGTCATGACAAGGCTGGCTGACTCAGATGGGAAGTGAGGCCTTGGCTAGATGAAAGTGCTGACACAAGCCAACCACGTCCACAGAAGTCACAGAGAATCATCATGTCCAATAAGCATGGAAAGATCCAGAAATTCCCCATATTCCCCTAACAGTGGAACAATGGAAAGACCCCCAAATAGCCACATAAGTCTGTCCAACAGACTTAACTATTTTCTTCCTCTTGGCAATTTTTTTTTATCAATTTTAGGTGCCATGAATTTACCATTAATTAAAGGAAATTCAAGCAGCTGGGAAAAAGAACATTTGAGAGTTTCTTCAGTGGGAATAGAATGACTTCAGAATGAGGAATACTGCCACGTCTGGTTGATGCTCATAAATTTTCTAAACTTTGATGAGTCCTTTTTTGGGGGGCAGGGGAGTGGAAGCCTTCTGATCTTTCAAAAAAAAAAAAAAAAACTCTGGCCAACCAAGAAAAGAACTGACTACACCAAAAAGAGAGTATCAGGTAATGTCACCATCTAGCCCCTGTGTCTCAGACTCCCTCTGTGGTTCCGACTATCAGTATCTGCATCTCAGTGCCCAAGAGTAAACATTCTTTATTACATCCACCATTCCTTGTTTGTTCCATACCCTTAACACCACTTCAGTTTCCATATTCTTTTCACTATAAACTAAAGCCAATGTCAGAGTCAATTTCCTTCATTTCGTCTGTGCAGAAAACATATCAGTTGTGTTAGATACAAAGTCAGGCCAGAGTTAGCTAGAATCAAGCCTTTTGGAGACAAATATGCTGAGATGATCCCCTGGAATTTCATCATGTAGAAGGTCCCACATCAATTCCACTGTGCTCATGTGTGCAAGCATCCCTGGGCCCTGGCAGCCAATCAAGACCCAAATGTTATTCCATCCCAGGAAAACCTCATGACAATAGTTGTTGCTGAGGCCTATGTTGAGCCACACATTGGAAAACAAGACCATTTTTTCTGATGTGAATGGTAGCCCTGTTGGCATAAGGGGAAAATACTGCACTCATATTAATTTACTGCAAGTCTTCAAAATAAAATGCTCTTTTTGTCTAAAATGTTATTCATTGCAGCTAAATGGTGTTGGCTATTTGGGATGAATAACAATTCTCTAGGATTTTCCTAAAAATACAGTCTGAGAACTACCTACATCAGAATCACCTGGATTGGGCTGAGCACAGTGGCTCACGCCTGTAACCCCAGCACTTTGAGAGGCCAAGGTGGGCGGATCACTTGAGGTCAGGAGTTTGAGACCAGCCTGGCCAATGCGGCGAAACCCCATCTCTACTAAAAATACAAAAATTAGCTGGGCATGGTGGCGCATGACTGTAGTCCCAGCTGCTCGGGAGGCTGAGGCAGGAGAATCACTTGAACCCAGGCGGTAGAGGTTGCAGTGAGCTGAGATCGCGCCACTGCACTCCAGCCTGGGCAACAGAGCAAGACTCTGTCTTCAAGAAAAAAAGAATCACCTGGACTGCTCATTTAAAATGCAGGTTCCTGGGTGCCACCTTTGACCTGCTAAAGCCTATGCTCTGGACTAGCAGGATGAAATCTGCATTTTAAATAAACCCTGACAGTGATTTCTCAAGACTGTAAAGATATTAGTCTGAGAATGCCACTCTAACAGACCGCTCTGGGCATCTTTTCTCTTTGCCTTGGCCTCTCAGAATTGAGTTAGAGCGTGACTCCATTTGCACGGCGGGACAGACGAGTACAGCTGAAATAAAAAGTAGAGGCCTCTGCTCTCTGCATGTTTGTTTTCTCCATGTTTTATGTGGGCAAAGATTGCCTGGAACACCTGCAGTAAGTTCCACTTCCCTGCTCCAATCACAGGCGCCAACGGACTTTGCATAAATGCCTGCTCACCTACCACGTAATTCTGCTGGGGAATGTTGACGGTGCCCTCTGGAGTGTGATGTGTCCCAGATCACACAGGAAGGGTTTCAGAAGCATTACAAATCCTTGTATAATATGTCCTCCCTTCCTCCCTTTCCCCAAAGAAAAGTTTGTTTTTGAGAATGAAGTGAGAGGGTCTCTGGGGGGTATATTTTCATAAAACCATGAGAAAAGCTACCAAATCAAATTAACTTGGATCTTAGCATTATCCTTCTAAAGGAATCCCCAATAATTCACATCACCAGTCTGTGAATGCATCTTTCATCTTCCCCAAAAAGAAACCATTATCCTCATGTCTGTCATAGGAACACTGGGCAGACTCAGACCCAAGGGCAAGAAGGTGCACATGCTATCCACACACTCCCCATGTGGTGCTGAAGTAACTGCATGCATGTCTATCTCTGCCGCTAAGCTGATCCCTGAGTGTGAATGTCTTGCTTTTCATCTTTAGTCTCAAAGTGACAGTGGAAGGGGAGAAGGTAAGGGGAGGAGCCGAAGGAGCAGCCCCATGTATACTAGTCTCATTTTTAAAATATAAACTCCACAGATCACCACTCTGACCAAGAAACACTATGATCCTCTTATTTCTAAACAGCAGTAGGAACTGTAGGAGCTCTAAAGCCCAGGACACTTGACCACAGAGGGAAGGAGAAACTTTCAGACCACAGACACCAGAGGAGTAGGAAGGATTAAGTTGGGGACCAGAGTGAGGGATGTTTATACAATAGAGATGGCTGCAGAAGATGGCACAGAGAGGCACAAAGAGCAGAGGAAAAGAACAGGCCATCCTTCCAAGTACTTGGGCCATCTGTGTGCCTCACTTTTTGCAGTTGACTCATTCCCCTGCCCCCAAATGTGTGTTAAGTTGAAAATGTGTGAAGTGTGCTTTAAAATACACTAGGAGAGAGCTTGCTACTTAAGGGAACCCTAGGGCAAACACATCTGATGAAAACACATCAAGGTCTTTCCCACTTCAAGACCTTTGGACCCACTCTTCCCATGGCCTCTCCTCACCTGGTTCACTGCAGTCCTCCTGCAGGGCTCAGCTTCAATGCCCTTCCCAGGGAAGCAGTCCCCAGCCAAAAAGGTTAATGGGTTCCTCCTCCCTCTTCCCATGACATATTCTGAGAGCATCGGTGCCTCTGCCTTGTAGCACTTTTCTCAAAGGAACCTAAATGATTATTCTGTGATTGTTTGTCTACCATACTAGACCATAAATGCCAGGAAGGTATAAATGTGTCTATCTTCTTCACCCAACACCTAGCAGAGGCCTGGCACATAGCTGGCATTTGAAGAACATTTGTGTGACAACAAATTACCCTACCTGCATTAACTATTTGTTATTGCTGGGTTTCTCCTAAGCCACAACCAACCTGCTTGGGCTGTAGTGAATGACAGGCCCTCTGACGACCCGTAATGATCTGGAACTGAAGAACTGGGTCTTTGGAGAGAAGGATCAAAGGTCTGGCTAATCCCTACTAGTATTCTCCTTTGGTTCTAAAGCCAAATCTGGAGCTTGGGGACTGCCTGAGTGCCAAGAAGCATGTGCTAGCCCCTGCAAGAACTTCCCCAAGTATAGTGATGCCAACATGATGCAAAATCAAGACCAAATTATGGGCACCAGATGTACAGAGCGTGCTGAGAACGCCACAGTAATACACAGGCTGGTTGGATCATTTGTCTCAAAATGGATCCCATCCCCTGGTGCCCATAAAGCCTGCCTGAGACCTCTCTGGCAGGACAAGATGAGGTTTCTACCTCTTGAGATGAGCTGGAGGCAACTGGATCAGAGCTTAACATTAAAGTGACACCAAGTAGTGCTTAGTTGCATAACGGGGCTCCCAAGAGCACCCTTCGCATAACTTGGATTTCAGGCACAGTTGCATACAAACCCCCTCCCAGTTACGTCATGATGAGAGTTGCCAGTTTTGGGGGAGGATGTCCAGCAAGAATATAAAATATGATGGCAAGGTCTTCTGTGCCAGGAGCTACAACTGGAAAATAACAAAGAATGGGCCATATGGAACCTCACACAGCCTTCCAGACTGGCAAGAAATGGAGTGAAGACAGGCTCAGGATCATGGAACTGACTCCCCCAACATGTTTCTAAGAGACAGAAAGCAGCATCTATAGCTGAGTGCCAACAACTCACACTCACAAGCCAGACAAGAAGCTCCCTTAAATTAAATGATTATAGATCATTACGAATTAAAATAGATATACCAGCCACTCAAAGATCACAAGTACCTACTCTGTGCCACGTGCTTACTCAGTCCTCCCCCAGAGCCCCACAATGCAAGTATCACCATTCCAGTTTTACAGAAGAAACTGATGCTCTAGCCAAAGACCTAAGCTTAGCTTTGGCAAGATTGGAATGTGATCTCAGGTTAAGAGTGGGCACTTACACCATGACATGACTCAGCCTCAAAGAGCTTTTCACGGAATCAGAGATTGTGCTGGAATTGCGAGGGGGGTTGCATTTCCCTGCTGGGTTCCCTCTGCCTCTCAACAGCACTGTATTTGTTATTATCCATCATCATTTTCAATTACTAATAGAGTGAGACATACACATTCAAAGCTAGTATGACTCACTCTGCCATGACAGCCCTCTGCAGTGAACCCCTCCACTTGCCACAGGTGTGGAAAGTTCTGGCCTGGGACAGTGCGCGCAGCCATTCATTCATTCCAACATTCAATGAGCAGCTTTCTGAGTGGGGCTCTGTGGTAAAGGTCTGAGGACACCAAGCTATATACGATGGTGTATCTTAAAAGGAATTACAAAGGGGTGAGGTCCTGGCTTAGAGATAGGAGTTAGACTAAAAAACAGTTTTTCGATATGTGTGACCCTGAGGATTTCCACCTCTCAAAGACTATAAACACATGTGCCTAGTATGCTCCTAAAAGCTTTCCTTCCTCAGGTTCATCCAAGAGGTTTGCTCAGGAGGCAATTCAAGTCAACAAAATGCTTATTGGCCACCTGCTGTGTGTGAGGCATGACAAGACTTAGGTTCTTCAGGAGGCATCCAACTATTAAATAAGCTAAAATGTAGATATATACAACTATAAATCAAGGAATACTGCATAACAGTGCTATAGGAATTGTTGATATTAATAAAAAGAATAGCCTCCACTTGCTATTTATGATGCCAGGCATTGTGCTAAGAGCTTCACCTGCATTAACCAACTTACTCTTCATGCTAAACCCATAAGCTTGGTCAACACAGTGGACATCTGTTGACGTCTGCCCATCAGGCATCCATTTCCCCTTGAGAAATTACCCTTCTACCATCCATCAACAGTGGGATCCAGTGAAACCCCTCCGCCACTCTAGCCCTAGGTCCCAGCCCTGGGCACATAACCCAGACTTGGACACATAATCAGCACACTCTACCAACTTAGCCAAAGTGATTGACGGAGGAATGGATGCCTAACACCGGGAAATCTGACAAGTCTCAGTTCTGGGACTTCTGTTGGCACTATCGAGAACATGAAAACTATGATGATGCAGATTTGCAGTTGCCATGAGCCACTACATGGAACCAAACAACCTGAGCACAAAACCAACATAGGAGCAGGGAGACAGAATGAGACACACACAAACCCCTAGTCCTATGATGTAACTTGACCCCTGGATCCAGCCTTACATAAAACCACAGCTTATTAGAATTTTTTAGTTATACAAGAGAGTATGTTTTCTCTTCCATTTAAGCCAGCTTGGACCACATTTCAGTCACTTGCAATCTAAAGTTTCACCAAAGGAATATTATTATCATTTCTTAACAAATGAGTCAGAGGCCCAGAGATGATAAATAATCTGAGATTGCTTTAAATGAACTGTGTAAGTTTTTTATGGGGGGAGGGCACAATGAGAGTGTGCATGTAGACCAGAAACCTGTGAGAGTGCCAGACTGCTCAGTTGCTTGGAGCATGTCTTTTCTCTCCAACCACCAATGGAAGGTGGAGACAGGCAAGTAGCCTTGCTGCGGCCCCTTCCCTTCATGGTGAGTTCATTTCTTGTTTACCTCTACACAGACAGTGTAGCCCTTTGGAATTCCAGCTTTATCCAGAGGTCTATTAAACTCTTCACACTGGGCACTGTCTTACTCCTTGACAGTTCATTAAAATGGTGCATCTTACCATTGGTGGCATCTCACACCGAATGAAACATGATGGACAAATACTTATAACCTTAAGTGAATTACATAATCTCTTACAGGAAATTTCTTCTGTTTGTAACTATCTCACCTGGAGAGATAAGACCAAGTATAATCTGGGTCTTATGAATTTTCCAAGGACCACAGGCAGTCACCTCACCACAGGAAAGGTAAAATGAGTCATCCTGAATGTGCTTGTGTTTAGTTATTGTGTTTGGTTTGAAACACATTATATTGAGTAAATCAATAAGAAATGATGATACATTATTTAATTACTAACATTATTTTGCCTCCTCAAGTAACAAAGTGATTGAGTGAATGATGAGGTCCCACTCCTCTAGGCAAGTATTACGGGTCCATTATCCATTTGGAGCCACTTCTTGGCTTTGAAACTGGCCTCATCAGAATATAGGAGAGCACTTATCCTCCCAGTGATACAGTTCTGCTGAAGTATCATGGAGAGGCCTGGGAAGGCCAACTGGGGCAAGGAGCTCTGCCATCTGAGAAGACTTAGCTTTTCTCTGGCAAGGGCACACTGAAGGTAAGGACAGAGAAGACAAGAAGGCTCTTAGGCCTATCAACTTTTAAACTGTCCCTTTATAATGATCCCTGTGAAATAATTATTTCTATCAATGGTCAGTTAGTAAAGGGGATTTAAGATAGTGGGTTCATTAAAGAGAGTCAGGATCACAAACTCATTTAAGTCTCCTTGAACCTGTTTAATCAAAATGATTTTCTGCTACTCTCGATTACGGGCTGAGTTTCCGTGGTGACAGATTAATGACTGATCCACTAAGCCATACCACCTCTTTTGTCACCAGCCCCACTGACTGGGCCAGCCACTATTTTATCAGTAGGCTCCACTTGCCCTTGAAACTCATTATAGCTGATATGTTAGATCAAATGAGCAGATCAGATGCTCGCTGCCACCCCAGCTCTGCTACAAAGACCACCAAATCCCACAGAGCATGTGCCAGAAGGAAAAAGAACAGAAGTTGGTCCTTGTGCTCTTATTAGAATTACACACTCAGGTCACTCCACAGTAAGATAAATTCCAGCCAAGGCAGCACTTCTGATTCTTCAGGCCCCGCTAAAGGTAATTATCCTAAAGTTAAATGTCAGGGTTTCATGTGTGCAAAAGAAAGAAAATGTCATGTTTGGTGTAAGCAACAATATTATTTTAATCAAATCAGAAGCTCATTATTAGAAGATAAGCCCTGACATGACCCCCACAATACATTGTGTCCAGCTGACTTCCCAACCCACTCTGTCTTAACCTAAGGCTGTTCACGGGTTGCCCTCATTCATAAAGCAGGAAAAACTTGCAATGTGCTATCAGTGGAGGCTTGCACCCCAAATCCACTCAGCCCCTGATTGGCTGTGGTACAGAGGGAGCCTAGAGTCAGATGGCATAGTTCCAGCCCCAGCTCCTCCACATTTCAGCTCTAATTTTGATCAAGAGACTTAACCTCCCAGAAAATAGGAGATGATAATAAGAGTACTTCTCTCATAGGATTGTTATGAATATTAAGCGAGATAATACATGGAAAGTACCTTAAACAGTGTCTGGCACACTCAGTGCTCCATAAATGTTAGCTATTACCTATTTCTGCAATGTTTTAATCTTTTAGTTACAACCAGACTGTATTATGTTTCTAGAAAAAAATATTTTTTAAAAGAAAACAGAATAAGTAGTCTATGACAGCATAAGTTAAAGAATTTCCTCTAGCAGACAAGAGGTTACATGAAAGAAGAGATTACATGTATTTATCTTGTTCACTCTTATAACCCAATGCCTAGTCAATGGTAGATAAATATTTGTTGGAATGAATGAATGTACAAATGAACAGAAGAAAATTTCCTTATGGTAATGGTTATGGAAAGCCAAAGCCAAATCAGATGCAGAAAAATTAGGAGAATGGTTGTGGCATCTTGATCCCTCAACCTCAAGCCATGGAGGAGTTAAATGCATGTCAGCTAAAGATGGAAAATTATTGAACAACTTAATACGAAGATCTGCTTCTTCATCGCCTCCTTAACATTGTGTACAAAAGTCCAGGCCTCCATCTGGCCAAAACTTCCCAATTGCTAGTGTTTATAAAAGAAGAATGACAAAACTAATAGACCACAAATACATTTAGGAGCAATCATCTGAGCGTTGTTCTATTTGTCCTGGATCTGTAACTCCAGGGAATAAGCCATGGAGTTGTTCTAAAGGCTTTACTTCTAAAAAGAAGGGGATAGGAAGTATTTATACATCTAGAGCAATAGGACACTTTTCAAAATGATAAGTAGAGGTTGCCAGGTCACCTCTGGCAATGTCACAGCACACCCAGCAGTCAAGGGATATGGAACACGCACCCCACTGTCATATTCATTTCAAAGTTGACCCTGTAACAACACCCAAGGGCTACAATCAACTCTCTAAGAGCGGCCCTTAGTTTTCAGTTTCCAAGGTTCAAAAATCACATCTGAATCTCTCCCCCAAGTCCAACAAAGAGACAAGTTAGGAGGAAGGCAAGAAGTTTTCTTTCACAATGAGTTCCAAAAATTGACAAGCATCATAACAATAATTGTGGGACACAGCCTTTCAAAGTTATCAGTAGCTTCAACAAAACAAAGAAATAGCAAAGAAGCTGAGGCTTTGTCAACCTCAAGCAAGGCTTGGCTCAATGAAAATGATTAGGCTGGCTGAGCAACTGCAAGATTAGCTGAGGCTTTATCGATTGTCCACTGAATAGTAGGTTTCTGTAGAAAGCAAATTCTTACCCTCTGTTCCCAGGCTCAGGCTTTGTGATTATTCCAGGGACTTGCCCTAAAAGAGTGTCTGGTCTGAGTTCCACAACACTTTAAAGAGGTTAATGACATTAAATTATGTCTGAGCCACTGTTAGTGTCAGGTGACTCCATACAGCACATAAAATGGGTGATGAATGAAGATGTTTGGGATTTTTTTGAACACTTTTAGATGTTTTAATGGCATGCTGGATTAAATTATCATTTTTTAAATATATGCTGCTAAAAATATTAGTTTAATGTCTAAAACTGCTCCAAAAACAAAAACAAAAAAAAATAGTGTATTGGGACATAGAAGTTTTTCTTTTTGTTATGTCTTGGACATTTTTACACTACCTAAGGGCAGTATTTCCTAAACATTAGAATAACCTAGTATGTTTGCTTAAAATATGGATTCCCTGCACTCACCCCAGAAATGTAAAGTCAGATTCTCCACGGTAGGACCATGGATGCTATAATTTAACAAGCACTTCAGGTGAGCTTCATCCTCAGTCAGGTTTGGAAACACACAGTTCCAAAGATCTAAAAATGTCACCACCATCCATAATAAAGATGGGAAATGAACAGAAGCCCAATTTTAAAAAATTTAAAGCTAAGCAGGAATTCAGAATATCATGCTTATGATACACTGAGACTAGAAAATCTTGAACAGGCATGAAAGCACAGTAAACCTTTCCATAACCCAAAGATCCAAAAAAGCACAAGTGTTTTCAACTCAATCCAGCTGCCAGGAGCACCAAGGCATCTATCTCCACAGGTGGCCCTTCACTTCTAATCCTGGCTCAATTCTTCTACCTCTAGCAAAGTCAAGCAACTGCCCTGCTCTTCAGCTCTATCTAAAACATAGCCATAGAAAAGTAAAAACAAAACAAAAAGCAAAATTATCTCTGCCCCAGGTGAATCCTTCATGGTTTGGGCACATTTTTCGGCCATAGGGAAAGGTAATCAATGAAGGATTCTCAGATCTAAGCAGTTAACAGAGCAGGTCAGGAATGGGGCAATGAATGGCAGGAATCTCACTGGGGTAGGGGAGGACAGTGAGGGGCATATCTACTGCAAAAGACCCTAGTAGTTATTATGTATCAATTAAAAATTTTAATGAAATTACAATTTCGATAAAAGGCCCCAAATAGCTGTGGCTATTCATTGAAAGTGTTTGAAATCCCCTTTCCAAGAGAAGCAGTCCAACATCAACTAGAAAAAAGAAGAGGAGGAACAGAGAGGAGAGTGATAAACCCCCACACAAAGCTATGAGTGCATCTCCTCTGGATAGGGATCTGGAGAGGGTGCTCTTTAAAAAGTGTATGGAAACATCTGGGATTCATTCAATGTCTCAAATTCCCTCTCCCTGCAAGGCCTGCAGATACTGAGAGCAGAGCTTAGAGGAGTCCAGTGGAGGAAGCTGATCCCCATACATATCCTCAAAGAGTCTGTAAACCGTGCCCGGGGACATTAACAAAGGGGATCTGTGGTATAGGTCAAATTATCATATTTAAAAAATACATGCTGCTAAAAATATTAGTTTAACACCTAAAACTGATCAGAAACAAACAAAAAGAAACAGCGCATTTGAACATTAAAGCTTTTCTCTTTTCTACTGTTATGCCTTGGGCACTTTTACAATATTTAAGGCTTCTCAGAAACAGGAATTCCTAATGTTAAGTACCATAAAACATGGTACTTCCAAGTCCCCTAGAAGGGCATGGCCCTGGCCAGCTGGGGCAGTCCTTGAAGAAGCTGGCAGACGCTCCCACAGAACAGAGGAGATGCCATCTGCTGGAAAGACTGCACCAAATGCCTCTTGCCCCACATCCCTGGGGCACACCTGGGGAGTGGCAGCCAGCCTTGAGGCAGAAACAGGCCTCAAGTGTGTTTCTGCGAGTCCGGGAGTAACTTTCTCCACTCCCAGGGCTCCCACGGAGGAGCAATGCTCTGCCACCCAGGGTCCCTTTCAGGGCAGGGGACCAACTGCACGGGCTAGTTGTTCCTGTTTCAAGATTCCGAGGGTCAAACCACCCCACCTCCCCTGTATTTTGTCAGGCCCATTGCCATGACCGCCCCCCTCAACACACACACACACACACACACACACACACACACACACACACACACACAGACGCGCAACACCTGACTCCCATAAATAGCTCCCCCATAAATAGCTGGGACCACTCCCAGACCCAACCTCTCCAGTAGGGATTCTCCTGACACACCCTAGAGATGGTCCACGCCACCGCTGCCCCGGGGAGGTTTTCTCCAGAGCTAGGCAAAGTCTACCATCACGGTTAGGAGAAGTCGGAAGCTCAGAGAACCTCTTTCTCCACAGCTACTGGTGATCTGTGCTGTATTTTAGTGCAGTCACCTCCCGCAGCCCTACGAATACACACACCTGGGCCACAGGTAACAGGCAAGCGCATGGAGCCTTCGAAGTTCTCTTTAAAGTTCCTTTCAGGCAAGACCGCGCCCAGGAAGCAGGGACAGACCAGCCCCCGCGGGAGATGCCCACTTGCCTTCCTCCCAACCCCCCCCCCCCCACACACACACACACCAACCCCGCTTCAGGGGTCCCCTCCGAGAGGCTCCGCGCCCCCCGGGGCCGGGTGGCGCCGGTACTCACGTCTCGAAAGCGGTTCCAGTACTTGTCCCGGTCGTACTGGGAGACGGTGCTCAGCCACTGGTCATTGTCTAGGAAATTGCCGTGGTTGGGGCCCGCGCCTCCGGCGAGCGCGTCCAGGTGCCGGCTCTCGACTTGGAGGAAGCACCACGCCGCGGCGGCCGCCGCCAGCACCGCGATCGCCGGCATCTGCGGGGCAGGGCGCGCAGGGCGATGAGCGAAGAGGGCGGGCGGCCGCGAGCCCCGGGCACCCAGGCGTCCCAGCTCCCCAGCCCGGAGGCGGGGACTCCGCGGCGGGGACGGGCAGCGCTCGCGCACCTGGGGCGCCTGTCGCGCCTCTAGACCCAGGGACCCCTCTCACGAATGGGGGACTCATCTACGAACGAGGAGGCTGCGTCACGAATCCGAGGCTGCCGTCCAACTACAGGGGACCCGTCTCGTCTATTCTCCGAGTGCCCCACAGATGCCGCCCTCCTATCAGGGGCTTGGTACCCCTCCCCAGAAGCGGGGAGCCCGGGTCCGCACGCCGCACTCCCACAGACGGTGCACACGGCTTTGGGGCAGGAGAGGGGAGAACAGGGCTCCAGCAGCACCCGAGCTCCGGCAAGCGGGGTGGGGGCTGCCAGCAGCTGGGGGTCCCCGGCGACAGCTAAGGGAAAGGTCTCCCTTGCGCGCCCTGCGGTTTCGGGGGTAAGAAAGGCGCGCGGAGGTAACCCCAGGCCCTGACCCTGCCAGCCCCCTAGGCGGTCGAGGGAGGTCCCAACTACTCCAAGTTGGGGCGCGGGGTTCCTCTGGGCACGTACCTTGGGGGCCGGCCCGGGTCGCCTCGTCCGAGTTGCTCGAGCTCCCGCGGCACGGTCGCCGGGAAGGCTGATAGCCTGCTCGCGCCCCTACGCTCCTGCCACACGCCGCCGCCGAGCGTCTGGCCGCTTTGTGAGCCCGCAGCGCTGTGCTCCGCTCGCTCGCTGGCTCGGGCGCGGCGTCCGCGGGCGGAGGAGGCCGAGCGCGCGAGCCAAGGCTCTGGCGCCCCCTGGTGGCCGCGCGCTGCCTGCCCGACAGCCCGGCCGCCCCAGCCCGGAACGTGGTCATTCACATCTTAATGCAGGGCTAAAATCAGCTTTCAGGCCCAGGCTGGTGCGAGACAGAAGAGGGGACTGAGGATATGAGGCCAAGACGCAGGCCAGCATGGAGGCATTCTCAAAAGAAAGGCCGTCGGGTTATCTAGATCAAAATCACCTGGGTGGAGAGAGAAGAGAACTTCCTAAAAATGATTCCTACCCCACCGGCCCCACTTGCTGAGTCAGCATTGCTTAGGAAAGCCTCCAAGACTGCACTTTTAATGAGCTCCCGAGGCGTTTTTTATGCACAGCAAAGTTTGATAACCACCGTCCTGCCATTCCCTGGATAAGTGAATATCTGCACTGCCCATCCCAAGTCATGCACCCACCTGCATCTCTGCACTCCCATGCCCTATGCCATGCTTACCACTGTCCTGCCCCTTGAGAACCGGCCCCAGCACTAACCTGTTGAGTTCCCCTAGATGGGAGGGAGGGGAGAGAGGAAAAACAGATCAGGCTACAGGGACAGAACACTGAGAAGCAGGAGTCTGGTCCTGCCCCATCCCCCACCCCGTTTCCAAATACCAGCAATGTTTGGTGAAATAGGGCTGGAAGGGACTTAATGTCTTCCCCTGCCTGTATACAAGTGATACTGGCCTGTCACCTTTCTCTGTACAACTACACCCCATTCCCCAGACACCTGAGCGCTCTTTCAGAACAAGTCTGACCATCCCATCACCCCTCTCCCCTCAACACAAAATTCTTCACAATGCTTTCCTGATAAAGACCAATCTCCTGGCTGGAGCCCCCAGGCCCCGCACATCTGGACCCCGCCTCTCACCCCACTCTCTCCTCCTCTGACCTTCTGGACCGGCTGGCCCTGACCCCAGTGGAAATGGGCTCCCTCCACTCCTGGGTATTCACTTCTGCCTGGGCTGCTGTCCATACCCAGTCCCAGCACAAGTCTCATTAATTCTGCTCTCTGCTTATTCATCCTCACTTCTTCAGAGACTCTTGCTACACCTGTGGACCAGGCCAGCACCCGCAGTGATGCTGTCTTTGAGAACACAGTGCTTCTCTGGCTGTAAGCTCAACTGATATCACTTACTCTATGTCTGCCTCCCCACCTGGCTAGAGCTCCTGAGGGCAGAGGCTATCTTTGTCTTGTTCACCACTTCTCCCAGTGCCCAGAGTACAAGATCTTGACACATTGTTAGTGCTCAAAAAAATTTGATAAATGAATGAATGATTTAATGAATGAATGCCACCCCACCATGTCTGGAACAACAACACATCTCAGCCAGCATGCCAACAATAATGTATGGTGTGATCAATAATAAGTTGCGCTACAAATAATTTGGTTACATATAATAGTTGAATGTGTGGAAGTCAGCAGATCTGTGGTTTTCCCAACATTACTCTGCCTGATTTGCATTCCTAGAAACTTTCTCAAAAGGGAGAAAAAGGAATGGAGTCACAGCTACTATGTTGGGGACTGCATATCATCCACGGTTTATTTTATCATGGAATGCTGTGGGTGGGTGCATCAGAGTGGGAGAGAGGTTTAGAAATGATGAAGAGACTGTTTCTTATGTTCATAGAAACCCAAGTAAGCAGCACTTCCCCATTTATCTGCCCAGTGTGACAGCAAGATCTCTCCAAGGAGTTGTCCCTAAATGTCACTTTTGCCTCCTCACCTCCAACTCATTCTTCAACCCACTCCAATCTGCCTTTCATCCTCACTAACTGAAATGACTTGTCACCATCAGCAGCCTCCTCCAAGTCACCAGATCCAGTGGGTACCCTCGATCCTCCCCAGTGTGGCCTCTGAGCAGTTTCTTTTGGCTCCCGTGGCTCCAACCCTCCTGGCTTTCCTGCTCCCCCCGTCATTCCTGCTGACATTCCAGTGCTTCTTAGGGCTCAGACCTATCCCTCTTCTCTTTCCCCCAAAACCCTTTCCCCAGGTGCCCAGGTCCAGTCCTATGCTGAGATCCTCCAGGTACATTTCCAGCCCAGAAATTCCAATGACTTCTGACTGTACCTCCAGCTTCATACTTTACATCTCCTCAATGCCCCACGGGCACGTCAGATCTGTGACCAGGCCAAAACAGAAGTCTGGATGTCCTCCATGCCTCTGTGTTCTCCTTTCATCCCTGTTACAGTGAATGTATCCTCATCCACATGGCTGCTTAAGTCAGAACCCCACAAGTCATCTCCAGTTCATCCATCTCCTCGCCCCTCACCTCCCATCCATCAGCAAAGGGGGTCCATCCCACTTTCGAACTCCCCCTGGAGCCACCCACTTCACCCCACTTCACCCCACTTCCACAGATACTCCTGAGTCCACAAGACCATCACTTCTCCCGTGAAGAACTATGGTGCTTCTTGGCTGGTTTCCTTCTTTCCTTTGCCTTGCAACCCATTATCTACTCAGGTGAGAGCGATCTTTTTTTAAGAGAGCCTTCTCTTTTTAAAATTTTTGTGGGTACATAGTGGGTGTTTGTATTTAGGGGGTACATGAGATGTTTGATACAGGCATGCAATGCATAATGATCACATCACGTAGAATTGGATATCCATCCCCTCAAGTGTTTATCCTTTGTGTTACAAACCATCCAATTACATTCTTTTAGTTATTTTTAAATGTACAATTAACTTATTGACTATAGTCACCCTGTTGTGCTATCAAATACTATGTCTTATTCATTGTTTCTATTTTTTTTGGACCCATTAACCATCCCCACCCTCCCTGCAACCCTCCACTACCCTTCCCGGCCTCTGGTAACCATCCTTCTACTCTCTATGTCCATAAGTTCAATTATTTTGATTTTTAGATCCCACAAATAAATAAGAACATGTGACATTCGTCTTTCCATACCTGGCTTATTTCACTTGACATAATGATATCCAGTTCCATCCATGTTGTTGCAAATGACAGGATCTCATTCTTTTTATGGCTGAATAGTACTCCATTGTATATATGTAGCAATCTTTTTAAAATAGAAATCACTCCCTTAAATAAAACCTTTCAATAGCTTGCCATGACAGTAAAACAAAAATTCACATTCCCTCCCATGACTCACAAAGCTTTGCACCATCTGGTCCCTTACCTCTGCCCTTCATTCCCTAGGTTCTAGCCAGATTTCTTCTCATGGTTCTGCAAACTTAGCAAGCTTGGGCCCCGCAGGTCCTCTCTTCTGGCCAGGCTCTCTGCCCACAGTGTTCCTTTCCCTGCTTTTCACAGGGCAACTGCTTCTTAGCTGTCAGGTCTCACTCAAATGTCACCACCTCATTGAAGCCTTCCCTGACCACACCTTCTAAGATAGACACTTCCCTTCCAGCCACATCAGCATTCTCTCTTGTTGTATCTGGTTGCTCAGTCCTTCAAGAGTGTTTTACTCCTTTGTTTATTATCTCTCTCTTCCTCAATTTGAATATTAATTCCAAGAGGGCAAACACTGTCTTTTTCACTCCTGTATCCCTGAGCTGATCTCAGAACCTGGCATTCAGTGGGCCCTCAACAAATATTTATCCAGTGGTTCAATGAATGAAGCAAATTCCATAACCCTTGATGCATCCTGAAGTATGAAAGCCCTGTCTAGGGCCATTTCCTTTGTCCTCCTTAAATTCCTTGTTCTGCAGATCCAAGTTCCGCTTTCCTCGGGGACCTCTCCCCAGTTTAATCAGAGAGCATCTGCTGCTAGCCATGCTCCAATTTCACAACTGGAATCTTCCCCATAACCATCCCCTGCATGGGAAGGGTGACCAAACGAGCAGGGGCAGGTGTGGCCATGCTGGATCTGGCCTGAGCCAAGGAAGGACATAACCTTGGAGCAGGGGCAAGGAGGCTGGGAGCTGGAGACCTGCCATCAGCTCAGCCAGCACTCGAGGGGAGAAATGGCAGATTTATTCAGCCGCGGGAAGCACCCAGGACCAAAATCAATACTGAGCCTTGGGGCTGTATTTCTGCTTTTCATTGGCTTATGCACAACTATAATAACTCCTTGTTTTAACATAGTTCTTATTTCTACGAGCCCCACATGTTTTATTTTCCGTTTAATGGATCCTCAAACCTGTGCTACTGGTAGTCAGAAGCAGACATAACTATCACTATTTTATGCTGAGGCTAGGGGAGCCCAGAAAGGCAGATAAATTGGTGAAGGTCACAGAGAGAGAAAGAAAGATGGACCTACTTGCAGAAAGTTCTAGGTGTACTCCCTGCCCCCTGTTCATGATGCTATGCTGGCAAGAATCAAATCACCCACTGGGTTCCACCCAATAAAAGAGGTGCCTATAATACCTTATCATCAGCACAGATTTATTTTTAGCTGCAAACTCATATATCTACCTGCTACATGGCATCTCCATTGCGCTGTCTCATTGGCACTCTCTGAATTCAGTGTGTCCAAAATTGAACATCTGAGCTGCATCCCCCCTGTTAAACCTACCCTCTTTCCTGTGTCCCCATGTTGGGGAAACCACTTCCCACCCCACCAAGACCCTAGTGTCACTCTGCCCTCCTTCTCAGCCCCCACTTTCAGTGACTCACTCATCTGTCAATCTCTCTTTCACTCCTTTCAGCTCCACCCACTCCCCACTGCTGTACCTCTAGAATCTACTTCCCACCACATGTCACCTGCACACCACAGAGCCCTTATAAGGGTCTCCCTCTCTCAGTTCACCCATGGTTATTCATTATCCACACAGGAGCCAAGGTGGTCCTCTCTCAAGGTAAATATGATCACTTTTCTCTACTTACTTCCCTTCCTGTGCCCTCAGGACAAAGGCCAGGCACTGCACCATGACTCCTGGTACATCCTGCTAAGCCCAGAGGCCTCTAGATCCTTCTGTCCTGGACGTTCCTGCCCCTCCTGCTCTGGTCACCAGCATCCTGCCCCCTCCACTCAGGCCCTTTCCTGCAGGGCTCCCTCCTGCTGAGACGCTCTCCTCCCTGTCCCCTCTTCTCCTGGACAGCCCCACTCACCCTTCTGGCCACAGCTTCTGCAAGTCCTCAGAAAAGTCACCCCTGACCCTCACAACTTTGCACTCATCACAGCTGCACAATTGCTTGATGTCATTCTCCCACCTGACATTCAGCGGCACAAAGGCAGGGTCCGGGTTTGGGTCTGTCTCATTTGCTGCTGAACCCATAGTGCTGAAAAAAGGGACATAAGTGCACAATAAATATTGAGTGAATTAATAAATACTCATAGCTCAATTGCATTTGTTTCCTTCCCTTCTTTGAAGCAAAGAAGCTCCAAGGTTTATGTTGAATATTTTAACCCCCAAACACACCTTGGATAGAAAGTAGGGACTGTGAGGGAATGACATGACCTTCCCACTCCCAGGCTCTTCTGCTGTGGTTTGAAGGTGATGTTGGAATAATTCCTTATCCCAAGAAGATGAGTAATGAAACAGATGCATTTCTTGACACCACTGAAAGCAGCTCACCCAGCAGGGCCTGTAACTTTTGCGAACACGTCGATTTCACCCATTGATTGTATGTATTCAGTAGAGCCAGGCTCACTCCATCTCCCTGCGTCCCTCACGGCCGTTTCCCCCACCCGCCCCCACCCCCACCAACACACACACACACACACACACACACACACACACACGCCTTCTTGCTTTCTTCCCCCTATGCAGAGCCATGGTGTATGGACAACCCACCTTAGGAGGAAATGATTTTAAGCAAATGAATACCTCACAACAATATGAAAGTAAACACCAGAAAACTCTAATGGCAAAGCAACTACTCAGAAACAGAGAAGAGGGTGCCCAAGCCCTGACTACAGAGGAAAAAATCATCAGGGCCACAAGACTAACAACAACATGGGCTGACATGCATGAGCACTTACAGCATGTCAGACACCGCAGTCCTGTGTGTTATCTGATGTAATCCTCCTGACAATCCCCCATGAAATAGGCACTGTGAGAAGCCTCATGTTAAAAACAAAAGCCTGAGTCCCAGAGTTGAGAGATCCTTTATCCCAGATCACTCATTGAGTAAATGGAAGAAGAGCCAGGGACTACTTGACGTCAAAGCTCCCACTATGACCCACTACAGCACTCAGGCACACTGCTGCCACAGCCCATGGAACCCACAGCATTTCCCTTGATGTCCAAGACTTATGCACTTCATAGTCTGATGGAAAATATGCACACACCTGATCTCTGTTGGCTGAATAACAAGCCCTCTGAGACTTGAAGACAATTTTCTTTTCCTTGCTCAGAAAGGCAATCCAGGTTCTTTTTCCTTTTCTTATTAGCTTTGTATTCATTTACAAAGAGAAATGCAACTGCATGTTGGCATCAGGCTCCACGCAGGCTACAGAGCTCTGGGATAGGCTGGCAGGGCCCTCCTTTCCTCTCAGGGTCAGTGCCAGATGGCTGCCTTTAGAAGGACCGCACAGTGTGGGTGCAATGTGGGCTCACGCCTTGGAGAATAGAAGATGGTGACTGCTGAGCCAACAGAGAGTGAGCCCACAGGACGAGGGTCCCGAAAGAGGCTCCAGCTCACCGAGGATCCCAGGACTGGGAGCAAAATGGAGTTCCTTGAGGAACAAGCACTCCAAACAGCTTTCAAGCTGGGATGGAAACCAGAGAGCAAAACTGGAGCTGGAGGAGTCCCGCACATCCAGAAGGGCCCGGGAAACACAACGAAATGAACCCAAGTCGTTTGCAGCACCCCCTGAGAAGCCCCATCTTACTGGAACTCAAAAGGAGTTCCAAAACCACCCACTGAGCTAGCATGAACCAAAACCATACTTCCTGTGAGTATTTCCTAACAAAACTTCCAAAATGGAATACAGATGAGTCAGCAAGGTTCTGCACACTAAATTGAACATGCTCAAGCACCCAGAAATGAACAATACTAGAAAGGCATCAGTATTATTATCATTATTATTATTATTATTTATGCTAAAAACTCAACATGAAATGTACTCCCTTAACAGATTTTTAAGTGTAAAATGCTTAAATATGGTCATTTATGGGCCCAGTGTTGTACAGATTTCTAGAATTTATTCATCTTGCATAATTGAAATGTTATACCTGTTGATTAGCAACTTCCAACTCCCCCTTCCACCTGCCCCTTTGCAACTGCCATTCCACTCTCTGCTTCCATGAGTTTGACTATTTTAGATACCTCATATAAGAATCATGCAGTGTTTGTACTTCTGTGACTAGCTCAGTATCCCCCAGGTTCATCCATATTGTCACATATTGCAGGATTTCCTTCTTTTTAAAGGCTGGATAATATTCCATCATATATATATATATATATGTCACATTTTCTTTATCTATTTACTTATCCATGAACATTAGGTTATTTCCACATCTTGTGAATAAAGCTTCAATGAACACAGGAAGGCTAATATCTCTTTGAGATCCTGATTTCAATTCTCTTGGATAAACACTCAGAAGTGGAATGCTGGATCATATAGTAGTTCTATTTTTAGTTTTCTGAGAAATCTCTATGCTGTTTTCCATAGCGGCTACACCATTTTGCATTCCCACCAACAGTGTACAAGGGTTTCAGTTTCTCCTCATCTTCACCAACACTTGTCTTTTTTGTTTTTTTATAATAGCCATTTCAACAGGTGTGGGATGATATCTCCTTGTGATTTTCATTTGCATTTCCCTGATGACTGGTGATATTGAGCATCTTTTCATACATCTGTTGGATATTTGTAGGCCTTCTTTAGAGAAATGTCTGTTCAAGCAAAGATATGGAATCAACCTGAGTGTTCACCAATAGACGATTAAAGAAAATGTGGTGCAAACACACACACACAATGGAATACTCTTCAGCCATAAAAAGGAATAAAATCATGTCTTTTGAAGTAACATGGATGGAAATGGAGGCCATGATCTTAAGTGAAACAACTCAAAAGCAGAAAGTCAAGAACTGCATATTCTCACTTACGGTTGGGAGATAAACAGTGTGTACACATGGACATAGACTGTGGAACAATAGCCACTGGAGATTTAGAAGAGTGGGAGGAGCATAAGGGATGAGAAATTATTTAATGGGTACAAGGTACACTAATCAGATGACGGTTACACTAAAAGCCCAGACTTCACCACTATACGATATATACATGAAATAAAACTGTACTTGTACCCCTTAAATTGATAGGATTTCATAATTCTATACCATGTAATTTCTCCTTAAAGTCTCACACATGCAGCTCACACAAGCAGGTTAGTTCACCCCTTTATAGACTGAGAAACTGAGGCTCAGAGAAGAAGTTTTAACCATTTACACACTCATCTCCACTAGATTTTTCTTAAGGTCAAAGCATTGGAAGAATTCGCCTGGCTGCACACATATTTGCATATAATTTACAGATGCCTCCAACTATGAAAGACATCCTTAGGCAATTTGCAAGTTAAATTTGTATCATTTCACTCAAGGCATGAAGTGAAAAGGGAATTATCAAGCCGAGGGGAACTGCAGGGGAGACAGCAGGGGTCCCCAGAAATTCTCCCAACATCTTCAGTGGGAGTACACTAAATTCAAGAATTTAGCATCGGCTCAACAAAGGAATATTATGCAGGGCATTAAAATAACCTAAATGTCTAGAATCAGATTGGTTCAATAAACTATATTCACATAATAGAACATCATGTGGCCATTAGAAATCTTATTATTTGAGAATATTTAAGAGATGGGAAAGTATGACATTAATTGAGTAAAAATTCCCAATCAGCACCATCTCTCTAGAAGCAGAGCCTGAAACAAGGATTCTTGAGGAAGTGATTGATTGAGAGCACACTCCAAGAAGGAGAGCAAGGGATTAAAATCCATGAAGCAACATGAAACATAGAGTGAAAGAAAAGCAAGTTACAGAATTGGGTGCACAGAATGACTTTAGCAGGGGGGAAGGGAAGAGGAAAAGAACCGCACCAGGGACAAGCTGTGACTATGTTAGGGCACAACCATGGGGAATGTTCTTTTTCTTCTTCCAAAGGGTTCCTAGCATAGATGACCTCTACACGTTTTTCACCCTCTCTGTGCCTCAGTTTCCTTTTTTGTAAAGTGGTAGTCATAATAGCACATATCTATCAGGGTTTTGAGAAGATTAGATCATATACACAGAGTGCTTTGCACCAAATATGACATATACTAAGTGCATGATTAATGTTGGATTGGCAGTAGTGTCTGTTATTCTGTCAGCTCTTAGCCCTCACTTCTGACAAAGATGGTGGAGCAAGAACTCTGTTGGGAGTCATGAGGCCTGGCCCAATCAATGCCAGATTTTCCTGGATGTTCCTAGGACTCAGTTTCTTCTCTTGTGAAATGAAGGGACAGGGCCATGGTACTTCTACCCTGTCGTTGCACTCTGTGAAAAGCTGTGTGGTGCCCTTTACATCTACAATTGAAAGTTCCCTGCACTTTCAATCAATTACAAAAAAAAAAAAAAGGCTCAAAGAAATTAATGAGGGGCCAGGCTCACGCCTGTAATCCCAACACTTTGGGAGGCTGAGGTGTGCAGATCACATAAGTGCAGGAGTTCAAGAGCAGCCTGGCCAACATGGTGAAACTTCGTCTCTACTAAAAATACAAAAAATTAACCCGTGCCTGTAGTCTCAGCTACTAGGGAGGCTGAGGCCGGAGAGCTGCTTGAACTCAATTGTAGTGAGCCGAGATCACACCACTGCACTCCAGCCTGGGTGACAGAGTGAGACTCTGTCTCAAAAAAAAAAAAAAAAAAAGAAAAGAAAAAGAAATTAATGAGGAAAATACATCAATGGGAAAATGGGCAAAAGTCTTGAATACACAATTCACCAAAGAACTACAAATAACCAAACTGCCAAGTAACCAAAGTAAAACACATTAAGATAATAAGTCACCGATCAAATTTGCAGATACTTCTAAAAATCATTATTCTCTGGGTTGGCAAAAATGAAAAAAAGTTGCTTTCTTTGTGGGATCATAAACTGGTACAGTCCTCTTAGAGGCCAAGATTCTTGATATTTATGTTAAGAGCCATAAAATGTTTGTGACCAGTGACTTTGTAACTTCACCCATAAGAATTTAACCTGAAAAGATAGTTAAGAATGTTTACAAAGGCTTAGCAACAATTATGTTCTTCTCTGAATTATTTATAATAGTGAAAGCTCAGGAATAACCTAAATGTCTAGAATCAGATTGGTTCAATAAACTATATTCACATAATAGAACATCATGTGGCCATTAGAAATCTTATTATTTGAGAATATTTAAGAGATGGGAAAGTATGACATTAATTGAGTAAAAATTCCCAATCAGCACCATCTCTCTAGAAGCAGAGCCTGAAACAAGGATTCTTGAGGAAGTGATTGATTGAGAGCACACTCCAAGAAGGAGAGCAAGGGAAGCAGACAAGTTCAGGGGAAGAAAGCCAAGCAAAGGCGTGGTCTCTGCTAGAGACCACTTCCATCGCGTCCCCAGGGAGCTCAGGAACACAGAGTCATATCCCTTCTTGGTGCCCTTTGAGGGGCCGGTCTTTTGTTTCCCCATGGCATTGGCTGTTGGCTGCCTGGGTGGAGGGGTATGAGGATGAGCAGGGGTGCTCTTTCTTCCACCCCTTGATTCTCTGACTCATGTATTCTGTCTACTAGGGACACAGCACCATCTAATGTCTATTGGTTGAAGGTGTCTATTCAGCCTAAAGGATGTTGCCCCATCCTTGCAGAATATCATCTCTAAACTAGTACCTCAGCTATACCTTCAACAGGCTGTTCCAATCCTTAATCAGGCCAGCAACTTTCGTATGGTATAGTTTTTAAAAGGATCAGTGGATCTCATTATATGTTCTCTCTGCCATAACTTCTTTGCCATAAAAGGCAATGTAATGTGGTATCCCATGCCAGTAGATCAGACACCAATTTGGTCCCTAGCATAGTGGTGCTGGCTGAGACACTATGGGCAGGAAAGGCAAATCTGACCCCTGAATATGTATCAATCCCAGTCAGAATGAAACATTGCCCATTCCAAGTTGGAAGAGGTCTGACACACAAAGGCTCAGCAATGGTCGGTTTCTGGCAGGTGGAACATTGGGCTGTGGCAGTAGCTAAATTAGCCTTAGGGTAAGGAAACCCATATTGTTGGGACCATACATAGTTTTTATCTCTGCAACCATGGCCACTCCTTTCATCAAACCATGGTGCAAGAAATATAGATGGTATATATGTACAGATTAGTAAAATACATATATTTCCTAGCTCTACGGAGAGGGTCTAGAACAAATGCAAACCAGTATCTATGAGCATACCTAGTGCCTAGGTCTTGATTTCAAAGCACTGTTCTATTCTAAGCACTATTCAATTAAAAGAACTAGGGTTCCTTGAAAAGTGCTTGATTTCAGTGCTAGAGCAGGAAAAATAGGAGATAAAGCTGGAACACTTTGTGGTGATAGAAAGTCAGAAAATGCTCACAAAGGATGTAGATTTGTCAAAAGAATAAGGTCTAGATAAATAAACTGTGGTATGTCCAAACAATGGAATATTATTCAGTGCTGAAAAGAAATGAACTATCAAGCTGTGAAGAGACATGGAGGAAACTTAAACGCATATTACTAAGCAAAAGAAGCCAGGCTGAAACAAGGCTACAGACTGCACGACATTTCAACTATATGATACCCTGGAAAAGGCAAATCTACAGAAACAGTAAAAAGATCAGTGATGTCCAGAAAATAGGGGGTGGAGAGGTAAGAATAAGCAGAGCACAGAGCATTTTAGGGCAGAGAAACTACTTTGTATGATACTATAATGAGGGATACATGTCATTAGACTTTGTCTAAACCCATAGAATGTACCGCACCCATTGAAACATAATGCCTATGGATTTTAGATGATGTCAATGTAGATTCATCAGTTGTAACAAATGTACCACTCTGGTAGGGGATGTCGATAATAGGGGAGTCTGTGCATGTGGGGGGGACCAGGGAGTAGGTGGGAAATATCGATGCCTTCTGCTCAATGTTGCTGTTAACCTAAAACTGCTCTAAATAAGTAAAGTCTATTGAATAAATAAATAAAAGAATAGAGTCCAAGCTGAAGGAGCTCCTAATGGTCAGAGCTAGAAAAATTTTGGAAAAAAAATAATGATAGTGTCGGATTTAACCTACAGAATAAATAAACATACAAATAGGGAAGAAAGGACAGTTCCTCCTTACAGTAGACTTCTAATTAATAAACATAGAAGGAAAAAGGGAAATAGAAAATCATCATTAGGCAAACACTACAGTAATTGTTGCAGACAAGATCTATCAATGGATGGTAAAATTAGCAGGTGATGGTTTGAAGGAACGTAAGATTTGCATGGTCTCAAAGTATTTCCCCCAAGATATTTGTTAATTATAAAAGGAAGGATAGTAACTTTATTGTGAAGAAACCTTGCAGAAACCACCTTAACCAAGGGATGAAGGTCAAAATCACCAATAATAAGACATGCTGACATCATGAACCTCTTGATACCATTCACAGAGGATACTTCCTTGGTGTTCCTGCCAAAAATGCATACCTCATTCCAAGCATGAGAAAACATCAGACAAACCCAAACTGTAGGCATTCCACAAAATAACTGATCAGTATTCTTCAAAAGTGTCAAGATCATAAAAAATAAGACAAACTGAGAAACAGTTGAAAATTGGAGGAGACTAAAGTGAAATAACAACTAAATGTGGGATTATGGAACAGAAAAGGAGCATTGGTAGAAAATGGGTGAAATTCAAATAAAGTCTGTAGTTTATAGTGTTGTACCAGTGTTAGTTTCTGGCTTTGTACTATGGCTATATATGATGTTAACATTAAGCTAAGCTGAGTGATGGATATAAGGAAACTACACTATTTGTGCAACTATTACATAAGTCTAAAATTAGTTCAAAATGAAAATTTTTTAATCCAAATAATAAAATACACTTCACATTTTGTAAACCAAGGGAAAAAGAAGAAAGAAAGTATAGACCCAGATAATGCAAACTCTTTTTAATGTTTCCTAAGCCCAAGCAAGACAAATAACTCAGGTAGATAAATAAAAAATCATGTCCACTCCCTAAACCAAACAGAAACTGTATTTAGAGTCTCCACATGCTGTGTTCTTCCATTAGCATGGATAATTGGAAATCGACTGCCTTTAGAAATGATGCCCAGTTTCTCTCTCTGAGTATAACACAAAATAAATTCCCAGGGCAATGGCCTATGTTATTGAATCCAACAGTAATTAAGTTAATGTATCCTATCTTGTGTGTGGAAGTGTAATTCAGGAGGTACAAATCTTTTATTGAACTCAAATTCAATAGTCATGTACAATCCCCCTACTTGTGGTGTGTACAAAGGTTGTAGGAAAATTACAAAAGTTGATACATTATATTTTTATTCTTATGAAGACTGGGTTTATTCACCTGACACAAGCCATTCATGGGGCACCCTTTCATTTGCACAAAGGCAAATGTTCAGATGAGTAAATATCAGCACATAATAAATGGAGCAGAGACCTGAGGTTTTTGCCTGCCCAGTATTCTTTACTTTTTCTTCTGCTAAACATGCTCTGATTTTCCTGTGAGGAGCCCCCTCCTGCCCTCCCTCAGCCCATATGATGGAGGAAGGCAGGTGCCTCCCAAGCTGGACAAATGACCCCAGCCTGCCCAACAAGCATATGATTCTCCTGGCCACAGTCATTGGTTCAGGATGGGCACATGACCCAAGTCAGGCCAGTGTGGCTCAATTCTAGGGCTTTCATTGGAATTAGTAGGAAATAGGTGTCTTTTCACTGATGATGCTAAGATGACAGCCAGGATTCAAAGACGGCCATCCTGCCCTTCTTGGAGGAGATGCCAAACAAAGCCAACAGAGAGAAAGATCAGAGCTGAGGGGGAAGGTAAGCTGCCAGGTACATTTGTCAACACATTCCATTTAGTTTGTCTTTGCTTAAGTCAGCTTCAATTAGAGTATATATATACATCTTATTTGCAATCTCAGAACCCAGGTCCATCTCTGAATTCACTCACTCTGTTGTACCATTATAAATAATCCTATCTTTGTCATTGTTTTAATTATCTTCTCCCTCTCTCTCATGTGTCTAGTCTTCCCTCTCACCTCAGACCACAACAAGATTTACAAATCACACCTCTTCCCGGAGCAGTCAGGTGTCCCACCAGCCCCCTTCCCCAGGTGTCACACATTTGAAACCTCTAACTCAGACTTTGAATGTTCTCTCGGCTCTAAACTAAATGGCAATTTTTAAAAGAGAAGAGAAAAATACAGGGAGAAAGACTTTCATCATCCTTCTGGGGTTACACTTGCAGGCTTATTCTAACAGGTGAGGCAGCCAGACTGGAGGTGCCAGGATCTGTGTTTTCAGGCCAGACACCAACCAGCTCAGTCATCTCAGGCAAGGCCCCTGATGGCACCGGCCTCAAGCGCTTGCACCACGAACACCATGAAATGAAGGGTCAGTCTAGATGGGAAAGAAAGCTTTTTTCACTGATGGTGTTTAAACCCAGTCAGAGCATCCTCTAGAAGGGGAAGTTGCAGGGCCGAAACCTATCTTCCAATGCACAAAGACACTAGACAGGCCTGCATTTCCATGAGACTGAGTGGCAATGTTATCATTCGACCTTAACATTTTACCCACCCTCCCCCATTAACCAGCATCCTGTAGGGCAGAGACCATCTCCCTGCAAAGAAAAACAGCAATAGTGACAGCAGACACTGTCTATGTACCTCTCGTGTGCCAGGCACTATACTAAACATGCTTCGAATGGAATCTGCAGTTCTCACAGCAACCCTTTCAGGTAGGTCATCTTAGTTTTTGTTGTTAAGCAAGGAAACTGAAGTTGAAAGAGGTTACATAACTTGACTCAGATCCTACAGCTAGGAAACATCAGCACTGTTATTCTACCCCAGGTCTGCCTAGCCACAGAGCCTGTTCCCTTTCCTCTATGTCATGTTCCTCCACAGAAAAACTCCTGCCCTTCGTCAGCCTCCACTTCAACCAGAAAAGCCACAAGCAGTAGCATTGTGTCCAGCTGGTGTCATTGGAAGTGGGCCGGGGGTGCTGGGTCGGCCAAGTGGAGAAAGGCCACATGACCACCTCCAAGTCTTTCATCCAACAAGCCAAATAAAAGACAATATCCCAAACAGTTTATATTTAACAAGGATGAACAAAAAGTACACATTTACAAGGTGTACAAAGGAGCTGGTCACAGCACTATTTATAATGGAAAAAAAAGCCCAGAATCATCTACCTGGGGAATGGCTAAGCCAGGTGCCACAAATCATTAGAATGCAGATCATACAGCCCTAAAAAATGATATTTGCTGTTGTGCTCATGAAACAAGATCAAGCGAAAAAAACGCAGAAATCAAAAGAATAACATCAATTACAACAAAACAACTTTTTCTGATCACTTACCATTTGCAGATGTAGCAACTAGCACATTACATAGATTATCTGATTGAATCCTCAGCTATAACTTTATGAGATAGGAGTTATTATTTGTCCCCATTTTTCACATGAGGAAACTGAGGTTTAGCTTAAGCAAAATATTCAAAGTAATTAAACCGGAACCCATTTTACAAGCTAGGAAATTTGACTCCAGAGCCTTTTAAGAGTTTATCACTACTGTGTGAAATGCAGGTATGAACATGCATTCAAGGACTAGGTAGGAATTCCTAGATACACCAGCCCTTGCTAGGGTTCTGGGATACAGAATGAACAAAACAGGGAAGGGTATATTTCTTAAGGCGTTTACCTTGTGGTGGAGACGGGATAAAGGCAAATGTGACTGGTGGAGCTAAGGACTGTGAAGAAAATCGAGCAGGGTTTAAGGATGGGAGCTAGTGGGGACAGTGCTAGTTTAAACTTTTAAATAGGGTGGTCTGGAAAGGTCTATTTGAGAAGGTAATATTTGAACAGAGGAAGGGAAGGAAGTATCCCGCCATGCAGGTGGGGTAGGGGAGAGGGTGGAAGTGAAGGTGCCCCAGGGGAGGAGACATTGAGTGCAAAGATGAGAAAGGACACACCTGGGTGTTCCAGGAGCAGCCAGAACACCAGTGCGACTGCAGGAGAAGCAGGGATGATGGGAGGTGAGTTCAGGAGGAGGGGCAGAGATGATGGGAGGCGAGTTCAGGAGGAGGGGCAGGGATAATGACAGGCAAGTTCAGGAGGAGGGGCAGGGATAATGACAGGCGAGTTCAGGAGGGGCAGGGATGATGGGAGGCTGGTACAGGAAGGGCAGGGATGATGGAGGCAAGTTCAGGAGGAGGGGCAGGGATAATGACAGTTGAGTTCAGGAGAGGGGGCAGGGATAATGACAGGCGAGTTCAGGAGGAGGGGCAGGGATAATGACAGGCAAGTTCAGGAGGGGCAGGGATAATGACAGGCGAGTTCAGGAGGAGGGGCAGGGATAATGACAGGCTAGTTCAGGAGGAGGGGCAGGGATAATGACAGGCAAGTTCAGGAGGAGGGGCAGGGATAATGACAGGTGAGTTCAGGAGGGGCAGGGATGATGGAGGCAAGTTCAGGAGGGGCAGGGAGGACAGAGGTGAGTTCAGGAGGAGGGGCAGGGATGACAGAGGCAAGTTCAGTAGGAGGGGCAGGGAGGACGGAGGCGAGTTCAGGAGAGGCAGGGATGATGGAGGCCAGTTCAGGAGAGGCAGGGATGATGGGAGGCAAGCTCAGGAAGAGCAGGGATGATGGAGGCGAGTTCAGGAGGAGAGGCAGGGATAATGGAGGCCAGTTCAGGAGAGGCAGGGATGATGGGAGGCAAGCTCAGGAAGGGCAGGGATGATGGAGGCCAGTTCAGGGGAGGCAGGGATGATGGAGGCGAGTTCATGAGAAGCAGGGATGACGAGAGGCAAGTTCAGGAGAAGCAGTGATGATGGGAGGCTAGTTCAGGAGAGGCAGGGATGATGGAGGCGAGCTCGGGAGGGGCAGGGATGATGGAGGCGAGTTCAGGAGAAGGGGCAGGGATGACAAGAGAGTTCAGGGGAGGAAGGGATTATGGAGGCAAGCTCAGGAGAAGCAGGGATGATGGGAGGCAATTTCAGGAGGGGCAGAGATGATGGAGGCAAGTTCAGGAGGAGGGGCAGGAATGATGGAGGTGAGTTCAGGAAAGGCAGGGATGGTAGGAGGCGAGTTCAGGAGGGGCAGGGATGGAAGGGCCACGCAGCCATGGTAAGGCCTTTGGTTTTATGAAATGGGTAAGACCTTAGGAGAATTTCAAGCCGAGGAATGACATGATCTGACAGGTTTTAGAAATACTGTTCCAGCTGCTATGGGGAGAGCAGACTGGCAAGTCAGGCAAGTGGAAATGGTAAGAATTGATGGGATTCTGGATATATTTTGAAGACCAAGTTGACAGAATTTCCTCATTCTTTGGATGTTGGATATAGAGGAAAAAAGACAAGTCAAGGATGACTCCAAAGGGAGATCTATTGACAAGGATCCAAAGGAAACACATAAAGAATATTTTAAGGTAAAGGAAAATTTTCTGTAAAATATTTGAATGTATAATGAATTATATATCATTAGAATTTAAATGATAAAAATAATTATACATAGATTCAGTAAAATGGTGGAGCTGCTATGGAAAACAGTATAGCATTTCCTCAAAAAATCAAAAATAGAACTACCATATGATCCAGCAATTCCACTTCTGGGTATTTAACCAAAAGAATTGAAATCAGGAACTCAGGGCCAGGGACAGTGGCTCATGTCTGTAATCCCAGCACTTTGGGAGGCCGAGGCAGGCAGATGACTTGAAGCCAGGAGTTCAAGACCAGCCTGACCAGCCTGGCCAGCGTGGCGAAACCCCGTCTCTACTAAAACCACAAAACTGAGCCGGGCATGGTGGCAGGCACCTGTAGTCCCAGCTACTCGGGAGGCTGAGGCACAACAGTCCCTCAAACTCAGGAAGCAGAGGTTGCAGTGAACTATAATCATGCCACTGCATTCCAGCCTGAGCGACAGAGTGAGAGACTCTGTCAAAAGAGAAAGAAAGGAAGGAAGGAAGGAAGGAGGGAAGGAGAGAGAGAGAGAGAGAAAGAAAGAAAGAGAAAGAAAGAAAGGGAAAGAAAAAAGGAAAGAAAGAGAAAGAAAGAAGAAAGAAAGAAAGGAGAAAGAAAGAAAGAAAAGAAAGAAAGAAAGAGAAAGAAAGAAAGAAAGAAAGAAAAACAGGAACTCAGATACTTGTACTCACATTCAGGGCAGCCTCATTTATTCACAATAACCAAAAGACGAATGCAAACCAAGTATCCACTGACTGAGGAGTTGAGAAACAAAACTAGTCTATACATTGAATAGAACACTGCTCAGCCCTAAAAAAGGAAGAGAATTTTTTTTTTTTTTTTTTTGAGACAGAGTCTCACTCTGCGGCCCAGACTGGAATGCAGTGGCATGATCTCGGCTCACTCTAACCTCCGCCTCCCAGGTTCAAGCAATTCTCATGCCTCATCCCCCCAGGTAGCTGGGATTACAGGCCTGTGCCACCACGCCCGGCTAATTTTTTGTATTTTTCATAGAGACAGGGTTTCACCATGTTGGCCAGGCTGATCTCAAACGCCTGACCTCAAGTGAGCTGCCCACCTTGGCCTCCCAAAGTGCTGGAATTACAGGCGTGAGCCACCGCGCCCAGCCCAAACAAAAAGGAAATTCTGACACAGGCTACGGCATGGATGAACGTCGAGGACATTATGCTGAGTGAAATAAGCCAGTGAAATAAGGACAAATTCCACTCCCAATAGGTACCTAAAGTAGCCAGATTCATAGAGACAGAAAGTAAGATGGTGGTTTCCAGGGAGATGGGGGAGAGGAAGAAAGGATGAGTTAATGTTTAATGGGTATCCAATTTTGGGTTTGCAAGATAAGAAAGTATGGTAGGTGAATGGTAGTGATGGCTGCACAACAATATAAATGTACTTAATCCCACTGAACTGTACCCTTAAAAATTGTTAAGATGGCACATATTTTATTATATGTATTTTACCACAAACAATTGCTTAAGTCATCACCAACCTCCCCTCACCACAAAAAAAATAGAGCCATTGTCCCGTGGAAGAGGGGTAAGCCGTCCTAACATCTATTGTTAACAGTCCCAGAAATGGCCGGGGCATTTGGGTGGGGGAAGGTTGAGCAGGGTAAAGACCTTGGCTTCCTTCTGACTGCTTAGGTATCTCAAAGAGAAACTGTAACAAAGAGTGCTAATATATGGTGTGTTGTTTAAGTGTCTATTAGAAGAACAAATGACGGGTTCTATTCCAATTTAATGAGGCAGAGATCATCAAACACACATTCCAGGCCATAAAACATCCCTTCTCATTGCAAACTCCCCAGGGGAGGTTGCAGAATAGATGGGAGTTAATATCTGAAGATTAAATAACACGATAACAGATTCGGTATGTTTGACCTACTTTTTGAGAAACTAACAAAGACTGTTTTTACTCCTCACCTCGTAATAAACAGCCTAATAGGTCACTGTTAAGTCCACTATCATGAGGATGGTGGTAAGCGGGAAGATAAACATGTGTGCACCCATTTATTACAAGGACCAGGTAGAATGTGGGGTCTGAAAAGCAGCTGAACACTCCCAAAGTAGGCTGGCAAGGACCCCAGTGTGTTCTGTGGTTCTCCCTCCAGGCCACAGGAGGGGAGGAAATGGCTTCCTGTTTTACCATCCCTCAACTCATAAAAAGAGCCAGAAGTCCCCCCAACACACACATCTTGCTTCCCTTGGGCCTAAAAAGAGTGTATATAAGGATGAATTCCATGCTCAAAATATCTGAAGTCTGTGAGGCCTCTCAAGGGCACCTCATCCACGTATAGATAGGCAAATTCATTCCAAAGGTGACTGACCCAAGGTCAAACAGACAACATGTGGGAAAGAGCCAGTTCCTTAGACTACCTGTGTGGACTTGGGAAACGGAAGGAAATGAGAAAAGGAAAGGGGTCTCCACATTTCTCATCAAAAGGAATAAGAGACTGTCGGTCCCCTCCGGCACAAGGTCACTGAGGCCTCTGAATCTTAGTGTTTGCGTGTAAAATGGGAATAATAGTTACTTCACAGAGGTTCTTCCTTTTTTTGAGATGGAGTCTTGCTTTGTCACCCAGGTTGGCACGGTCTCAGCTCACTGCAACCTCCGCCTCCCACGTTCAAGCAATTCTCGTGCCTCAGCCTCCCAAGTAGCTGGGGTTACAGGCAGGCACTTGCCTAATTTTTTTTTTTAGTAGAGATAGGGTTTTGCCATGTTGGCCAGGCTGAGCTTCTTCTAAAAAATAAGACATATATTCTTATCTAGGTATGATCATGGATTATTGATTACATTATACTGTGTTCACCCATTTGAGAAATCTTTGCTGGTTCCCGGTTGTCTATGGGATAGAATCTAAAAGACTGTCATCCAGATCTCATCTTAAATATGACCACATACTTCATCCAACCTCTCCTGGCCCATTTCCTTTCAAGGTCTGTAACCCTCACTGCATCCCTAGGCCTTTCTACCACATGTCCCTGTTTTATTCTCTTGATAGTGTTACTGATTTTCTTATTTATTCACCTATCTTGCTTACTGCTGTATCCCAGTACTTAAACCATACCTGTTATGTAGTGTTGTCCTCTGCAATTGTGGATGACTTGGCTTGAAATTAAAGACCTTCCACAAGACTCTTCTGGGAACGAAATGATTCCCAAGAGACATTGTGACACCCCCTTTTCTACCTGGAATGGTTTGAATATGATTCTGCCAGGAAGCAAACAGCTGGAGCAGAAGACTTCTTAAGGCCCATTCTGCCTTTTAGAAACGTTTGACCTCTCCCCATGTCTACTTGCCACTGGGAAAATCTGTCCTTTGCCAGAAGAAACAATGAGACAGCAGCATGTTCCATTTCCCTGCGAAGCCTTAAGCCTGGGCAAAATTGTACAATCTAGTCACGCAGTTGAAACTCAACTCTTGGAAGGGAAGGAAGGAGAGAGCTTTTTATACTCAAGAGCTAAGACTAAAATATATAAAGATAAATAACAATGCTGGCAGTAAGTATAGGCAGCCTCTCTGACAGCAAAATTCAACTTTTAAAAATTAGGCAATTCTTCAAACTACAGCTAGACTTTAGGAAATTAGGGTTTGTGTTCAAGTGGGCACATTACAATTTCATAAAAATTCCCTTAGCTATTTCTCTGCTGTGGACTTTCAAAGATAAAGATGCACTCAATGTTTCTGATTATGTTGCTGGGCAAATCAGGGATCATGGAATAATTGGAGATGCAGAGGCTGGAAGCCATTTGGAAAGAAATAAATCAGAGGCCAACCTGCAGTGTCCTCGGTTAATAGGCTGGGCCAGGCCTTCACACCATACCCCTGCCCCACTCCTACTTCTTCTACTTTCAGTCAAGATCCTTTCAGTCAAGTTCAACCAAAAACAGCAGAATATCCTAAGTCCATACCTACCAAAATTGTTCTGTTTTGAAATAGGTGATGTTAAAGGGCAAAAACTCCCTGCTGTGTGACAAATGTCATAATGGGTAAAACAGCAGGCAGGCCCTTTGAGAGCAAAGGGTCACTGTGCCTTCCAAACCATGATTATTCCAAGTCAAGGATAAGAATGTTTAACAAGAGAATTAGGTTTTGTCTCCCAGCAAGTATTCTCCACTAGTTTAAGTCCAGAAATGTCTTGCTTTAAGAATACCCAGCATAAGAAAATCAGATCCTACCAACTTAAAAGTAGATAGAAGAAAGCCTAATGTCAACCCTCTCTCATTTCACCCAAAGGAAGCTAAGGCTCCAACACACTGAATTCCATGTCCCAGGGGGTTCACCTGAGCCCAGACGGGATCCAGGATATCTTTACTCCCAATTACAGTGATCAACCATCCTGGTTTCCCCAGAACTGCACCCGTTTTAGTATGGCAAGGCCCTTATCTGACTTCCAGTTTCTGATCTGACATGTAAGGAGTTTGGAAGTCATCACCTTATCCTAGTAAAAAGCTAAACAAACTGAAAAATCAATAATTCTTCTCAGATCCGTCAGAGAAGGAAGGTTCATGGGGAAAACCACTGCCCCAAAAGTTGGACATATAGACAGGCAGAGACAGAAAATCACAACTCACCAGAGCAGAAGCCCATGAGCAGAAACCTGTGTGGGAACCAGTACTGCAGTAAGATGACCTGAACTGTAATTGATGAATTGCCAGAGGCTCAGGGTGGACAAGCCTGAGAGTTAAAAATTACAGGGGGCCTCAGTTATAGGGAGGCCCTCACACTTCTGTGAGTCTTATCTCTAGAAGCCTACCAGGTTCTCACAGTGAAGGCAGGAGAAAAATCCCCTCCTGCTTACAGCAGAAAGAGGGGGAAAACAGCCGTTTTGAAATACACCAGGGAATTCTGTACTTCTTAACAAGGCTTGCGCACAAGAAAAATACTTTAACAGAGCTTATCCTGTTGGGGTTATATCAGAGTCCAACTTAACTGGGGGAAGGAAATACCCAACTGCATCCCACTCTGGCCTTCCATGTGGGGGAAGGAGAATACACAACTCGAACCGCCTCTAACCATCCTGTCCTACACAAGGTGGGGGACAGGGAACACTGGGGAACATTATAAAGGTCACAGTCCAGGGGCACAGGCTCACTAAAAGACCACAATCCAATTATAGGGCTATAGAGCACCTCCCCCAGCCAACACCTCACCACCACACATCTAAATGCCCATTTACCAGAGTTCCCTTCATCCAGGTGTGGCTATTAAGAAAAAAATTGCAGGCACACTAAAAGGCCAAAAACACATTTTGAAGAGACTGAACAAGTGTCAGAACGAAAGTCAGGTGTGGCAGGATGGTTGGAACTATCAGACAAGAGTTTAAGACAACTATGATTTACATGATAAGGGTTCTAACGGAAAAAATAGACAACATGCAAAAACAGATGTGTAACATAAGCAGAGAGATGGAAATTCTAAGAAAGAATTAAACAGAAATGCTAGAAATAAAAAGCATTGTAACTAACAGGCTAGGCACAGGGGCTCACACCTGTAATCCCAGCACTTTGGGATGCCAAAGTGGGAGGATTGCTTGAAGCCAGGAGTTCAAGACCAGCCTGGGCAACACAGTGATACCCTATCTCTATAAAAACGTTTTAAAAATTAGCCAGGCATGGTGGCGTGTGCCAGTAGTCCCAGCTACTTGGGAGGCTAGGCCACAGGACTGCTGCAGCTCAGGAGTTTGAGGCTGCAGTGAGCTATGACTGCGTCACTGCACTCTAGCCTAGGCTACAGAGCAAGAACCTACCTCTAAAAATAATAAAAAATAAAATAAAAACCACTGTAACAGACATGAAGAATACCTTCCATGGGTTCTTTTGTAGACTGGACATGGCTGAGGAAAGAAACTTTGAGCTTGAGCATATGTCAGTAGAAATTTTAAAACTGAAAATCAGAGAGAAAAAAGACTGAAAAAAAGCAATACAGAATATCCAAAAACTGTGGGACAACTACAAATGATGTAGTAACATGCATGTGATGAGAATACCAGAAGAAGAAAGAAAGGAAAACAAGCAATATTTGAAGCAATAATGACTGAGAATTTCCCCAAAATTACTGTCAGACACCAAACCACAGACAACACCAAGCAGGACAAATGCCAAAAAAAAAGAAAAACCACACTGGGCATTTAATATTTTTCTTTCATTTTCTTTTTATTTTTTATTTTATTTCATTTATTTTTTTTTTGAGGGTCTGTCATCCTGGCTGGGCTGGAGTACATAAGTGTGATCACCACTCACTGTAGCCTTGACCTCCTGGGCTCAAGCAATCCTCCCACCTCAGCCTCTTGAGTAGATGAGAGACAGGCACATGCCACCACACCTGGCTAATTTTTGTCTCGATAAAAAAATACAAAAATTAGCCAGAGTTTCACCATGTTGCCCAGGCTAGTCTCAAACTCCTGGGCTCAAGCAATTTTGCCACTTCAGCCTCCCAAAGTGCTGGTATTACAGGCATGAGCCTTAAATTTAAACTGCAGAAAACCAAAGATGAAAAACTCTTAAGAAACCAAAGGAGAAAAAAAAAAATCCTTACCTATAGAGGAGCAAAGATATTAATTACATCTGACTCTTCAGAAAACATTCAAACAAGAAGATAATGGGATGAAATATTTAAAATGTTAAGAAAAAGAAAACTCCCCAACCTGGAATTCCATATTCTGTGAAATTATCCTTCAAAAGTAAAGGAGAAATAAAGACTTTCTTAGAAAAGCAGAAATTAAGAAAATTTGTTACCATTACACCTGCCTTGTAAGAAATGCTAAAACCTCTTCAAATAAGAAAATTATAAAGACCAGAAACTCAGATTTACATTAAAAAAGAAAGAACATTAGACAAGGAAGAATTGAAAGTAAATTAAAATCTCTTATTTTCTCATTCTTAATTGATCTAACAGCAGTTTGTTCAAAATAATAATAGCAACAATGTTAACAATGATTACGGCTTATGCATAAGTGAAATGAATAACAGCAATGATGCAAGAGATGAGAGGGAGAATATGAGTATTTTGTTATTATAAGGTACTAGCATTACCCGGGAAGCAATATAGTATTTTTTGAAAATGAACTTGGATTCATCGTAAATGTATATTGCAAACTATATGCCAACCACTTCAAAATTTAAAAGTATAAGCTTTTTAGCATATGATGGATATGCTAAAAAAAAAGACAGTAGAATCACATAAAATGGTCAATTAAAACCAAAAAAGGTAGAAAAATAATGGAAGACAAATAGGAACAAAGAACAAAAGGAATAAATAGAAAACAGTAACAAAAAATGATATATATTAATCCAACTATATCAACAATTACTTTAAATGTCAATGGTCCAAACACACCAATTAAAAGACATCATGGCTAGGCACAGTGGCTCATGCCTGTAATCCTGGCACTTTGGGAGGCCCAGTGGGAGTGGATCACTTGAGGCCAGGAGTTCAAGACCAGCCTGGCCAACATAGTGAAGCCCTGTCTCTACTAAAAATACAAAAATTAGCCGGGCGCTATGATGAATTCCTGTAATCCCAGCTACAAGGGAGGCTGAGGCATGAGGATAGCTTGAACCTGGGAGGCAAAGGCTGCAGTGAGCCCAGATCACACCACCACTGCACTCTAGCCTGGGCTGGAGTAACCACTTGTATATGTGACCACTTTATTGAGGTCTGATTGACATACACAAAGCTGTTTGGATATATGGTGGATATGTTAAATTGCTTGAATGTAGGAATCACTTTGCTATGTGTGTGTGTGTATCTATCTATCTATCTATCTATCTATCTATCTATCTATCTATCTTGGGATCACTACAGTCATGTGCTGTATAATGGCATTTTGGTCAACAGTGAGCTACATATACAACAGTGGTCCCATAAGATTATAATGGAGCTGAAAACTTCCTATCACCTAGTGAAGTCACAGCTGTCATAATGTCTAGTCTCTGATAAAACAGACTTTAAACCAACAAAGATCAAAAGAGACAAAGAAGGCCATTACATAATGGTAAAGAGATCAATTCAACAAGAAGAGCTAACTATCCTAAACATATATGCACCCAATACAGGAGCACCCAGATTCATAAAGCAAGTCCTTAGAGACCTACAAAGAGACTTAGACTCCCACACAATAATAATGGGAGACTTTAACACCCCACTGTCAACATTAGACAGATCAACAAGACAGAAAGTTAACAAGGATATCCAGGAATCGAACTCAGCTCTGCACCAAGTGGACCTAATAGACAGCTACAGAACTCTCCACTCCAAATCAACAGAATATACATTCTTCTCAACACCACATCACACTTATTCCAAAATTGACCACATAGTTGGAAGTAAAGCTCTCCTCAGCAAATGTAAAAGAACAGAAATTATAACGAACTGTCTCTCAGACCACAGTGTAATCAAACTAGAACTCAGGATTAAGAAACTCACTCAAAACCGCTCGACTGCATGGAAACTGAACAACCTGCTCCTGAATGACTACTGGGTACATAACGAAATGAAGGCAGAAATAAAGATGTTCTTCGAAACCAATGAGAACAAAGACACAACATACCAGAATCTCTGGCACACATTTAAAGTGGTGTGTAGAGGGAAATTAATAGCACTAAATGCCCACAAGAGAAAGCAGGAAAGATCTAAAATTGACACCCTAACATCACAATTAAAAGAACTAGAGAAGCAAGAGCAAACATTCAAAAGCTAGCAGAAGGCAAGAAATAACTAAGATCAGAGCAGAACTGAAGGAGATAGAGACACAAAAAACCCTTCAAAACATCAATGAATCCAGGAGGTGCTTCTTGAAAAGATCAACAAAACTGAGAGACCACTAGTGAGACCAATAAAGAAGAAAAGAGAGAAGAATCATATCGATGCAATAAAAAATGATAAAGGGGATATCACCACCGATCCCACAGAAATACAAACTACCATCAGAGAATACTATAAACACCTCTACACAAATAAACTAGAAAATCTAGAAGAAATGGATAAATTCCTAGACACATATACCCTTCCAAGACTAAACCAGGAAGAAGTTGAATCTCTGAATAGACCAATAACAGGCTCTGAAATTGAGGCAATAATTAATAGCCTACCAACCAAAAAAAGTCCAGGACCAGACAGATTCACAGCTGAATTCTACCAGAGGTACAAGGAGGAGCTGGTACCATTCCTTCTGAAACTATTCCAAACAACAGAAAAAGGGAATCCTCCTGAACTCATTTTATGAGGCCAGCATCATCCTGATATGAAAGCCTGGCAGAGACACAACAATAAAAGAGAATTTTAGACAATAACCCTGATGAACATTGATGCAAAAATCCTTAATAAAATACTGGCAAACCGAATGCAGCAGCACATCAAAAAGCTTATCCACCATGATCAAGTGGGCTTCATCCCTGGAATGCAAGGCTGGTTCAACATATGAAAATCAATAAATGTAATCCAGCATATAAACAGAACCAAAGACAAAAACCACATGGTTATCTCCATAGATGCAGAAAAAGCCTTTGACGAAATTCAACAGCCCTTCATGCTAAAAACTCTCAATAAGTTCAGTATTGATGGGACGTATCAAAATAATAAGCACTATTTATGAGAAACCCACAGCCAATATCATACTGAATGGGCAAAAACTGGAAGCATTCCCTTTGAAAACTGGCACAAGACAAGGATGCCCTCTCTACTCAACATAGTGTTGGAAGTTCTGGCCAGGGCAATCAGGCAGGAGAAAGAAATAAAGGGTATTCAATTAGAAAAAGAGGAAGTCAAATTGTCCCTGTTCGTAGATGACATGTTTGTATATCTAGAAAACCCCATCATCTCAGCCCAAAATCTCCTTGAGCCAATAAGCAACTTCAGCAAAGTCTCAGGATACAAAATCAATGTGCAAAAATCACAAGCATTCTCATACACCAATAACAGACAAACAAAGAGCCAAATCATGATTGAATTCCCATTCACAATTGCTTCAAAGAGAATAAAATACCTAGGAATACAACTTACAAGGGACATGAAGGACCTCTTCAAGGAGAACTACAAACCACTGCTCAATGAAATAAAAGAGGACACAAACAAATGGAAGAACATTCCATGCTCATGGATAGGAAGAATCAATATCGTGAAAATGGCCATACTGCCCAAGGTAATTTATAGATTCAATGCCATCCCCATCAAGTTACCAATGACTTTCTTCACAGAATTGGAAAAAACTACTTTAAAGTTCATATGGAACCAAAAAAGAGCCTGCATTGCCCGGTCAATCCTAAGCCAAAAGAACAAAGCTAGAAGCATCATGCTACCTGACTTCAAACTATACTACAAGGCTACAGTAACCAAAACAGCATGGTACTGGTACCAAAACAGAGATATAGACCAATGGAACAGAACAGAGCCCTCAGAAATAATACCACACATCTACAACTATCTGATCTTTGAAAAACCTGACAAAAACAAGCAATGGGGAAAGGATTCCCTATTTAATAAATGGTGCTGGGATATTGGCTAGCCATATGTAGAAAGCTGAAACTGGATCCATTCCTTACACCTTATACAAAAATTCATTCAAGATGAATTAAAGACTTAAATGTCAGACCTAAAACCATATAAACACTAGAAGAAAACCTAGGCAATACCATTCAGGACATAGGCATGGGCAAGGACTTCATGTCTAAAACACTAAAAGCAACGGCAACAAGAGCCAAAATTGACAAATGGGATCTGATTAAACTAAAGAGCTTCTGCACAGCAAAAGAAACTACCATCAGAGTGAACAGGCAACCTGCAGAATGGGAGAAAATTTTTGCAATCTACTCATCTGACAAAGGGCTAATATCCAGAATCTACAAAGAACTCAAATAAATTTACAAGAAAACAAAAAAAAACCATCAAAAAGTGGGTGAAGGATATGAACAGACACTTCTCAAAAGAAGACATTTATGCAGCTAACAGACACATGGAAAAATGCTCATCATCACTGGCCATCAGAGAAATGCAAATCAAAACCACAATGAGATATCAACTCACACCAGTTAGAATGGCAATCATTAAAAAGTCAGGAAACAACAGGTGCTGGAGAGGATGTGGAGAAATAGGAACACTTTTACACTGTTAGTGGGACTGTAAACTAGTTCAACCATTGTGGAAGACAGTGTAGCGATTCCTCAGGGATCTAGAACTAGAAATACCATTTGACCCAGCCATCCCATTACTGGGTATATACCTAAAGGATTATAAATCATGCTGCTATACAGACACATGCACACACACGTATGTTTATTGCGGCATTACTCACAATAGCAAAGACTTGGAACCAACCCAAATGTCCATCAATGATAGACTGGATTAAGAAAATGTGGCACATATACACCATGGAATACGATGCAGCCATAAAAAAGGATGAGTTCATGTCCTTTGTAGGGACATGGATGAAGCTGGAAACCATCATTCTCAGCAAGCTATCACAAGGACAGCCAACCAAACACCGCATGTTCTCACTCATAGGTGGGAACTGAACAATGAGAACACTTGGACACAGGAAGGGGAACATCACACACTGGGGCCTGTCATAGGGTAGGGGGAGGAGGAGGGATAGCATTAGGAGATATACCTAATGTAAATGACAAGTTAATGGGTGCAGCACACCAACATGGCACATGTATACATACATAACAAACCTGCACGTTGTGCACATGTACCCTAGAACTTAAGTTATAATAAAAAATGTATATATATAAAAAGACTGGCTCTAAGACCTATACTATTTCTAATCCATACCACCTCACTAGATTGTTGTTACAATACTGCCCCTGAAATGCCTGCCTATGGGCATCTTTGTACATGAAACACTAAGAGGGGACCCTCTTAGAATTCTCTTGTAAACACACTTGAAGAGAGTGCAGGGCAGACTTACCTTAGCCATGGCAGGAGTTACAAATCAGAGTACGACGTTAGCTGTGTGTGTAAGGAGAGGAGGGTAGGGAAGAATAGAGGTGATCATATTTCTTAATCAGAAAATAAACCAAAAGTAACTTAAGTAACTCCACAAGGCAATGAATCAGAAATGCCCAAAATTAGAGAACAGTCAAATGCCACTAAGACCAAACACCCACTAATGCTAGAATTGCCTCTAACTCAATCCCACCAAGAAGGTAGCTCAACTCTTACCTTCAATTAATACCTGAAATTTAACTTTTCTTCCTTTTATTGAGTATTCACCGTCAACTTCTTAAAGTATTCACCATCAACTCCTCCAAATCAGACCTTATTGCCATACATTAGACCTGGGGTCAGCACACTTTTCTTTGGAAAGAATCAGAGAGTAAATATTTTAGGTTTTATGGACCATATGTTCTCTTTGGCAACTCTAGTATTGCAGCATGAAAGTAGCCACAAGCAATATATAAAATAGCATGGCTGTGCTCCAATAAAACCCTATTTACAAAAGCAGGCAGCAGACCATAGCTTGATGACCCCTGCATTAGACCACCCAGAACAAATCAAATCCCTCTTTCATAGGTCAGTCCTGCAGATGCTTTACAATAAACTCAACAGCCCTCAATTATCTGGGTCAAATAAGCTCAATGCCTTCCCCTCTCATTGATAGGGTCTCCAGTTCCTCCAAGGGCGTGGACCCTCCTCCAACACACTCCAATTTTCTGTGCAGTTCTCACTGGAGGTTCCTGACCTGAGTAGGATGCTCCAGCGTGTCCAGGCCACAATAGAAGGGGGCTCTCAGCTCCTCCACTCCAGCCAGACATCTAATGAAGTAGCCAAAGATCACTTTACTTCCCTGCATCCCACATCCCACATCCCACTGTTGACTCAGAATGTACTCACAATCAGCTACAACCCCAAATCACATCCACACAGGCTAAGTCCTTCCTCCCCCACTCCATGTTGGTGCCCTTGTTAGTTTAGGCCTTACCTTTTCCCCCTTAGCTTTTGCCTTGTTGAATTCCAGGCTTCAGCTCCGTCCAGTCAAGATCTCTTTGATCCCTGAACCTGTCATTCAACATACTGGCCATCTCTCCCATCTCTGTTGCTGAGAAGACACTCTCCATCTTCATTCAAGTCTTTGATGAGAAAACTCTAGGAGGACGTGGCCACTCTCTCCCATAGTCTCTGGCACTTCCACTCTCCTGTGTATCCCCTCTGTGATTCAGTGACACCTAGAGTCATGGCTCCCCTGGCTGCTTTCTCTCTCCTTCAGATGCTGCATCACAGGGGTATAAACACCAGACAGGATAGAATGGAATTGTGTAGAACATGTGCCTGTGTGTGTGGCATTCAGAGGAGAGAGGGAAAAAGGGAGAGGGGCCTCTACTGGATTCTGTGGCAAAAGATATGGTCATTAAACTCCAGCACATTTGAAATCCAAAGATCTACCTGTACCCACTTGCTTGGAAAACAACATGATTGCAGTAATTTCACATGATTATCTCTGATGTGTTATGGAGATGTGTGATATCTCTGATGTGGAGAAAGTCGTATCAGTGGCCTTTCTCTCACTACCACTAAGTCATTGAAAATGGAAGTTTTCCCCATTTTCTAGACTGGCTGGACTTTTATGAGATTGGGAATTAGTGTTTTTTCTTATTTTTTAAGTATTTTTAAGTGAAAAACACTTTTTCAATAGCTGCCAATCATTGACTTCTTTGTTTTTAGGTTTTGAACATTTAAGTCCCAGGAGAAAAGCAATTCAGAAGAAAAGCTAGTCTCTCCCTTGTCAATATTAATCCCAGGTTTCAGGCTGCAAGAGAACCAGACTTTCAAAATCAGGGAGAACAGGACACTTGGATTTGAGTTGGGTGTTTCTGGGCAAAGGCAGGGCTATGACGGCCTCTATCACTAAAACCCCAAAGTCTCTCAACCTCTAGTTTCCCCAAAGCCTGCTTGATGTCCTGAAGCTTGTTTATTCCCTCCAGCATCCACCACCTACACTGATTCTCTGCATTTCCTTCAGCATTGATATCCTCTACCTGCTCTGATTTCCTGTTTGAATGTAGAATTGAAGAATTCTTTATTGTAGCCCTAAGAAGTGAGGCTTAAAATTCATTGGCCCTGAGCCAAGACGGGTGGTGGCCTTTATTTCTACGTGAATAGACAGAGACAAGCTTAGAGTGTGCGTATGTGCAAGTGTGTGTGTGCTTCCAGCCAGTTACCCAAATAGAATTTGGTATTCATGAGTTTTATATTTGTCTGTTTAAGGATGCTCAGACATAAATGGATCTTTAATTACACAGGTCTAAATATAACCCCATCTCCTTGCACATGAATCCCACCTTTCACCAAATTTGCTGCTACTAACATTAGCTTTTCCTGAACTTTCAGAGAAAAGCCTAGGGTGAGTCAAGAAGAAACTCTTGTGTGCAAAGGAAAGACCTCTCCCCAGCAGGGAACCCTCCCCCACTTTTCTGTGAGTTTTCCCCTTTCTAAGAAAAGTGGAGTGAGAGGAGCCAGCGACCGCCTAATTATGGCCCACCCATCTGCTATTTGTGAATGTCAGTGTTTTTCAGGCTGAGTAGCTTCGCCTTAAAGGAGGGGTTGTCAGTAAGTGCAGAAAGGCTCCCCTCTGCTGCCCTACATAGAAAGCATCAAACCCAGATTTGAGGTGGGTGTCTCTGGGCAAAGGCAGAACCATCAGGGCTCCTGTCACTCAGGCCCCAGGAAAGTCTCTCGGCCTCTGGTTTCCCAACAGCCTGCTTGCTGTGCTGAAGCTTGTTTATTTCCTTCAGCATTGATATCCACCAGCTACTCTGATTCCCTCTTTGAATGTAGAGTTGATTCTGGGCTAATGGAAAGCAGGGGAATCTGGCTACAAATGTCCATTAGATTCGTCACTGAGCTTCTTTCTGGAGACACCCCCAAGGCTTTTCTTCCTCTTCCTCTGCTCCCTGAGAACATGTGAGCACAAAACTGATCCCAGCTTCTATCCACACCTTTGTATACTTTCAGCCTAGGCCTTTGAACCCTCTCTTTGCAAGCCTGGCTTCCTTTTCTTTCTTTCCTCCTTCAAATCAGCTCAGATCACCCAAAAAAGTGAGACAAGATGCCAATTTGTCTCCTTGAGCTTCAAACCTGAGACTTGTTCATTCCTAGAATTGAACGCCCTAATAGCTTGAGTGCCATCACAAGCACTCCACACTGCAGCAGAGGCAATTTGTGCTTCAAAAGTAATAGAGAGTAAATTGCAGAAGAAATATTTTATGCAAATTAACCAAGCTTAACATTTTGATAAAGGGCTTTTTTTTCTAAATGAACCAAGGAATCCAATACTCCACTGCAAGTTTAACAAAAAGAAAATTTCAAATGCCTGAATGTTTAAAGTATGTGACAGCAAGAGAGATTTCGCCTGGTATGTAACACCAAGAGACATTAACCACCTATAAGATGGAACACAGGAGCCTAAGTGTCTAAAACTATTAGTTCAAAACAACATTTATGTGAACTTATGGATTAAGGTGTTTCAATAATTTAAATAACTCTCTGTCTCCTTTTCAGTGGACTCATCACTAAGCCAAAACATATTTGCTGTGAGATCAATGCTTAATTTGCATGTGAGCTTGAAACCTGCTATCAAATAGAAGAAGGAAGGAGAGAAGAACACAGATTTGTTGAGCATGAACTATAGCCAGGCCCTGTGCTAGGCAGTTCACATGTTATCTCATTTAAACAGGTATGCTTCCAGTCCCCCGAGAGAAAATGACAAAGGAACAAGGAAAAAGCCATATGCTGATTATTCTGGGTAAAAACATTCCCATTTGGAAAGAAAATGAGAAGAGTATAATTAATATCTTTTTCACCCACTCTCAGGACTCTTGAATAAGATGCTCCTTCATAACTGAAAAAGGTAGGTTGGAGACAAAAGTTTTTTAAAGCCTGCTAATACTCCGACTTACACCAAATTCAGGCGTCCTGGAAGCCCCAAACCCACATCCCCACAATTCACAGCTGAAAGTAGTCTAAAGGAAGGGACAGCTTTCAGAAAAGGGAAAATATCTGAGTCTCAGCTCTACCTTGAAAGGTGTGGTTCCCAGTGTGGGTTCCCAAACCTGAAAGGCCTTGAAATTATTACAGGGGATCAAGCATCCTCAAGCACACCAAATTTGTAGACAGAATATGTATTTCACACATAGGTACCCCATTTCCCAAAATGTGTATAAGTGCTGTGGTGATTATTACAATGCAAATTCATTTTTTAAATTTTTTTATTTCAATAGATTTTTGGGAAACAGGGGTAAGTTCTTTAGTGGTGATTTCTGAGATTTTGATGCACCTATCACTACACTGTACTCAATGTGTCTTCTTTTATCCCTCATCCCACTCCTGCCCTTCCCCATAAGACCCCAAAGTCCACTATATCATTCTTATGCCTTTGCATCCTCATAGCTTAGCTCCCACTTATAAGTGAAAACATAGGAAATTTGGTTTCCCATTCCTGAGTTACTTCACTTAGAATAATGGTCTCCAACCTAAGAAAAGACTTAGACTGCCACACAATAATAGTGGGAGACTTTAACACCCCACTGTCAATATTAGACAGATCAATGAGACAGAAAACTAACAGGGATATTCAGGACTTGAACTTAGCTCTGGACCAAGCAGACCTAATAGACATCTACAGAACTCTCCACCCCAAATCAACAGAATATACATTCTTGTCAGCAACACATCACACTTATTCTAAAATTGACCACATAATTGGAAGTAAAACACTCCTCAGCAAATGCAAAATAATAGAAATCATACCAAACAGTCTCTCAGACCACAGGGCAATCAAACTAGAACTCAGGATTAAGGAACTCACTCAAAACTGCACAACTACATGGAAACTGAACAACCTGCTCCTGAATGACTACTGAGTAAATAATGAAATTAAGGCAGGAATAAATAAGTTCTTTGAAACCAATGAGAAGAAACACAACATACCAGAATCTCTGGGACACAGCTAAAGCAGCGTTTAGAGGGAAATTTATAGCACTAAATGCCCACAGGAGAAAGTGGGAAAGACATAAAATTGACACCCTAACATCACAATTAAAAGAACTAGAGAAGCAAGAGCAAACAAATTCAAAACTTAGCAAAAGACAAGAAATAAATAAAATCAGAGCAGAACTGAAGGAGATCGAGACACGAAATACCCTTCAAAAAATCAATGAATCCAGGAGATGGTTTTTGGAAAAGATTAACAAAATAGATAGACCACTAGCCAGATTAATGAAGAAAAGAGAGAAGAATCAAATAGGCACAATACAAAATGATAAAGGGGATATCACCTCTGATCCCACAGAAATACAAACTACTATCAGAGAATACTATAAACACCTCTATGCAAATAAACTAGAAAATCTAGAAGAAATAGATAAATTCCTGGACACCTACACCCTCCCAAGACTAAACCAGAAAGAAGTCAAATCCCTGAATAGACAAATAACAAGTTCTGAAAATGAGGCAGTAATTAATAGCCTACCAACCAAAAAAAGCCCAGCACCAGATGAATTCACAGCCGAATTCTACCAGAGGTACAAAGAGGAGCTGGTACCATTCCTTCTGAAACTATTCCAAACAATAGAAAAAGAGGGAATCCTATTTAATAAATGGTGCTGGGAAAACTGGCTAGCCATACGTAGAAAGCTGAAACTGGATCCCTTCCTTACACCTTATACAAAAATTAATTCAAGATGGATTAAAAACTTAAATGTCAGACCTAAAACCATATAAACACTAGAAGAAAACCTAGGCAATACCATTCAGGACATAGGCATGGGCAAGGACTTCATGTCTACAACACCAAAAGCAATGGCAACAAAAGCCAAAATTGACAAATGGGATCTAATTAAACTAAAGAGCTCTGCACAGTAAAAGAAACTACCATCAGAGTGAACAGGCAACCTACAGAATGGGAGAAAATTTTTGCAATCTACTCATCTGACAAAGGGCTAATATCCAGAATCTACAAAGAACTTAAACAAATTTACAAGAAAAAATCAAACAACCCCATCAAAAAGTGGGCGAAGGATATGAACAGACACTTCTCAAAAGAAGACATTTATGCAGCCAAAAAACACATGAAAAAATGCTCATCATCACAGGCCATCAGAGAAATGCAAATCAAAACCACAATGAGATACCATCTCACACCAGTTAGAATGGTGATCATTGAAAAGTCAGGAAACAACAGGTGCTGGAGAGGATGTGGAGAAACAGGAACACTTTTACACTGTTGGTGGGACTGTAAACTAGTTCAACCATTGTGGAAGACAGTGTGATGATTCCTCAGGGATCTAGAACTAGAAATACCATTTGACCCAGCCATCCCATTACTGGGGTATATACCCAAAGGATTATAAAGCATGCTGCTATAAAGACACATGCACACAAATGTTTATTGCGGCATTACTCACAATAGCAAAGACTTGGAACCAACCCAAATGTCCATCAATAATAGACTGGATTAAGAAAATGTGGCACATATACACCATGGAATACTATGCAGCCATAAAAAAGGATGAGTTCATGTCCTTTGTAGGGACATGGATGAAGCTGGAAACCATCATTCTCAGCAAACTATCGCAAGGACAGAAAACCAAATACTGCATGTTCTCACTCACAGGTGGGAACAATGAGAACACTTGGACACAGGGTGGGGAACACTACACACGGGGGCCTGTTGTGGGGTGGGGGGAGAAGGAGGGATAGCATTAGGAGATATAGCTAATGTAAATGATGAGTTAATGGGTGCAGCACACCAACATGGAACATGTATACATAAGTAACAAACCTGCACATTGTGCACATGCACCCTAGAACTTAAAGTATAACCAAAAAAAAAAAGAAAGAAAAGAAAAGAAAAAGAGGGAATCCTCCCTAACTCATTTTATGAGGCCAGCATCATTCTGATACCAAAACCTGGCAGAGACACAACAAAAAAAGAAAATTTCAGGCCAATATCCCTGATGAACATCAATGCGAAAATCCTCAAGAAAATACTGGTAAACCGAATCCAGCAGGACCAATGACAAAAACTACATGATTACATGATTATCTCAACAGATGCAGAAAAGGCCTTCGATAAAATTCAACACCCCTTCATGCTAAAAACTCAATAAACCAGGTATTAATGGAACATATCTCAAAATAATAAGAGCTATTTATGACAAACCCACAGCCAATATCATACTGAATGGACAAAAACTGGAACCACTCCCTTTGAAAACCAGCACAAGACAAGAATGCCCTCTCTCACCACTCCTATTCAACATAGTGTTGGAAGTTCTGGCCAGAGCAATCAGGCAAGAGAAGGAAATAAAGGGTATTCACATAGGAAGAGAGGAAGTCAAATTGTCTCTGTTTGCAGATGACATGATTGTATATTTAGAAAACCCCATTGTCTCAGCCCAAAATCTCCTTAAGCTGATAAGCAACTTCAGCAAAGTTTCAGGATACAAAATTAATATGCAGAAATCACAGTCATTCCTATACACCAATAATAGGCAAACAGAGAGCTAAATCATGAGTGAATGCCCATTCACAATTGCTACAAAGTGAATAAAATACCTAGGAATACAACTTACAAGGGATATGAAGGACCTCTTCAAGAAGCACTACAAACCGCTGCTCAAGGAAATAAGAGAGGACATAAACAAATAGGAAAACATTCCATGCTCATGGATAGGAAGAATCAATATTGTGAAAATGGCCATACTGCCCAAAGTAATTTATGGATTCAATGCTATCCCCATCAAGCTACCATTGACTTTCTTCACAGAATTGGAAAAAACTACTTTAAATTTCATATGGAACAAAAAAAGAGCCCGTATAGCCAAGACAATTCTAAGCAAAAAGAATAAAGCTGGAAGCATCATGCTACCTGACTTCAAACTATACTACAAGGCTACAGTAACCAAAACAGCATGGTACTGGTACCAAAACAGATATATAGACCAATGGAACAGAACAGAAGCCTCAGATATAACACCACACATCTACAACTATCTGATCTTTGACAAACCTGACAAAAACAAGCAATGGGGAAAGGATTCCCTATTTAATAAATGGTGTTGGGAAAACTGGCTAGCCATAGTCAGAAAACTGAAACTGGACCCCTTCCTTACACCTTATACAAAAATTAACTCAAGATGGATTAAAAACTTAAACACAAGACCTAAAACTATAAAAATCCTAGAAGAAAACCTAGGCAATACCATTCAGGACATAGGCATAGGCAAAGACTTCATGACTAAAACACCAAAAGCAATGGCAACAAAAGCCAAAATTGACAATGGGATCTAATTAAACTAAAGAGCTTCTGCACAGCATAAGAAACTATCATCAGAGTGAACAGGCAACCTACAGAATGGGAGAAAATTTTTGCAATCTACCCATCTGACAAAGAGCTAATATCCAGAATCTACAACGAACTTAAACAAATTTACAAGGAAAAAACAACCCCATCAAAAAGTGAGCAAAGGATATGAACAGACGCTTCTCAAAGGAAGACATTTATGCGGCCAACAAACATCTGAAAAAAAAAGTTCACCATCACTGGTCGTTAGAGAAATGCAAATCAAAACCACAATGAGGTACCAGCTCATGCCAGTTAAAATGGCGATCATTAAAAAAGTCAGGAAACAACAGATGCTGGAGAGGACGTGGAGAAATAGGAACACTTTTACACTGTTGGTGGGATTGTAAATTAGTTCAACCATCATGGAAGACAGTGTAGCGATTCCTTAAGGATCTAGAACCAGAAATGCCTTTTGACCCAGCAATCCTGTTACTGGGTGTATACCCAAAGGATTATAAATCATTCTACTATAAAGACACATGCACACTTATGTTTACTGCAGCACTATTCATAATAGCAAAGACTTGGAACCAACCCAAATGGCCATCAATGATAGACTGGATAAAGAAAATGTGGCACATATACATATACACCACAGAATACTATGCAGCCATAAAAAGGATGAGTTAATGTCCTTTGCAGGGAGATGGATGAAGCTGGAAACCATCATTCTTAGCAAACTAATACAGGAACAGAAAACCAAATACTGCATGTTCTCACTCAAAATTGGGGATTGAACAATGAGAACACATGGACACAGGGAGGGGAATATCACACACTGGGGCCTGTCAGGGGGTGGGGGCTAGGGGAGGGATAGCACTGGGAGAAATACCTAACATAGGTGACAGGTTGATGGGTACAGCAAACCACCATGGCACATGTATACCTATTTAACAAACCTGCACATTCTGCACATGTATCCCAGAACTTAAAGTATAATTTAAAAAAAAGAAAGAAAAGAATAATGGTCTCCAACTCCATCCAGGTTGTTGCAAATGCAGCAACAATTATTTTATTCCTTTTTATGGCTGAGTAGTATTCCACGATATGTATATACCACGTTTCCTGTATCCACTCATTAATTGATGGGCATTTGGGCTGGTTCCATATTTTTGCAACTGTGAATTGTGCTGCTATAAACATGAGTGTGCAAATGTATTTTTCATATAATGACTTCTTTTTCTCTGGGTAGATGCCCAGTAGTGGGATTGCTGGATAAAATGGTAAATCTATTTTTAGTTCCTTAAAAAATCTCCATACTGTTTTCCATAGTGGTTGTACTAGTTTATATTCCCACCAGCAGTGTAAAAGTGTTCCCTTTTTACCACATCCACACCAGCATGTATTTTTTTTATTTTTTAAATTATGGCCATTCTTGCAGGAGTGAGGTGGCATTGCATTGTAGTTTTGATTTGTATTTCCCTGATCATTAGTGATGTTGAGAATTTTTTCATATGTTTGTTGGCCATCTGTATATCTTGAGAATCATCTGTTCATGTCCTTAGTCCACTTTTGATTACATTATTTGCTTGTTTATTGCTGATTTCTTTGAGTTCCTTGTAGATTCTGGATATCACTCCTTTGTTAGATGCATAGTTTGTGAAGATTTTCTTCTACTCTGTGAGTTGTCTGTTTACCCTGCTGATTATTTCTTTTGCTGTGCAGAAGCTTTTTAGTTTAATTAAGTCCCACTTATTTATCTTTGTTTTTGTTGCATTTGCTTTTGGGTTCTTGGTCATGAAGCAGTTGACAAAATTCAGCATCCCTTTATGATTAAGACCCTCAGCAAAAATCTGTATAGAAGGGACATACCTTAAGATAATGAAAGCCATCTATGACAAACTCACAGCCAACATTACATTGAACCAGGAAAACTTGAAAGCACTCTCCTTGAGAATGGGAACAAGACAAGGATGCCCATTTTCACCACTTCTATTCAACATAGTACTGGAAGCCCTAGACAAAGCAATCAGACAAGAGAAAGAAATACAGACCATCCAAATCGGTAAAGAGGAAGTCAAACTGTTGCTGTTTGCTGATGATATGATTGTATACCTAGAAAGCCCTAAAGACTCCTCCAGAAAGCTCCTAGATCTGATGAACGAATTCAGTAAAGTTTCAGGATACAAAATCAATGTACACAAATCAGTAGCACTGCTATACACCAACAGCAACCAAGCTGAGAATCAAATCAAGAACCCAACCGCTTTTACAATAGTTGCAAAAAAATAAAATACTTAGGAATATACCTAACCAAGAAGGTGAAAGACTTCTAAAGGAAAACTATGAAATACCACTGAAAGAAATCATAAGTGACACAAACAAATGGAAACATCCCATGCTCAGGGATGGGTAGAATTAATATTATGAAAATGACCATACTGCCAAAAGCAATCTACATTCAATGCAATTCCCATCAAAATACCATTATCATTCTTCACAGAACTAGAAAAAACAATCCTAAAATTCATATGGAACCAAAAAAGAGCCTGTATAGCCAAAGCAAGACTAAGCAAAAAGAACAAATCTGGAGTCATCACACTACCCGACTTCAAACTATCCTATAAGGCCATAGTCACCAAAACAGCATAGTACTGGTATAAAAATAGGCACACAGACCAATATGTGCCCAGAAATAAATAGAGAGCCCAAAAATAAAGCCAAATACTTACAGCCAACTGATCTTTGACAAAGCAAACAAAAACGTAAAGTGGGGAAAGGACATCCTATTCAACAAATGGTGCTGGGATCATTGGCAAGCCACATACAGAAGAAGGAAACTGGATCCTCATATCTCACCTTATACAAAAATCAACTCAAGATAGATCAAAGACTTAAATCTAAGACCTGAAACCATAAAACCACTAGAATAACATCAGAAAAACCCTTCTAGACATTGGCTTAGGCAAATTCATTTTTTAAAACAACTGAATGTGTAGGAGTTTTGGGTCATTATATATTCTCCAACAACAGACCCTAAAAGTATAATCACTATCAAATGGAGGCCTACAATTTTTTAACACTAAAATGGGTACCTCAACACAATAAACTTAGAAAACAATGATCTTGAAAGGGCTTAAACAGTTGTCACCAAACTCACACATACTACTATGTGGGAAAAAAAATCACAGTTCCACATTGCAGCCTCATTCACTCTTGTTTAAAAAGAAATTTTAAGATACTCGACTAATCCTTTTTCCAAAATTAAAAGTTGCACATTAGGAAGGCAGAAAAACATAAAAGAAACGCTCAATTGATTTAACCTTATAACTTTTTACAATTCCTGTGTATCACAAATTCTCCATAAAAATTAAAACCATAAACTGGAGGAAAGGTATATGAAATAAACATAAGCATAAGGGTTAATAGGCCTTAATATGTATATCAGTTTTTTACCTATTTGATTGACCACAGATGCTTAAAAATAATAAAACTTAATAGCATCAATCTGGTGAGAAGGGATTTACACACTCCTGGTTGGAATATTAACTACTACTTTCCTAGAAAACAAATGCCCAAATGTAACAATATCTTTTTAAGAACTAGCTTTATCAAAATATAATTGGCATATAATAAACTATACATAAGTGTATTATTTGATAAATTCTGATATATATATGTACCCCTATGAAACCATCACCACAATCCAGATAGGAAACATATTCATCACCCAAAATATTCCTTGAGCCCCGTTGTAAACCCTCTCCACCACTTCTTCCCACTCTTCCATCCCTAGACAGTGATTGCTATGCTTTCTGTCACTCTAGATTAGTTTGCATTTTTTCAAGCTTTATATAAACGGAATCACACAGTATATTCTCCTTTTTTGTCTGGTTTCTCTCATGCAGCAAAATGATTTTGGAATTCATCTATGTTGTTGCACATAAAAATAGTTGATTGCTCTTTGTTGCTGAGTAGTATTCCATTCTATGAATACATTGCAGTTTATCTATTTATCCATTGATGAAATTTGGGTTTCTTCTAATTTTTGTCTATTACAGTAAAGCTGCTATTAGCATTTACGTAAAAGTCTTTCTGTGGACATATATTTCCTCTCTTCTTGGGTTAGTACCTAGAAGTGGGTCATATGATAAGACAACTTTGGAAGACACTGCCAAACCGTTTCCTAAGAGGTTATACCATTTTAAACTCTCACAAGCAATGTATGAGAAGAGGAGGGATGCTGCTATCAGCAACAATTGGTATGGTCGATGAAATTGGGCTTAAAAAAAAACAAAGCAAAACTCTAGAATGTGATCAATTAATCTCACATCTGAGCATGTATCTTTTAAAAAAATTAAAAATAAGGATAAAATACCCACAAATATTCATCATAAATTTAATTAGTTTTAAAAATTCAAATTGCCTGAATGTTAAATCATAAGAGATGAGGTAAATTAAAATTGTACATCTTATGATAAAACTCTATTCAATCATTTTGTAAAATAGCTCAATAATATGAAATATATATTAATATATATTCAGTATGATTGAATTTTCATACATATGTGTAATGAGGAAGGGAGGAGGGGAGAACTAGATGGAAAAATGCTTATTCTTCATACTTGTTTGTATTTTCTTCTCCATATTTGTTTGTATCTTTCTATTTTCTAGGTAAGTGTGTTTATTACAATCAGAAAAAAAATTTTTTTTTTTGAGATGGAGTTTCTCTCTGTTCCCCAGGCTGGAGTGTAATGGCACGATCTCAGCTCACTGCAACCTCCGCCTCCCAGGTTCAAGCAATTATCTGCCTCAGCCTCCTGAGTAGCTGGGATTACAGGTGTCCACCACCACGCCCGGCTAATTTTTTGTATTTTTAGTAGAGACGGGGTTTCACCATCTTGGTCAGGCTTGAACTCCTGACCTTGTGATATAATCAGAAAATTTTAAACTTTTTTTTTTTTTTTTTGAGACAGAGTCTCACTCTGTCACCCAGGCTATAGTGCAGTGGTGCGATCTCAGCTCACTGCAACCTCAGCCTCCTGAGTTCAAGAGATTCTCGTGCCTCAGCCCCCCAGGTAGCTGGGATTGCAGAAGCATGCCATCACACCCAGCTAATTTTTGTATTTTTAGTAGAGACAAAGTTTCACCATGTTGGCCAGGCTGGTCTCGAACTCCTGACCTCAAGTGATCCACCTGCCTCGGCTTCTCAAAGTGCTAGGATTATAGGTGTGAGCCACTGCACTGCATCAACATTTTTTTTTTTTTTTTGATGGAGTCTTGCTCTGTCACCCAGGCTGGAGTGCAGTGGCGCAATCTTGGCTCACTGCAAGCTCCACCTCCTGGGTTCACGCCATTTTCCTGCCTCAGCCTCCCGAGTAGCTGGGACTACAGGCACCCGCCACCACGCCCGGCTAATTTTTTCTTTTTCTTTTTTTTTTTTTTTTTTTGGTAGAGACGAGGTTTCACCATGTTAGCCAGGATGGTCTGGATCTCCTGACCTCGTGATCTGCCCGCCTCAGCCTCCCAAAGTGCTGGGATTACAGGCATGAGCCACCGCGCCTGGCCTGCACCAACATTTTTTAAAAGAGTAAAGAAGTAAAAATGAGAGGGCAAGGCATGAGACGTGACTGCCAAATGCAGACTGGCGTGGAAGGAGAGTGAAAATGAACAGGTGCAGAACTAGAAAAGCCCAGCTCCATGCAACACAAATTTTGGGAGGGAGGGAAATACATATATCTTACCACAGGATTAATAAAAATTGTTCCTACTAATATAATCAACACTCAGATCATAAAGGCAAGGAGGTTTATAATACAATCTTAAAATATCTCCATCCAAAAAAAAGTTGTTAAAGTAGAAAAGTTTTTTCTGTGAAATAAATAAATTCCTTGACGGTGTTAGGTGCATGTAGAACCTATTACCGTTAAGTGGTGGCATTTGACACCATAAAGAGGTTTAGGGAAGATGTGGAATCTAATAGGTGTTATAACAGAAGATGGTCATGTGAGCATCCACTGCCACCCAGCAAAGCCCAGGGCCCTGTGGCAATGGGGCATCAGTTCAAAGGTGAGGAGGGTGAGAGCAGGGGGTTCTGCCCAGGAGGACTGGGAGACAGGTGTGAGAGTCCCAGCAGACACTGGGCACCAGGTATGGTGTGACCAAAAAGAGATAGGGGTGGAGATGGTTGATGGATTGAAAAAAAAAATAGAAAGAATGAATAAGACCTACTATTTGATAGCACAACAGGGTGACTATAGTCAATAATAACTTAATTGCACATTTTTAAATAACCAAAAGAGTATAATTGGATTGTGTGTAACACAAAGGATAAATGCTTGAGGGGATGGATAGCCCATTCTCCATGATGTGATTATTATGCATTGCATATTTGTATCAAAACATCTTATGCACCCCATAAATATATATACCTAGTATGTACCCGCAAAATTTAAAAATTAAATAATTTTTTTTAAGTTTAAAAAAAAAGAAAACGAAAAGAGAGAGAGAGACTGGGACCTGACAAGCCCATGCCTCATCTCTGGCCTAAAAGTTGAAAAATCCGCCCACCTGGAACCACATCTTATTCCTTTTTGGGGAAGGTGGGGAGTAATCACGGAAGACAATGGAAAGAGGGAACTAGCCTCATGGGTGGGTGAGAGCAAAAGGTGGATACACTGAGAGAATGAAAGAGGAGATCCAAGAATCTAGCCACAGGCTCAAAGTTGAGCCCCTGAGTTGTTGGAAATTGGTGACAGTTGTTGAAACAGACTCAGTGGATCTCAGAGCTGACCAGGCGGCTCTGCCCAGGAGGCCTTTTGGAGCTCAAGCATCATGTGGTAGGCTGGGAAATGAATGGCCCCTTCTCAACAGAGGGCTTCTAGACATTTCTATGCATACAGTCACCTTACAAAGGAACAGTCACACCAGAGCAAACTGCGAGGTGATGAGGTCCCAAGAGATGGGTCTTCAGTAGTGGGCTTGAAAAAACTGGAATTCTAATCACGAACTTTAGTTCTTTTGATTTGCTGGCTTTTCTTTGCTAGGACCCAGCTCTGAGATGCAGATTCTTGCTGGAGAGGGTTGGGGAGGGAGGGAGGGAGAGAGGGAAGGAGGGAGGGGAGAGAGAGAGAGAGAGACAGAGACAGAGAGAGAGACAGAGAGAGAGACCCAAAGGTCTCTCTGATACTGAAAGCTGTGGAAAAAATTATCAGTTGAGTCCGCAGACTCTTGAATTGAGTTTCCTTGAATCCAACATTCAGATAGCTACTTTCATTATCCAAAAATTCCCTGGTCTCTCCAGCCTGTAGATGGAAATGAAGGCACGTTGACCTTAAAAACAGATTCCCTACTCTTGCCTTATCCGGTCCTTGGAGATCCTCCATCTCCTAACATTCCCCAAGGAGTGTCTCTTACAGGCTCATAAGTCCATCTATCATCTGTGATCACGATGCAGGATCAGCCATGTCTTTCCTCTGCCTTATCTACATTCTCCCCCACACTCAACAAGAGAGTCTCATTTCTGTTGCTTCTGACAGTACCCATCACAAATACATCAACATATGCCAACATCCACTCCAAAAGTGCCTCTCCTGGTGGGGCACGGTGGCTCACACCAGTAATCTCAGCACTTTGGGAGGCCGAGGTGGTTGGATCATCTGAGGTCAGGAGTTCAAGGCCAGCCTGGCCAACATGGTGAAACCCCATCTCTACTAAAAATACAAAAATCAGCTGGGCGTGCTGGCTCATGCCTGTAATCCCAGCTACTCAGGAGGCTGAGGCAAAAGAATCACTTTAACCCAGGAGGTGGAGGTTGCAGTGAGCCGAGATTGTGCCACTGCACTCTAGCCTGGGCAACAGAGTGAGACTCTATCTCAAAAAAAAAAAAAAAAAAAGTGCCTCTCCTGACACCTCCAGTGCTTACAGATTCATTCTGCCTTCTATACCCAAGTGAAAAATCCCCTTTCCCTGACTCTGCATCACTCTGTCGTATGGGAACAGGGCATCCTTCAGCAACTCCATAACTTATGGGGTCCTTTGCAAAAATGGCAACTTCAGCTTCTCTCCTTAAGCCTTTTCACCATCACATTTAGGGACTGGGATGGGACACTAGGGCATTCCTTCCATCACCCTTCCTTCTCCCTTTGCTCCAGGTTCTCCCTCTGCCAGAAGCCAGCCCCCTTCTTTAGCTAAAAATCCAAAAATCTCCTTAAACTAAAGCTCATGCAAATAAAGAACTAAAGGGGTTCAAAGTGATTATGTTTCTGAGAGCTGTATTTTTGCTAGATTTCCACTAGTCTACCTCTCCTCAAACCCAGTAGGAGTAAACTGAATTCTTCCCGCAAACCTCTCCACCACTACCCCCTTTTCTCTTGATCCTCTCTCTCAACTCCACCTCTATTCACCAAGTCCTAACGAGCTTTTCCTCTTTTCTTCTGTCCTCTTCCATCCTCAGCACTGCAAGGCTCACATCGGGACAATGAGACAACCTCTACCTGGGCTCCAATCTTTCTCTCTGTCTCTCTCTTTCTGGTCCATGGGACCAACACTCTGTCAGAGCAAGGCTGCTGTCTTAATCCATTTGGGCTGCTGTAGCAAAATACCCTAGCCTGAGTAATAGGTAAACAACAGCAATGTATTGCTCACAGTTCCGGAGGCTGGGGAAGTCCAAGATGAAGGTGCCAGCAGATTCGGTGCCTGGTGAGGGTTCTTCATTGATGGTATCTTCCATCTGTTCCCACACAGCAGAAAGGGCAACCAAGCTCCCCGGCCCTCTTTTATCAGGGCAGTAATTCCATTCATGAGGGCTCCACCCTCATGACTTAATCACCTCCCCAAGGTCTCAGTTCCTAATAACACTACACTGGGAATTAGGTTTCAGCATATGAACTGGGGTGGGGGGCGGGGGGAGGCCACAAACATTTAGACCACAGCAACTGCTAAAGCACATCTCTGGTTATAGCCCATTACACGCACACACACTCACGCACAGCAATGCTGGACTAGACAGTCACCCATGGAGCAAAGAAAGTCATGCTGCATTACCCCGTAAGCATCAGTAATAGCAGCCATTTCCCATGCCCCTGAATCACACACTCTAAATATCATATTTTATCAATCCTCACCCAATTCTGTAAGGTAGTAGCTATTGCTCCATTTTATAGATAAGGAAAATGAGGTTCGGGTACTTACTTTACTTTTCCTTTATAAACAGAGGCTCTAAACATATTTGGAGTCTCAAAACACTGTGAGAATCTAGCAATAGCTATGGACCCTGTGAAGGCCATCTGTGTGCCTCCCACTACTGTGTCCCAGGTTAAGAATCCCAGCTTGACTCTACCTTTCACTATCCCCAGAAGCAGGCCTCTAGGAAGTTAATTTTATTTTCACTTAGTGAGCTTGGAGGTTTTCTTTTCTTTTTACTTTTCAGCACATTCTGCACCCCTGGAATGGGGTCAAGCATCCAGCTCAGAACTCTAAAACATGAGAGAGAGAGAGAGAGAGAGAGAGAGAGAGAGAAGGAGTAGCCATTATCCCTGACACCATCCCTCAACTCCCCACAAAAAGCCAATTCCAGTTTCCTGAAATGTGTAAGAGGCATTTTCCCCTGGACAGCCAATGTGCCTTTGAAAGAGATGAGCAGAAGAGAGGCTACAGCTGCATGGAAAGTAACCCACAGGGTCAAGAAACCAAGGACTTCCCTTCAGGAAGATCAGGAATTAATCTGATTGGTGTCAGAAATACTTCCTCATGGCACTAGGATTTAAACTCATGGCACCAAAAGAACAAGGGCCCTCCAGCTATGTAATCACCAAAATGCCTCCTGCAGCCCTGGGTTAATAGGCTGTCACTCAGACAGGTTAAGTCAGAAACCATCCACAGCAATGACAAAACAAAGCCTCTTCCTCTCCTCACTCACTCATCCATCCATCTATACATGCAAACATTTATAGGACACCTATTGTATGCCCATGGGTTTAGCTGTGTCCCTGTTTTCAATGAGCTCACAGCATAGAGGGAGAGACAAATGATTAAATGGATATAGTGCCACATGAATGTGGATAAATGTACATTATAAGGGATGGATTAATCATGAAACAGCCACACAATAGTGTCCTATACAGCCATTAAAAAGAATAATATAGTGTCATATTCATATCACATTTCCATTGATATGGAAAGATCTCCACAGTATATTAAATGAGGAAAGAGGGGAGCAGATTGCAAAACAGTATTTACAGTATTTTACTCTCTTTAAAATTGTATTTTATATACACATGAATGCTGGAAAGATGTTCACCAAATTATCTACTGGTTGGCTCTGGGTTGTGGGTTTTTGAGGGACTTTAATTTACTATACTCTTCTTGTCTTTCTGTTTTGTTTATATAATTTAAATTTTTCTAAATGAAATAGCTTTCTATGATAAAAATAAGAGACGTTCACCGCAGAAAATCAATGTGCCGAGTTCAGTAATGGAGACACTTGCAGGTGCACCCTGCCCCCACCCCATCCCACCACTCACTTGGAGAACAAAATTCTCTAAAGTCTCTGAAGGACTGAAAGGTAAATGAAGATGTCTAGAGTTTTCTTCTATTTTCGGTTAGCTGACTATTACGGATTAGAGTTTTCAATGCTAAAGATTTGGGAAAATAAAAAATGATACCAAATGGCCCACAATTACCTTCAATGGCAACAATGTCTTTATTTCTCGGAAGTGAGTTTACCTTGACAACCACAGCAGCTTTCACTGGATTTTTCTTTTTTTTCTTTTTTTTTTTTTCTGAGATGGAGTCTTGTTCTGTGGCCCAGGCTAGCATGCAATGGCACAATCTAGACTCACTGCAACCTCTGCCTCCTGGGTTCAAGCGATTCTCCTGTGTCAGCCTCCCAAGTAGCTGGGACTACAGGTGCGTGCCACCACACCCGGCTAATTTATGTATTTTTAATAGAGACAGGGTTTCACCATGTTGGCCAGGCTGGTCTCAAATCCCTGACCTCATGATCCGCCTGCCTTGGCCTCCCAAAGTGCTGGGATTACAGGCGTGAACCACCACTCCCAGCCCACTGGATTCTTTAAGAACAGCAAACCACTCACCAGCACTATACCTGGGCCCTCACGCCATCCCTCCAGACCCTATCTGTAAAACACACAAAAGCGGGTGAAAGAGTGTGAACCTGATTCCAGACTGCTTCTCCTGCTCTCACACTCATACAAGGTTTGGGTGTTAAGTTCATTTATTTACTTAGCAAGTGCCTTGTGAGCACCCCCACCCTTTGTATTTGGCTTATATTAGGAGCGAAGGCACAGGGCAAACAAAACAGCATGCCGCCATCCCTGTCCTTATGGAATTCAGGATCTGGTGGGGATAGGCGACTGAAACAAAGTGACTCTGGAGTCAAACTCTGAGTTCAAGTCCTGGCTCCTGCTCATTAGCTGGGTGGCCTGAGCATGTTAGTTACAGTTTCTGGGCTTCTGTTTCCCTGTCTCACAAAGAAGCATAATAAACTCACAAGGCTGTAACAGAGATTCCATGAGACGATGCATGTGAAATGCTTGGCACGGGGCCTGGCACAAAGCAGCCCAGCCGAAGGCTAATTAATATTGTCATCAGCACTTACACTTGTAATGAGCTGTTATGAAAGAAGAGAGTCCAGAGGAGGGACTGGGTGCTCACAGCAGGGAAATCATTGAGCATCTCCCAGCACCACTGCCCACCTTTCCCAATAACAGTGGTCCAGTAGGAGGAAAGAACAGCTTGATCAGACTTGGCACCGTTCCTCTCTCTCATTAAAATCATAGCCATCAGGAACCCACAAGACTGATGCAATTTCCTGACTACAGGGTTCGACTTCGGTAATACGGAAAGGCATGCAGAGGCAGAAAGCTAATACCTCCCATTCTAGGGAAATATATTGCAGGGACCCCACCATGCTGACCTTTTCCACACAGAGTATTTTGATTAACTGGCCACTGATTCCTCCCCTGCAGGTCTGGAAGACTATAAACAGAAGAAGGGGTGAGTGGTTGGCCAGTCAAATTTTTGGTTCACTGAAAAGGTTAAGAGAGTACAATAAAGCACAGTGACTGGAGGAGAGAGGAACCTCATCCCAAGTCACGAGAGGAGGAAGCCAGAAGGCGAAGCTGCCCCACACATTTGGCGCTGAAAGAGGCTGACATCTTTGCTTCTGGTCCTGAGCCAGGCTCGGCCTTTCTGCAGGCCAATTAATTCTAGACACAACATCTGCCCTAAATTCTTCAATGTAATTAGCACCACATGTTATCAACAGGAAGCTGGTACCCGCGGGCACTTGAGATAATTGTTTCAACACTGGCATTTCTCTGCTTACCGTGAAAGGTCACTGCAGCCGATATATCTCTGCTATCCCCCATTCCTTTCGTTAAATGACAAAAAGCCGTCCCTTGTCGTTACAGTTACGTCAATTCATGGGTGCAGGGCTCAGGACATCCATACAAAGGCTTCTTAGCAGTAAGTATGCTCTAAGAGTTTGCAATAATTACTTCCTATGACTTCTGACATCAGCAGTGTCACACCCCCCTCATATAGGCCGTATTGCCTGACATTGTTATATTGCCTGACATCTTTGGGCTGCTGGGGCGGCTGGGGAATGTCTGCACAAGGGAGCCTCCTCTTTGCTGCCCCAGTTGCAGGAGGCCTTTACAGATGGAGCACATAGAATGACAAACAATGGCTGTTTAGAGCAGTACTGAATGTTTTGCTCTGTCTTGTTACTTGACCTGTGAGTGCAGTGGGCTGAGAAGCACATCTTAGTTTGCTGTGAATAGGACTTAGTGTGCTCAGGATGACTGCACTGGACAATTGCCACCAAGACTACTCAGGACGCCCCCACACATTCTCCAGGAGAGCAAGGAAAGTGGAAATCTTACAAAGTTTCCTTACCTCACCCTGCACCCATGCTGCAGCCACACTGAATCCCTCTTTACATTTTTTTTTTTTTTTTTGAGACAGTCTTGCTCTGCCACCCAGGTTGGAATGCAGTGGCATAATCTTGGCTCACTGCAACCTCTGCCTCCCAGGTTCAAGCAATTCTTCTGCCTCAGCCTCCCGAGTAGCTGGGATTACAGGCGCCCGCCACCATGCCCGGCTAATTTTTTTGTATTTTTAATAGAGACAGGGTTTCACCATGTTGGTCAGGCTGGTCTCAAACTACTGACCTCAGATAACCCACCTGCCTTGGCCTCCCAAAGTGCTGGGATTACAGGCATGAGCCTCCGCACCCAGCCTACCCTCACTCTTGCACAAGCCCCATTCTCTCACCTCTAGAACTGTCTGTTCTTCCTTTTTCTCCGGGCACTCTTCTCTCACCCCTCATTTCACCTGGCTAGCGCATACTCATTATTCACCCTAAATAGCATTTCCTCTGGAAGCCTTCCCTGAAGCCCCCTGAACTAGATAGGGGCCCAAACCCTTCAACTTTGACAATCTTGTTTCATGGTCTCTCTCCCACTAGCAGAAGAGCTGGGTAAGAGCAGGGATCTTGCCTATCTTGTTCATTCTCCTATCTCCCATGCTTGGCAAGACATTCAATAAATATTTATGGAATGAAGTTTTTACACATGGAGGGCATTCCATGCTGCACTGGCTGAGTAACATGAAATTCAGGGGGATATTAGTCCTCAGGGAGACACAATCAACACATTCTTGATTCCAGAGCAAACAGGGGCAAGAAAAACCATACTGTGACCTGGCTGCCCCAGCGCTAGTTTCCCAGCAGGCAGGAGCATCCTTCCCGGGAAACAGTACCTCTGCGTGGAAAGCTGACTGTACTTACAGGTCACGTAATAAGACAGAGCAAAACATTCAGTGCTGCTCTAGACAGCCAGTGCTTATTTGTCATCTATGTGCTCCATCTGTAAAGGCATCCTGCAGCTGGGGCAGCAAAAAGGGGGCAACTCTTGTGCAGACATTCCCCAGTCACCCCAGCAGCCCAAAGATGTCAGCCAATGGCCACACCAAGTCATGGCTTAGGGAGGCTTTAGTGCCTCCCCCATAATCTCCATCAGTTCCCTGACAAGCCACCCCAAAATCCAAACAAAAACAGTGCTCTTGCTCTGCCTCCCCTCTCCCTCCAAAGAGAGATTCTGGATATCCCACTACCCCCAGGATAAATGCCAAAATCCTTCCTGTGGCCAAGCCCTGCTGCCTCTCCAGCCTGCCACACACATCCCCAGCCCTCACTCCCAGGGCTCTGGCCACACAGGCTTCTGTCCACCCACACCTCCTGGCTCTGGCCTCTCCAGGTTGGCTCAGGCCTCTGCATCCTTCAAAGTGTTCCCTCCCTCCAGGACACCCACACAGAGGGGCAGATCCCCCAGAGCGCCACACTCCTCTCCCACACAGGCTTTCTCCTGCCATGACTCTACACTAAGTGTGTGCTTACTTGGTTTATTGCTTGCCTCCCCCACTAGACTGTCAACGTGAGGAGGGCAGAGCCAAGACTAGGTCTGCTTTGGCTCATTTATCCCCCAGTACTCAAGTGGCATGCAACAAAATTCTGTGGAGAGAAGAAATGCATGAGCTAACCTAGGTCAACATTACACAAACTGCCTCTTAATGAAATGCCAATGAGAGCTTGTAAGTAAAAGTTTGAAAATACAGTGAACTCTTACCTCACAGTATGCATTCGCATAAGAAAAAAAAGAACTCACCATCCTGCAAGAAAGAAACCTGTTTAATTTTAATGCGATGTTTCCCAGCTTAGCTGAGTATGAAATCCTGTTCTCCTCTCCTTCCACTTCCTAGAGAGTAGTATGCCTTAGAACAGCAGTTTGGGAAACACTATCCTAAATCATGTTTCTGTGTTTAAATGTTCTATTTAAACAAACTGGTAAAGACGCAGTTCTTCAAGATACTCTGAGCCACAGAGCCTCGTGAGGTGGGGCAGGATCCGAGGTGCTCCTGCTTCCTGCCTGCCCGTCCCTGCTCTGCCTTCTGTGGTCTGTGCCAGGATGGCTTTGGGAAATCATGTTGCTACAGACAGAAAGCCTCACTTCCCTGGGGGTTAGGCCAGAACTAAGAACCAGGCGGGAACTTGGACAGGCATGGAGTAGACATCTTTTCAAGTTCACAGTTCCTTCCCACCACATGCTGGCCACACAAAACAAGAACAGCAATTGGTATCGGCACTTTTCCAGTCATGGTTACTGATGTGATCCTTTTTGCCTTGAACGAAACCTGGTAGGTAATTCAGATATAATTTTTCGTATTTAAAAGATTAGAGGAATAAGACCCATGAGGTTCAAGAAATCTGCTCAAGGTCACTTGGCTCCGGAAGTTGCAGAACTTGAACAAAAGTACGAGAGCTAAGGCTCTTTCTTCTATGCCACAAGGTTACTCTTTCAAACTAAAACTGTCCCTAAAGAGGCAGCTGCCGCCAAGCAGGTCCGCAAGCGCCGAGAGAACTCCTTATGCTGGCGGGTAATTTGGGCTTATCGCTGTGTGATAAGTTGCCATAACTGGCCTAATGCATCTATAGCAGAGGCTGCCAACTGGTAGCCTCAGGACTGGATCTGATGAGTGTGTTTTATTCAGCCACATAGTGGGGTTGTTCTTTAGTTACCTACATTTAAAATTCAAGAAATTTCACCTGACAATCTGGATGAAAACTCAGAGGCCTCCCCCTACCCTCAGCTCTGTGTCCTTGTGATGACCGTCAGCTGGAGGTGCAGCAGCTTCCCTTTCCAATATTTGCTTACTTACAGGCCCTATGGCCATTAGAATGTTGCTCCCCTGCTTTGTAGATGATGGGCCCTTGTTCCCAAGACCACCAGACACAGAGGTGTGGCAGAACAGGACAGAGGGATTATAGAGAAAGAGGGAGAAACACCAAGAAGAACATCTTCTGAAGTCAGGGATAAGAACCTCCGCTAAAAATAAAAGCAAGCTTCTGCAACAGAGGGAAATTGCAAACATAAATTTCCTTTAACCAGCATCCAAACATTTTAATATTTATGCCTAGACTCTCCCAGGCAATTTTAATTCACATTACACTCTTCCTACAGAAAAGAAAAAGGAAGACAGGGGGTACAGAATGTGGAAAAAAATACTTAAAATGCCATCATTTAAGTGGAAATGAATCCTTTTCAAAACACTGTGTCCAGAGGAGCTGTTGCCTCGAGAGGTGGTTTGTCAGTTCTGTGCACCACTCAAAATCCGTTGAAAGCTATAAAAAGCACCTGCCGTCTTCCACTAACTCCAGATTCATTTTCTCCGGAGTTGGATTCTAATGTGGCCCCTTTGCAGCAGAAGCAGAGCTGGGGGCGACAGCTGAGGAACTGCTCAGGCCTGTGACAGGCAAACTTGTTATATTACATTTCAAAGCCACACACTGTTATAAAGAGAGGCAAAGCCATCCAGAGATGCAGCATCTCAAACCCAACTTTGTCAGGCCTGGCTGGCAGCAGGGGGGAGAATACTGATGCAGAAATAGCCAAGCACACTTTTCAAGTTCTTCAGAGTTCAATAGGTCAGGTTGGTTCTTTCTTTCAGCAAATTCACCTCATATTGGCTGCGGAGTTGGCTGGCTGGGTTTTGTATGGGGGATGGGGATTAAGTTCTCTCCATCCCTCATACAAAACTCCCCAACCCCCACACAAAAACCCTCAAGTCAGCCCACTCTCCAAATGCAGGTTTACCATTTTCTCCCTGCAAGGAGCCGTCCACCATCTCTCCAACCCTCCCCACCCTTGCTTTCCTCCCAACTGCTGGAGTCTTTGGTCTTTTTTTTTTGAGACGGAGTCTCGCTCTGTCACCAGGCTGGAGTGCAGTGGCGCGACTCAACTCACTGAACCTCCACCTCCTGGGTTCAAGCGATTCTCCTGCCTCAGCCTTCCAAGTAGCTGGGATTATAGACATGCACCACCACGCCCAGCTAATTTTTGTATTTTTAGTAGAGACGGGGTTTCACCATGTTGGCCAGGATGGTCTTGATCTCCTGACCTCGTGATCTGCCTGCCTCGGCCTCCCAAAGTGCTGGGATTACAGGCATGAGCCACCGCACCTGGCCATCTTTGGTCTTTTTAACACATGATCTACTGCCTGTCCTTTTTACATGTGGAGCTTTGTGACTTGCAGCTACACAGGCTGATCTCTGAGGGCAGGGACAAGGCCTCCTGTTTCTCTTTGTAAACACACATGGCGTAGGTGTGCAGTGGGAATAACCATCCCTACGCAGTAGCCAGACTGGAGAGGAGGCTCAGGGCCCTAGTGTGGGAAGAAACAGCAGAACTCGGACCTAGGGGACCATGTGGCTGGAAGGATGGCAGCTCAGTGGCCAATGGCAGAGCCTTCCCAAGCCCTTGGCACAGCCTGAGGAGAGGCAGTACTCAAGAATGACTGAGCCTAAGTTTCTGCCAGCCTGGTAGGATAGGGACTCAGATTTACAGAAAATGAGACACGATACACCTCTGAGTTTATGACCTGAAACTCCCATCAGCCTAAAATCCAGCTGAAAGGATGACAGAGGAAACAAAGAAAGGAAGTGGAGATTTCGGCCTTAGTGCAGAGGAGGGAGGCATTGAGAACACACAGGAAGGAGGCTGTGACACAGGCTCCAGGAGCAAGGAGTGGGGCACAGCTGAGTCCCAGATCTGAGCCTGGTGGTACATGTGCTTACAAAACCACAGTGCCTATTCGGACATAACTTACGTATTGATTTCAGCATGGACCTGGACCCCTATTGTCAGTCCCCCAGGACAAACCACTAAAACCCATCTGGAAGCCCCAAGGGAAGTAGGGTGCCTTCTGAGCAAAGTCTCAGCCTGTATGAGTCCATTTTCACACTGCTATAAAGAGCTGCCTGAGACTGGGTAATTTATAAAGAAAAGAGATTTAATTGACTCACAGTTCCGCATGCCTGGGGAGGCCTCAGGAAACTTACAATCATGGCGGAAGGGAAAGTAGGCACGTCTTACATGGGTGGCAGGTGAGAGAGAGCATGTGATGGAGGAACTGTCAAACACTTATAAGACCATCAGGTCTCATGAGAACTCACTCACTATCGCAAGAACAGCATGGGGGAAACCACCCCCATGATCCAATCGCCTACCACCAGGTCCCTCCCTTGACACATGGAGGTTACGGGGATTACAATTCGAGATGAGATTTGGGTGGGGACCCAGAACCAAACCATATCACAGCCCCAGGGGAAGATACTTGGGTACAAAACCTTGTGGTGTCACACCGCAAGTGGCCGTCTCCCACAAAAGCTCCAGGATGTGAACCAAGCTTCCCAAACCTCCTTCACCAGCAAGCAGGGTGTTTCACACATGGTTGAATGCAGAATGAATGTGTCAATGCATCAGTGACGCCCACATCTACCACCCATTCATTAAAGAAATATTTATTCAGCACCAGTTGCCTCATGCCACATGCACTGCACATGCACATGTTCCAGCACAAGGGACACAGCAGTGAACGAGGCAGACCTGGACAGACATGGTCCTTGCCTTCATGGAACTCGCCCTCCAGTTGAGGGAAAAGGCCACCAAAAACTAACAAATGGATTATTTCAGGTAGGGGCCAGGGCAATTAAAGAAAATTAAAGCAAGATGAGAGAGAAAAAGTTTGGGAAGAGGCTGGGCATGGTGGCTCACACCTGTGATCCCAACACTTTGGGAAGCTAGGAGGAGTTCCAGACCAGCCTGGGTAACATAGTGTTATCTCACTTCTACAAAAAAAAAAAAATTTTTTTAATTAACCAGGCATGGTGGCATGTACCCTTAGTCTTAGCTACTCAGGAGGCTGAAGTGAGAAGATTGCTTGAGCCCGGGAGTTTGAGGCTGTAGTGAACCAGGGACACACCACTGCACTCCAGCCTGGGCAACAGAGCAAGACCCTGGCACAAATTTTTAAAAGTTGGAAGAAAAATGTATCTTGGTGGTCAGAAAAGACCACCTGCAGGATGGGTGGCATGTGAGCAGAGACATTTGTGAAGATCTGGGGGAGGACTATTCCAAGCAGAGGGAAGAGCAGAAATGAAACCCCTAAGGCAGGGGTGGGTATGGCAGGAACAGCAAGGGGGCCAGGGTGGCCCAGGTGGGGAGGGGCTGTAGGAGGTGGCTCACGGTGGCTGGCGGTGCCACTCACTCACCACAAGTGTCCTCACAGCAGGTGCTGTCTGTTACTCTTCTTTTATCCCCTGAACGTAGCCCAGGAGGGATATGCAGAGGAAGGTTGTAGCTTGACTGCTCCCACCCCTCATCTGAGCCTCTAGCACCACAAAGTCCCCACAAATCCTGCTGATAAGAGACAGCCCACAGAGCGCCCATCCTTAAATGAGATAAAATGGAGTGTTTTCCAACCTAGAACTTTCTGAACATCCCCATCAGGGCCCAACATTTATGTTTGATATCAGCTCAAAGGAAATTTTCTCTTAAAGCATTAGTTACATCTGTTCTGCTATTTTTGCATCTAGGGGAGCAGGAAGCCCAAAAAAAAAGCCTTCCTTTAAAGAAAGATTCCGGAGGTTTCTTCCCCTCCTGCTTGAGTCATTGAAGTGATGCTGAACTCCCCAGATGGAGACAGAAAGCGGGTAGAGAGATGAGAGAAAAATGCTACCAAGGTCATGAATCAAGCCCTTGTGATTGGCCGGAGGTACTGTCTGTGCCTTGGCTAGAGACTGAGGGACTAGACACAGAAAGAGCAATAAGGCAAAGACAGGCCGGGCACAGTGGCTCACGCCTGTAATTCCAACACTTTGGGAGGCCAAGGCAGGCGGATCATTTGAGGTCAGGAATTTGAGACCAGCCTGACCAACACGGTGAAACCCCGTCTCTACCAAAAAAACACAAAAATTAGCTGGGTGTGGTGGCAGTCTCCTGTAATCCCAGCTACTCAGGAGGCTGAGGCAGAAGAATCACTTGAACCTGGGAGGCGGAGGTTGCAATAAGCCGAGATCACACCACCACACTCCAGCCTGGGTGACAGAGCAAGTCTCTGTCTCAAAAATAATAATAATAATAATAATAATAATAATGGAAAGATGAGGACAGAGGTCAAGGTCCATCCATCAGCCCCAGTGTCCTCCTGTTGTGTCCCCTCCACTCCTTCCCTGAGCTGCTGCCAGTCACACCCGATCACCTCCCTTGAGGCCATTGCGCAGCCACAGCCTCTCTTCCCCCTGCAGACTGCACTGCAGGTGAGGGATGGCTCTGAAATGCAGAGGTGACCTTGTTGCTGTCTGTTAAAAACCCTTCAAAGGCTCCACCCTCTCCTAGGGACAGAGCCCAAGTGCCTTTTGCAGCCCAGTCCTCATCACCTCCCCATCACCACCCAACTCCTGCACTCAGTCCAGCTGAGCTGGCATTCCCAGAAGCCTGTGACTGTGCCCAGGGCAAGAGGTACATTTGCAGGGCCCAGGGTACACACCACATGTGTTTGTGAGACAAAAGTTTCTGGAAACAGTGATCTTTACTACGTACTGTGTGCCCTGATATTTTCAATTCCATCCATTCTATTTGTTTTTTAAAGCAGGTCATGACATGGTAAATCAGTTTCATGACTCACTAACAAACTACGAACTCCAGTTTTTAAAACCACATACTAAATGAATTTGTGCAGTCCCTCTGAATCTTTTCCTCTTGCCCCTCTGAGATTTCATACACAACACTTTCTGGTGGGATTCACTTTCTCTTCCCCATTCCCCCTTTGGCTAATTCAGTTGTTTTCCATCTTAGCTGCACATGAGAATCACAAGCATGCCTTAAAATTTTACCAATGACTGGACCCTATCCAACCCACCCCTCAACCCCCACTCCGAGATCCTGATTTAATTGGTCAAGGTGGTCAAGGTGGAGCCCTGACTCCCAGGTGGTTCCTCGTGGGCAGCCAAGGTTGAGAAGCACTTGGCCTTACCTTCAAAATTTATCTGCAACATTCCCTCCAGGAAACTTCCTCTCTCACCCCTGATACACACATGTGCGCGCGCACATGCACACACACACGCACACTCTCCCACCCCTGACACACAAATATGTATGCGCACACGCGCATACACACACACACACACACACACACGAGTCCAGTTTTGATGACCCTCCCACAAGTTCCTAACCCTCCCTGGTCCAGGCTCTGTAGCTCCCACCACATTTTATTGTGTTTGGCATTCTGTCTCTCTCTCCTCTAAGTGGTGAACGGCTTGAAGGCAGAGATGTGTCACATCTTATCTCTGTAAACCCACCATGTTTAAGGCACCAAAGGTGCTCAGTAAATATTTGCTGCAAGACCTGTGAGGCAGGTCTTATTTTACAAACAAGAAAATTGACATCCAGAAGGTTAAGTAAGTTAGCCAATGCTGTACAGCTAGAAGTTTACAATGGGATTAGAACTCAGATCTGCCCAGTTCTGGGGTCAGAGCCTACTAACCAGCACGGGAGCCTCCTTTAATACCCTCAACAGACCAGAGTCACAGTGAGTCCACAGACCCAACCCAAGCTGCTCCAGTCCTTAAGGATGAAGGTCCCAAGAAAGCCATCAGCTTTGCCAGCAGAACTGTTTTTCCCCTGGCTCTTTTCTGGCTCTGGGTTCACACAGGCAGCCCCGCCCCCATGCAAAGGACTTGGTCCTCATCCTCTTGCATTTTCACTCTGCTCTCTCCCAACCCAGATGCTCCAACCCAGCTCCCATACTCCTCATGCTGGTTGGACATTTCCAAATGGACATTCTCTCAACAATATGATTCATCCCAAACTCAGTCTCTTCCTGCTCTCATTCCCAAATAGTCTCACATATCTCTCTCTCTCTTTTAATCCTTCCAATTATCTAAGTTCAAAATATCCCAACCCTGACTTTTCTGCCTGGCCCCCTCCTCCTTACTCCCCTGTGCCATCCTTCTAGGCACCTGGGCTCCTCTATTGCTATTCCCCACACCCTACCCATCGACCCTTCAGCCCACGGCCCTCCCATGCCATTCCCAGGGCCAGCCTGCTCCCAGTTCATCACCACCACTCCCTGGACTGAACAGCAGTCTCCAGTACATCTCCCTGCTTCCAGGCTCCCTGCACCCATCGACACCCCCAAACAGGATGCCTGACAAATCTTCCAAAGCCCAACTCTGGCCAGGTCCCACCTTTATTCAAAATCCTCCAGTGAGCCCACACTAACCCACATTGGTAAATAAAACCCAAGTGTCAAAGTCCACTAGTGTGAGCTGGTTGTAAGGGATCTTTCAAGCCATATGCCACCATGGCTCTGTGACATGTGCCTGCACTCCCAGCTGATGGGTCTGTCAGGCATGCCATTTCTCAGACTTGCCTCCTGCTCTACCCTGGTCCAGGCACCATTGTCATCCAGGAGAAGGGCTCAAGGGAAATAACAACATCAGCAGGACCATCCTCACAAGCCAAATGATACAGGCATTAAGCCATTGCTGCCCATGTTAATTCCATGTCATCAAGTCATAAGTTGGGTTCATTCATGAGCTAACAGCAGGAAAAGATTCTGTGGCCTCCCTTGTCCCTAGGAAGACTCATAACCAGAGCGGAAGTGGGAAGTCACCACCACATTTTCTGATCTACACCAAGTTTCCTAGAGGAAGGACAGGTAGGTAATGGAGTTTCCTACTCCTTTGGGCCCATGGGAGGCCCAAGGGCCATGGGAGTACAGAACCCTTGTCATATTAACTGTGAAAAGAAAGTGGGGAAAGGTTTCTAGTGGAGTCTTGGGGAGGCAGGTGAGGGTAAGGCAGCACAAAATTGTGGGAGTGGGGAAAGCTGGCAGCCTTGGAGATGACACCAGGTCATGGTGTCCCTGTGGGCTATAGAGGATGGAGTTTCTGGTCCCTGTTATGCCCTCAAGTGACTTACATTTTCATAAGGGAAGGAAGTTATTCCAGAGTAATTCTGGAGTAATTAAGGCTCAGAACTCCAGGGGAACATTCATTAGAAGCACCTTCCCTTGAGCAGGGCTTTCTTTCCTCCTTAAACCTGAGAAGGCTGGGGCCTTCCTTCCCTCTACCATCCCACCACACATGAGGAATCCATCCCTAGATGTGCCATCCCATGACCAGACCTCTTCAATTCAATGCTTGGGGGTCCCTAAGTCAACCCCTCCCCACCCCATACCCTGTCCCTGTTTCAAGTCTGATCCTCCCTTGCACATTGAGCTGATTAGGGCTCCTACTTTGGCATTCCAAATGCCTAATTGGGAATAATTACAACTCTTAATTACACTTCAGTCATTACGTACCAACACCACAGCTGCTTTTAAGTTTTATATTTCATTAAAGCAATGTTTTCAAGAGCCCATTTAAAAAGGTGGAAAAACTACTGAATAATCATTTATAATTTAAAAGTAAATAAGAGCAAATTATGATCATGTTTGTGAAACAAAACACTCTATCCAATCCAGTTAGTTATTAACCTAAAAATCTTTCTGAGTCACCTGGAGCTTTAGGTTCATGTAGTAAGCTCGGTGACTCTGACTCTAAAATTCCAGGCTTCATTTCCAGTGGTAAAATGCTAGAGCCCAAAGCTATAGAGTTTCCAAGAAAGGATGGCAACAACAAAAAAATGTGGTCAGGGCAGAAGGTCAGCTATCCCAAAGCAAGACGCCCAAAGACAATAATAACAATTTCTTGTATCGATACAGCACTTCCCATCTTAGAATGTATATTCAGGTGTATTTGCGCATAGGTCCAAGCCTCATTTTTTTGATGGCTCTTAACCTTTTAAAGGTGTAGTCATGAAAATAATTTTCCCCAGAAAAATGCACATTCATCAACCATACATAAGATTTTTCACATAATTTTAAGAGGTTCACAAATTCTTACACAAGGTCATCCATGAATTTCTTAGGATTTGTGATTTACAAAGTTCTCAATGTTCATTGTTTTTTCTAGTAAATGATGAAAGCATGGAGGCACCTGCAAATTATATGTACTGTGAAATTTCTAGGCATGATTCTTTACTATTCATTCTATAGACATTGACTGAGTGCCTACTCTGTTCCAGGCATTGGGCTTGTTGCCAGAAGAGAGTAAAGATGTGGTGATGAATCAAACAGGGTCCCTTAGGGAAATCCCTTAAGTGGGAGAGGCAAGGGAAGGATGTGGGTTATGCTGAGGAGGAAGGAAGAGGAAGTACTAGAAGAATTTTGGTCCCTGGGATGCTGCCAAGCTGGGGCTGGCCTCCCTATAAAAGCTGCAGGAGGAATGGAAAGGCAGGGAAGTGTCCTGGCACCAAACACACAACAATGATATTAACAGCAAGACCCGAGTCCCATACAAGTAATTCCAACCCCTTGAAAGCAAGCTCATAAGCTTAACCCAGCAGCCAGGGAATGTGATCCATTCATCCATTAATTTCCAGGGGTGTGCTGAGTGTCTTCTGAAGACCCTACACACTCAGCATAGGAACGAGAATTCGTGACAGAGATATTTGCTGTAAGAAAGGCAAAGACTAAGTACAAAGGATGTAGCTAATTCCATAGGTGGTGTAGTAGTCTGTTCTCATGCTGCTAATAAAAACACACCTGAGACTGAGTAATTTATAAAGAAAAAAAGGTTAATGGATTCACAGTTCAACACGGCTGGGGAGGCCTCATAATCATGGCAGAAGGTAAAGGAGGAGCAAAGGCACGTCTTACGTGGTGGCAGGCAAGACAGTGTGTGGAGGGAACTGCAATTTATAAAACCATCAGATCTCATGAGACTTATTCTCTATCACAAGAACAGCAAGGGAAAGACCCACCCCCATGATTCAATTACCTCCCACTGGGTCCCTCCCATGACACATGGGGATTATGGGAGCTACAATTCAAGATGAGATTTGGGTGGGGACACAGCCTAACTGTATCAGGTGGTTTATTGCAATGACTGCTCCTATGTGACATTCTAGTGCCCTAATTCTGAGCTTGGCTTCTGATGTTTACAACCTGTTATTTTGCAAAGCAAACATTTGTTTGTCTACAATATACTAACATCACTATTTTGTGAAAGACATTTCCTTATTATCTAAGAATAAAAATAAAGGACAGTTTCATAATGAAGGCCACTCCTCACCAGAAGAAAAGAGTTGGCATTTCACACCACGTGTGTACCCACAACACACACAAATACACAGTTTACATTTCCTTATTTTTCTAATTTTTCTAAAGACCAGTGAAATTTTATCACAGCTTAGCACCAGTTCACAGAAGGACATTTGGAAACCACCATAAGGATTTGAAAAACAAAGCAAGAGCAAAGTATCTGCAGAGCAATTTGCCTTGCCAGGATCAAAGAGAGAAGGTTTTCAGTGGCAGAACTGTCTGGGCTGGGTGCTGAAGGATGAAAGGAGCTCGAGCTAGTGGTTTGCTGGAGTCCTGCAGACACACTGGAGTGAAGGCAGGTGGGGAGAAGCACAATAGGAAACCTCATTAGTTTTGTCTACTAACAGCCCTTAATGTCCACATCTAACTTTTGTATCTTATACATTGTCATTTCTAATATGTTCTTTGTTCTCCAAAGGTAGACTTTCCTAACTAATGGACAAAGATTTCAAGTTATTACTGGGTGGCCTTGTTCCCCAAACAGCAGTTCAGTTTTGTTAGCTTTACTATATTTGTGTGTTGTTCCTTATTTTTACAAATTCTTTAATATTAGATTATAGGGGGATAAAACCAAAGACCTATTACTAGAGGAAAAACAGCATATAAGCACTGTACAGTTTAGAAAAAGATGAAGTTTATTTGATGATACAAAAGCAGAATAGTACTTGCTGGACCTAAGCCAGTCAACTACATGTTTAATTTTGAAAAAGAACAAAAATATTTTTTAAAAATTTGACCACAGCATTTGTCTCTTCTCCCTCTGAAAATCCCACTAAAATGATAGTAAAATAATTTTTTTTTTTTTTGAGACGGAGTCTTGCTCTGTTGCCCAGGCTGGAGTGCAGTGGCACAATCTCGGCTCACTGCAAGCTCCGCCTCCCAGGTTCACGCCATTCTCCTGCCTCAGCCTCCCGAGTAGCTGGGACTACAGGTGCCCGCCACAACACCCGGCTAATTTTTTTGTATTTTTGGTAAAGACAGGTTTCACCATGTTAGCCAGGATGGTCTCGATCTCCTGACCTCATGATCCGCCCTCCTCAGACTCCCAAAGTGCTGGGATTACAGACGTCAGCCACCACACCCAGCCCGAAAGTAAAATAATTTTTAAGTATAAATAACCAAAGGAAAAGAGAGTGAGAAAGGAGATAACAATGAATGAAAAATTTCTACAAGGCCAGACGCATAACACATTACCACACTATTATCAATAATGTTTAAATGCTTAAATATGTTAAATTTTTGTGATCTTTCCTGTTCTCTGAAAACAGACTCCGTTATAACACATAAGTCTATTGTTCAACTTGGACCTATTTGATTTTCACCTGTACTTTCAGGCACATGTTCTGTACAAAGGCAAGGATTCATCTGTTAACATTTTTCTAGCACTCAGTAGCTAATGGCTCCCCAGCCCTCCGCAGTTCTGAGTCCAGGCTGGCACCTAATAGTTTCACAGTTGGCCCAGCCAGTCTGGCCCACAAGCTTACGACCCATTCATTGTTTCCTATGATAACAGCAGGCTGAGCCATGGTATTTAACAGCTGGAGCCCTTAGCAGCCCACCAGGTCAGATCAATACTCCTGTCTCTTCAGGAATCCATCGGGCCTTCAGCAGGATCTGGGAAGTTACTGGTGCCAGCTTGCTCTTCTGGCTTAATGCTGAGGACCAAGTCCTCTACCAATACCTCCTTCCTAGGAAGATAATGAAAGTGGCATTTTTCAAGTAATAATTCCATAATTGTAGTGATTAATAAACTTCCCAAAATGAATGTCATATCTCACCAAAAAGCCAGCAGCAGTTAGACCCCTACAATCTGTGAAGCCTTCTGGGGCTGGGGACCTGAATATCCATGACACCCAGACCCTCTTTCCTGGAGGTATCAGAGGCTCTCCTTCTGTCCGACGTGGACACCACGTGTGATATGATCCTGCCATTGAGTAAACATCAAGAGGGCCAGGCTTGACTTGGACAGTCTCTTCCCAAATCCAATCATGTCATAATCAGATTTAATTGAGATTAATAACCTCTCACAACTGGCTCTAGGTATTTCATCAACAGACACCCTGCTAAGAAAACTGTTTTGCCAGCCTCCAATCTGGCCAAACAAGCTCATCCCTCCTCCCTCCCCATACTGGCTCCCAGCCCATCAGACCAGCAAACCATTCAAAGACAGAAAAAAGTACCAAGGGTACTTCAGGAGTCAGAGGATGAGAGAAGCAAATACAGAACTACTACTGAGTCAGAAGCATTGAGATCCTGGCACGAGCCTCTTTGCTCTGCTCCAATAGCCCCTACTGGGTAAAGGCAGTAAAGTTCTAGAAGCATTGTGGCCATCATTGTTCCCAGGATGGGCCCGACCTAGGCTTGTTTGCACCGTAGCTAATGCTTCCCAGTTCTGGCCGCCTTGGCTGCTACACTGAACTAAGAGTCAACATCTTATTCACTTCCTCAAAGATACATGTTAAGCACCCACTATATGCCAGGCCCTGTACAGGGCACTATAATTTAGTGGTGACTAAGACAGAACAAGGTGCAGCCCATGTGAGTTTAGAGTCTAGACATGGAGAATGGCTAAGCCAATAATCTCACACATAAATATGGAAGGACACGTTTTAATAAGGGATATAAGAGTATGGGGGTTGATGACAGAGAATAGATAGGGAACCTAATGTAGATTAGGGGTCAGAGAAGGCCTCCCCAGGGCCAGCTAAAAGATGACTAGGAATTAACTGGACGTGGAGGAAAAGAACCTCCCAGTCAAAGTAACCATCTGTGCTGTGTTGCTGGAGTGGGATTATGACAAGTGGTTTGTGTAGCTGAAACAGAACAAGAACGGGGACAGCAGAGCCAGATGAAGCCACAGAGTCCACAGAGGCTGGGCCATGGTAAAGAGGCTGGGCTTTATCTGAAGCTCAGTGAGAAGGTGCTTATGTAGGACAGCTCTTTCAAAAGCTTGGAGAAGATGTGTGGGCATAAATCTTATAGCACAGCTCCTATGTTTCCCTTTTGGGAAACACTTTCCTAGAATAAAGTACATTCATTCATTCATCCAGCAAGAGTGTACAAAGGTAATAAGACAAACTCACACACCCTGGGTGGATCAGTTTTACGTGCTCAATGGTGTAAAGTTTGTCCTAAAGAACTAATGGGTGCTTCACTCCACCCAGTAATGTGGAGAAAACACACGCTCCTGCGCTCTAGGGGCTGGAGGGAAAAGGCAGGTCAACCTGTGGTTTCCACAGAGGAAAAGGCCCTTTCACACTTTTGTTCTAATCCAGTTCTTTTAACCCAGGACTTCAAATGGAAACAAAACAAGTTGAAAGGAATTGAACTTGCTCTTTGGAATGAGAATTCTGAAAATGTACCCAAGCAGTCCTTTTCCCATGAACACACACATACATTTCAATCTCGGCCTAGGGCATTCTTTGCTGAGGGGTGATACAGATAGTCAGTGCTGTAAGAGTTAAGAAGAGGGCCAGGCGTGGTGGCTCACGCCTGTAATCCCAGCACTTTAGGAAGCCGAGGTGGGCAGATCACTTGAGGTAAGGAGTTCGAGGCCAGCCTGGCCAACATGGTGAAACCCTGTCTCTACTAAAAATACAAAAATTAGCTCGGCATAGTGATGGGCCCCTGTAATCCCAGCTACTCGGGAAGTTGAGGCAGGAGAATCACTTGAACCCGGGAGGCAGAGGTTGCAGTGAGCCGAGATCGCACCACTGCACTCCAACCTGAGCGACAGAGCAAGACTCCATCTCAAAAAAAAAAAAAAAGGAAAAAGGAAAAAAAGAAAAGAGGAGGTGTGGATCAGTTAAGATTTCAGCTGGAAAGGCAAGAAATACCCCATCTAGTTTATCTCAGCCCCATTAACTCATACTCTGCACAGAAGCTATTCAAAGAGGCACTTTACAGAGAATCATAGCTGAACACTTCAAAAAACTTCAACACTGAAGATGCTTTTTGATGGGGTTAGAAGGTAATAGCTTTAGTCCCAAGAGTCTGCATTGGCACCAACAGTTGATACTAAGTCTTTAAGGTGACCCAACTCTTGGGAACAGCTTTTCAAAAAAAATTGGAAATGGGACCCTACCTTATCCATTGCAACATGAATGCTCTGCCTATTACCCAAACTGCCAGGTATGAAAGGAGAGAACATGAGATGGCAGTCCCAGTGAAAGCTGCAATTACCCACGGCTCCAGCTCACCTTTGTGCTTCCAGTCTCGGCTGCTTTTCATCACATGTTTTTCAAAAGCCACTGAAACTCAAGAGCTGGGCTGGGTTCCTGCCTGTTGCCAGACCTCTCTTTCCTAAGCCTCCTGGGGAGGCCAGAGGCCCCAAATTCTGGTCCTATCTCACTCCTCTTACCGATGAAACTGGGTGGGGAGTCCAAAGCCTCACCAAAGTTTCCTTTGGAAAGTCAGATCCCGGAGCCTCTCTCTTCAGAGTGTGGGGTTAGAGCAGGTAAAGAAGTGTGAACAAAGGGGCTATAATGAAGCTTGTGATTCCAGAGTTCTCAGAAGCTTAAAAATATACACGAGCAAACAATGCAACTCATGATACAAACTCAAATTGTTTCCTCGTCTGTTCCCACTGCCTTTGCCTGAATTTAGGGACTCACCTCCTGCCTTCTGAACTTTCCTGGCAGCGTCCCTGCCTCTTGCCTCTTCAATCCAGCTCCCAGATTGAGAGCACACCTCTTTTTTTTTTTTTTTTTTTTTTTTTGAGACGGAGTCTTTCTCTGTCGCCTAGGCTGGAGTGCAGTGGTGCGATATCAGCTCACTGCAGCCTCTGCCTCCCAGGTTCAAGCAATTTTCCTAGTTCAGCCTCCCAAGTAGCTGGGACTACAGGCATGCGACATGCCTGACTAATTTTTGTATTTTTAGTAGAGACAGGGTTTCGCCATCCTGGCCAAGCTGGCCTTGAACTCCTGACCTCAGATGATCCGCCCACCTCAGCCTCCCACAGTCCTGGGATTACAAGCGTGAGCCACTGTGCCCGGCCTGGGAGCACACTTCTATCAGTGGCTTTTCTCTAACTCAGTCCTGACCTGTCACTCCTACATTTAACACTCTTCGGTGACCACCAACTGCCTGTTAGAGAGAGTCCAAGCAAGCTCCCTAAGTAGCATACATGGCTTTTTGTGATCCGTCGCCTGTAACCGCCACTGCTTCATTTCCTCCCCTCTCTTCTCCTTCCCCAAAATGCACATCCTTCCCACCCAGCAGAAATGCACCACCAGGGACAATCCCCAGAATGTGCCCTAGGGTTTGCATGCCTGTGTCTTTGCACACCCTATTCTCTCTGCCTGGCATGCTTTCTCCAACTGCATCATCCAGTCATAAAACTTCTCTTGAAAAACTCACTTCATGTTCCCTTCTTTTGGAAGCCTTCTCTGATGACTGACCTCTTCCTCTATTGCCCAATAGGGCTTGTAACACCAAATGGCAATTGTTGGTTTACAGGTCTGTCTTCCCCACTAGACTGAGTTCCGTAAAACACAGATTAAAATTTCATCCTTCCCCAGGCCTTACCCGATACCTAGAATGAAAGCATATTTACATAGTCCACAGTTAGGTATAACCATTCCCATTTTATAGATGAGAAAACTGGGGCTTAAAGAGAAAGAGTCACAATGCCAGTTGGCAGTACATTTGGAACTAGAAATGAGTTTTCTCAACTCCTAATTCAGAGTGTTTTATACTAGGACTTCCTTCCCACATGGGTCAGGACACCTATCTCTACAGAAAATCACATTGTCAACTTTTCGTCCTACTCAGCCAGAATTATATGACACAAAGGTCTCTGAGGTCAGGGTGTCAACACCAAAACACAGAGCACCTCCTTGGCATGCCATGTAACCTCATTGCCTTTTTCTCCCCTTTCCAGGGGGCTCACAGGCTCCCTGGCAGCAGCTTTGCTCCAGAGACCTAAACTCACCCAGGCTTCTGAGGGTCTATGGAAGACATCACTCTAAGCACTATTTTCCAAGGACTAGAAAGGTGCCCTAGTTGAGTTGCCTTGGCCCTCTGTCCAAGGGAGAGGTTCTGCGCAGGGGGCTGAGAACGTCTGTATCACTCACATTATCTTAACCTCCCAGAGTCATAAGCAGGGAAGGCCATCAGGAGGAAGCCTTTAATTACCTGCAGATGATCCCAATTAAGCAGCACTGCCTCCCCAATTAGCAGTCCCTTTCATTGAAAATCATTAGGCTTAATTTCATTTCCCAGGAAACACCTTAATCAAGCAAGCTCTGTCCCCAACTCCTGAGGCAGCCAGACTCCCACTGACGTCAGCCTGACCCCGTCTGGCCTGGATGATGATGCTAAATTGAGCTCTGGGTCAATTTCCCAATTAAACCCATCCCTTTAATTACACTGTTTTCTAACATGTAGCCAGACCAATGGTCGGTGTTCCTTAAATTACTTACTAAAGGTAGAGCATGTTCAAAGAAGGCCCATCCCTAAAGGGGATAAATCTGTAAGCACACTCCAAAAAGGTACCTCTTATAAAAAGTAAGTCTGAAACACCATAGCATGACAGCCACAAAGCACAGCCTGTGTTCAAAATGCAAGGCAGGAAAGCTGCTGGTGCCTTCACTGTCAAAGCGGGAGGAGGTCCAGATTTCTTCTGCCCCTTTTTTCCTTCACTATGCCCCAAAAAGGTGAAAATTCAGGGAGAGAATCTTAGCATGCAAACCCTGCACCACCTTCTGGGGATTGTCACTGATGGTGTGTTTCTGTTCGGTGGGAAGAGTTCTTTCCAAGGTGCAGATGCCCATAGGCAGCCATTTACGTTCTCAGCCTTTGAATCCTAAACCTTTCACTCACAAGGTGAGGGAGAGTGACTGCAGGAAGAAGAAAATTCAGAGTTGTGCCACCCGGACCACTGTCAATGGAGTTGTAGCCTATTACATGTCAGCACTAAAGCCAACTGCTAACCATCAGATTTAGAATTACTGTAGAGAACCTCCTTCTTGTGTCCAGCTCTCTTATTCCAAATTCAGAGCGCCCATTCAGGGTTCAGGGTAAACCAAGGAGTCCGTTTCCCCTGTCAACAACCAGCCTGAGATCCTTCACACTGCTATGTTCCCAAAGTGGTTTTCCTCCCCATCCCAGCAAGGCTCGCCCTCGGCTGGGCTGGCTCTTTTCTTCCTTTTGCTTGATTCTCAGCAGACTTACACCTCCAGGAAACAGGAAAGGAAGGAAGAAAAGTACAAGATGGAATTGGTTCAATCACAATTTAGAATCCCTGTAAACTTATCCACTAAAAGCCTACAAATACATCTTAATTTTCACACTGAAATAGGCTATGAAGTTCAAATCAAATTCTGTTTCCTTTAACTTTTTTCATATCCATGTTAATCACATTCCTGTGAAACTGAAGAGAGAGAAGTGCCCCTCCCCTTGATACTAAATTTAATATGGAGATGATTAGAAGTACATTTGTCATTGCTGCCTGGAGAGCTTCATGCATTGGCCCTCCCCAAATGAGATTAACACCTAACCATTCCCTGCTGCTCCCCAAGTCCTCACTGCTATGCCAGGCCTCTGCAATAATCACCTTCTATTGATTTTTCCCGAACTATTTATTTTTTAAACTTTATAGTCAGCTCACCTTAATTCATTCATATTCAGCTTTCAGTGAAAAACCTCAAACATTGGGAGACTCTGATCCTGTCCCCTCTGGTTGAGATATATATATCTCATATATATCTCATATATATATATACCTCATATATATATCTCATATATATATGTCTGAAGTCAATTGTTTTCTATTGACTTTTACCATTTCTTCCCTCTCTTTCCCAAAGACAAAACTATTTAGATCTGATCAGGCATCTGGCCTGTTAGATGAGCTGCCCTTTCTCCTTTATAGAAATCCTGATTGAAAATGTGGCTGCTCTGACAGTGGTCTAGAAACATTTCCCAGGAGCAAGCCACAATTTGTCACTGCATTAAGTTTCAAAGCCTTTTGGTTGGGGAAAATAGGATTCTTCAAATTTTCCTTAACAAAGTACCAAGTCACTCCTGAGAGTCCAGATAACCAGTGCCCCAAGCCTTGCAACCCACACTGCTTGGGTCTCGTCCTAGCTTTAGGGAGTAAGCCAGGTAAAAAGCTTAGTGATAATACCAGACGTGGCCATACTACTACTACCACTACTACTACTAGTAATAGCTAACATTTGAGTCTTTATTGTGTTCCAGAAATGTGAAAATGCTCTCCCTACAATTGTCTCACCTATACAATAGATATTATCCACAATTTACAGGAAAGGAAACTGAAATTTAGAAAAGTCAAGTAATTTCCTCAAGAACACACAGCTAGTGAGTGATTGTGCCCAGGATTAAAACCCAGTTTGTTCTATTGCCAAGTTGTCTGATACCTCAGAGTAGGTAAAGGAAGAATTAATATTGAGCTGAGATTAGCATCTATTATATAATAACCCTCTATTTCTGCTTGGCTTAGATAAGTGCAAATTAATTCAATTTAGATCTGTCCCTGTACTCAGGTTCTGACATCCAGGTGAATTAATTCCCTCTGAGTCTTAGTTTTCTCATCCATGCAATGAAGACATTGGACTGACTGATACCATGGGAAACTCCCAGCTCTTACAGTGTGGGATTCTAGATAAATGTGATATAGACAGAACTATGGACAGACATTTACAGCTAGAGAAGCCCTGGAGATGATCTAATCTAGATGCGTCAAATGCACAGCATACATGCTGCCTCTTCCCTCTGCTGTGCCCATGGTAGACGTCACTAATGGATCACCATCTTCTTTCTTGACGAATCCAGTCATAACTTCAGAATTCTTTCCAATTCTATGCTAAGTAACTGAATGAGACAACTGCACATAAAATAACCCTAGTTGCCATTCCAATTGTTAACCAACCTGCTCAATTTAAAAATGAGGAAACTGAGACACAGAGAGGGTAAGGGATTCAATAAACATCTATTGAGCGATTGATATGTGCCAGATCTTGTGTTAAATTCTGAGAAAGAGATGAATAATAATAGTCTTACCCTCTAACAACTTTCAGTTTAGTGAGCGATGTAGGCTGTTAAATAAGCAGTTACAATACTGTGTAATGAGTATTATTTGACCACCTGGGAAATAATCTAACCTGGACTGATTCACAGAAAGCTCCCTACAAGGAGTAGCACTTAAGCTGAGACTTGAATGGGAATAGAATTTTGTCAAATGAATACAGAGTGAGAAGGTCATTCTAAACAGAGAAAAGAGTCCAACAGCTCAAGAGAGCTCAGACTACTTAAAGAGTTGTAAGTTACTAAGGATGGCTGGAGCCTTAGAGCATAAAATGCAATGAGTTTGTGAATGTTGGGCAGGAAGGAGATCAGCAGGAGCCAGCCCATGAAGGGCCACACATACCATGCTACAGAGGCCATTCTTCATGCTGAGGGTGGTCAGAAGACATGGCTGGAAATTCCTTGACATTTCTCCCACTGAGAGGTCGTGTCTATATCCCCTCTCCTTGAAACTCAGCAGGCTTGTAACTGCTTCAACCAACAGAGTAGTATGGAAATGGTGCTACACGACTTCTGAGGCTAGGCCATAAAACACCATGCAGCTTATACTTTGTTCCCTAGAGCTCACACCTGTGGAGCCATGAGCCACCATGTAAAAAGACCAACCACCCTAAGACCACCATGCTGCAGGGGCCACATGTATGAGCTCTAGCTGACAGCCCCAGCTGAGGCTAGCCTTCTGTCCTTCCCCACAAAGTGCCATATTTGTGAGTGAAGCTCATTACGAGCTGGATACCACTAACTGACCTCTGTTGATGCCCCATGGAACAGAATAATCACCCAGCTGAGCCTTGCCTGAATTCCTAACCCACAAATTATAAAATATAATAAAATGGTTGTTTTAAGGCACTGAGTTTTAGGGTCTTTTCTTATGTAGCAATAGATAACCAGAAAAGAAAACGAACATTGAAGGTTTTTAGGAAGGAAGATGACATGATTAGATTTAGTCTGGAAGGACTACTTAGGTTGCTGTGTGCAGAATGGATTGGGAAGTGGGAAGAATGGAGCAGAACAACTCTTTGGGCTACTGCAGTTGTGCAGATAGGTGATGGCCAGGACAGTGGCAGTAAAGCAAAGAGAAATGTTGACCTGATTAGAGATATATGTAGAGAGTAGAGGCAATAAAATGCAGTGACTGACTGATGGGTATATGAGAGAGAGAGGAAAGTCAAGAAAATTCCCAGTTTTCTGGCCCAGGTAATTGGGTGGATGGTGGTACCATGGGCTGAGATGGGCACATGGAGAGGGAGATGAGTTTCTTTTTGATGTGTTAGGTGAGATAGTGCAGGATGGGGTAGGCAACAGCTAGGGAATTCAGGAGGTCCATCTGGGCTGGAGACCCGGGTCTGAGAGCCATCCACTAAGGGATGGTGATCCATGAGAGGATAGAATGACCAGGGATCTCACTGGGAGGAATGAGAAGAGGGAAACAGGGCAGAAAACCATAGGGAGTGGCCAGGCTGAGAATGAGCAGGGAAAGAGCACACTCTGGTCCCTGAAGTTGCTCTTGGGTGATTCACTCTAAATTGCTTACTACCTTCCTTCTTCTGTCTCCTGTACCCTAGAAACTGTGGGGCTTTGAACATGGCAAACACTGAGGCTAAGGAAACTGTGAGACTAGACTCTCTTCCACTGTCACTCATCAGACTTGCATAAGCCACTCCATGCCAATTTCTTTAATTTTTAAATGCACTGTTTTATTCTCCTCTCTCCATTCCCTCCAGCCTGATTGTTTTCTTTTAAAATGTTCGTCATATCTCTCTCATTTCATTTTCTTTCATCTGCAACCTGCTATTAAGGTTGTTTTCCCCACAGCTATTTTGACACCAAAGCAGCTTAATCTGTTCTCCTAATTAGCTTGTGATACATACACAGAGTCCAACATCTCCTGTACAATAGCATTCTCTCCAGTCGTCTCCGTGGCTCTCCACCTCCCTCTTTCTTCCCTGCTGTTTCATGGGCCCTCCAGCCAGACCTTTCTCTCCATGTTTCCAAAGGCAGAAAAGCAGAGAAACTGCAGGGATGTGTTCTTACCCTCAGAAGTAATATATCTGTTGCAGGTGGCTGATCTGAGGATATACAATGTCACCAAGAACATGAGCTTTAGACTCTAGCAGACTGGAATTAAAACTACTAGTTTAGCTACTTGCCAGCCACATGGCCCTAGGCAAATAATAAACATTTTTGAGCTTCTGTTTTTTCATCTGTAAAATGAAGATGATATCAATACATAACTCAAAGGATTAAAAGAGAGAACTGTGTTAAGCTCCCAGCACTGAGTATGGCACAAGGGAAGCACTCAATAGCTAATGGCTATTAATACATTATGCTAAGGAAGCATCTTATTACATTTGAGCTTTGGGGTTTGGTGCAAGGGTTGTTCTTGAGATGAGAGAACCAGATGCTTTCCGAACTGGTACTGAGTAGCTTCCATGACCAGCTGCAGTTTCAGGAACCATGTTCACTGCCTGGAAATGTGTTGTGGTGTCTTCAGGCATGCCTTCACCCTCAGAGTGCTAAAAGCTGTCAGTGTCCTTCACATAGACCCTTGGTCCACTTTAGGTTCCAAAATTGCCATTTTGTTGTGGTATTTCAGAGATGAGTAGATGAAAATGGGCATCAGCAGCCATCCAGTCCAAAAATCAACCCTTACATGTGGGGAAAATAAATCATTCAGTTCAATGAAACACCCGATCTACCTCATATTCCAGACCAGTTCTTTATCCTAAGTCCCTCCTACTCAGCCTCCAGGATGTCAGTGCATTAAATTGGTCAGCAAATATTTAATGTGCAAGGAAACACGGCAGGCAATGGGAGTAACAATAATCAATCAAGTGGGCAAAAATATCTGATCTTGTGGAACTTACATTCTAGTCTGGAAAGATAGACCACCAACAAATGAATGAGTGGTATAGAGAAAAATAAAGCAGATTCAGGCAGAGAGGGAGTGAGAGAAAGAGTCTTTCAGTTTATGTAGAGACATCAGAGAAGGCCTTGTTCACAAGGGCTTTGCGCAGAGGCCGGGGGAGCATGAAGGAGTGTTATCTGGGGAAGAGTGTTTCCAGGAAAAGGAAGGCAAAAAAAGAAAGACCCCAGGTGGAGATGCGGTTGCAGACCAGCAAGGAAATTAGAGTGTGCAGTGGTATTATCAAAAGTGAAAGTGTAAAAAAGGTCAGAGACATAGTAGAAGACCAGATCAGGTAGGAACTTGTGAACCATGGCAGCAAGTAGGGCTCTAACTGTGGAAAGATAGGCAGTCAGTGTGGACCATGACTTAAGTTTTTCAAGTACCACTCTGGATGCTCTACTGAAAATGTACTGCACAGGTAGCAGGAAAAAGCAGGGAGGTCAGTTAGAAGGCTCCTACATTATTATTATTCCAGGAGAGAGAGGATGGTGACTTGGACCAGGAGACGGCAGTGGAGGTGAGAAAGGGGAAACTCAGACCTCACTTGCTACAGGAAGCCTCATCCTCTCTCCTCCCCTGTGTTTCCACCACCCTAGCACTTTCACCTGTATTTTAAGTGTCTTCTACCTCCACTGATTCTGAGCTCCTTGAAGCAAGGACCATATTTCATGCATCTCTATCACCTCGGAACTTAACCCGCTGCTTAGTGCATGGAACACAGTCCTAATAAAATGAACAAATAATTGTTATCCTCTTAACATGCCAGGTACCATAGGGATGAACATGAGTGGCCTGTGGCCCTAGAGAATGTAGCACTGGAAATTTACGCGATCCAAGAGTGACTCTGAAGTCTATGGTTTGTCATTTTGCTGAGTCACAAATTTGAATTATTTGCTTGAAGACTTGTCCGTAAGGAAAAGAGACCTCCTTGGCGACTGAGCCCCAGTGACTACCCAGAAATACACACCTCAATCCAACTTAGTTTTTCTCTCCTTTATTCTTAGTGGTATTTTGCCAGGGGGTTGTTTAGTGGATTCACATATTTCAAGTTCCACAAAGATCTCCCACCTGAAAACCAAGAATCAATTGCAAGATGCAGTCTCTACCTTCATCAGGCTCATATTTTAGTTGGGAGGCACACACTACAATAAAATATAAGTGCAATAATAAGACGGAAAATATGGAAAGAAGACAAAAAGGATATTTAATATATGGAAATAATTAATGTATTATACCATAACAACAGAATTAAAAAACAAACACTATATGATTATCTCAATAGATGCAGAAAACGCATTTGGCAACATCCAACAGCCTTTCATGATTAAAATAAAAATGTTCAACAAATTATGAATGGAAGGGAAAATCCTCAAAATGCTAAAGGGCATCTCCAAAAAACCCACAGCTAGCATCCTACTTAAAGGTACAAGAACTATATGCTTTCTCCCTAAGACCAGAAACAACAAAAGGGTATCCGGTTTTGCCACTTTTATTCAACATTGTATCAGATGTCCTAGACAGAGCAATAAGGAAAGAAAGTGAATTAAAAGACATCCAGATTGTAAAGGAAGAACTAAAACTATATTCGCAGATGATATGATCTTAAATATAGAAAATCCCAAGGAACCCACTAAAAAAAATCTAGAAATGATAAATGAGTTCTGTAAGGTTGCAGAATATAAAATCAAAATAAAAATTAATTGTATTTCTACACATTAGCAATGAACAATCCAAAAGTGAAATTACAAACAAAATTCCATTTAAAATACCATCAAAAAGAATAAAATATTTAGGAATAAACTTAACAAAAGAAGTACAAAACTTATACTCCAAAAACTATAAATCATTGTTGGAAGAAGTCAAGATCTAAATAAATGAAAAGACATTCCCAGTTCATAGAACAGGAGACTTTATGTTGTTAAGATGGCAAGACTGACACAAATTGATCTACAATTTCAGTGCAATTTTTATCAAACTTCCAGATGGCTTCTTTTTAGAAATTGACAACATGATCTTAAAATTCATATATAAGAGACCCAGAATAGTCAAAACCTCTTGAAAAAAAGGAATGAAATTGGAGGATTCACACTTCTTGATTTCAAAACATACTACAAAGCTACAGTAATTGTGATCATGTATTGCTGGCATAAGGATAGACATATATAGATCAATAGAATAGAATTGAGTCTAAAAATAAATCCATATGTTTATGATCAATTAGTTTTCAACAAGGATCTGTGACAACTCAATGGGGAAAGAATAATATTTTCAACAAATAGTGTTGGGTCAACCGAATGGCCAATGCAAAAGAATGAATTTGGAGTCTTATATCACATCATATGCAAAAAATAACTCGAAATGGATCAAATATCTAAATGTGAGAGCCAAGACTATAAAATTCTTATAAGAAAACATAGGGGTAAATCTTCATGACATTGGATTAGGCAATGGATTCTTAGATATGACACCAAACATGCAAGAAATAAAAGAAGAAAAGTTAGGCTAAGCACAGTGGCTCATGCCTGTGATCCCAGGACTTTGGAAGGCCAAGGAGGGAGGATCACTTAAACCCAGGAGTTCAAGACCAGCCCAGGCAACATGGCGAGATGCCATCTCTACAAAAAATTTAAAATTTAGCCAGGCATGGTGGTGCATGCCTGTAGTCCCAGCCACTTGGGAGGCTGAGACAGGAAGACTGCTTGAGCCCAGGAGGTCAAGGCTGCAGTGAGCCATGATCGTGCCACTGCACTCCAGCCTGAGCTACAGAGCAAGACCCTGTCTCAAAAAAAAAAAAAAAAATAGGCATTGGGCTTCTTCAAACAGGTTTTTAATTCAGAGGACACTATCAAGAAAGTGAGAGACAACCCATGGAATGGGAGAAAATATTTGCAAACTGTATCTGATGGGAAACTTATATCCAAAATACATAAAAACACATTTAATAATTTTTAAGAAACCAAGTAACTCAGTCAAAATGGGCAAAAAATTCGGAATAGACATTTTTCCAAAGAAGATGCCAGTCAGCGCATTTAAAAAGAGGCTCAGCATTGTTAATCATCAGGTAAATGCAAACTGAAATCACCATGGGATATAATTTTATACCCAGTTGAATAGCTATAATCAAAAAGTCAGATAATAACAAGGTTGGTGAGGATGTGAAGAAATAAAAACCCTCATAAGTTTCTGGTGGGAATGTAAGATGGTGCAACCACTATGGAAAACCATCTAGAAGATTTTCAAAAAGTTAAATGTATGGTTACCGATCCAGCAATTCTACTCCTAGGTATACACCCAATAGAAATGAAAACGTGTGTCCATACAAAAACTTTTACATGAATATTTATAGCAGCATGGCCAAATAGCAGGGGGAAAAAAAACCTATATGCCCATCAACTGATGAATGGATAAACAAAATGTGGTATATCCTTAAAATGGAATAGTATTCAATCATTAAAAGGAAGGAAGTACTGATACATCCAAACATGGATGAATCTTAAAGACATTATGCTAAGTGAAAGAAGCTGCTCATAAGACATTATGCTAAGTGAAAGAAGCTGCTCATAAAAAAGCACATATTATATAATTTTATTCATATTAAATGTCCAGAACAGGCAAATATATAAAGACGGAAAGTAGACTGGTGGTTGTTTAGGGTTAGGTGAGGTGAGAAATTGGGATATGATAGCTAAAGGGCATGAGGTTTCTTTGTTAGGTGATTAAAAGCTCTAAAATTAATTGCCATGATGGTTTTACAACTCTGGACATACTAAGAAACCATCTAATTGTATGCTTTAAAAATTGTATGGTATGTGAATTATACCCCAATAAAATCTATTACAAAAACAAAGAGACAAGGGAGTAGAGTGAAAAAAATCCAACATGTTTAACCAGAGTTCCAAAAGTAGGAGAGAAGAGAAAATGAGTCAGAGGCAAAGTTTGGAGAGGATTTTCCAGAACATATAAAAGATACCAGTCCATAGATTCAGGAAGCCCAACAAATCCCAAGAAGAATACAATTTTTAAAAAATCGCCTTAAAATGTGATATTGTGAAAGTACAGAACACCAAAGATAAAGGGAAAAAAAACATAAAAGCACTCAGAGAAATATGACAAAGGGGAATGAGTTCAACAGACAGCTGACTTAGCAACAAGGGAAGCCTGAGCATGGTGGAATTATATGTAAAATATTCTGAAATAAAATTCTACCAATCTAGATATGGAAAAAATAAAGACAAATGAAAACTGGATAATTCAATTCTAGTAGAATCAGTTGAGAGGGAGCTTTTTAGAGGAATAGTTACTATAATTTTTGTGTGTGGTGAAAGAAGAGCTTTAGCACTGGAACCGCAGGACCTGAGTTTGCATCCTGCCCATTACTACTGGAGAAAATAAGAGTTGGGCAAGTCACAGAACTTCTTTGTACATCAGTTTTCTTCATCTGTAACACAGGAATGTCTGTCTACTTACAGAACAGGGCTGGTACAGAGCTTGAATAGAATCACATATCCTAAAAGTCTTTGAAATCTGTAAAGAATGGGGCAACTTGATGTGTACTGATATAAAATTATCTCTAAGACATTTTGTTAATTGAAAAAAAGTTGCATTATAGTGTATACAGTAGGCTATTACTTGTGTACAAAGAGGGAGAAATATGGTAGGTGTATACTTTTATGTGCATAGCGCATTTTAGGATTCATGAAAAATTTATAACTACAGTTACCTCTGGGTAGGAGAAGTAGATGGCTGCAAACAGGAAAGAGAGAGCTACGTGAAATTTTTCATAATAACATTTAAAAATATAAAACCATAAAAGTGCTAGACAAAGTATATGGCAATACGTATTTTTATAATTTTATGACTTTCATAATCTTAAAGTCAAAGCCTTTTTAAAATGACACAAAACCAAGATATAAAAGAACAAATTTAACAAATTCAAATAGCCAAAATTAAATGTTCCTGCATGACAATAAAAACATCACAACATCTTTTGCACATTTTAAGTTTTATATTATGTAATTGCATGTACCACATACCACAAAATAAATAAAATCATATTTGAATACTTTTGAATCTCTGATGTTACATGAACCTCATAAGATCTCTGTCCCTCTCTACATTACTATTAATTCCAGGACCAGATCCTGTGAGCAGCAAAGGATCTCAACCTTCACTCCTCAACAGAGGGCCTCCCCTAATCGTGGCTATTTGGGAAAATGTGCTCTACCCTATTGAATTATCCCTTACTTCTAGGTGATGTTCCTGATACTTAGATTATTACTCTCCTAGCTCTGTGACATCCTGTAAACTAAATAAGCTAATGGCAGCAAAATAGTGGCAGCCAATTTGCATGTCATTTGCATGTCCTTTGATACTCTATTCCTGTGAGAATAAAATGTACCCCAGTTTCTCATTCATAACTCCTATAAATGCCCAGATGTCTCCATCTCAGGCAGGCTGACCAAGACCCCTAGGCAAACCACTCACTAGTCTCCACTGAGGAATACACATCCCCAACTCTGGCCCCAAAACTTCCAATCAAAGTCAACTCTGGCTTTTTCTTCCTTTTTAATCTTACCAGCTGTCACAAGATCCTCATTCCCTGCTAAAAGCTAGCAACTTTCTGACACAAATTTTGTCTGGAGTTGTTAGGCTCCTAGGAATAAAACATTTTCTTTCCTAGAACAACAAGGGACATATTAGTCCACTTTCAGCTCTGTAGCTTCTAAATGAGTATATAAACTTTTTCTACAGGTTTCAATCTTGCCCTAAGGTGATGCCATTAAATGCATTTTAATTAAACAGAATGGTGCATCTGGAGAAGCAAGCGTGTGTGTGGCACTATCCATGGTTCTGGTCCTGATTGCCAACCACTCCTAACCTGAGAGATCAATGACAACTGAGCAACCTCTTCCAAGAATTGTAAATATAAGAGAAAGGCAGTGGCAGGAGAGAAGGAAAGCAGGAAAAAGTGGAGGAGGAGAAGAGAGAGAGAGAAAAAAAGGCTATTTCAAAAGCAGAGCACTGAAAGATCAATTAGCAAAATGAAAAAGAAGGCTTCTGTTTTATTTTTCAAACAACTATAGTTACTGAGAAGCCACAACCAACCACAACTGAAATATGAACTACAAAACTGCTGAAGGAAAGTAAAAAGTTTATCAAGGATACTGAGATTTGTTGGTGTTGATACAAGCAAATGAGTTCCTAGGGCTGGATGAGAACAGCAGGTAGGTCAAGATGATAAGATTGAGTTGTACCAGTGTTTTTATGATTTTTCTTTTATATCTTGCTGCAAATTAGGACTTATGTGTCACAATTGACATAGCTTCTTTCAGGCTTTTGTAAAAGTCCTCTCACACCTCCAACAGCTAAATTATTTTTCTCTTTGAGAGATTGAGGAGCACTCCCTTCCTTGTCCCCTCCTCTGCTCATCCTTTCCTGGGGTCAGCACTGACAGCATACACTGCCCAGAGTCACTCAGTCCTGCAGCTGCTGAACGTTGACAAATTGCCAGTTCTTTTGGCAGATAACAATTCTTCATAGCTTATTTTCAAAACACTTGAACTCTATAATGTATGCTCACTCTGCTACAAAGAATTACAGAAAATTGATACACTCCTCAATCCCAAGAAGCAGAATTATTGTTCTTGGACTGGTTGTTTACGTGCAGTCTGGGCTTCAGGGCACATGAGGAGAAACTGCAAAACTGAGGGCAACGTTCAAGGGGCTTGGAGTGTGAGATGGCTGAGAACTGCTCGGAGCCTGCTAGGAACTTTGCTGCAAAGTAATCACAGGCACTGGCATAGAGGTGTCACTGCTAGAAATCAAGGCCATCTGGAGTGTTCTGCATGGGAGAGAATTCTATTCAGTTCGCTTTAGTGGCCCTTTTTATTCTCAGTAGAATTTCTCAGTATTCCAGAATGTCAGAGCTAAAATAGCACTTAAGTCCATTTTTTCCAAGCATGTTTTCCATTTACAAGCAAACAACAACAAAAACAAACCCTGAAACACAGAGAAGTTGGGTGACTTCCACAGTCACAGAATTAGAAGGAGATAATTGAGGCTGAAATCCAAGTCTCTGCTCCCAGTCCAAGGCTTATTCATTACACGATGATCACTCCAGCCCTGCTTCTCACTGTCCATGTGTCCCTGAGTAAGCTAATTGATTACTTCCTCTGTGCCCAGATTCTCTCATCTATTAAAAAGGAACACAATTAGCACCTCTCTTTTTGGGTTCATATCAGGATCAAATGAGGTAATTTATGCGAAGTGCTTAGCGCAGTGTCTGGCTCATAGTATTCAATAAATGTGAATTCTCATTATTATTACTAATGTTGTCACTAATTTCCATCTTACCTATGAAGAAACTAGGTATTAGAGCTTCAAGAAGACTTGGCAAGAGAACAAGATTCTAAAATAATTGCTTTTGAATTCTAAACCCTGACTTGTTGTAGATACTGAGATTAGTTCTCTCAGGAACATGCTTCTTAGGACACACATATATTGAAGCCAGCAAGATTGTACCTCAGACACCCCCAATGCCCCAGGTAGTGAGCTGAAAATGCCCCAACAGTCAGGAAGAAAACTGACCTTGAATTGTTCTTCACTCCCAGGTTCTTGATCCCCAGAACCAATGCTGGGCAATGAAGCCATCAGCAGACTGAAATCCTATATTTTGTAATCTGACCTGGCTGTGGCTTTAATTGCTCAAAATCCAAATTTCTGTTCATCCTCTGACCTTACTGATGAAGCACAACAAATGTTTGAGGATTAATAAACATATTAATGAGAAAAAAGAAATGAATTTACTAAGGATGCCTGGAAGATAAAAGAATAAATGTCGTTAGAGGGAAAATATTAAAAGATGTGATTAACTGTACATGAGAAAGACACAATTACCATTGCTGTTTTCAAAAAAAAAATCTCATCACATGCATCAGATCAAATTGTCCCTTTTTTCCTGTAAATAAACCAGAGATTTGACTCTGTAATGGAATTCAACCCTGAATCTTGTGAATCAGGATCGGATTGTAATGCTCTCATCCAGTAAGTCTGGGATTATTTCCAGCCAGTTCAGCAGCTGCTCACTCTTGGTTATATAGATCATCACCAGAAGCAACACATAGGAAAGAAGCCCCAGCTTTCATACAAATCAGGAAAAAGGGAAAAGAAAGGGGAAGATAACTTGCAGGTGGGAATCAATTAGACCGGCTCATGGCCTTTACATACTTGTAGACTCACTCAAAGAACCAGAGCAAACTCCAACTCATACTCCCATGCACAGCTCAATCCTGAAGACCTCGTTCCTCTAGCAGAAAAATCCATGTTACGGCATGGGAGAGACAACATAGATAAGCAGAAAGGGTGGTGTCTTCCACTTTCTAGGCATTTTAGACATTGCAGGCCGTTTAGTGTACATGATTTTACCCAAGCTCTGTACCAGCCCTGTGAGGGAAGGGAGTCAATGTTCTCCAGTTAGATGTGGAAGCCAAGTTCCCAAGAAGTCCTGCGATTTGTCCAATTTGAGGATATTTTTCCCCAGTAGTACCAAGGCAAGGATTCAAATTTAGGTTTTGTGGTTCGAGGGCTAAAGTTGTTCATTATGCACATACAAAAATGATATTGATACAAAAATTAGCCAGGCGTGGTGGTGTGTGCCTGTGGTCCCAGCTACTCAGGAGGCTGAGGCAAGAGAATCGCTTGAACCCGGGAAGCAAAGCCTACAATGAGCCAAGATCGCCCCACTGCACTCCAGCCTGGGTGAGAGAGCGAGACTCCATCTCAAAAAATAAAATAAAATAAAATAATAATAAAAATAAATTATATTGGAAATCCCTGCAGAAATCTCCCTGTCACCTCAATTCAGTAAGAGAAACCTAGCAGAATGTGAGAGTGGCATGCACAGAGAAAGGGAATGAAATTGCCCAAGCACCTGCTACAAGCCAAGCACTGCATACGCCAAATCCTCACACCAGCCTGCAAAGGAGGTGTTCATGTCCCTAGTTTACAGATCAGGAAACTGAGTCACAGCAAAGCAGAATGGCTTGCTTGGGTTTCAGTTTCCTCATGTATGAAATTGCAGGATTGAACTTGATGATCCCTCACATCCCATTTACCTCTAGGAATCTGTGATTTCAAGAAATGCAAAGAAGCTGCCTCCACCACGCAGTGGAGGAGACCCATGTTCACCTTTACGCCACCCCCATCAGCTCGCTTGCTGTTGTGCGGAGCCAACCCCCGTGTCTGAAGCCCTCCCAGACCAAGGAGAGGTGTCTTCTGAGAAGCAAGAAACCTAATGGAAGTTTCTTTTGTCTCTCTCCAAATAAAATATGCCACAGATCTGAGCACACAGCTCAGACCCACTAGCCCGTGGATTCCCATGGAAATGCGGCTCCCAGCCAAGCAGCCCCATATGCTGAGTGGGAGGCCCCCATACACACAACCAGAACAAACTTCCTGAGAGCCCCACAGGGCCACCAGATTTCTGTGTGCCTCTCCACAGCCCACCTGCCTCAGCCCTCCACTCCTCCCAGCAGGAACCCACAGTACCCACACTGCAGAGAGGATTTATGGAAGTGTCGGCCTGACCAATGTTAATTTCCCTTTCCTGACATTAATAACAGCAGCAGCAGCTACCATCTGTGCACCTTACCACGTGCCAAGCACTGTCCTCAGTGCTTTCTATGGCATGCCTCTTTCAGTCCTCTCCACAACGCCATGCTCTGTGCACTATTATTATCCCTGTTTTACAGATGAGAAAACTGAGGATAAGAGGTTAAATAACTGGCCTAATCTCACACCGCTAGTAAGTGATGGATTCAGGAGTCACATCCAGGTTTTTCTGACCTGACAGCTTACACTCATAACGACTCCCCCCAGGGCCTGGCACTGTGCCTGGTGCTCACCAAGGGCATGACGAAAAGCCAGTATGTCCATATGGCAGGAGGACATGGAACTCTTCAATGGAAGAGTGGTGGATCACACTGAGCTCCGGGAGGATACTCACACGTGCCTGCGACCATGCTGCAAGAAAAGCAGGGAGGCCTGCACACAACACTGGGAAATGTAGCACGACCCTTGCTGAGGATCAGAAATGAATAGGGATGTGGGGTGGGTAGCAGTCCACTGAGCATCTTCTTTCCTGAGTGTCAATTTACTATACAGTCAAAATTTACAAGGTTCAAAACATACAAGGGAATCATCTCCAGAGAAAGTCCTAAAAGGTAGGCTCAATGTATAGAAAAAAGAGAAACTTCCATTCATTCACTCAGCAAACAATCTTGAGCACCTACTGTACACCAGTCTCTATGCAGGACATTCTCCTGGCGCGCACAGTCTGTTGGGGTAAGACCCTGCATAGGGCAACTTCAAAATATATGTCTTTAATGACTGTGATGGATGCCATGAAGGAAAAGCAAATTGTGAGCGTATTTGATGAAGAAATTTGATGGGGTCATGCCAGGCCTAACTGAAGACATTTAAGCAGAAACATGAAAGGTGAGTAGGAGTTCATGGAGCCAAGCGAGAGTGTGAGTGAGAAAGCATCACAGGGCGGAGGAAGAGCATGGGCAAAGCCCTGAAATCTGAGTGCCGGAGGAAGGCTGAGGTGGCAGATGGAAGGTTGTTGCAAGGTGGGTAGGAGGAGATAGGCCTGACAGACACAGGACCTGAGCACACACAGCTCTGGGGGCTGTGTTTAGGGTGTTTTATTAAGTGTCAGGCACCGTGGCAAGTCACTAAGCTGGTGAGAGACAGGAGCAGTTTTCCATTTTGGAAAGGTCACACTGGCTGTTGTGCAGGGGAAGGATGAGGGCTGTGGGAAGCTGGATGCAGAGAGACGAGTTATGAGGCTAATGCTTTCATCCAGGTGGGAGTGGAGGGTGGCCTGGAGAGGATGGTAGATTGAGGTGGTGGTGAGCTATGCACTAAGTCTGGTCACATTTTTGGTGGGAATTGGGAAGGGGGAGTAGCAAATAGGATAGAGAAGAGCTGGAGCCCAACACCTTCTCATCTAGACCCTGCATAGCTCCAGGGGCAATGACCCAACATTGAGTTCTAGGAATGATGTTCCTGAGATCTCAGCCCCTCCAAACACCACTCCCCTATACTTGGAAAAAGCCAAGGGCAGCTCTGGGTGCCTGCTTCCCCAGCTTTCTCCCCAGTGTGGGCCCCTTCCCCACTGACAGCTAAGTGGCTGTCCTCAACCAGAGCTCCCTGGGGCAGGGGGAAGGAGATGGCACCCCTGAGAGGAAAACAGGTGAAAATAAACCTCCCTCCCTTGGTAGAGGGGAAAAGATGTATGTCATCAAAGTGCTTCACAAAAGGGAGAAACAAGATATCAAGAGACAGGGAAATCCAGCCCAAACCCAGCCCAAATCCCAAACAAATACTTTCTTTCTCTTTTTTTCTCTCTTTTTTTTTTGTTGTTGTTGTTCTTTAACTTATACTTTAGAATCAGGGGGTGCATTGCAGGTTTGTTACAAATGCATGATGCTGAGGTTTGGAGTATGAGGTTTGGAGTATGAATGAACCCGTCACACAGACAGTGAGCATAGAACCCAGTGGGTAGTTTTTCCACCCTTGCCCCCCACCCCCTCTCTTGTATTCCCCAGTGTCTATTGTTCCCATCTTTAGGGAGGCATGAAATCAACCCAGGTGCCCATCAGTGGTGGATTGGATAAAGAAAATATATTATATATACACCATGGAATACTATGTGGCCATAAGAAAGAATGAAATCACGTCCTTTGCAGCAACATGGACACAGCTGGAAACCATTATCCTAAGTGAACTAACGCACAAACAAAAAACCAAATACCATATGTTCTCACTTATAAGTGGGAAATAAATGCTTTCTAATTAAATAAAAATCCTGATATTGTCAGAAATATAAATCCAGTCATTTCTAAGTGCCATCGTTTATCTCATCTCAAACCGACTTTTCTAGGGAGCATCCACAAGCACATTTACCCTTATCAAATGCTTGAATTCAGAAAAGAAGAGGCAGCAATAACTCTACCTATGGGAGGTGTAATGCCCGGTGGAGCCAACAGCTAAGGATGAGCCCTCATGGCAGCCCCCAGCCCTCCATAAGCGCACCTCCACTCATGCTTCACAGAGCAGCCCCCTGTTATCTCACCCCCACATCCACCCCTGGGCTACTAATGATGATAACAACTATAATTTATTGAGCAGCTATTGAAAGCCAGACCAACATTTCAAATAAGCCTTGTACACCAGATGAAGGATCTGAGACTCAGAAAGGTGAAGCAACTCATGAATGACTTAGTTAGGACTCAAACCCCAGGTCTATCTGACTTCTGAGCCACACCCTAACCACTTGGCTGAGCCTTCTACTGGGCCCCCTGGGCCATCTCTCAGGTACTGTTGGCTACATCAGCTGAGGGGGGTGGAGGGATGAAGGAAGGGCCGACAGTTCCCTCTTCAGCAATGAGAATGAGAATGATGGTCCTTACTTCTATCCCCTCGCAGACAGCAAGCCTCCTGTTGCCTGCTGGGCTGAAAAACAGAGAGAAACAACTGCAGAGCTAAAGGCCAAGGGTTCAGGTCCTGGGCCCCCTGAGGCCATTGGAGTGCAGCTCTCAGAAGGGGAATACCATGAGAACCCCAAATCCAGGACTAAGGCTGACGGCTCTCCCTTCCCCTCTCCACCTATCTCTACAGCTGACTTCATTACCCTCCACTTCAAGCCTTTGGAGGGAAGGCCTACCCTGGCATGGTCTCACTGACCCCTAGGTTCCTCTAAGGCACAGAAAGGCAGTGGAGCACCATGGTTAAGAGCAAGGTCCTGGAGTCAAACCACCAGGATTACAGCCTTAAGAATCTTAAGAAAAGCACTTCCCCTGAGTCTGAGTTTTCCCATCTGTGACGTGGGAATCACTGCATGAGGTTAATGTAGGAGATAATGCATGTAAAACCTGGCACCCAGCAGGCTGTGTCAGCTGGCCTCACACCTTCCACCCTGGAAGATGGTCCATCCATCTGGGAAAACGAAGTTGACAATGTCAGCCCTGCCAAGAGACCTTTCTGGGGGCAGCTGTACCCAAGTCCACATGCAAGATGGGGCTAAGCACCATCCCTCCACCTGACCAGCACGGGAGCCTCAGGCCTTTAGGATCACCCTCTCTATGCAACAGATGTGGAAATAGAGTCTCAGAAAGGTGAAGTGGCTTACCCAAGGCTACACAGTCAGTGAGGACTGGTCCAGGAATCAAGCCCTGATCCAGTACATACGTCATTGTTTCACACCCTCTGTTTGTGTCTTTCTATATGGAGCATGCCAATGAGTACTTTGTCATTCAGTTATGAAGTCCATATCTTGGGCCAGAAACTATGCTAGGCTCTGTCCTCAAAGATCTCACAGTCTTCTAGGGATAGATAAGCATGCCATAATGAACAGATGATTGCATTTGAGGGTAGAGGTACCTCACCAAGGGTCTGCACAAGGTCCCTTAGGGACACAAAGGAGGTAGCAATCAACCCTGCTAGGGAAGGAGGGTCAAAAGCAGAGGCTGCCTGGAAGGGGGGCTGCCTGAGCCAGGTAAACAAATGTGTCTGGGAAGGGCATTCCAAACCCAGGAATTTGAGGTCTACAACTGGAGTGACCACCTATGTCTTATGTTCCTGCCTCTATGGGTCTGTGGGGTGCCCTGGTCTACTCTTCTAGGATTCCCCCTGATTAATCCACAGCAGCAGTCCCCAGCTCTTTCCTCAGGCCACCTAATACTCACCTGACCAGGAGGCACAAGTTTCCACAAAGTGCCTACCCTCCAAGAGGCCACAAAGGTCTGGGATTGTTCAGCTCCTGACACTGGCTCTAGAAGCCAATGAGGCTCAAGCAGCCTTGGCCTCAGCCTCATTTGGAACCCTCCCTCACCTTGTATTCCCCTCCAGGGCTGCTTCTGGGCTGGGAGCTGGGGACCATGGTGCCACCTGTCCTGGTGATATCAGATTGAGCCCTACCACTTACCCCTAAGGGGCCTTCTTCTCCAGATCCCAGCTTATCTGGCTACTTTACTATTATCGACAACTACTATGATGATTTTGTAATGCTTCCTAGATTCCAGGCCACAGCAAAATTAAAATGAATATTCTGCCCAGGATCTGCATCTCACAATAACACATTACCCCAGAAAGATGGTGGAGTCAATCTCCTTCCTAACCTTCCTTGACCGAAATCTTCAGCTCTTCCTAGGCTGTTAATATTTTCCTTTGGAGAAATAAAAGATCCTAAATGATTCTACTCTGGAAAGCACAGCTATTTCAGGATTATTTCAGGGACCAAATGTCTCTGTGGTAACAAGAGACTTTCTTCCCCTTCAAATGTGGGCCTGTGATAATGATTAAAACAATAGACAGGCTAGCTACTTTCCAGCAATCTGCGAAGACTGCAGCAATATACCCCAAAGTGTCTCCAGAGAAAAAAGAGTGAGATTAAATAATTTGAAGATAATTTCTTCTGTGAAAAGAATAATGTTGCCATCAAAATGAAAACTCTTGTAATAAAACCAAATTATGCTGAGACTTTGGGAGCACTCTGTCTCTCTCCTACCATTTCGAGGCAGCGCTTCTACAAAAACAGTGCTGGAATTGTCAGCACAGGGTTTGTACGAGAGGCAGATAGTAAGGCAGATGGCCCCGCTGCCAGTCCCATAGACAGTGTGCTCCAACGGGATGGAACACATGGGCCCAGGTCTAATATTACATGCTAATCAAGCCAGCAAGAAAAAAACAGCAATTTGCTCCAGGGCCTAGGTCTAATATTATGTGCTAATATTAAGTCCCAAGGTCTAACATTAACAGAAAGAGCCTGGTCAACACCTAAGAAGTCAAAACCAACCTCTCTCAGGGGCCTCAAGAGAATCAGATCACCAGGATCATGAGAAAGAGCAGCACTTCTTTCTCTTCCCCAGCAGGGTCCAGTTAGGTGGGGTGAAGCTTTCCCATTTGGTTTGGTGTCTGCACATGGAATAGACCCAGAGGCAAATCTATGTGTGTTGGATCCCAGAGGGCTGAAGGCAGAGAAAGGCAGGAGGTGGAACTTGCAGGGGAAGGAGAGAGACAGCTGACAGGATGCCTCCAGAACCAAATTCTGCCAGGCCAGGGATTTGGGCAAATCATCACCAAGGTTCCTCCAAAGAAAATTACATTTCTGTCCCAGCACAACATGCGAAAAGGCTGGAGATATTTTTTCTTTATATTTAAGGATATATTTGAGATAGTCCGACCTAAAACACAGGGACACATTACAGTGATTTTGGGAGCAACATGAGGTGATGCCTCTGCGTCCAAAGCAGTTGAAACCAAAGTACAGCTATTGGCACCCAAGGGCCAGACCCTCAGGTAAAATGTTTCCATGAATAGTAAGACACTGCAGACACAGAAAACAAACAGGAATGCTCAGTGTGGGTTCTAAACCAAAAATCAGGAACACAGACTCCCTGGCTTGCAGGATTTGGGTTGTGATGGGCAGCTTCTAACCAGGCAGTGAGTAGCACTTACTACCTGATATTTAATAATTTATCTGAGCCTCAAAAGGGATAGGGGAAGGGGGTGTTGGTCTTTGCAACTAGCCAAACAGAGAGCAGTGAGAAAAGATGCAGAGTATGACCCGAAGCTTCAGTATGACCCGGCACCAAAAGGATGCAGCCCCAAAGAGAAGTCTCTTTCCTCACATGCCAGCTCCTCACTCTCCAGCAGCTGCAGGCTTCCGTGTGTACCTGACTTTCTCCCCACTCTGCATGTGACTCCTAGAGGCAGGTCTTAGTCATCAAGGGATACGCAGAGCCCGGTGGGTAAACAATGAATAAATCTCTCAGTCTAAGGCCTGAAGCTGGTGAGGTTAGTGACTTTGCAGATCCCAGCTCTCCCATGCCCATTCCTCCCCTGCTCTGCTGAGCTCCCTGCCTCTTTCAAATTCTGCTCTCCAGAAGGGACATTTGCTTACTTCTCAGGCAAATTTATCCGCTCCAGGACTCCTGCGTTTTAAGCTGCGTGCCTGGGATGAAATATGTTGTTCCTACCTAAGACATGCCTAGCCTTTGCAGACTAGCAGAGGCGGGCAGCAGGTGGGGGGGGCGTGGAGGGTGCCGAAGAGAGATTGGGATTGAGATGGAAAAGCATTTGATTTAGTGCAAGTAAAACGTAGGGAGAAAGCAGGAAAAAGGCAGAGGAGCCTATAAGCCCCAAAACAAAGAGCATCACATCCCCTGAGGGAGAGACCAAGGAGAGGATTAATCAAGGTTTTGATGCCACACAGACCTGGATTCCAATCCTACCTCCGTTTTTTACTAGCATGCAATTTTGGACAAGTTACTTGACCATTCTGAGCCATTTCATCATGAGCACTATGGGGATGCTAATGCCAGGTGCTCAGGACTGCTATGAAGAGTAAGTGAGCTGGTGCAGATAAATTATTCAGGGGAGTGCCTGGCACATGGAAGAAATTCGAGAGCTGGTAGCTGTTAAGCTATTTGTACTTCTAAATCAAACAGGGGCCTCTGGTGTGCAAGTAAGGTATTTTCCTGTGCTACAGGGCAGAACTGACTGTTAAAATCTTTGAGATCCTCTTCACAGGAAGGCAAAAAAGCTTCTAGTATGTCCCTAAGATCTGGAAATAAAGGAGGAAGACAGCTCGAGGGAGGGCACAGATGGCTTGATGTTAAGTCTGCTCACATAACACTACACAGGGTATTTTTTTTTTAATTTCCAACTTGAAAAAAATTGCAAATTTTACACTGTTACAGGGATGGGGGTTGGAGGAAAGAGCCATAACTTGTTTCTGTTGCATGTAGTTAATTTCTGCACTTTTAACAGTTGCAGCATATTCCCAGTATATAAAACTTCAAACCTCAGCCTCTGACATCTGGAACATCAGTACAATATATCATATTTGCACTAGACAGAAAAACCCAAGGGCAAGTGCTTAAAACTGAAAGGGCAAATAAGTTTCATCCCTGGTGCCAACTCCAACTGACTGGCAGGGGCAGCCTGGTGCCTTGTCTTGCAGGGGTCAGTAAGCCAGTGCCATCGTTGATTAGTGAGTGATGTGTGCCTTAGGCTCAGAATAGGGTACCAGAGGCTTCTTGATACATTTTTTTATATCAGTAGAGTCTATGCCAATTCTCCAGACACTTAGGAAAACCAGTAATAATGACCACATTCTGCTTAACAGTTGTGACAGCAAAGAGGGTGGCCTGAGGAGAAACACTGCAGTCAGGAGGAGGATGGCCCAAGCTTAGAGCCAATCAGGAGGAGATGGAAAACAGAGTTTGGACAATTGGAATATGATGAAAGTCATCTTAACAAATAGCCACTTTGATCAAGGCAGTCCTTAGAAGAAAAAACTTTTTTTTTTTTTTTTTTTTTTTGAGACAGAGTCTTACTCTGTTGCCCAGGATGGAGTGCAGTGGTGCAATCTCAGCTCACCACAACATCTGCCTCCCGGGTTCAAGCGAAAAAAATGTTTTTAATCAGCAAATGTGGCAACGGGTTTTGCCTGAGAGAATAAAGAACCATTATCTGACAAATTTCCTAACTCTTTGCCACCCTTGTGAAAAAATTAAGACCAGATGGGGATAAGGAAAAGTGAAGACAGGTCCCTGTCACCGTCCCCAAACCTTCATGAGGACTTTGGTTTAATTTCCAAATATTTGTGGGTGGGTTTTTTTCCAGATATACTGTTGCTATTGATTTCCAGTTTAATTCCACTGTGGTCAGAGAAAGCATTCAGCACAACTTCAGCTTTTTTAAATTTATTGAGACTTATTTGATGGCCCCAAATATGGTCTGTCTTGTTGTACACATATATTGTGGTAGATGGTTAAGATGGCCATTAATTCTTTACCTCCCAATGAAAGATGGAGTCTTTTTCTCCATACCTTGAGTCTGGGCTGGCCATGTGGCTTGCTTCAGCCAATGGGACAGTAGCAAATGCAACATAAACAAAGGCTCTAAAAGTGTTTGCACATTGGGACTTGACCCCAAGACTGCCATGTGAAAAAGCCTGAGTGAACCTGCTGGAAGATGAGATACCCTCTCCAATAACCGGCCCACCACCAGATATTTGAGTGATCCTACATCATCCAGCCATTAGCTGACCTGCTGGCTGAATACAGATGCATGAGCAAGCCCAGCAGAGATCAACCGAGCCACATCAGACCAAGAGAACTGCCCAGTCAATCCTCAGAATAGTGAGAAATAATCAATAGTGATTGCTTCAAGCCAGTAAGTTTTGGAGCACTTTGTTATACCACAAAAACCAACAGATATGTGAGTATATACACATGTTATACAATACACATACACACAGACCTCAATTCCCCTCTTTCTCTCCTTTTTTCTACTTTGCATAGTATATACTGTGGTTGTATACTGTGGTTATGCATAGTATACACTGTGGTTGTTAATTTCACATTTAGGCTTCAGGTTATATGATATTAAGGAAGAATTGTCTCTAAACTAGAGGAGGGATAATGCCACCTAGAGATGCAGTGACTGATGACATTTGAAGCTTTCCCATTGTGGAAGAAGGGTAAGCACGTTTTAATTTTCACAGAGGATAGCTGTAACCGGTTAGAAAGGAGCCAGTTCTTGCCATGGTTGTTTAGGAGCATGGGAAGAAGGGTGTGTACGGAAGTTGAGCAGCCACATGGGAGGAATGTGGCAAACAACGAGGACTGATAGTTCCACAAGGATTCTACCCCGCTTCTATTACCAAGAAGCTAGAAAGCTAAAAACCACATTTCCAGACACATTTGCAGCGAGGGTTTCTGACTGCAGTTTAGCTTCTGCTACTCAGATGCATTGAAGCGAAACAGAGTGGGCACTGAGGATTTGTGGAGTGGCCGTGTTCCTGGTGTAGATTGTGGCAAAGGTGGGGACAGGAGCTGTTTCCAGTTCTGCAGGTCCCTGCCTGGGGCAGAGGCAGCACACTGCTGGCACCCTAACTCGGCAGTATAGCTTTGACAGCCATGGCAGCCTAGAGTGTGTTTCTTTGCCTCCCCAACGAATTCATAAGCCATTAAATATTCTGCTATATGTCCCTCTTTCTGCAACTGAACCCTGACTAGGCAAGAACCAAGTCTACATTTACCAGATTAGACTAAAATTGAAAAGTTTCTCTTCCCACAAGCCAATAAGTGGGAAACTTGTGAGACAAATTAGAACTTTATTAGAGACTGCATTTTTCTCTGCTCATATGACTATATTTTCATGTATGCCTGCCAAATACATATTATCTCATTTAATCCTTCCAACAACCCAACAAGTTAAGAACTATTGTTACCTCCATTTGAAAGATGAGGTAGCAAACTCAGAGAGACTGTGTCCAGGGTTACGCTCAGAGCCAGGCTCATAACTAGACAGTGCACCCCCAGAGCCCTCTTCACCACTTTGCTCTTTCGCCCCCGATTTTCCCCTCCCTGCTCTCTTGACCACCACTCAAGTCCTCAGAGCCCTTTGCTTCCCCCACTGTGGAAATGTGCTTGGGCATTCACACTGAGATGGGAATAACCACTGTGGCTGTAACTTGGGCAGCAGGGGTGTTTTCATTTCACTAGCATCAACATCCTCCGTGGCAGTGAAATTGTATCTCCATCAGCCCTGACTTCAATGATTGAAATCCATAACTCTCCCCAGATCATCAACGGAATGTGTTTAGGTATGGGAACATCTGACAGGAAACTGAAATATTGATGAAGATAAGTTTATAATATTTTTGACAAATAAGATGCCTTCTGATACTAGATTTTAGTAGAAACAAGTTGTCAAAGTATAAACAAAAATTTGCATCAAAAAAAGATTAAAAATGAGGAAATGCTGTTTCTTCCGTTAATTTTTTCCTGTGGCTTGGGAGAATACTAGCGCCGAATGTTCACAGTGGAACAGCATCTGTAGTAGATGCCAATTAATCTTTCAGGGGAAACAAATCTGTGAATGAGAGAACATGAAATAGCTCAGAATCATAAGGAATGTGGCCTTCAACCTGAGATAGACACGAGTTCACATTCCTGTCCAAATCGTAGCTAGTTGCCGAGCCCCTGTGCAAGCTGTTTAACCTCTTGGAGCTTTGGTTCACTCATTTAAAGGGGGGGATAATAATGCCTGCCTCTTAGGATTGTCATGGGGATCACATGCTAAAGCGACAATCTGACTGTGGATTGTGGTGGTGTGTAACCCACATCCCCAAAGGCACTCACTCCTCTGGCCTGCTTACAGTGTCATCTGCTAATACTCACAGCTGAGCTCCTCTCCAGAAACTGCCCTCTGCCAAAGGGAGCTGCCTCACCCACAGTTATATGACCTGTGGGGTTTCAGGGTGAGGGGATGCACATTCAGTGACTGTTTTTTACTTGAGTCATCATTTCCATGCCATAAAAACGCACCCTTTAAAATTACAATTCAGTGAGTTTGGGTATATTCACAAAGTTGTGCAACTGTCATCACTATCTCCAGAACATTTTCATCACCCCAAAAAGATATCCCAGATACCCCAAGCCCATTAGCAGCCATCCCCTATCCCCTCGCCCTCAGCCCCTGGCAACCTCTAATCTACTTGCTATCTCTATGGATTTACCTATTCTGGATTTTCATATAAATGGATGCATGAACCATGTGGCCTTCTGTGTCTGACTTCTTTTACTGAGCATGTTTTCAAGGTTCCCCCATATGGCAGCATGTATCACAACTTCATTCCTTTTCACGCTAAATAATATTCCACTCTGTAAATATATGACATTTCATTCATCCATTCATCAGCTGATGAATATGTAGGGGTGTTTTTTCACTTTGGGGCTATGATGGATAATGCTGCTATGAAAAGTCATATACAAGTTTCTGCGTGGTCATGTTTTCAATTTTCTTGGGTATATACTTAGGAGTGGAATTGCTGGGTTGTATGGTAACTCTACATTTAACTTTTTGCAGAACTGCCAGTCCATGTTCCAAAGAAGGTACACCACATTATTTTCCCACTAGCGATGTATGAGGATTACAATTTCTCCATATCCTTGCCAATATTTGTTATTGTCTTTTTTATTACAGCCATCCTAGGGGGTATGAAGTGCTATCTCACTGTAGTTTTTATTTGCATTTCCCTGATGTCTAATGATGTTGAGCATCTTTTCATGTGCTTATTGGCCACTTGTATATCTTCTTTGGAAATTAAATCCTTTGCCTATTTTAATTGGGTTATTTATCTTTTAACTGTTGCATTGTAAGAATTATTTATATTTATGGATACTACACCCTTATCAGATATATGATTTGCAAATATTTTCTCCCATTCTGTGGGTTTTCTTTGTACTTTATTGATGGTATCATTTGAAGCACTGAATTTTTTAATTTTGATGAAGTCTAATTTACCTATTTTTTCTTTGGCTGCCTGGACTTTTGGTGTCAATCACTAATTTTGCAAAGATACAAAGGGTTGTCTCCCTTGTGTCAACTCAGAACAACACTGAAAGGCCATCCAATTCCAGAGCTCCCCATGGAATTTTCTGAGGCCTCTGCTGCAGCTTCTTCACCCTCTGCCCTCTCCTGCTTCCCTCACCCCTTCATGGGTGTTATTGCCAAAAGCACTAACCAGTAATATTCTGCATGAAAATCTCAGCATCTCAGTCTGTTTCTTGGGGTACCTAACCTTAGACACTTTTGATGTTCCCTCACTGACCTCAAGACAGAGGGTCACCTCCTCACCATGGTTTCAAGTCCTTTTGTGACATGGCCCCTGCCCACTCTCTGGCCGCATCTCTCTCCACATGTTCTCCTCATTCACTATGATTCAGCCACACTGAACTGTTTGTGCTTTCCCATAAAGGCCATCTCTCTAGCCACCAGGCCTCTGCACTTGGAATTCCTTCCTCCTTCCTTCCTAACACCTACATCTATCCCCTCACCTGGCTGACACCCAACATCCATCCAAAATTATGACTCAGTTTGTCATCATTTCCACCAGGACACTTGCCCTGACTCTCTCAGTGCTTCCACAGGCCCCTTCACTCCCCAACCCTTATGCTTACCATACCGTATTATAATTCCTTGTTTATGACTTTATCTCCACAATTTGACATGAACCCCAGGAGGACAGGGATCCTCTCATTTACATCCTGTCTCTAGAGCTGGCACAGAGCCTGACACTCATGAAGCACTCAAAAATATGCAGTGAATGCATGACACATGCAAAGTACAGAAGCAGCTCAGAGAAGGTGGCAACTAGCTAGGGGCTGCTTCGTGAAGGGGGTAGCCACTGCCCAGGGCTTCACAGTGGACAGGAGTCCCCCAGGCTGGCAGTGGGAGGGCTCCATGACACCACCCCAGAGTTCTGGAGCTCCCTTTGGCACCCCCGTGATGTATAGCTGGCATTACAGCAAAGCCCAATTCTCTCTTTCACCCCACCCATCTCCACCTGGGCCTCCTGGAGTCCACCTGGGGCTGGCCTGCCTGCATTCACAGGCTCCTGGTGCCTAGCAGTTTCCCAGATCCAGATAGAAAATTTCTGCTAGAAGCTGCTAGAAATCAAACTACCCTTTCTAGGACATGCATAAAGCCTCATCTGGCTGCCTAGAGATGGTTTTTTGGGCATCCTTATCTGGACTCTGCAGCAGTCGCCGGCATCAGGACAGACAGTTCCTTAGTTAATCATTCAAATAGGAGGTCTGGGTTACATTAAAATGATGGGATCTGTGGCTGGAAAATACATTTGGAATGCCCTATGAAGCCTCAGCCTTCCCCTGCACGCTCTCATCTCAGATCCAGGCTGCTGCCTGCAGGTGGAGGTGAGGCCCAGAACGAGGGAAAGGCCCGCAGGGGGCTGTTAGCTCCCCTAGAGTGCCGGCTTCCTCACCCTTGGAGTGCGCTGCCTGTGCGGACCTGTTTGTCCTGGGAGGGCCTTTTATCACCAGTGTCACACTACTAGTAATTCACAGGCAGAGATTCAAATCCACGCTGTCCGATGCAGAGCCCGTGCCCTTAACCATTATGCTCTATTGTCAAATGATGTTTTGAGACTAGATCTTCCTGTTCTCACTCTACCCTTTCCATGCTGCTTCACATCCTCCTTATGAGATGGAGGGCAAGGCCCAACCCCCTCCAGCCCAGATATTCCTCCCTCCCTACTCCATGCCAAGGCTAGAGTCAGGCCCACACCTGGGGGGCGCAGACCTGGGACAGCCCCTTGGCAGCAAGACTGTTCACATCATTTCTGTGACCTCCTTCAGCTCAGCTCAGCTGAGGACACCACTGGATGGGCTGTCATTAAATCTGAGGACATGCTGGAGGGCAAGAGGACAAGGTTGTTGGAAAAATTGCCTCCAAGAGGCCAACACCAAATCTCACCCACCTCCACCTCCCAGTTTGTGGCTCAGAAAGATTTATGGTGCTGCACAGATGGGTCATTCTTGAGATAAAGTTCATAGATCTTGCAGCTGACAGGTCTTTTCAATCAGCGCTTCAGGAAAACTTCCACAGCTGATAAATGAGCTGCCACTAAAGCCTCAGCAATGGGCTCCTAAAGGTCTCCATGGCTTAGGATTTCTCATTTATCCTGCAATAGGGACATCCACTGTTGATGCCAAATAGAGCAAGGAAGAAGGCTGGAGTGCAGTTGTGAGAGGAAGCCTTCCCTGCCCAGCCCTATTCTGGGCCCCCACTCTGCATCCCCTCAGTAGATGCCAAGTGCACAGGGAGCATCCTTAGCACTTACTGACAAGAAGCCCTGCATACAGTCAGTACCCAGCCAAAATAACCTGCAGGGCAGATGCTAGAGGATGGACCAAAAAGACCTGGACTTTTGGATCCAAGAAAGCAAAGTCCAAGCTGAGTGGTGAAGAGGAGGCCACATGGCATTTGGAGACATAAGGCTACAGGGACTTTCCACTATGGCCTCATTGGTAGTTGACCAGCTAATGTCCTTCTTTCTCCCAAGGCAAACTCTGAGTTTGTTTGGAGCAGCAGCATGCCCAAGTAAAAGTATTCATCTGCCCCAACTCACTTGCAGCTGGGGCACTATGAGAATGTAAAGGGTGCTCTATTAGGGATTTCTGAAAAGGTTTTGCTTTCCTGTCACAGGCACTCTCTTCCACCTTCCCCTCCCCTTCTTTTTCATCCTGTTGTGCAAATGTCAGAATACCTATGGAGCACCTATCTCACAACATGCTAAGGATGGAAGAACAAGAAGACAGCAGGACTTGGGCACTGGGGAGCCGCTGTGCCAGCCCTGGAAAGCCAGCCTCTGGACCTGTGGTTATGTGAGCGAAGTAGCCCACTCTTTGGTTAAGCCACTGCAGTCATTTTGCTGTCACCTGGAACCAAACACAATCCTGGGTGATAGAATCCAAGCTTGGAGAATTTCATTGACCTCCTTAACCTCTCTTGAGCTTCAGCTTCCTTATCTATATAAAGGGAATAAGATGATAATATTCATTCCCCCCAGTAAACTACCCACTATGCACAGTCACGATGCAGAGTGTTTAGCCTGTGCCACCCACGAATTGAGAAAGTGACCATTGTGTACAACAGGCAGAGACAGTGCACACAATAATACCTGCCAAGGCTACCCCACAGGACTTCTGAATCAGATGAGACCACATGGGAGATTCCTTAGTCATGTCCACACTTACACACATGCCTACCAAAGCCCACGTTCTCTGGTGTGCACAGAGTTGAAACCAAGAAGAGGCCCTACTCTAAAAGCAGGAAGTAAGCTCCTGCAACTCATGCCTTCCACCCCCTCAGAGGAAGAAGGAAAGAAAAAGGGATTTCATCACACTGTGCTAAATAGAGAGCAGCCAAGTGGCCACAGGTGAAACCAGGCCCTGCCAGATGGCTCCACTTGGGGCAACCTTCCGAAATAAGATTCTGCTTATCAAAGATCTAATGTTTTTTGAAAAAGAAAAGAGGTCCTAGGTGTATCTCCTGGCCCAGACAAGACCCTGGGACAGAGAGCTCGTCCTTTGTTGGTGCGCCTTCCGTCCACACACACTCCAGCCCCTCGAGCGTGCACGCAATCAGCACATCTCCAGCACCAGCACCCACCACCAGAGACTCAGAGTGCCTCATGCTGGAGGTCGCTTCTGCCAGGCTGTGCCTGACTCCTGGGGCCTGAAGTGGCTGCCTTCTATGTTTTAGGGCCTTTTCATGTTCATCTCCACAAGCTCACAGACGTGGTGCATCATCCATATTTTATAGATCAGGGCCCTGGCTCTGAGAGGGGAGGAGACTCCTCAAACCCACCTGATCACCCTGCCTGAGCTCAGGCTTGAAGTCTCCTGACTCTAAAGCTTCCCATCTGAACCGCCATGCTGACCCGTCCTCTGCCAGAAATGACTCTTGCTCTCTCTGTCTTACGCTCTCGCCCTCTCATTCTCTCTCTGGGTCTCTGCCTCTGTTTCTATATGGATGGTATCTCTTCTTCCCTGGCCATGTGTGTGTCTTCTTTATGCTTCTGCCTCCCTGTGTTTCTGTGTGTGTCCATCTCTCACATTACGTCTCTTGCTCTGTGTGAGTCTCACCCCCTTTCCACCGGTCTCTGTGTGTCTCTGTCTTTCCTGTTGCTCCCTGTGACTCTCGCTTGGGGCATGTGTTTCCCCTCCTCACCCACCCCTGCCCCCGCAGCAGACCAGACTGTACCTGTGTCTTTACCTGATCATGTTCTTTAGAAACTCAAACTTCCATGTCCACAGGGACCGCTTGTTCTGTTAGCAGTTGCATCTCAAGTTCCCAGCAACACACAACATTGATGACGGATATATTCTTGTTGAAGGAGTAACTGTTGAACACACTGAAAAGGGAGAATGAAAGACTCCCAACACTGGGAAGGACACTGGGGTCTTTCCCAGAGGCAGCTGGGAACTAGGAATGGGAAGGAAAGAAAAACCGAGGAAAGGAAACAGGTCTAAAGCCAAACTTTCCAGCCTTTAGCTTACAATTAGGAGATTCATCAAAACATTTTCTTCATGTTCACTGGCAGGGTCCAGGGGTCTAATAGATTAACAACACGTGCAGCATAGCAGTCAAAAACTACTACTATGGAAGATGTGGGTTCAAATCCTTGTTCCCCTCATCTCTCAGCCTCTCTGAGCCCCATCTCCTTGCCAGTCACATAGGAGCAAGAACAGGGCCTGGTGAGTGCAGTAAATGCTCATAAGGACACACGTTCCTTCATTTGACAGACAAGGAACCAGAGAGGGAAAAGGATGTCCTGCAGGTCACACAGCCAAGAACAAGGCCTCCTTCCACCCTAGGCCAATAGATGCCCTGACACCTGTGAAGGAGAGTTGCAGCCTCCAGCAACCCTGGGAGCCTGGAGCAACCTTTGAAGCTGGAGTGGCCACAGGGTGGGAATCTTAGAGAGACCAGCCCTGCCATGATGGGGGCCACCCCTCCTCTCTGTTCCACCCCGAGGGTCATGGCCCTCAGGCCTGCGGTTGCTGCCTTTCCTCAGCCCCAGAGCCCCCCGCCTCCCCCTCCCCAGAGGCAGGTAGGCAGGCATAGGCCCTGGAGCCTCCACTGGGCTGATGGGAAACCTGGCTCGGCCTCAGGCACTAGTGGGCAGCTTTGGAGCTGCAAGTAGTCTAGAGAGAAAGCCACATCAAAACTACCTAAGGACAAGAGCCAGCTGCCTCTCTACAGCTCCAAGCCCCAGTCTCCCAACATGCAAATACATGGGCTGCACCTGACAATGTCTAAAATCCCAGTCAGGGGCCCCTTCCCATGGGCACTGACCCTGGAGCAGTAGGAGAAGCTGTCTGAGCAGAAAGGGATAGACAATGGGGAATGCAGACTCCTATGTGAAAATGCAAACAGAACAGAATATATTTTTATTAAAGTAAAATAGCTTATTAGGGTCAAAAGACACTATTTGTAAACTATAGAAACATAAGTTGGTAGAAAAACCACCAAATATTAAATTACTCTGAAACTTCTCCTGTAAGGAGAAACCAGGCCAACAGCATAGTGGAGGAAATATGTGCGCCCTGAGACAAAGTCCTCACTAGCCATCAAGCCCTCACTAGCCATCAGCCCCTCACCGGGCCTCTCCAAGGCCGGGCGAGGCCCAGAGCAGATTGGCCCCAGGGGGGTCTCCAGCCTAGCTCTGGGATCTGCTTCCCTGCCCACCCTTGAGGGCCAGACGTTGGTGACCTCCTAGCTGCAGAATGCAGTCACAGGGTATGGTCTCTGGGATTTGAAGATGACACAACTCAGCAAGCAGCTTCAGCAGGAGGAGGGGGCCTGCACCTCTTCTCAAGGGTCTGTTAATTAACTCCAGTAATCCTGTGAATTAGGCAGAGCGCCATGTGGTCCTTTGCCTCCATGAGGTGTTATGGAGATTAACTGGAATTAAAGCATTCAGCACAGGGCCTGGCACACATCAAATGCAAAATAAATGCTGGCTGCTATGATTATTGAAACAACCGCAGCCTGAACCCTCTTCTCAGGCTGATGCTCAAATTCAATTGTGGGTGAAAAGAGTTAGTAGGTTTCATCCAGGTGTGCTCCACCTGCTCACAACACACCCTCAGATAAATGAATTCACCTTTGTGGGCCTCCTCTGTCCAGGGGCACAAATTCCTGCCCACCTGCTCGGGGTTTGTGGGGCTCAAAGAGGCCTGACCTCATTCCTCTGAACAGTCTAACTGCTCAATAGGAGCAGAGGATGAGTGGTGAGAGATGGGAGAACAGAGGCTCCAGCGGAGGTCAGCCCAGGAGAGGGGAGAGGAGTTGGAGGAAGGAAAGATACTGCCACCCGAGCCCTACTCACATGCCTTTCTTTGCTCTCCCATCAATTGTTCCTGAGTGCCAGGCACCAGGAGTGCACAGTAAGTCAAGCAGGCTGTGACCTCTTGGAGCTCAAAATTTACTTTCCCAAATATGGGGAGGAATCTGGCTAAGGGTTCCCAAGGGACTCAAGGGTCCCTTGAGTCTCTCCAGCTTGAAGATAAGTCCAACACCTCTGTGCTGTCCATCTGTCACCTGGCACAGGCCAGAGCTACTGACATCCCAAAAGGGCCTAGGACTGGTTTGTTAACTAGAGAGGGAGCTAAGGTCTCTGAGCAGGAGGCTTTGAGAAGTTACAGCTGAGCCAGGCATCCACCCCCACTTCATACAAGGCTTCCCTCCCAAATGGTGATGCCCAGCTGAGCTAGCCATCTTCCCCACCAACCCTGACTCTCAGTGGTTCCCAGTGATTATGTGGCAATTGTGCACACCACTTAACACCCCCTGGAGGGACTGTCCTCTCTTGGCCTCATTGAAGAAGGTCTTTGTGGGTCTGGCACTCTGCTAGGGTGAGTGATGGAAACCAAGGAACCCAGATATTGTCCAGTAGATCTTAAAATTTTTTTAAATCCAAAGACATACAGGAATAAGTCTGTCCTTTTCATGTTTAAGACATAGCAGAGAGACTGGACTATAGAAATGAAATACTGAGAAAAGTTCACACAGTTCAGCTTTTATTAAAATTAAAGGATGGGAAATTAGAACATGATTCCTGTTAAAATAATACATTTGAGGAAATGTTTCTTCAGCTATTGCTGTAACTGATCAAGCATGTGATAAGTGTTCTTTTACAAGATATACAGTCCCTAACAGCCATGCAGAGAACACCAGATCGAGGATCTCACCTATGCAATATGTTGTACGGGGTGTCAGTGATCAAGTCTGACTGGCTATGACAACCACAGGGACAGAGCACCCACACAGACATACACATTCAGTGTCTTCAGTTTTCTTTCAAAGAAAGTATTTTACACATAATATGCAAATTAAACAAGAAGTACAACAAGGGTCCTCTATTCCCACTGAAAATGAGGGGAGGGGAGGACGGGGGAGCGAATAATTTACAATCTCATAACCAAACATGGCACTAGGGTGATTTGATGCTGCAAATGCCACAGTCCTGTGCATTCCTGCCATGGCTGATGCTATATCCATGAGTCACTGAGTCCCATGACGAAGGCTGCACAGGGGCTATGAGGCTGTAATTATCCACTGCAGAAGAAATCTCTTCCATTCCCAAATGCTGGAAGTGCTGCTGGCTCTCCTGCTTGGTCAGTAGAAACACAGCACAGCTGAACATGAGGGGCTTAGGACTCTAAATAGTGCAAACGCTTAAAAAAAATACATTCTAACCTCCTTGCTTCTCCAGGCAAACAGAGCCTTTAAAAACTCCAACTAACTGGAATATGAGTTTGCTCAGCCTCCCAACTTGATCCAGCTAGGTGCAAATGGGGAGCATGGAGGCAATTTAAATGGCACCTGTCCCAACAATAATAATAATAATCATAAATTTTAAAAACCATGATGCAAATGGCAGATAAATACACAAAACAGAGCCTGGAGTAGAGACACAGCTCAAGAAGCGAGTTGTAAGTGTAGTGTGAGCACCTGCAAAGCATATGCTTAACACATGGGGATCATGAGGATTGACCCCTCTTTTAAAGGTTAGAGACAAGATGCTCCCAAAAAGGGCATCATCCAGCAGCAAAGGCCTCAAGCTATTGGAAGCTTCAGATGAACAACGAGATAGAAGAGAATAAGGAATGGTCGGCTGGACCTAGGACACTATGGGAGTATGTGCTGGGGGGGCAGGCCTTTCCCTGAGGCTTCTCCATGCCACAGGGTGCCAGGCTCAGTGCCCGTCAGTGGGAGCCACCATGAGACAGCCCGGCCTCACCCCCACAGAAAGCAGACTCCAAAAAAAAAAAAAAAAAAGACACAATCAATACAGACGGGCAAGTGCTGAGTCGAACATAACATCAGTCCCTAGCAATTCAAGAAACACCAGTGACTGCGTTTTAAAATTCAGCAGACTCCCTTGAATATGGTATTTTAAAAAAAAAAAAAGGCTCATCTACCTGGAGCTACTGAAAAATATGTTTCTGAAGGGTGAGAAACAAAAGGAAGAGAGCTACAGGCATGAACTATGTTTGAGAGTGAATGATGCAAAGAACACAACATTTCATTATCATGGACAATAAAAAGCGATTCAAACATCTTGAAAAAAATATCTTATAAAAATATCTACGTTAAAATTTTAGCCTAAAAGCTATAGCTTCAATTTTATAAAAAGGCAATCTTTGAAAGGATCTGGCTCAGAAATATACAAACATTACACAACAGATATCAAAGTAAGACAGCTCAAAAAGCATCTTAGGGGATATTGCAACTGGCTTGTCGGGAACTAGAATTAAGTATTCTTATTGCATAGCAGAAAATGAGGTCAGTTTTATTTGCATAATACTGCAACTTTGTAGATGGAGAGATGCCATTGGGTACTTATGAGAAATAACTTTGGAATTCAGAATCTGACTTCTACATTGTTCAAATCAGTATCCAAGTGGCGTCTCGGCTGCTTCTAACCTTGGGCCTCAATTCCATTTCACCACCGCAATCAGATGACAGATATGCCACTGGCAAAGCTGCATTCACAAGCAGCCGTGGCCACCCTAAGTGGGGCAGTAAGAGGCTTCATCTACCACGTGACCAGCACAAACTAGAAAATAGCCTGCTGTGTCCACTGTGGAAAAAGAATCGTACCTGGTGATGAAGAGATAGCAGGTTTTGGTGGCATCTGTGGGCAGCTAGAGCAGATTGGCTTTGGTGATGACGTACCAGTGTTCTGGTCCCCGTGAAAAAGGACACATGAGGATGGAGTGCACATGGCCTTGGCAGCACGCCCAGTAGAGGCAGTGCTTTGTAGGAAGGGAGACATGAGGTGAAACCAATTGCAAAAATCCAAAAACAGAAAACATGACTGGCTAGCTTTCAGTGGAGGGACCCTTCCCCGGAAGACGACACATAAAAAATAGCCTCTCCAGCATGAAAGTCTAGCTTCTCAGTGGTGGGGGAGGGGCGGGGAATTCACCTATCATCTGAAATTGAGAGCTTCTGTGAATGGCATACATCAGATCCCAACCCTAGCCTCATCCCCATCACACAGACACACCGAAACAAGTCTCAAAATTTCCTCAGAGAAGGAGAAAGGACATTTCTCATTCCATCAGCTTCCAACCCACAGCCAGGTAGAGTTACGAAGCCACAGTCATCCCCACTTCATAGTGAGACCAGAGCACTCAACTAAAACATGCCTTGCTTCCTTTGGAGACATTTCTTCCAGGTCCCCCAAAGCTGGATATTTTAGCCTCTTCTGAAGGCTTCTAAAAATTCTGGGTACCTTGTTGTTCTCCAAGCATCTTGTTGAAGTAACATGTGCTTAACATCAGAAAGAGAAGTTTTGTCTTTAGGAGAGTTGCACATTTAGGGCACAATAAATATACAGTAAATACACAAAGTGGCTCACTGGCTGGGAAGACTTCGGGGTTTCTAACTGCAGGGGCTGGGGGATGCCAATCTCCTGCAGCACCTGCTTGGAAGTAGCCCAGTCGTATCAGAAGTCCAACATCAGGATTTATAAAGTTCCTTGGCTTCCTGTAGGTGGATTCTCAAAGTAGGGAGGGTGTCCCAGACTGCAAGGTATGAGACTATTCTCCAGACACAAGACTTCCCCTGCTTATGCCAGAAATTCCAGCATGAGCAATTTGCTAGTTTAGGAACAGCAAAACTTTAAGGTTTTTTAAATACAAATTACTCCATGCCCCCTCAAATGCCCACTCCTCAAGATGCTTGAAGTTCTATCGTTAATAATTTTTACCTGTGAATTAGCAAAGCTCTCACCAAGCTCCCTTTTTAAAATGCAAGCACATCTTAGGAGGCCTCAAATCCAGGGCCCACTGATATCTCCTACCTCACAGGGAAAGCAGTAGTGGGGTTCTTGGGGGTTGGGGAGAGGGTGCACACCCTGGAATAGGGGGAAAGCACAAGAAAAAGAAGACAAGGACATTAGACAGACTTGACCACTGTCACAAAGTGCCAAGGGCCAGCTTTAGTGGTATATTCCTTTGAAGCCATCCAATGTCCATCTGAATCACACACGACCCCATCCAACACAGGCACAAATCTATCTTTGGGTCTGGAGGAGGGTGACCTCTTATTTATCCTCCAGACCAGAACACTTCTGAGTAAAATGGGGTGCTGTGAATAATTAAACCGGGATAATAAGTATAAATGGGGACTGTCCTGTCCTGGGAAAACCTAAAAGTAGGACCCTCTCTGAGACCATTATAGGCAAGAACTGAATCCTTACCACTTTGGTTTTTTGTTTTTTTCCTATTTTTGTTTTGTTTTGTTTTGTTTTTCAGTGTTACCCGAGGCTTCTCTGAAGAGCTAGTTTTCCCAGTTGAAGAGACATTAACATCTCCCAGGCCTGGAATCTATGACATCAAAGACCAATGGCCTAAACCTGAAGACTGGGCAGTTCTCATCTGCTTCCTGTAGGAGAACTCAAGGAAAAACAGCGAGCTGAGAAGCACAGGGAACCCATTTGTCCCTTACTCTAGCACACAGAGGACACGGTGCAGCTTTGAGAATTTTCCAGCTCTTCTGCAGACAAAGTCACAGTAGTTAAAGTACATAAGTGGGTGTGGCCAGAGAACTGCCCCTCTCACTGGTTATTTCTGGACATTCCCAGACTGTCCAACTGGACCTTCAGAAGAAAGCAGCTTTAGTCGTCTCAGGGTCCCCATGGGACAAATCCAGAAGAGAGGTCTCTGTGACTTGATTTTTAACACAGCGAAAGGATCAGTAGTAAAGAAATCCAGTAGACTGTCATACACGCTCACCCCCCAACTTAGAGAAACATAGAGAAACACCATGGTCTACACACACATACACACACACTCCAGGGTCTGTATTGTCCCTGTAGAAACACCAAAACAAAGCCCAAAGGTGCTGCCTGGGGATGTCAAGACCCCCCTTGCTCAGGGCATAGGCCAGAGCACCTCAGGGGAGTGGGGGTGGGTAATGGTGTCCACACTGCAATGAACACCACCAGTCTGCCAAGTCAGAGGAGAGCAGTTCTCACAGCAGCACAGACCCTCCCAAGCAAGTTGAATCCAGTCACCAAGGTCCTGCTGTTCAGAGTCACAGGCAGCACCTGCTCCTTCCTCCACCTCCTGGCAGTGGGAGTTTGGGTCACAAGGACTTGTGAATCACGGCAACACCTAGTAAGAAAGGGGGAGAAAGTTATCATCTTAGCTTCTCCAAAATTACTCAGAGTCCCAGTGAGTTCATGAATCCAAGATATCCTGAGTCACAGCCAAGGGAAATGTGTACAATTTTTATCCTAATATTGAAGTGGACTCAGGCTGCTAGCAGCTGGCTGTTCCCCACTCCAACAGCCAAGTCCTGGCAAGACACTTGAACCTACGAGCACAGTCCCTCAAACACCACTGACTAGTGTCCTCACCCTGTGTCATCACATGGACTCACTGTGGTGACTCCCATCCCCAGCCCTAGCACCCAGCCCAACAATGCTCAGCGCCCAGGGGCAGCTATGCAGTTCTAAATTTGAATCACTGTAAGAGAAGCGATGGGTGATTCATCTCTACTTTTAGAAGACACTGGAATGAAGCAGAAAGTACAGCAGGCTGCCTTCATGAGAGCAAGAAAGATTGAATTCCATTCCTAGCTCTGCCACCAGTCAACCTGCACTATGGCTTTTGGCAAGTTCTTTGACCTCTTTAGGCTCAGTTCCCACACAAATGTCATCTAAGAGACCCTGCCAGTGTGACAATCTCGACTTTGATAAATGCTCCAGACATGTATGCTGTGTTACTGTTTTAGTCCGAGTGAACCATGCTCAGCACCTAACTATAAATCCACGCATGACCCAAAATCTCACTGTAAGGGACTGAGGCTACATGGCAGATATTACAGGTTGATTCCGTCAACATCCTTCCTACTTGCTATCCTCGACTACAGCCACCAGCAAGTTGCAAGCTCAGGTTCCCAGACTGCCTGGCAGCTAGATGTGCCATGTGACCCAGTGCTGGCCAATAAGACTGTAAAGGCAAGTGTGCCAGTGTTGCAACGCTGGCTTTGTTCTTGTTATGACTGGAATGCTCACGCAAGGCCAAGGGGAGGCAGCAGCCCTTGATAAAGCTGGCAGAATAGAAAAGAGAAGAGAAACCTGGTTCTGTCAGTCTGAGCCCCCAGGCCAACCTTGGATTTCTTTCTACTTGAGACAAATACACTCACTTCCTTATTTAGGAAAGTATCTGTCAGGGTTTCTGGTGCCTGTTGCTAAATGAAATCCTAACTTACAGGTGTTTACAGGCAGGATAGTTACTGCAGCCTTATTTTAACATAGTCCCACAACTATGAAATGTTCTGGTTGAAGATGAGATTGAGAGAACATGGCTAAAATCAAGCCAGGATACCCCACTGGAGATATTCTGCTAAGACATCTATTTCCTGTTTATTCCTGGCTAAAGGTGCAGACACAGAAGCTTCGAGGCAGGCAGAACCTGAGTCCAGGTGCCTGGTCTTGACAGCATCTTACTTGAATCTCAGACATCTCTTTCAGAAGGTAGCTTTTTTTTCTTGAAAGCAGGCTCCTGTGTTGCTTTTTCATATAACCTTTATCTTAATAATAAAAGTAATATATTCTCATTATGGGAAATCTGAAAAATGCAGAACACAAAGAAAAAAGCTTTAATCCCTTCACACAAAGAAAACCACCACTGTCTTTTTGGAATACTTTCTAGCATCTAACAATAATCACAATAATTTACTGCATGGTGTCTAATGCCAGGCAGGCATTGTGCTTAGCTCTTCACAAGTATTACTGCATTTCATTCTCACAGCACCCTAAAAGGCTTAATCTAATTTTATTCCCATTTTACAAGTAAGACAACAGGGGTTCAGTATGATAGAATGCCTGGCCCAGAGACCCAGGGCTAGTGGCAGAGCTGGGATTCAAATTCATATCTGACTCCAATATCCATCTGTAGAAGAAGCAGTAGCTATTCAACCCCCACTCCCACTACCACCAATACAGGACTGCGTGCTTGAGTTCACAAGGTTCATACAACTTTGCATCCTTTTTTAACCTAACAGGCTATTACAAATGTTTTCTCATAACATTAAAAATCCATAAACTATATAAATATCCCATAGATTATTAGCTATTTCCCTCATGTCAGACATTAAGTAATTCTCAGTTTTTTGCTATTACAAGTAAGGCCCCAATAAATTTGTCCATAAATCTTTGCGTTTTGGAGCATTTCCTTAGACTTTAAGATAATAGACTCAGTAAGTGGGTTTGAACATAAAATTGCAGGTTTGCTTGTCTCCTTCCTACCTACTTCTGGAGAGGGCAGACAATGAAGAAAGGGACATGAAATATTCAGCATATATATGAAATTCTAACCACCCACACTTAACTCTTCCCCTCTCATTAAGGCACACATGGAGTCAAGGGAAGATTCTTCACTTGTCTCACTCATCCCAGAACAGAATTACTCCAGCACCAAACTTCTTCTAAAATGTTTTATACTTAGCTAAGAAAAGCATTACAAGGTGAAAAAAACTCTAAAGGAAGAAAAAAGTTAAAGTTCATTGCAACAGAAGTCTTATGTTGAAAGAATGTGCTGCAAACTCCTTCAAATCTGCACAGCACAATCTTCCTCTGCAGTCAAACAAGATGGAATGACTGACCTTTATAATGCAAAATGGGAATCGGAAGAATATTCCTGGAGTCGTGGTATGGATTAAAAGAGATAATGACTATAAAATACTTTGGATAATGCCTGGTATGTTCTGTGCATGCTGGATCAATAATGTTATCTCTATTCCAGGTTCTGGAAAACCAGATACAAGGAACTGAACTACACCATGGATATATATTTGCTCATCTCCCCATGGACCCAACCTTAGTAGTACCAACTCTGATGCCACCCCTGCCCCTGCTACTCACCAAACCCCTCATACACACTCCCCAAGAAGCTTCCACACCCGCCTGGTGCCTTACTCTAAGGCTTACCCTGAGCTGGGGTAGCACAAAGGGCATGGACTTAGAACTCTGGGTTTGAACTCTGACTTTGCCATTTATTAGCTGTGTGGCCTTCAGCAAGTTACTTAAACTCTCCAAACCTCAGTTATATCATCCATAAAATAGACAGATACAGTCCCATTCAGCCCAAGAGTTGTTGAAAAGATGAGAACAAATGCACACTCTGTTCCTAACACACTGCCCCATGGCACGGGGCCAGCCACGCAGTAAAGGACAGCTATTTGTGTGATTGTGATCCACCCTCAAAGTTTAATTGAGCCTATCTCCTCCAGGAAGGGTTCCCTGGCTTTGCCAGTTCTCACCAGTCTTTCATGTGCTAAAACCTGTCTAGCGTATGTCATATCATTTAGAACTTGTATATGCTTCATCTTGTCTTCCCAGTTGTCCGATTCAACCCTGGACAACAACAATCGCATCTTATGCCATCTAGGAGCCTGGCACAAAGTAAACCAGGAATGGCAATGAAATTCTAAAATCTCTTGTGACAACTCAGTTCAGTTGGAAGTGGTTCGATGGAACAAATGTTATAAATTCTGAAGCTATCTTCAGGTTCACAGGGTTCGGGCAGGGGCAGGGGGTAATAAGTGCTAATTATCAATATCTGTCATGAGCGCAGAATGAAGGAGTGGTGGCCATGTAACAATTACCTGTCATCCCTGGAGGAGGCACTCAGGCCCAAGTTAAGCAAGCTCACATCCCCTCATCCCACTGGCCCACCCAACACTCATTCCCCCAGTGTGTTGGAGGCCTCTCGGATGGGCATGGAGATGGCACACACTGACCTGCATAGCTCCGCCCCGTGCTCATGTTCGTTGGAAGCAGCGTCCATTTGTCAGTGACAGGATTGTAGTACTCCACCGAAGCCAAGTTGCAGGATCCATCATCCCCTCCAACCACATACAGGAGCCCATTTACTGCACAGACCCCTGTGAGTCAAACAAAAGCCATGGGAGACATCACAGCAGGTGCACTAAGAGATCAGAATTGATCAAGAGACAAATCTGGATAGCCTGGGAGGCTCTTTTCCTCCCTTCATGGCAATACAACAGAGATTTGGCTCCACAGGTTTGAGTTTGCTAAGTGAAAGAAAATATTGACAACAGCCACTGGGCTCCAAGGATCCTTCTTCCTAACAAGATCATTTCTCTGACCAGGGAGTTTTGATTACTTATAACGTGTATGCCCCCCGCCACACACATACCTACACTATAAGTATGTAGAGCATATGGGCACAGACCCCTCTTTACTGGAAAGGTGTATACAGACCTCCCGTGCCAGGCCTGAGCTAGGGAATAAGACAATTCAGGGGACTTCGTGCATGCTACTCCTTCTCTGCTGCTAAGTTTTTCCCTGAAAAGCCCTATGTTATATCCACACTGTGTGATGCTGATGGTTATGTCTGTAATCCCTTTACAAGACTGGGTCTACATTCACACACAACTCCCAGGGATGCAGGACAGCTCCCACCCTGATCTCAGAGGGAGATGGATTTTGGGCAAGGTCTCATACAGCAGGGTCTAAGGCATAAGAAAATGTAATTAATTATTGCTCATTAAGACTTTCAAAGGCCACAGTCCAATATGTTGTGTATTTTTTCAAAATTAGATTAAGGGATTGGTGATACTCCAAAAAGTAGTAATTATCAGTGTTGCTGAAGGTACTCTCAAATACTGGTGAGACGATAAAATGGACACCCACCTGGATGGCGTCTAAAATACATGTGCTCCCTCTGATTAAAAAATTCTACTTCTGGCCAGGCACAGTGGCTCACACCTGTAATCCCAGCACTTTGGGAGGCCAAGGCAGATGGATCACTTGAGCCCAGGAGTTCAAGACCAACCTGGGCAACATGGTGAAACCCTGTCTCTACAAAAAATACAAAAATTAGCCAGGCGTGATGGCGCATACCTGTGGTCCCACCTACTCAGGAGGCTGAGGTGGGAGGATCTCTTGAGCCCAGGAGGCAGAGTTGCAGAGCCAAGATTATGCCACTACAATCTAGCCTGAGAGAGCAAGACCCTGTCTCAAAAAAAAAAATCCATTTCTGGCCTTTTATTCTAAAGAAATAATTTTAAATGTGTGCACTAATTTAGCTATAAAGACCATTTATAATAACTAAAGTATTACTTATAGGATAGAAAAGATGGAAATAACCTGTGTCCAATAGTAGATTGGTTGTTTAAATTATGATATAGTCATTTAAAATAATATCATATAAATAAGTTTAGTGTTGTAATAAGACGTTCATGAGAGATTGTAAAGTGAGTTTTTTTAAAAAACAGGTTATAAAACAGTGTTATAGTGTAATTCCATTTTTGTTATTAAAAAATAGAAATATCTATGTATGAATTTTATACAAACACACATTTACATCTCAACTGAATTCCCAGGTTCTAGATGGACTAGCTGCCTTAAGGGTCCTGTAATTCTTTGCTCATGTGGCTTAAAGCCAAATGAGAACTTGGCGGCAGGCTTAGGCAATGAGTAAATTAGTAAATATCCCCCACCCCCCGTTTACACTTCCAAGTCAGCCACGAATGGGCTTAGCAAACAGGTAATATGAGAATAATGAAAATGTATCTGCCTGAAAGTCACCTGTGTGTCCTTCCAGCCTGGGAAGTTGGGCTAAGCCAACACTTTCCTAAAGCAAAGAGGCATAAAGGATATACTGACACAGTACATGACCCACAAGGCAAAGCTCAAAAAGGAAATAGCTTAAAAGGGGCCTCATGCTCCAAGAAATATAAACCTAAATACTCTACAGTAAATCTTTCCTACAGGAAGGCATAGGAGACAAGAAGGAAAGCAAAGACAGGAATACAAAGAAAGCAATAAGGAAAGGAGAACTCATCAAGGGTCCAACTGTCCCTGCAAGGAAGGAGACTGGTTTCAAGTAGGAAGTGAGAGGTTCTCCTAGCCAGGCACTGGCAAAGAAAAGATAGAACCAAGTGCCATTGTCTGGCCCTTGTCCACAGAGCCCTGTCCTTAGCTACCTACTAAAGCTGTTGGGCAGCGGGCACTGATGGCAACCAGAGGACTTTCCCAGGTCTGTGCTCATCTGTGTGCGGTAAAAGTCATCACCCTTCACTGGGGAGAAAGGGGATCCTCTGCATCTAGGTTGCAGGATCTGCAGCTAGCTTTTGGGGTCTCAATTTCTCCCTTCCTCTAATCAAGAGCCCACCTGGCAAATGCACACTCCCTGTTCAGGATATATGCTCAGCTCCAGACCCTGGGAAATCTCCCTGCTGTTTAGAGCCAGTGTCTTCAGGGAGAAAAGGCACACAACCCCCAAAGGGGAGATGGAGAGAGCAGTCATTACCTGCATTGCGCCGGCACATGTTCATGTCTGCCACTTGCTTCCAGGTATTTGTTCCAGGATCGTAAACCTCAACGCTCTTCCTCACCAAAGGCCCATCATGCCCACCTGTGGCGTACAGCTGTCCGCTAAGCACTCCAACCCCTGAAAGGCAGAGCACAGCGTCCCAGCCTCATGCTGACTACAGTAACCAGAAATCAGGAGGCCTGGCATCCAGTCCTGGACAGCCCTGACCAGCGAGGGGACTTGGGGAGTGCCATTTTGTCTCCCTGGACCTCAGTGTCCTCACCTGTAAAACAAATATAATGACACCCTACCTGCCTCCTCATAAGACTAGCAACCTCAAAACTTTGAAATATAATGCAAATGTGACCCAAATTCTGTTTTTAAAAAACATAAAAAATATACATATATATACACACACATACATACATACATACATACATATGGGAGAGGATGTTCATAAGCAAAGAAAAAAAGACAAAAAATACTGAAAGAAATCCATTAAAATATTAAGAATAATTATTTCTGAGTGGTAAATTACATTCATTTTCCTTTTTTCCTATCTATATTGCCTAGTTTTCCTACAATGCTGTATTACTTACTCATCCTTATATTAGTTGAGTAAAGAGTTAAAAATTGAAACTAGCCACACAGCAAAAGTGCTGAAATTATCATCAGGGAGGCCTCCCTGCTGGTCGTGTAAGCAGAAGCTGACCTTTCTGCCCACTTCTCTCCTCCTGTACTGCAGAGGGCATTATTAGATCACTCACCGTGTTGATCAGCCTGAGCTGAGTGCTAGAATTGCTTCATTTACAAGTTTTAGTATAATCTTTTAAAATCCTTTTATACAACAAGAAGATGAAAGCCATAAAGAAGGAAGACAGCACAGTATCTAGAAAGTGCAACTGACCTGGTAGCTAGGACACCTGTGTTCTGGACCTGTCTCTCTGACTTGCTCACTGGGTGACCCTTCCCCTTTCTGGGCCTCAGTTTCCCTATTTGTAAAGGGAAAGAGTTGTACTAGATCAGTAGTTCACATGGACCACAGACTTCTCCACTCCATGGGCAGGCTGCATCTCAATCGACTGGGAAGCTTTTTGAAAGACAGATTCCACACTTGTCAGGAGTCAGAAAAAGTTCCTCAGGTGACTGGGATGTGCAGTCAGGTTTCAGACCCAAGAAACAGACTTGTAGACTATAACTCCATATGGATGAGGACTGTTTTTACCTTGTCCTTGTCTGCTTCCCTGTGCTCCACAGCAGTAGGTTCTCAAGAGATATTGCTTGAATAACAAAAATATAAATTAATAAAATCCCTCCCAGCAATTATGCAGGTATGCTAGTAGCTCCTAGCAGTTGCTCTAAACTAACAGCAGATGGTGCTGTTGTATCAACAATGGCTCTGTCTAACTGACAGGTTTAATAAAATTAGTTGAGTTCCAAAGCTGCCTCACCTTCCTTTCCTCCATGCTCAGCAGGAACACGCATTCCCTGAGAGATGGCCTCTTTTTTCCCCTAACCATCTGGTGGCATTGCCCACACCCTGCTGAGGAAGCGAGCTGCCTTCCAGGCACTCAGGCAACTCTGCCTCTGCCCTAGTGCAGCCTCATCCGTAAACATTCATGCAGCCGTTTCCTGGACCTAGAGCCACAGGGCCTCCTGGCACCTCAAAGGGCCTCAGGCAGCCAAAGGCCAGGGCCTTTGGACTCTGGGTCTTCAGCCAACAACACCCACCTCGACAAGCATGTGGGTTCCCAACTCCAGAGGTGAGACTTGCCCAAATCTTACGAAAGTGAAGCACTGAAGAAAGGCTGACCTGGGAGCCTGAGGCCAGGGCTCTGACAGTAACCTCAGGAAAAAGGATTGGTTTTGATTTCCTAAATCAAGGTCAGTGTGCCTCCCAGGGACACTGGACTCCCAGGCAATAGAGGTGTCACCCTCCAGGTCCTCCAGTGTAGGTAAGAGACAGGAGTAGGACCAGGTGATGTCCACCCAGCAATAACCATTTCAGCAGCGTGGCAGAGACAAAGCAGCTGTAGTCTCCAAAGGCGGCTCCCTCCACAGAGACAAGCCTGAGATTCCTAAGGCAGGTCTGCCTCACAACTTCACGCCTGGCTGCCTCCCCAGGCTTTCGGCCCTAGGAGCAGTCACACATCTCAGGGTGTGCTGCCCCAGGCATGCTGAGCTGTCACCCCTTACGTCACAACAGAGGATTTCTAGGGAGTGTGAAGACTCTACCAAAACTTTAGAAACCAAAATTTCCGAAAGAGGTTTATGATGGGAAAAGAATCATGGGATTTGTGGATCGACTTGGTTCTTAGGGAACACCTACTACAACCCTACAACCCACTCATTTCACATATAAGGAATTAGAGGCCAGAATAAGGGAAGGGATTTGCCCAAGGAAGGTCATATGGCAAATGACAGCAGACCCAGCACCAAGTCCCGGGCCTCCTGACTTCCAGGCAATGGCTCCACGTTCAGGAAGGGCCAACCTGTCAGAATCAGCAGAGACAAAAATTCCCTAAAAATAGCACTCCAAACACAAACACTTCTTAAATGGAATCATGCAGATTTTATTTTTGAAACCAGTGAGCACACAAAGGCTCCTTAAAAATATTAAAATAGCATACTTTTTAAAGAATGCTGAGGAAGTGGTCATACGTTTGGTACTATAAAACGAGATCACAACTCAATCTCCAAAAATACAAAAAAAAAAAAAAAAGAGAGAGAGAGAGAGAAAGGAATAACATTGTGGGAATGTGGCTTCCCTTCTCAGAAGTCACACAGCCTTCCCGCCAGGATCAGATTGGTAATCAGTCACCACTGACCACAGGAACCAGCAGTAAAGAGCCAGTGGACTGATGCCTCTGTCTGCCCTCAGACCCTTCCCTTTGGGCCTCTAAAACAATGGATGGGAAGACAAAGCAGGGGAGAAGGGGCTGTTGCTCCACTTCCTGAAAAATCCCAAAGGGTCATAGAGCTTCTGGTTTTCTGACAAAAAGTAGAAGTGGAAAACCTTTTGAAAAGTCATTTTTTTCGCATGTTGGGGAATAGGTTGAAGTGAGGAAAAGTGGGAGTGGGGGACATAAGTTATCTCCAGACATGAACACTAATAGCTTGGCTTTCAATCCCAGACAGGCAAGCTCAGCTTTGTCAACTGAAGACTTGTCCTACTACTTCAGAGGAATAAGACTGATAATTTAGGGACTTAAAAAGCTAAGTCTGGAGTCAGCATTACTAATTATATGACCTTGGGCAAATTACTCAACCACTGGCAGACTTCCTTTCTAAATCTGATAAGTGGAATTCATATTGTATCCACCTCGTAGGGCTGCAGTGAGGATTAAATGGATTGAGGCATAAAAAGTACTTGTTAGGACAGTGCCCGGCACATAGTAAGTAAGCCTTCACTTTCAAAAGATATAAACACCTTCACAGAAACATAAGGGATGATGAGGAGGAGCGTATTATCTCATCCATTCTCTAGTGATCCCCCAGGAAAGGTTAACTTATAAAGTACTGTGTCTAGCTGCAAAGGTGCTAGTAGGATTATATACAGCAAAATGAAAGAAGGAGGAGGTAAAATAAAATGTTAAGTTGTTGAACCAATACCCACTCGTGACTGATTAAAGAAATCACAGATTACACAAACTGGAAAAACATCCCATATTCATGGATTGGAAGAATCAATATCATTAAAATGACCATATTCCCTGAAGGAATCTACAGATTCAACACAATTCCTATCAAACTATCAACATCGTTCCTCATAGAATTAGAAAAAACAATCCTAAAGTTTATACAGAACCAAAAAAGAGCCCGAATAGCCAAAGCCAATCTTAACCAAAAAGAGCAAAGTCAGAAGTATCACATTACCTGACTTCAAATTATATTACAAGGCTATAGTAACTAAAACAGCATGGTGCTGGTACCAAAAATAGACACAGAGAACAATGGAACAGAATAGAGAACCCAGAAACAAAGCCACATACCTATAACAAGCTGATCTTCAAAAAAGTCAACAAAAATAAAACAATGGGGAAAAGACTCTCTATTCAATAAATGGTGTTGTATGTGGCTAGCCACATACAGAAGAATGAAACTAGACCTCTGTCTCTTACCATATACAAAAATTAACTGAAGATGGATTAAAGACTTAAATATAAGACCTGAAACTATAAAAGTCCTAGAAGAAAACCTAGAAAAAACTCTTCTGGGCATTGGCCTAGGCAAACAATTTATGACTAAGATGCCAAACGGAAAGTGCAACAAAAACAAAAATAGACAAATGGGACTTAATTAAACAAACAAAAAAAAGCTTCTCCACAACATAAGAAATAATCAACAGAGTAAACAGTCAACCTACAGAATGGGAGAAAATATTTGCAAATTATGCCCCCCAACAAAGGATTAATGTTCAGAATATACAAGGAACGCCAACAACTCAACAAGGAAAAAACAACCCCATTAAAAAGCAGGCAAAGGATATACATACAGACATTTCTCAAAATAAGGCATGCCAGTGTGGCCAATAATCATATGAAAAAATGCTTAACATCGTAATCATCAGAAAAATGAAGATTAAAACCACAATGAGATATCATCTTACACTTGTCAGATGGCTATTACTAAAAAGTCAAAAAAGGCCGGGTGCAGTGGCTCATGCCTGCAATCCCAGCACTTTGAGAGGCCGAGGCAGGTGGATCATGAGGTCAGGAGATTGAGACCATCCTGGCTAACACGGTGAAACCCCATCTCTACTACAAATACAAAAAATTTGCCGGGCGTGGTGGTGGGTGCCTGTAGTCCCAGCTACTCGGGAGGCTGAGGCAGGAGAATGGCGTGAACCCAGGAGGCGGAGCTTGCAGTGAGCCGAGATAGCGCCACTGCACTCTAGCCTGGGCAACAGAGTGAGACTTCATCTCAAAAAAAAAAAAAAAAAAGTTAAAAATAAAAAGACTTTCGCATGGTTGCAGAGAAAAGGGTATGCTTATACACTGTTGTAGAAATATAAATTAATACAACCTCTATGGAAAAACAGTATGGGGATTTCTCAAAGAACTCAAAATATAACTACCATTTGACCCAGCAATCTCACTACTGGGTATCTATGCAAAGGAAAAGAAATCATTATATTAAAAAGACATGTACAGTTGTTATGTTTAAAGCAGCACTACTAACTATAGCAAAGTCATATAATCGATCTAAGTATCCATCAATGGCTGATTAAAGAAAATATAGTATGTATACACCATGGAATCTTATGCAGCCAAAAAAAGAGTGAAATCATGTCCTTTGCAGCAACATGGATGGAGCTGGAGGCCATAATCCTATGTGAGATAACCCAGAAACAAAAAATCAAATACTGCATGTTCTCACTTATATGTACAGGCTAAATAATGGGTATACATGGACATAAAGATGAGAACAATAGACACTGGGGATTCCAAAAGGGATAAGTCTAGGAGGAGGGTGAAAGTTGAAAAATTACCCATTGGGTTCAATGGTCACTATTTGCGTGATGGGTACACTAGAAGCCCAAACTCGACCATTATGCAATATATCCATGTAACAAACTTGCACATGTACCCTCTAAATCTAAAATAAAGCAAAAAAATTTAAGGACCCACTTGTGAGCAAATCAGACACAGCCAGCACCCCGAGGTTCTCCCATACCTGCGCCACTGCGGCGGGTGCTCATGTCCGCCACGTATATCCATTCATTGGTCGCTGGGTTGTACTGCTCCACAGTGCTCAGACACTGGCGGGAAGCTCCATCATAACCCCCAACAGCATATAGCTTCCCTGCAACAGACAAAGTGGCTGAGTGTGGTGCCAGGGATACTGGCATGAAACCAGAGCTCAGCTGAAACCCTATCTGCAACCAACTGGGGCACCCTTACCTCAGAATTCTGTTCCCTCTTTCTCCAGGGGACCACCAACTTACTCCTCAACCAAGCAAAGCATCCTTCACATTTCTTCACATATTCTACTTGCTCTTAAGCCATGAGCTCCTTAGAAGCAAACACTGAATGTCTTTCTAAATAAGTACCTGCAAATACCCAGCACAAAGCTATGGCCTGGCACCACTGGGGCTCAACATAATCTTGCTGATGAATTAGGTTAAATTTTCTCTAGAACAAGACACCAGCACAGATAGATGGAAAGCTAGAAGGCCCCCAGCTATAGGCAGGCAGACCATCTTTCTGGCTAAAGGCTTGACATAGCAGATGAAGTAAATATGGAAAATTATTATTCAATGAGAACCCAAAACCTGTCTTAGCCATTGTCTCTACCCCTTCCACAACCTCGGCAGGTAGAGTGTGTGAATGGAGTGTTCTTTGTACATTGTGGGCCAGGGTGGCTGGAATTTTTCTGCAGACTACCCTGTGATCTCTGAGCCATGCACAAGAGCCCTGAGGTGCCGTCATTTACTTTTAAATTAAAATACCATTAAGCTGCTACCCAAGAGCATCATTTCTGCCTAGGGCTGGGGGATGAGGGCTGAGAGTGAGGTTGGACACAGGAGGAAAAATTTGGCATTTGAGCTATCCCAAAGCAGAAATTCAAACATTTTGGGTTTAAAATTTAGTCTTAAAATGCAATGGGATGGTCTCTTCTGTGGGAACAGGGGGAGGAGTCACACTAGCTGTAGACTAAATAAATATCACCAAATGCAAATCTATTTAACAGGATTACTTACTCAGTAGATTTTTTGGTCATATGTGCCTTCCTGATGGACAGACACCAAGAATACTACTAGTATTTGAAAATCTGCAATTATTTTAAGTTAGAAAGATTCTCAGGCTCAAACCTATACTCTGCTACCAGAACTACTGCTGTATTATCAAATATAAAAATGTTTTTCTTCTATCATCATCGAGGCTGGCTTTGTTTTCTGCCCCAGGGTCCTCTCAATTGACCCATATAAAAGAAAGAAACACATCCTCCTCAGTCCTGCACTCACCAAAGTCAAAATTTTTTAAAAACCTGACTAAGCAGCTCTTCTAGGGTCCAGGCTACTTGTATGGTATGTGCTGGTTCAGATGCGAAATATCCATAGCACACTCTCTGCTCTCTTGGGAGCTTCTGCCTACACTCCGATCCACACAGTCTTTTCCTAAATAGGTATTCTTCGAGGCAGCCAGTAGCAAATTATTGTGATTTCCTCCATTTTTTTGTTCAGTGTCCTTCAAACTGTATAGCCATGGTAATGAGATGATGAGAGGGAGGAGAGGAAGCCAGACAGTGTGGAGAGCTGTCTCTTCAAGGCCACAGTGAAGAAGACAGAGTCCACTTAAGTTCCTCCCTCAACATTCTCACCACAGCTGTAAATTGAACTCTGCTGCCCCAGGGTGCCCACAGCTGAAAGAGCTTCAGATTCAGGAGGGGCAGAAGAAACAAATTCCCAGCCTGTCTTCCACGTCAACAGGGCATGCTACAAGACAGCACTTCTTCCACATACAGAACATGCTCACAAAAGCCTTTGTCAAGGGGAGTATTTTAAATTACCACCATTATGGCACCTCCTTTAACCCCCATCAACCATTCCATCTGCATCAGCTGAAAAAATATGCACTCAAGGTTCCTCCTTGAGTCTATTAACAGGGATTTGCTATTTTTAACCCCTACTCTATTGTTTGATATTCCTGGCTAAGGAACAAGAGAAGAAATGAGAAGGTGGCTAGACAAAGCACTTACACTTGGCAGACAAATCAATTTCTCTTCCACCAAGAGAATGAGATTGCAAGATACAATTTACCTTGGTAGGAGGACAAAATCCTTGCCCTCACATAGATGACTTATTTAGTATGTTAGAATAGTACACCTTTAAATGAAAACTTAAATTACACAATACCAGTGCAGACTGAGAAATACAGTGTGAGAAAAGAATCTTTCTATTAATGTCTAACTCGCTGGATGTTACACTCACCCCAGGGCACATTTGTGTTTGCATGTGTATTTCTGAGTGTGTACATGAGAGATGGAATGTCTGCACACACGTCTAAATGAACAGATATTCCATCTAAATTCCCACATTACTACAAGTTGATGAATCAGTGTTGTCCTGCAAATGACAACATTTTAGTTCAAGTAATATTCTATGCTTTGGTACATTGAATTCACACATATTTACAGAACTCCTACCTACTGGCATTTGTCAGCATTTTGAAGGAGCATAGCACAGTGGAAAGAACACCGGCTTAGGAGTCAGAAGACCTGGGTTCAAGGACAGGCTGTGTTATTTACTGTCATTGGAATGTGGGACATCTGGAGGATGGAGAGAATCTGAGGCCTGCCTATCTCCTTCACAAGGGTTTTGCAAACCAAACAAGAGACTAGAAATGAGAGGTTTTTTTACAAACAAAAGTGTACCATCTGACCAGGCCCTAGACCTTACCACTCCCTCCTACCTTACCCTACACAGCTTTCCTGACTAGAACTGGACTCAATCACCAGCCTGCCCTGCAGAGAGTCATCAGACCTAAGAAGAGGTGCCTACCTCACTCACAGTTCTGTTAATGTTCAACATACAAATATGAGAACAAAATTAATTAAGCACATTTAACTCTCACTCCACTACATTATCCTCCTGGGTTATATGCTGACTATGGATTCCCTACTCCCTTCCCTTCCCCAACTTCTAGCAGAGCTATTGACACGGGGCCAAACCACAGGCCGGCATTTCCCCTCTAGGCTCCTTCTACTCCCCTAGCCCAGCTCCAACATTTAGCAGCCTTGGGCCAGGAGATCCACCACCTCTCTGAGTCTCAACTTTCCTCATCCGCTAAATCAGGATAATAGTACCTAACCCAGAGGAGCGATCTCAGGAAAAAAAACACGGTAGAGGAAGCACCAAGCATGATGCTGGACCCAGGACAAGGCCCGTGGGCCAGGTAGGCCTGGCCACTGGCCACTGCCGCCTCCTTACCCTCCACAACGCCCACACCCACACTGCTCCGCCGCGTGTTCATCGGGGCCACAAAGAACCACTCGTTGGTCTTGTAGCTGTAGGCTTCCACCGATGCTAGGCCTGGGAGACAAGAGACTCATGAGACTTCCGTGGCACCAGGCCTCACCCTGCTGTGTGAGAAGCAGTGAGGATGGGGGAGGAGTCCAAATGCAGGGGCTGGAAACCTAAATGTATGGCTCAGTACCACCTCTGCATCACCATGCGGCCTGTGGCAACTCCCTGAAACACATCTGCAGTGTCTACCTGCAGGGACTATTAAGACTTGACTCAGAGAGTGGGCTGTGAAAGGACAAGGGGTGTGTCTGAAATGCATGGCAAATGTAGGTCATAAAAACCACAGAGTGGGATACTTTGATTCCAAGTAGTCACCTGAGGTAGCCTCACTGAACACCTATTCCAATCCCCTTTCCCCCAGCTTCCTCTATCTTAGCAGTGGAAAGCTAAACACTTGCTTCCCAAGACTCCCTTGCAGCTAGGCATGACCAAGTCAATGAGACCTAAGCAGAAGTCTATGGGGATTTCAGAAACAGCCTTTGCTTTTCTAATATAGATACCGTTCCCCTTTTTGATTCTTGCTACCTGGAACACAAATGTGTTGGCTGGAGGTATAACAGCCATCTCATGATCATGAGAAAAAGGCCAAGAGAATCTTAAGGAATGTGGCCTCAATGTCCATGAATTACTGGACCAACTCAGCAACTGCTAACCTCTAGGCTTCTTGTTTCATGAGTAAAGCAAAATCCCTCGTGTTTTAAGGCAGAGTTTAATCAGGTTCTCTACTTATAGCCAAAAGTAATTCCCAAAAGAAACAATGCACCACTACCCTTTCCTTCTCTTTGTTCCACTCACTAAAGGCAGCCTCCAGAGGGGCTAAAGACCCTGGAATTATATGAGTGAGGCAAAGAGAAGGCTGAGAAAGGTCCCCAGATTGTGAAGACACAAATAAAAATTCAGCGAAGTAAAAAATACTGCTTTTTACCTCCCTGGGGGCCAAAGAATATCATATTAGTTTAATAGAGCTACTGTCTGCAGAGACATCTACCTGGCAGTATAAGCAGAGATGAGATCACCTCTCTGAGTTTATGTCAACTAACAGTTTTGGGTTGAAATTTTGAAGCTAGATAGAGTCCAGAGGCAAGGAGGCTCACCTACGGTGAAAAAGCCTGGCAAAGCTTCAGTAGGGTAGTAGAAAGGGCAACAGAAAAAATGCATGACCTGAGCCACTGCATGACCTGAGCCAGGTCTCTTCCAAGTGCTGGACTCAGCTCCCTCATCTGTCTAGCAAAGGGTTCAAACTGGAGGCCTGAGGCACCCCCTAGCTAAGCATGCTCTCCTTCTAAGTCTCATCTTCTGAGTAAATAGGTTCCCAGACACCGGAAAGTAGGAAAGGGACTCTTCTGAGTCCTAGAAAGCCTAGTACATGGGCAGTTACATATTCTGTCTGGAAGAAGGCCTGGCTCTTCCCCCAAAAGCTGGATGAGGAAGAAGAGTGGATATGTCCCTGGGGCAGTAGCTACAAATGGACAGAAAGTTGGTCCAGAACTGGCTGAATAAAACAGGGTTGCATGGAGGATGTGTCCCAGGCTAGGAGGGGTTGGGAACACACCCTAAACCTACCAGTACTGCCATCAAAGCCTCCCACTGCGTAGAGCAAGTCATTGAGCACTGCTGCGCCCAGTGTGCTCCGGCGCTCCTGCATGCTGGCAATGGACGTCCACTGGTCCTTTACGCCGTCATACACATCCACTGTCCGCACCCGCAGTGAGCCATTAAACCCTCCCACGGCATACACGTGGCCAGCCATGAACACCACACCTGAGGCACAGGAAACCAAGACATCAAGGTCAGGTCAGGCGCATGACTGCTCATGTTGATGGATGACAATGGAGGAGCAAGACAGACACAGGAAAAGTCACCACCGAAGATACTTTAGGTATTTGGCAGTCATTATGGGATTCACTGGATTTCTTTCCTACTTGCTTTTCTAATTTTGTCTGATTCAAGTAAATATTTGAATCAGCTTTAACTCCCCAAGCTCATAAGAACTGACACCAAAAGAGCCAAAAACTGTGCAAGTGGCCGGGCATGGTAGCTCATGCCTGTAATTCCAGTACCTTGGGAAGCCAAGGCAGGTGGATCACCTGAGGTCAGGAGTTCAAGACCAGCTTGGCCAAAATGGTGAAACCCATCTCTCCTAAAAATGCAAAAATTAGCTGGGCATGGTGGTGCATGCCTGTAATCCCAGCTACTTGGAAGGCTGAGGTGAGAGAATCACTTGAATCCAGGAGGCAGACGTTGCAGTGAGCCGAGATCATGACACTGCACTCCAACCTGGGTGACAGAGAAAGACTCTGTCTTAAAACAACAACAACAACCAAAAAAAAAAAAACTGTGCAGGAGGGAAACGAATGGGAGCCTGAAATGCACAGATGCTTGAGGAAACAAGGAGTAGCTCACGACTTCTGGCACGGAGTGGGGACCAGCAGGGGAAAAACAGCTTGCAGAACTGGGAGGCTGCTCACCTGCTCTGCATCTTCTGGAAGGAAGCTCAGCAATCTGATCCCACCGGTCCTCCTCGAAATCATAGCACTCCACACTGCGGATTGCCTTGGGTGCCTGGCCGCCAACCACAATCATGACCTCCGGAGAGACAAGTGGACATTAGCGGGGTCACCCCAAAATCTGGATTTATGGTATCCCTGGTACTTCCACATGGCTTATTGCCCAGGGTGTGTGGATGATCTGAGATGCCAGTTTACAGAGCTACATACATGGGGATGCTGCTCCTGGTCACCAACAGGTATGAGTATTCAAGAAAAGTCTAACAAGCATCTTCACACAGAAACACAGTCATAAGTTCTGTTTCCCAAATGCCCCACTCGGGGCTATCTTGTGGGTATGTGAAGCCGCGTAGGGCATCATCTGTAATCTCAGTGCCCTCAGATTGGGAATGGGGGGTGCTAAATCTTATATCAAAACAAACTTGAATATACTTTGAAAAAGAGTGCAGAATTTGGATGTATTTTTTAAAGTATTATTCAAAAGCATTTCTGAATGCCTAGAATGTAGGGTGCACTTATGCACTGCAGTATAGAAAAAAATTGAAAAACTCCTGTGAGATGCTTATTACAAAAGTTATTAAACTGATGATGTTCTGGAAACTAGTGCTAGCAGTCCTATTTCCACAAGTAAGGTAGTAGCTACCACTGCTAGGCACCATGTGAAATGTGTTGTCATTTACTTGTCACCACAACTGTGAGGTAGATATCATCATCCACATTGACAGATAGGAAAGTAAAGCTCAGAGAACACATGTAAGTGGCCCAAGGTCACACAGCTAAGAGTGTAGGCAGAGACTGAAACCCAAGTCTACCTGACAGAGGGTGAGGCCAGCCACCCCCCCAACTCCTGCTCTAGAGACAGGATCCAAGCAAACACAGCTTGCTGCATCTATGTTTGTCAAAAACAGGTCGCTTTCCATTAGTAGGTCATGAAATCAATTTAATGGATTATGACCAGCACATATATTTTTAAAAGCACAGAAAATATGATAATAAGAATATTATTTCATGAAATATTGGTTTTGGCTATACACACTTACATGTGTCTTCTGGATAGCAATTTAAATGCATTTTGTATTGCAAGGGCATGGTCAAACACAATGAAAACTACTGCTCTGGTTAGGTTAATAGAACTGCAGTACTTAATTATGGTATCACTGCTGTGTCTTTGGTCACATGTTATTAATAAATAAAAAATTAAAGTACCAATTATCTATAGTTTACATATTTTAATAAACATGTGCAAATTCATAGCTGTCCCCACAATGATGTCACTCTCACTCAACGGCATTCCAATATGCTTTCTTGAGTGGAGAGAAAGGGTGGAAGTCACAACCAGCAAATTCATTTGATCATTACCTATAGCTTGTCTTATTTACCCAGTGGTTCTCAAACTTGAGCATACATCAGAATCACCTAGAGGACTTGTGAAAACACAAGCTGCTGGGCCCTATCCCCAGAGTGTGATTCAGTGGACCTGGAGTGGAGCCCAGAGGCTGCCTTTCTAACAAGTTCCCAGGTGCTGCTGCTGCTGCCACTCTAGGGTTCATACTTTGAGAACCACCTTTTTAATCCACGCTCTGTATGGATTTCCTGATGATATGCCATGAACAACTTTTGCCATTATGAATTATCATAGTGCTTTTTACTTCCCCATGATGTATTTTTGGGGAGAGAAGTGCCCATCAAAATCTGTGTGAACTCGCAAAGGCACATCCCTCAAGTGAACACTTCCCACCATACGGGAGGCAAAACCAGAGCTCACCACCATTACTACAGATCAATCATTTATTCCCCAATATTCCAGAACAGGCTCACCCACTGCCATGTGGGTGGTCACTGGTCATCAGACTTAGTCCATAGCTGTCTGTCACCAAAAGTGGGTAACCAGTGTTCAAAAATTCAGAAATCAGTTCTGACTTCTAAAGCATTCCAAAGGAACCCAGGACACAAAACCCAGCCTCGAGCTGCTGCTGCTGCTGCTTCCAGACAGAAACTTGACTTTCCTGGGTGCCTCAGCTCAGAGGGTCCACTGCCCTGTGTCAAGAGTAGCCTTTTTCAGAGTAAACATGAATTCTACATTACTTCCCATTTGTAATTCTTTGCTTAGACAGGCATCCATGAACAGTTCAAGGGGGATGTTAATGAACACAGCCCCTTGGCAAACTCCAGATAATGCCTAACCTACTCTTCAAGGGCAGAATGACATGTTCGTAAATATGCCCAGAACTTGCATTGTCTTTCCGGTTTTGAGTTGGTAAAGCTAAACTGAAGGAAAATACTGCAAGGATTTTCTTTGAAATCTGATTTCTGAAGCTGAGTGAGAATAAAAGCAGTTTTAAGTTTTCTTTCTGCAAGGACTTCAGGCACCCCACACCCTCCCACATGCTGTTCCCTGACTCGAAACCTTCCCATCTCTGAGCACTCTGCCTTAACACCTGCTTATCTTTCAGGTCTCAGTTTAAATGTTATTTCCTACAAATGGACTTCCCTGGCCTCCAGGTCAGAACTACATATCCGTCCTCTGAGATTTCACCTGCCCTGTGTGTTCTGCATTGTGCTGGACCATCAGTGTCTTGTCTTTTGCACCTCTAGACAGTGAGCCCTGACCAGGCAGAAAACATATCTGCCTCAGTCACCAAGATAACTCCATATACTTATGTTGCCAGGTAAAAGTGAGGGCTCAAGTGTTTATTTGGAATAAAGAATACATGAATAAGAAGTAAATAGCACATGCAAGGAGTTAAACAAACAATACAGAGTTTTTAAAAATGAAAAAAGAAACTAAACTAGAACGTCATTTTCTTTAGTTAAAATATGTTGGAACACCAGGTTAAAATTCTGGAGACAGTGAGGAAAAAGCAAGCAAAATAAAAAGAGAAAGTGAGAGCTTTTCCCATCTTTTGACTCAACCACCAAAAGAAAGTTTGCTTATACTTGGCATAAGCTATCCAGCTTCTTTCGTAAATTTAAAAAAAAAAAAAAAAAGGCAAAGTTTTCAGGAACCCTCACCATGCCCCAGAAACTATCTCCCACCAGGGAAGTAGAGGGTACATGCATATTGGAGAAAATCTACCACTCATCTCTGAGAATTTTCACAGAAACAGTATTACAGAAATGCAAATTTTTTAATGTTAAAGTAAAGCCTGAGTAGAAATACAAAAATGATACACGACAGCTAGGTGCAGTGGCTCACGCCTGTAATCCCAGTACTTTAGGTGGCAGAGGCGGGTGGATCTCTTGAGTCCAGGAGCTCAAGACCAGCCTGGGCAACACGGTGAAACCCCGTCTCTACAAAAAATACAAAAAACTAGCTGGGTGTGGTGGTGCATGCCTGTAGTCCCAGCTACTTGGAAGGCTGAGGTGGCAGAATCACCTGAGCCCAGGAATTTGAGGCTGCAGTGAGTTGTGATTGCAGCACCACTGCACTCCAGTCTGGGCAACAGAGTGAGACCCTGTCTCAAAAAAAAAAAAAAAAGAATACAAGATAAGGTTTTCAAAACAAACTTGGCTTTGAGCTCATAAAACCACTGGTAAGAGATAAATTTAAACAAACAAAACTTGTACAACTATCTGGGAAAATGAATTATGAGGTTTTGTGGGATAGGACCATCAGTTTCAGAGGTAGCTCAAGGCAGCAGGAAGAGCAGGTATACATCTGCTTCTCTCGTAGGCATAGGAAACTCAATTTTTTTTGTTTTATTTTTAGTTGGCACATAATAGGTACACATATTTATGGGGTACAGTGTGATGTTTGGATACATGCATACATTAGGTGATGATCAAATCAGGGTAATCAGCATACCCACCATCTCAGACACTTATTATTTCTTTGTGGTGAGAACATTCAAAATCCTCTCCTCTAGCTATTTTGAAATATACAATACATTATTGTTAACTATAGTCACCCTACTGTGTAATAGAACTCCAGAAGGTATTCCTCCTATCTAACTGTAACATAGTATCCATTGATCACCCCCATCTCCCCTCCCTCTTCCCTTCCCCAGCCTCTGATAACCACTATTCTGCTCTCTACTTCTACGAGTTTGTCTGTTTTAGATTTCATATATAAGTGAAATCATGTGGTGTTTGTCTTTCTATGCCTGGGTTATTTCACTTAACATAATGTTCTCCAGGTTCATCCACGTTGTCACAAATGACAGGATTTCACCTTTTTATTTATTTAATTTTTTAGACAGAGTCTCGCTCTGTCACCAAGGCTGAAGTGCAATGGCACAATCTTGGTTCACTGCAACCTCCACCCCCCGGGTTCAAGCAATTCTCCTGCCTCAGCCTCCCACGTAGCTGAGATTACAGGTGCCCACGACCACACCTGGCTAATTTTTTGTATTTTTAGTAAAGATGGGGTTTCACCATGTTGGCCAGTCTGGTCTTAAACTCCTGACCTAAGGTGATCCACTCGCCTCGGCCTCCCAAAGTGCTGGGATTACAAGCATGAGCCACCGTGCCCGGCCTTTTTATAGTTGAATTGTATATATACCTCATTTTAAAATCCATTCATCTGTTGATGGGCACTTAGGTTGATGCTGTTTTTTGGCTATTGTGAATACTGCTGAAATAAACATGAGAGTACAGATATCTCTTCGACATGCTGATTTAATTTCCTTTGGATGCATACCCAGTATGGGATTGCAGGGTCATATGGTAGTTCTATTTTTAATTTTTCCTGGACACATACAACCAACCAATATAGAATCATGAAGAAACAGAAAGCCCAAACGACCGATAACAAGCAACAAGATTGAATCACTAATAAAAAGTCTGCTATCAAAGAAAAGCCCAGAACCTGATAGTTTCACTGCTGAATTCTAACAAACATTTAAAGAAGAACTAATACCAGTTATTCTCAAACTATTCTAAAATATTGAAAGAGAGGGAATACTTCCAAATTTATTCTTTGAAGCCAGGACTACTCTAATACCAAACTAGACAAGGGCATGACAAAAAACAAAACTATAGACCAATATCCATGATGAACACAGATACAAAAATCCATAACGAAATACTAGCAAATGAAATTCAACAGCACATTGAAAAGATCATTTACCGTGATCAAATAGATTCATCCTAGGGATGCAAGCATGGTTCAATATAACACAAATCAATAAAAATGATACGTCACATTAACAGAATCAAAGACAAAAACCACGTAATCATTTCAATAGATGCAGAAAAAGCATTTGATAAAACTCAACATCGCTTCATAATAAAAACTCTCAACAAATTAGAAATAGAAGGAATGTAACTCAACATAATAGAGGCCATATATGACAAACCCGCAGCTAACATCATACTAGAAAGGGGAAAGTTGAAAGCTTTTCCTCTAAGAATTGGAACAAGACAGGCCGGGCGCGGTGGCTCACGCCTGTAATCCCAGCACTTTGGGAGGCCGAGGTGGGCGGATCACGAGGTCAGGAGATCGAGACCACGGTGAAACCCCATCTCTACTAAAAATACAAAAAATTAGCCGGGTGCAGTGGCGGGCGCCTGTAGTCCCAGCTACTCGGGAGGCTGAGGCAGGAGAATGGCGTGAACCCGGGAGGCGGAGTTTGCAGTGAACCGAGATTGCACCACTGCACTCCAGCCTGGGCGACAGAGCGAGACTCCGTCTCAAAAAAAAAAAAAAAAAAAAAAAGAATTGGAACAAGACAAGGATGCCCACTTTCTCCACTTCTATCCAACATAGTACTGGAAGTCGTAGCCAGAGCAATCAGGCAAGAGAAAGAAATGAAGTACATTCTAATTGAAAGGAGAAAGTCAAACTGCTTGCAGAGAATATGATCTTATATATTAAAAAGCCTAAAGACGCCACCAAAAAACTATTAGAATGAATAAATGAATTGGCAAAGTGGCAGGATACAAAATCAACATACAAAAGTTAGTGGTGTTCCTATACACTAATAGTGAACTATCTGAAAAAGAAATAAAGAAAAAACTCATTAACAATAGCTACAAAAAAAAATAAAATAACTAGGAATAAATTTAACCACAGAGGTAAAAGATCTCTACAATGAAAACTATAAAACATTGATGAAAGAAATTGAAGAGGACACAAATAAATGGAAAGATATTCCATGATCATGGAAAGAATTAATAATGTTAAAATGCTCATACTACCTAAAGCAATCTACAGATTCAATGTAATCCTTATCAAACTACCAACGACATTGTTCACAAAAATAAGAAAAAAAAAATCTAAAACTCATATGGGAATAGCCAAACAATCTAGAGCAAAAGGAACGAAGCTGGGGGCATCATGCTACCTGACTTCAAAATATACAGCAAAGCTAGAGTAACTAAAACAGCATGGTACTGGCATAAAAACAGACACATAGACCAATGAAATAAATTAGAGAACCTAGAAATAAATCCACACATTTACAGCCAACTGATTTTCGACGAACATGCCAAAAGCACACATTTGACAAGGTGTTAATACCCAGAATATATAAGGAACTCAAACAACTAAATAACAGAAAAACAGATTATCTGATTCAAAAATGGGCAAAAAGATCTAAATAGATATTTCTCTAAAAAAGATATATGAATGACCAAAAAGTATATGAAAAAAATGCTCAACATCACTATTTATCTGGGAAATGCAAATGAAAATCACAATGAGATATTACCTCACCCCAATTAGAAGGTCTACTGCAGAAAAGACAAAAGATAACTGCCGGCAAGGATGTGGAGAAAGAGGAACTCTTATACCCTGCTGGTGGGAATGTAAGTTAGTACAGCCCAGTATGGTCAAAAGAAATCCAATTTTTATGGTAGGTGTTGCAAGAAGCATTCATACATGGAGCACTACACCCACTACTGTGCTGATCATGCAGAGTAAAAAGAATAAATTTCCTATCATGAGTGCTAATGGATAGTTGTTTCCATGGATACCTGATGTTAGCAACCAGTTAGGCAAATATGAGTATTTCCCACAGTCTACATGTATCACATCTCTGAAATCACAAACTTCTAGCTACTTAAGAAGACCACAAGATGTTAGAGGAAGAGACTTGAACTATTCTCTCCTATATGCCCTCATTTTATATTCCAGAAACACCCAGGCCCAGGGAGTTCAACAAGCATGTTTCTTTCTTTCCCCAACACTCCTAAACCCCAATATACTTAAGATTAATATGCCTTTATTAGAAATTACTCAATCAAATCAGCTTATTTAATGATCACTATTTTTAACATTTATCTTTCAAGGTAACCCTGAGTAAGAACTATCAGTCACGTAGGAATCACAAACTAAAGAACTGGCTCTAGGTGAACAATTATGCTAGACTGAACATAATTTAATCACTCTCGTGAACTGCAGCATACTTAGGAGTTTGGCAGGGTGCCTCAGGGTTCTGATCCCAAGTCTCAACTGTCACTGTGTTGAAGGCTGCAGAAGTTCTGGTGAATGGAGTTTCTCTGGTTGACAGAATATGAGTGAGCTGAACTCCACTGTAGCAGAGATGGTTATTAGATATCTCCCAAAGAAAACACTGTCATTTTGAAAAGTCAAATAGCCATTTATTTTAGGAAGATTAGTGAGCCCAAGCAAAAGACTACCTGATTCCTTAGGAAGGAAATTTTACTCCCAGCATAACATTTTTAAAAATAAATATATAATGCTCTCTTGTTTACATAGATGATTCTGATTCTACCAGCGTGACTGTGGGATTGAAGGCATGTTGGTCCCTCCTCACCGAAATCACAACCACCCTGTGTCTGAGAGCCATTAGGTGCCAGGGACTAGCCAGGGAAAGGGACAATCCATGAAGAGAATAGAGATTTCCAGCCTACGTGTAGATCAAGACCCTAGCCCTGGCCTCAGGACTACATAGGTCATTCAAATTTCTACTCAGGTGAGAGGAACAATCTGGGCTCTACACATTTTTTTCATCGGGCAAGAGTAGAATGCATGTCCAAACTCTCTTCTGTGACCGGTGAGCTGGGCAGAAGGCAGGCCCAGCCAGTCGGTCCCTCGGGCCAGGGCAGGAAGCGAGAGTCTCTCTTACCCTGGTGCGTGGGGCCGCAGGGCTAACACCAACAATTCATCCGATGGAGCATGTCGAGGTCGAGCCAGAAGACTTGTCCAAGCAGGTTCCTGAGCAACAGTTGCTCTAGGCAAGTACTGATAGCAAGGTGCAGAGAAAATGGGGGTCTGAGAACCAGGTAATATGAGGGCAAGGCCCAGGGGGAGAGAAGAGGAGTGGAAAAAATGGGCTTTGGAATCAGACACATCTGGGCCCAAATATAGTATCAGCCCCGTCACTATATAGCTGTGTGGCTATGAGCAAGACATTTAACCTTGCTAAGCCTCATTTTCATAACTTGTAATATCAGGATAATAGGATGCTTCCCATATGGGTGTCAGGAGGCTTAAATGATATGAAGCACTTAGCACAATGCTTGATAAATAGTAAACACTAAATGTTATCTGATTAACACTAGTGTCATTATTAGCTTCTAAGGCAGGTGCTAAAAAACAGATTCCCAATGAAAGGTAGAAAAGGATACTATGAACCTGTGAGGGAGGGTAAGTACCACTAATTCTAGGGGTGATTATGGGGCTTTTTCAGGACTCCAGGGTGCTTGTCAGGGTGTGGACCAAGGTGGAAGGGGGCAGTGCCCATCCAGGGGCCTGGGCCAAATGAGAGGTCATCCCATCCACCCTGTCAACAGCTTCTTCAAATACCATCTACCGAAAGCAGGACAGCCCAACTCAGGAGCAAGCCACCCACTTCCAGCCCAAATGGCGTTTCAGTAGCATTTTTAAAGAGCTGAATAGAGATGCCAACTGAACTGGAATGACAGTGAAAAGTGCCAGGTTCAGTACATTTCCAAAAGGTTCATTTGCATCTTCCTGAAACCTCATTTCCTTGCTGCCATCTGTGGAACAGGGTAACGTAGGAGACTTCTGAGTGGCTGGGAGACAGCCTCGGGTTGTCCATGGCAACCCAGCCTCAGGAAAAGTGCTGGGCGGTGAATGTGTGGGAGCCAAGATGATGCTGTTAGCTGTTCCGGCTGGGATGTGTCAGTATGCTCTGTGCATATATGGCTCAGGAAAAACACCTTTATTAGCCTCTGCAGCTATCTCAAGGCAGAGCCCTGTTCCTCTCAGGGAAAGGACTTGGCTGGCAAACAGAGTTACTGCTGAGAATTACTGAATATAGTGCAGGTCTCTCTCCACCATGTTGTTTTTCAAAGTTTGCTCTGCCAGAAAGCCTATCTGGACTGAATTTATGAAAGCACAAACCAGCCTGCCCTTGGAATTCCTATGCCTGCTTCTCCAACTAGTCCAATTATCTCCTGATTTTTCTTCTTTCTCTACTTATTTGGTTGTTCATATATGTCTATCTTACTTTCTCAGAGAGACTTCTTAAAATTAAAAGTCCCCAAAGGGCAGGAATCAGGTTTCTTTCAACACAGCATTCGGCTATAATGCTTTTGTGACATTTGGAAGCAATATAATAAAACAGTTCAGAGCACAGGGCCTTGGGCCAGTCATCCTAGGCTTAAACCTCAACTCAGCCATTTACTAATTGTGCTTTAAAGATGGGTCACAAATTCTGTGATACTACTACACTCAGACGTGGAACTTAATACCTCTCCCCTTAAGTGTGGGCTAGACTTAGTGACTTGTATCTAGCAAATAAAAGACAGAAGTGATGGGACATGGATTTTGACATTAGGTTATAAAAACACTACAGCTTCTGTGTTAGATGTGTGCTCTCATTTTCTTGCTCTAGAATCACCCTCTCTGGAAGAAAGCCAGCATGTCATGAGGACACTCAAGCAGCTTATGGAGAGGCCCACATGGCAAGAAACAGGCCTGCCAGCAACCACATGAGTGAGCTTAGAATCAGATCCTCCCCAAACAAGCCTGAAATAACTGCACCCCGACCAACAGCTTGATTGTATGAGAGACCCTGGGTCAAAAGGACCCAGCTAAGCCACTCCAGGATTCCTGCCCACAGAAACTGTGAGATGATAGATGTTTATTGTGTTAAGCCATTGTAGGGTAATTTGTGGTGCAGAAATAGATAACTAATGCATAATAAGTGGGTGACATAACCCAAGGTCCAACTTCCTCATCTGCGAAATGGGGATAATTACAGTTATGAAAATCCTATGAGATAACAAATATAAGTCACTTAGCCCAGTGGCTGGCACATGATAAGTGCTCAGTAATTGATATCTGCTGTTATCATTATTGTGGGTATTAGTATCATGTAGTGATTAAAAGCCCAGGCTTTGAGTCAGCCAGACTTGGATTCAAGTCCTCACACTGCCACTTAAGCGCTGTAAAACCCTGGGCAAATCACTCAGTCTTACTCAATCTCACCGAATCTCAGTTGTCTCCAACATTAAAGCCTCCAGAGTTGTAATAAAGACAAAATAAGATAATGGGCATTACATACTTAGGCTACTAATGCAAAGAAGCTGCTCAGTAATTAGTATTTAAACAATACTACTTGTATCATCATCAATACCTTTGGTGATGATGACCAGGACAACGACCCAGGGAAGAAGATGCAAAGTACAAATTATTCTAAGTGGTCACCAGAGGGTGTAAACCAGTTTTCTCCTGCAGTCACCTGAACCAGTTTCTGGATGTTCACTCTCACAGACAATTTGCGTTTTACCTTGGAGACACAGCTCCTGTCAGCTCCTGCAGAAAGCTTTCCTTAACTCCTTACCCCTCTCTGTGCTCCCAGAGTGTTTTTCCTGTACCCCTATGAGGGCATTTACTCACTCCATTGCAATTGTCCTTTCACAACTGTTTCCCCTCCTCCTGGTCTGGGAGTCCCCTGGGGAACAGACCAGTTCATATCAGCCTTCGTGAATCCAGTACTTAACCCAGTGCCTGGCAATTAGTGGTTTCTCTATGGAAGTATGTTGGATGAGTGAATTAAAAAGTAATGAATTGGCAGGGCACGGTGGCTCACACCTGTAATCCCAGCACTTTGGGAGGCTGAGGAAGGTGGATCACCAGAGGTCAGGAGTTCGAGACCAGCCTGACCAACATGGTGAAACCCCATCTCTACTAAAAATACAAAAAAACGTAGCCGGGCATGGTGGCAGGCGCCTGTAATCCCAGCTACTTGGGTGGCTGAGGCAGGAGAATCGCTTGAACCCAGGAATCAGAGGTTGCAGTGAGCCAAGATCGTGCCATTGCACTCCAGCCTGGGCAACAGGAGCAAAACTCCATCTAAAAAAAAAAAAAAAAAAGTAATGAATTAATGCATACATGATTGTTGATAGCTGGATTTCAGACTTGAAAAAAAGAAAGAAAGAAAGAAAAGAAACAAAGAACCTTACAACCCTTCTAACCCCCAGGAACGACAACTGGATTCATTCAAATTTGGACTTGTAGGCTTGAATCAAACATTCTAGGGTCAACCTACATTAGTAGTCAAAGGAGGATATAAAGTAGGATATAAATCCTCACTAAAGCCATGTGAAAATGCAGGTATGAATGCTGATAAGCCCATCAGGAAAAAATGAGGGGTGATATAAATGGTCAGTATTAAGTCTCTATGAGGTTATTTCTTCTTTAAAAATGTATTTCTTTAATTGAGGCTGTGTGCCAAGGACACAGATGAGTAATGCCTGCTGCCATGGAACCTACAGTTGCGTAGAGGAGCTAACACTCTAGAAGAGAGCCCTAAATGCCTGCCTGAGGCATCAGCCTGGGCTACTCAGTAATCTTCTGAAACTACTGTCCTTGTTCAGAAAGAAATGAAGCCATCACCAACCTGACTTCTCCCCCATTAAATAACCTTTCTCATCAATCACATTTCTACTTATCAGCAATAAACAATTAGAAATTGGAATTTCAAAAGAAAACATTTACAATAGCATCTAAAACAATAAAATACCCAGGGATAGATCTAACAAAAGACATGTAAGACCCATGAACTGAAAACTATTAAACACTGATGAGAGAAATTAAAGAAGACCTGCATAAATGGAGTTATGCTGTGTTCATGGATCTAAAGATTTAATATTATTAAGATGGCAGTTCCCCCATTTGATCTAGAGATTCAATACCATTCCAAGCAGAACCCCTACAAGCTTTTTTGTAGATAGACAAGTTGATTCTGAAATTTAATGGAAATGCAAAGGACCTAGACTCACAAAAACAACTTTGAAGAACAAAACTAGAGGACTCATACTGCCTAATTTCAAGACTTACTAGAAAGCTAGTAATCAAGGCAACATAGTATTGGTGTAAAGGTAGACAGATAAAATGGAACAGAAGAGAGTCCAGAAATAGATGAACACATATACAGTCAATTATTTATAACAAAAGTAACAGGGTAATTCAATGGAGAACAGAGAATCTTCCCAATAAATAGTGTGGAACAACTGGACATTCATATGCAAAACAAATGAGCCTTAGACTCTCACCTCATGCGCCATATTAAGAACAAAAAAAAAAAAAAGTTCTCAAAATGGATCCATAGGCCTAAGTGTAAAACCTAAAACTTCTAGAAGAAAGTATAGGAGAAAATCTGTGACTTCAAATTAGGCAAAGATTTTTTATATAGAGCACAAAATAAACCATAACAGAAAAAAATTGAAAAACTAAAAACTTATGCACTTCCAAATACAGTACAGCCACCATGGAAAACAGTGTGGAACTTGCTCAGAAAAGTAAAAATAGAACTACCATATAATCCAGCAATCCCACTATCGGGTATATATCCAAAGGAAATGAAATCAGTATGTCAGAGAGATATCTACTCTTGTGTTCACTGCAGCATTAGTTGCAATAGCCAAGATGTGGAATCAAGCTAAATGTCCATCAACAGATGAATGCATAAAGAAACTGTGGTATACATATTTAGTAGAATACTATTTAGCCTTAAAAAAGAAGGAAATCCTGTCATCTGTGACAATATGGATGAACCTGGAGGACATTACGTTAAGTGAAATAAGCAGGGCACAAAAGGACAAATAACATACAATCTCACTCATACACGGAATCTAAAGAAGTTAAACTCATAGAAGTAGAGAATAGAATGGTGGTTACCAAGGGATAGGGGGAAGGGGTTGGCTGGGAAGATGTTAATCAAAGGATATGAAATTTCAGTGAGATGGGAGAAATACCTTCAAGAGATTTATAGTACAACGTGGTGACTATAGTTAATAACAATGTATTATATTCTTGAAAATAGTTAAGAGAATGGATTTTAAGTGTTCTTACCACAAAAAAGTATATGATGTAATACATATGTTAATTAGCTAAATTTAGCCATTCCACAATGTATCTATATTTCAAAACCTCATGTTGTACATGATAAATGCATATAACTTTTGTCAATTAAAAAATTAATTAGTGGCCAGGCGCGGTGGCTCACATCTGTAATCCCAGCACTTTGGGAGGCCGAAGCAGGCGGATCACGAGGTCAGGAGATTGAGATCATCCTGGCTAACACAGTGAAACGCCGTCTCTACTAAAAATACAAAAAAAAAAAAAAAAATTAGCCAGGCGTGGTGGCAGGCACCTGTAGTCCCAGCTACTCGGGAGGCTGAGGCATGAGAATGGCATGAACCCGGGAGGCAGAACTTGCAGTGAGCCGTGATTGTGCCACTGCACTATGGCCTGGGCAACAGAGCAAGATTCTGTCTCAAAAAAAAAATAATTAATTAGTTAAAAAACTATCTTCCAAAGATACTGCTAAGAAAATGAAAATATAAGGCACAGGTTGGGAGAAAATATTTGCACAATATATATCTTATTAAAGACTTGTATCCAGAATACATAAAGAACGTTTACAACTCAATAAGAAAACAATAACCCAATTTTTCAAATGGGCAAAATATTTTAACAGACACTTCACCAAAGAAGAAATATGGGTGGCAAATAGGCACATGAGAAAATCTCAACAGCATAGTGATTAGAGAGATGCATATTAAAACCATAGTGAGATACTACCACAGACCTACTAGAATGGCTAAAATTTTTAAAAATAGATAATGTCAAGTAGTAGCAGGACTGCAGAATAACTGAAACTCATATATTGCTGGTGGATGTGCATAATAGTATAGCCATTTTAAAAAACAGTTTAGCAATTTCTTATAAAGTTAAATATATACTTACCATACAACCCAGCAATCCTACTCCTAGGTATTTACCCAAGAGAAATTAAAACATATGTCCACACAAAGATCTGTAAGTGAAATCACAGCAGCTTTATTTGTAACAGCCAAAAACTGGATACCCAAATGTCCACCAACTCGTGAATGAATAAACTATGGTCCATCCATACAATGGAATGTTACTTAGTGATAAAAAGGAATGAGCTCCTGATACATGCAACAACGGGGATGAATCTCAAATGCATTATGGTAAGAAAAAGAAGCCAAGCTCAAAGGACTACATACAGCATGATTCCATTTATATGACACTCTAGAAAAGGCAAAACCATAGGGACAGAAATCAGATCAGTAGTTGTCAGAGGCTGGGGGTAGAAGAAGAGGATTGACTACAAAGCAGCACATGGAAACTTTTTGTAGTGATTAAAATATTCTATGTTTTGATTGGGATGGTGGTTACATGACTGTGCATTTGTAAAAACTTATCACATTGTATCTCTAAAAAGTGTGAATTTTACTGCATATAAATTATTATACCTCAACTAATCTAAAAGAAAATAATCTCTTTAAACCGCTACCAAAACCTCAAAGCTGTTTCTCAGGAAGCAGTTCGGTGTAAAAGGAAAAGCATGGACTTTGGAGTGAGACAGACCGAACCCCAGCTCTGCACTTAGCCAGTACTTAACTGGGCAAATTTCTTAACCTCTCTGAGTAATCTAAGTAGGGATATGAATAGTACAGACCTATTGCTGTGATGATTTATTAAGACAGTACACGATCTGATAATCCCTAAGTGATCATTTCCCTCAGCATACCCTATTCATTCTTCAAGCCTTCAGTGGGGATCCCCTCACTAATTTAAGTGCTTAAACAATGGTGATGAGAGTATAGTTTAAGAAGCAGGTTAGATAACATAACCTTAAATCATTCAAGGATTAAACACAGGAGAACAATGAGACAAAGAGTAGTGATGTCTTCTTTCTTTCTTTCTTTAACAGATTCTAAGGAAGTCATGGTTCCAGTTGCCTGCAGAAGGCCCAGGAATCTAAATGTTTTCATTCAGAAAATAAATGTTTCTTAAGGAGTAGGGATGACAGAAGGATGGCTTTGACCTCCTGAAACAAGGGGTAGACTCTTCTTTCTCAACTATAGATTCAATCCCTGGGATGGAACAGGGGTGATGGTGGAGCAGCTCTCAGCATGCTTAGTCCAGGCTCAGGCACAAACTGGGCTTTAATTTGAAAACTATCTTTTTATGGGTATACGTGGTAAGAGCTAGACATGGAGTCCAAAAAAGGAGAGGTCACTAGGTATGGTTTCTACACAAAAAAGCTGGGCCAGTGCTGAACCATTCCCTTAGCTCCAAGCTACACTCCTCAGGCAAAGATGTCATTCTTCTGATATCACAGAGGATGAGAACCAATTTCCAAACGGAAATGTCACAGACAGAAGACCAGCTGAAAACCCAGGGAAGTAAAAAGGCTAAATAAAAAGCAGCACACTTAGAATCAACATTCTCAAGACATGAAGCTTGTGGAAATTTAGATCATAATAAAGATAGTATTCAAACCAATGGGGGAAGAGGGGAATTAATGAATAAAATAACCTTGAGACAATTGGCTCATCATTTGCAATACCAATAAAACTGAATCCCTGCCCTCACTCCTTACACACAAAAAATAATTCTAAGTGCATCAAAGATTCAAATGTAAAACAAAAATTATAAAGGTACTTGAAGAAAACATGGGGACATTATTTAAATAATTTCAGAGTAAAGAAAATATTTCTAAACATGACACAAAACCCAAGCTATAAAGCAAAAGATAGATCAATTTGACTCCTTAAAAACTGGGGCTTTTTTGGACTAAAAAATTACTATAAACAAGAGGCAAATTGCAAACTAAGAAAAAACATATTTGAAATACATACATTCAAAGGCCTAACCTCTTTCATGTAAAAAGAGCCTTTAGAAACTATAAATAAGGCCAGGCACAGTGGCTCACACCTACAATCCCAGTATTTTGGGAGGCCAAGGTGGGTGGACTGCTTGAGCTCAGGAGTTCGAGACCAGCCTAGGCAATAGGCAAAAACCTGTCTCTACAAAAAAATTAAAAGAAAAAAAATTAGCTGGGTGTGTTGGCACACACCTGCAGTCCCAGCTACTTGGGAGGCTGAGGTGGGAGGATCACTTGAGCTTGGAAGATGGAAGCTGAAGTGAACTGAGATCACTCCACTGCACTCCGGCCTGGGTAGAAGAACAAGACTCTGCCTCAAGAAAAAAAAAAAAAAGGAATAAAAAATATTAATTAAAAAATACAATCTAATAGAAAAATGAGCCAGGGACATGAACAGAGAATTCTCCAAAATAGAAATACAAATGCCGATAATCATATGAAATCAAGATTAATCTCACTCCCAATGAAAGAAATACGAACTCAAACAAGATGCCATCTTTTAAAGGATACTTGACACAGAAATGTTTACAATACAAAAAAAAAAAGGAAATTACTGCAAAGCCCATCAGTAGAGGACTGTCCATAATATGTACATAATAGTGCATAAATACAATTAAACACCATGCACCATTACAATTTAAATGCTGATTTCACCTATACTGATAATATTAAAAGCAGTCTGTACCACATGGCTGCATGGGGGGAAAAATAGTTCAATCTGTATAGCAATACACTGTACATTTGTATCTATCTGTGAAAAAGTGCAGAGAGACATGTCTGAAAGAAAATTTTCCAAATAATAGCAGATTTTTTACCCTAGGAGACATTTCAAGTGACTTTTATTTAATTTCAAAATTGTAGTATCCTTTTAATAATCCACAATAAGCACATATGTCTATAATTAAAGAAAGCTAAGTTATTTTCACTTTGAAAAATATGAAGAAGTTTCAATGCAATATTTCAACCAAACAAAACAAAAGGCATCAACCTGCAGTAAGACCAATGTCCAGCCAGACCAAGGCCTCGCCTTGCGGCTGTGCCTTCTTCTAACCTGCACTAGGCAACGTGAGGCCAACAGGCAAGTATGCACTCTCAGGTTTACAAAGGTGAAGCCAGGTGCAGGATGGTATGAGTTCAGAGAACAGGTTTGGAGAGTGATAAAGACTCAGTTCAAATGCTGGTTCTACCACATTAGCTGTGTTGACCTTGGGCAAGTAAATTAACTTCTCTGAAACTCAGTTTCCTCCTTTATAAAACTAGGATAACTATCTCTACCTTGTAGTGTTGTTGAAAAGATTAAGTAAGATATTCAAGTGATAACCTCAGCACTCAATAAAGGTTAGCCGCTTGTATTATTATCTGGGAACTGAGACACTTGTTCACATTGCAACCAATATATTCCCCATGATCCAAGGTCAAGGAGCAGAGGGGAAAGAAGGTCCTGCAAACCTCAGAGAATTCCAACACCTGGTCTTGGAAAACAACATGCCTCTAGCCACTGTGAAACCTTCCTGGAAGAAGCAGGCAGGGAGGATGGCAGCCAGCTGGAAAGAGGAGGAGGAAGACAAAGCAAGGGCCTAAATAATTTCCTGGTGCTGCCTACTATGTCATCAATGAGACAACATGGCCCACTCCTCTCCTCCCACCTTTCCTCCTGGGTTGACTGATTCCTTCCCCCAGACATCAGCATGTTAGACTCCTAAAACGACTACTTTGGTGCCACACCAGACAGGACTTTAGGGATGGAGTGGAGCATCCTTCATTCTATAGATAAGGAGCCTGAGGGTCAGAGAGGAAAGAAGACTCGCAGGGAACCAAAGCAGCCAGCACACACCATAAACTCTAGGTCTCTAGATCATGGGGTCCCCTCCTGTGTCTTCCTTCCCTTTAGCTGGCTGCTCCCTCACAAATTCTCATTTCTCCCATTTCCTTCCTCTGCTTCATGACCTGTCAAACTCCTCAATTTGACAGGGTCCCTTTTCTTAGAACCCCTTTTCTTCTCTGGGGCAGCCCTAATTGTCCTTTATGTCCTTCCCTGAGTGGGGAAAAGAAACAGACTAGGACTATTCTGACTCAAAGAATGGCCTAGAAAGAGGACTACTACGGCCATCACTAAGTGAAACCAACATAGCCATTCCTCTGCTTCCAACAGAAATAGAGCACAAGCCATGGTGTGAAATGAGAAGTCAGGGTGGGGGTGAGAGGGAGCTCTGAGTTATTCTCAAACCTCCCTGATGACATTGGAGGTTACCTTGAAACTCTTAGGAAAGGAAGACCCCAGAAGAGAGAGGTACCAGCAGATTCAAGAGGAACCAGCAGACTCCATCTCCTAGGTTGTAAATGCAACCAAGATGCAGGGCAGCCATGGGTGAGCAAAGACTTGGAGGCAGGAGTGGAAGGCCACTTTCCCAGGGCACAGTCCTGACTCTTGGCGGTGATTGGGCTGGGGCTTACCTTGGGAAGGCTGACTGGAGTCCTGGGCTTGGTCCTTGGGTTCTTAATCAATAGCCTCTGATCCAGAGGGAGGAGATGGTATTTCATGGCCTCAATGAGGAAGTCTTTACAGGTGTTGTTATTCTTTATCAAAGCTTCTTCTTCAACCGTCTAGAGGTAATAATCCACAGATGATCCTGGAGCACAGCTCAGCCACATTTCCCAAGCTTTCACCCTGGGCTCAGTCATTCCTGCACTCCCACACTCATTCATTCCTTCACCACATCATCTCAAACCCAAAGAGTTACAACTTACTGCTCACCTCCTGCATTTTAAGAGCACAGTGGGATAAGGGATCAAGCTCCGGCATTAGACCAGATCCTCTACTTAACATCTCTGATCCTCAGTTTCCTCATCTGTAAAATGGGCATATTAAAGGTATCTACAACCTCACTAGTTTTGTTTGTTTTGAGGCCTAAATGAGTTTATGCAAAACAAAAGACAAGTAGCCGTCCTGAAAGCCTCTAACCACATTTCTCCTGATTTGAATGCACTATAATGCTTAGGGCAAACAGACATCGGAGAGGAGGAGTGAGGGGAAAGAGGAAAGGGTGTGGGAGCCATCAGCCAACCTTTGGAGGCATTGAGTAAAATAAGCTTGTCAAGGAGAAAGATTCATATTCGTTGTCTTATAGTGAAGGTCTCAGGGCAGAAAATCGGCCAGTGAGGCTCCTTCTAACAGAGTAACAACATCAGAGCAGAAAAATTACCCTGCACAAAGTCCCACCTATTGACCTCACCTAGGACTCCATCTAAGCTGGGGCTCTGGCTTCTTTACCTCTTATTCCAGAGCTTAGGACCTAAGCAGGTGCTCAGCACATGTAAGCCTAAAGGTTTCATGAGCAAGACCAAGCATGAAGCCATTCTGGTGCTCTAACTCTCCAATCCCCACATTTTGGCCCAGGTCAGATCACTGTGTGGCATATCTGGAATGGGTAATGTGGTCTTCTGGGGCTGCTTTGTGTTAGGAAAGATCAATACCATTCAACAGCTAACACTGATTGAATGTCTCCTGGTTGGGCAGCCCTGTGCTGGTCCCCAGGAAGAAAATGATGAACAAGACAAAATTTCTAAGCCTGAAGAATTCAAGTCCAGTCAGAGAATGAGAAGGGCCTCCCACCTCAATTATCTCAGCCCTCAAGTCAGTGATGCACAAGGCATGACTGAGCCTCTCCTGGGTCCCCATCTGTCACTAGGAATGAAAGCATGGCCAGGGCCATCATCTGCTGGGCAGCATTGGAGCTGGCAGGGAAAAAAGGATTGGCAAGAGAAGGCCTCTGTGTACCTCTGACCACCTCCCTCCCCAGAGACAGTCCCCAAGAACTGTTTTCCTTGGAAGGTTTTTTTTCCCCTCCCAGTAAGGAACTGAGCCAGCTTGAGACAAATCATAAACTTCCAGGGTCAATTACAAAATAAAAAGGGTGGGAGAGGATGCCTGAAAAAGCTTGGAAGGAAGGAGAAATGCATGAGCAGCTATTTCTCCAGAAGAACTTACTCAGCTTGAATTCAAAGTTCTCCTGGAAAGTTAATGCTTCATGGGTACAAGAGTTTCAACTTCGGGGGTAATGACAAAGTTTTGGAAATCTTTATAGTAATGGTTGTACTGAATTTGAATGTAATGAATGCCTCTAAATTGTACACTTAAAATGGTTAAAATAACAAAGCTTATGTAATATACATTTTATCACAACATATTATACATTTAGTACAATATTTTTAAATGCTGAGTAAAAGCCTAATAAATACTACCTTTTGTGAAAGAAAAAAAAACCTCCCCCAGAAGTCAGGCAGTGTTGGTGGAGGTCTGCCCAGGGCTTTCCCTTCCTTCTCCTCCTCCTCCTCCACCACCATCAGCCATCCCAGCAATTATACTCATTTGAAGTTTCAAAGTCAAATGAATGTAATGAAACATCCTATTCCAGAGGTGTTCACTCTGAGAGGCCTGATAAAAGGCCTTTCTGCAAAAAGGGCAAAGGGAGGAGTCCCACACAACAGTTCTCATGCCCATTGCCTCTGACCCCCTTCTTTTCCAGATCTAAATTCTACTTTGGCATAATAACCCAGGAGCCATTTCCTAATGGTGACGTTTGTTAAGCTTCAGTTGTGGATGCCTGATGAAGTTTGTGACCAATGGTCTCTAAGGCCACTTTAGCTTTCTCTGGAACCCAGGTCCCCAGGTTGCCAACCCTCCCTGTGGAAGCGAGACTATACTGGAGTCCAGGTGCCTCCTCCACCTCCAGCCAGCTTCCCACAGGACAGTGGGAGGTTTGACTGACACTGGATGCTCAGGCAAGTTCACTCCCTCCACTTAGGGGACCTTTTCTACAGGAAAGATATGCTGCCACCAGGTGGCAGTGGTACCACCCAAAGTAGCATGCATGCCCCATTTAAGAGCTTGCAAGCATATCCCTCAGCACCTGAGAAGGCTGAAGTACGGCGATTCAGGGAACATTTCACTGACCCCTCATACCTGCAATCTACAAGTGTTACCAGCAGACGAGTTTACAAGTGCTCGTGAGGATACTGTGTCACCTGCTACTAAGAATCACAGCAGTGGTCACAAAGACTACAGAGTAAGATCAGTAACATTCACTGAACACTGTATTATAGGCCTACATGGATTATCTCATTTTATTGTTTATCCCCAAACAATCCTATAAAGGCAAGTGCCATTTTTTCCAGGTAAGAAAACTGAGGTTTAAAAAGGTTAAGTATGTACCCAGTATTATATGGCTGGAAAGTAACAAGAGCTGGGCTGCTGGGCTGCTAGGCTGCTAAACCTCCTCTTTATCCTTGCATCATATCTTCCCTTCCTTCCAGAGACTCCTTGGAGACAGCTGAGGGCTAACCTGCTGTCTCGATGTTTTGTTTTGTTCATATATTTTAAGGTTTATTCTCTGCTTATAAAAGTGTCTAATGCCATTTACTGTATAAAATAAGTCATGTAATGGGTATGCAGAAAAGAGCGTATCAATGGTGGCAGCTAGCTTAGCAGAAGAACTATGCACTTCAGAGCCAGAATGACATGGATTTGAATCCTGAGCCTCCCTAAGGCTGGTGACCCCCAATAAATCCCAACCTCCATAAGCCTCAAGGCCTACATGTGTAAAAAAAGGAGTTACAATCTTTGCCCCTCTGGGTTATTATAAGGATTAAACGAGAAGACATATGGCACCATAAGGAAACCCCATAATTCTTAATTTTTCTTTCCTTTTCAGAGGAAGTGGAAGTACTCTGTATTCTAGGCACCGTTTTTACAGTCTTGAATTTGGCTTCAAGTTGCCTAAAACTAAGACAAAAAGGGAACATAGAAACATTGTGGACATGACCCTTCTTGCTTCAGTCCTCTTCAACAAAGACAGCTAACTTTCATGGAACATTTGTTACCCCAGGCTCCACACGAAGCAGCTGACTTGCATACTCTACTCCTTTAGTCCTCACAACAACCCTGCTGGGCTCTACTATAATATCTGTTCTATGGAAGAAAAACTGAGGCTTGAAGAGGTTAAATAAAAATCCAAAACTAATAAGCAGCAGAGCAGAGACTGAAACCTAAGTGTCCTATTTTCAAGCCTATGCTCTTAAACTTTACAACACCTAACACTTAACCCAGTGGGCTGGTTCCCTCAGCACATACAGAAGACCCACTAAACCCCTCAACTACTCCATCCAACCAGGATTGCCCATTGCTATTCCTACAGGTCTGGGTGAACACAGAAGTGCTTGGCTCTTCATACAACACTCACTTGGACTAGGTAGTCCCTAGGTAAGAGAGGAAGTCGGACATGTTCCATCAGCTTTGCCATGTGCTCTAAACGGGTTTCTTTCTCATAATTGATCCATGAGATCACAGCTTCAAACACCTATAAAGAAAAGCAACATGGGCAACTTCAGTAAAGAGACAAAAGCTTTCAAACAACCCTCAATCTGTAAAAAAAAAAAAAAAAAAAAAAGAGAGAGAGAGAAAAAGTTATGAGTCATCCACAAAGGTGTTTAATTAATCTGAGACTCATATTTAAAATAAAAACAGAAAGGGTTTGTTTACTTGCTGGCCTCAGAGAGTGATCACACACACACTCTACACACACACACACACACACACACACACACACACAAGGACAAACCTGCTATCCCAAATGTAGAATCATCATGGTTCATTCTAAAATAAAAACCAGTTCCAATAGTTTTTTAAGGGTAAAAATACAGAGCAGTAACTGTGAACCAAATTTATAGAGGCTGCTCAAGAAGATCAGACCCTGGGGGCAATGTCGTCATCTCCCCATGCCCCCGTTTCCTCACTTATGTCCCGTGTAAAGTTAATGCAGAATAAAAACAGTAAGAATGCCCTCTGCCCAAAGCTGGCTGTGATGGTCAACGTGACACTGAATGACAAGGAATGGCAAACATTTCTCCTTGAGGAGAGATTTCATTTCTATGCAAATCAAAACTGGAGAGCTTAGAACGAAAAAGGCAGACCTATACTTTGGATGTTCACTCTACTCAAGGATAAGTACAAATTCAAACCCTGTGCCACCACGTACACATAGGCAGATAAAATTCAACGTTGGAGGGGCCATGGGGAAACCAGCAGTGTCTGTAAAAATTTCATTAATAATGATTTTTAAGAGGGGAGGGAAGTATTGGCAATATCGATCAAAATTTTAAATGTACATTCTCATTGACTTTAAAAATACCACTTCTAGAGCTCTAGCTTATACTCACATCAGTGTAAGAGAACAGAATATGTGCTCCAATATCTTTGCTGCAGCATGGTTGTAAAGGGATAAAAAAATGAAACAACCTAAAGTCCACTAATGGAGATATTATTAAAGGAGTATCCATACCATTAGATACAGTTATCCTTCAGTATCCTTGAGCACTGGTTCTTTTTTTTTTCTTTTTTTTTTGGTTCTTACTCTGTTGCATAGGCTGGAGTCCAGTGGCATGATCTTGGCTCACTGCAACCTCCACCTCCCAGGTTAAGTGATTCTCCCGTCTCAGCCTCCCTAGTAGCTGGGATTACAGGTGTACACCACTACACCCGGCTAATTTTTGTATTTTTAGTAGAGACAGGGTTTCACCATATTGGCCAGGCTGGTCTCAAACTCCTGACCTCAAGTGATCCGCCTGCCTTAGCCTCCCAAAGTGCTGGGATTACAAGCGTGAGCCACCATCCCCAGCCCCAGGGCACTGGTTCTATGACCACCCACAGACACCAACATCTGCCAATGCTCAAGTCCCTTATATAAAATGGCATAGTGTTTGCATATAACCTCTGCACATCCTCCCATATACTTCAAATCATCCTCCCATATACTTTAAATACTTTAAATATATATATTTAAAGTATATTAATAATAAATATACTTTAAATAATTATATGATTGCTTATAACACCTAATATAATACCCATACATCACTTCATGCAAGTGGATATGATGTAGTACTTGGTGTTGCAGCAAATTCAAATTTTGCTTTTTGGAACTTTATGGAATTTTTTTCTTCTGAATATTTCCTTAGTTGAATCCATGGATATGGAACTCATGGATACAGAGTGCCAACTCTATTTTCAGCTATTAAAAAGAATAAAGCAAACATCTTATACATGATTAAAGAAGACATGTCAAAAAGAGCCAGCTGGATGGGGCTTTCAATGCCAATATTTGGGACAATTTAAATATCAATGAGAATAATGAAGAAATCAGATCAGTGTTGCCTCTTTGAAGGGAAGAAGGGTCAGGGAATGGCTGAAAAAGGTTCAAAGGAAACCTTTTGTGGTTTAGGGTGGGCATTACATGGGCATATACATGTGTCGAAACTAACCAAATTGTGTATTTAATATCCATATACCTCAATATAAAATATTCTTAATTTTTTTAAAAAATTATAATATGGCCAGGTATGGTGGCTCACACCTATAATCCCGACATTTTGGGAGGCCCAGGCAGGCAGAATTGCTTGAGCCCAGGAGTTCAAGACCAGCCTGGGCAACATGGCAAAACCCTATCTCTACAAGATACAAAAATTAGCCAGGCATGGTGGTGCATGCCTATAGTCCCAGCTACTAGTGAGGTTGAGGTGGAAGAACTGCTTGAGCCTGGGAGGTCGAGCCTACAGTGTGCCATGAGTGTACCACTGTACTCCAACCTGGGAGACGAAGTGAGACCCTCTCTCAAAAAAAAAAATTTAAAAAAATAATTCATGCGCCCATATGGATACTAAAAAAGTGTAAGAAGGTCTCTTCTATCCAAAAAAAAAAAATGCCTATAAAAGGAATGATGGAATTAGAAAAACACCATTTCTGCAATACCACCAATGTAATAACTGATTGAATAAAGATCACCAATGGATGCTAAAATCGAAAGTTGTTAAAGGCCAGGTGCAGTGGCTTACGGCTTACACTGGTAATCCCAGCCCTTTGGGAGGCCAAGGTGGGAGCCCAGGAGTTTGAGACCAGCCTGAGAAACTTAGCAAGACCCCATCTCTACAAAAAAAAAAAAAAAAAATCAGTCAGGCATGGTGGCACGTGTCTGTAGTCCCAGCTGCTTGAGAGGCTGAGGCAGGAGGATCACTTGGTCCCAGGAGGTGGAAGCTGCAGTGAGCTGTAACCATGCCACTGCACTCCAGCCTGGGCAACACAGCAAGAGCCTATCTTTAAAAAAATAGTAATAATAAAGTTGTTGGATGGGGAAAGAGTCACAATTCTCAAAGAATCACCCAACAGATTACATACTATTTACATGGAGGGAAAATATCCTCAAATAGAGAGATCTGATAGACAACACCTTAAACAAGGGACCAAATTTACCACCATCCATAAGAGGACAAACTTATATTCCTGATTGTGATTTAATTGAAGACACAGTATCTCCTAAGTACAATTCTTCCTAAAATATTAATATATAACCTGAATCTTACGGTGAGGAAATGATCAGACAACTCTATGTTTGCAACATTCTATAGGACGGCTGGCCTGGATTTTCAAAATTGTTAATATTATGGAAGACAAAAAAAGGTAGGGAGACAGTTCTAGATTAGAGAGATTTATAGACAAGGCAACTAAATGCGGTGCATAAACCTTAATTAGATTATGGCTCTAAAAGAAATAGCCATAAATGACTTTTGGGGGGCTAGTAAGAAAATGTGACTATCCACTATATGTTAGATAATATTGCTAGATCAATATTAAATTTCATTGGTATGATAATTGGTTTTATGGCTAGAAAAGAGAATTTCCTCGTTCTTAAGAGATACATGCTAAAATATTTAGGGGTGAAGTGTCATAATGTCTGCAATTTACTGTCAAATGATTCAGCAAAATGAAAAATTAAGTCTAGAGAGATAAAGTAAATGAAGCAAAATGTTAATGGTGAGTTTAGGTAAAGACTACATGAATGTTCATTCTTTCAAACCTACAGTAGGTTTTTAATTTTTCAGAATAAGCAGTGTAAGAGAGAAGAAAAGAAATTCTAAGGAAAAAAACTACAACAAAATTTATAGGATGGCATAAAGTTGAAATGAAAGCTTTATCTGCCAGGAGGAAAAAAGGACTCCAATTTTTCTTAACCTAAGTACATTTTTTTTGTGCAAATATGTTAATGTGCTTTTCCCCTAAAACACTTGGCCCTGTTTTCTAATTATATACTTAAGTCAGGCTGGACATAACTTGAATTTGGCAAGGAAAGGAAAGGGAAGGGGAAAGGGGAAGGGAAAGGGAAAGGAAGGGAAGGGAGCAGAAAAGGAAAGGAGTAGTATGTATGTATAGTTTGCTCCTATTTCTATATCAAACAACCTATATGTGTACAAACATAAGCACATACACCATAGAAATCCTTGTCTAGTTCATTTTTTATTAGGAACTCTTATCGAGCTATGTCCCTCACCCTCACAGCATTGTTTGAACGACTATGTTTCTTCCACTAGCCCTTAAGATCCATGAGAGACCTTGTCTTATTTGCTGGCACATAACACAAACTCAAATATTTTTTAAGTGAATGAATGGAAAATGAGTTCAGAATAAGCATGGAAGGAGATGTGTGGAAGCTGCCCAGGCTGGAGCAGAGAGCAGGGCTGGGGAACAAGGGGTTGGAATCCTAGTGGGTAAGGCAGAGTCAAAGGCAGATAAAGTCTGCCTTTGCTGGGTTAGGTGATGGGCAGCCACAACCCCATTCTGCCTTGTATGTGGTTGGTTAGCCACACCTCTTTCTACTCCCCTTTATAGACTGTGAGCCTATGCAGAGTGAGAAGTGTACCAGCTCTGTCTCTGCATGCCATCCCCCAATGCTGCCTAGCACAACACAAGGTAACTGATTGGCAAAGCTTAGCTGAAGAATGAACTACAAGTCCTTAAGTGGGTAGCATTTATTCATCACATTCTTCCCCATCAACCAGCTTAATTTTTGTTATAAAAACAAAAAAGCAAGCTGAATCTACCAAAGTCGATATTTAACCTTATCTTTATTTTTGGCTTCACTTGTGTAACTGGTTCCACTTAGTCACACTGTTTATCTACTCAGCTATGAAAGCCACAGCATTCGGCAACAACAGCGACCTTCTCAGCAGCTAGAGAAGGCCACATATTTTTTTCATTCAGACTTCATGCTTGAAAAATAAACAAGCAAATAAATTTCCAACTTGCTTTAGCTTTCAATGTACCCAAAATGGTTCCCAATAACCCTTCCCACCAAGGGACTCTCCATAAACATGGCCTCCCCAAATTCTCAAGATAACCCAATGATTAAATACTCTTAAGCCTTATTAAATGACTTGCCCAAGTCCCAGAACTAAAAAGAAGCAGAGCCAGCTCTGCTTGGTTACATACAAAACCAACTTCAGTGCTCATGCTCTAAATCCATTACTCTTAGCTGACTCTCAAATGTCTAATAGGTCTAATAGCAGGGGGGTTGCAAACTGCTGCCCACAGGCCAAATCCAGCCTGCCACCTGTTTTGGTAAATAAAATTATGTTGGAAGGCAGCCATACTCATCGTTTACATATTGTCTATGGCTGCTTTCACATTACAGTAGCAGAGTTGAGAAGCCATGACACATAAAGCCTAAAATATTTACTATCTGGCCCTTCCTAGAAAAAGTTTGTCAACCCCTGGTCTATAAAATCTAAGCAGAGACTATAGATTCAATCATAGGATAGGGTGATATCTACTTAGCTACTACTTTTTGTGATGAAATAATCAGCTGCTCATAGGTACACTTAGGGTTTCACTTTTTAAACAAAGAAATAGCCCCATTTCCTCACTGATTAATGTCCTAGAACCAATTTCTTGCATGCTACAAGACTGTCATGTGGAAAGGAGTTGGAGAAAATCAGATTCCATAGCTCCCAGCTCACCACACTTCAGATGTAAGCACAGGTCTTGGCCAGAGAATACCAGATGAATCCAGTCCTTCCACTCCAACCCTCTGGACAGACAGGCAGCCAAGCTAGGCTGGACTTGCACACCCCAAGAAAATGAGGAGTCCTGGGGTACTTTCCCTGCTTTCAAAATGTGTTTTGAAGATCAAGAAGGACTCCAGTTAAAAAGGCAGGGCACTGACTTGGCAAGGGGAGAAGTTCAATTGGGAGCAATTCTCAGCAAAACATAGGAAGAAGAGAAAGAAGCTAATTCTGACAATATCAGGGAAAAAAAACTAGGTTCCTATACATGGACCTGATTTGTTACTCGATCTGAGAAGGACTAACTTTATTAATAACAACAAGCACAGTGTTAGGCATTTCACACATATGATCTCATTTAATCCACCAACAATCTCTGTGAAGTAGGTGTCACTGCTCACATTTTACAGATGAGGAAACAGCCTGAGAGAGGTTAGCAAGCTGTACAAGGTCACACTGCCAGGAAGAATAGATCTGATGTGAATTCACCTCTAACTCCAAAAACCCATGCTCAAACATTATGCAATTTGCATCTCAGAGACACAATTAATTTTAAAAACCTAGGCCAGGCAAGGTGTCTCACACCTGTAATGCCAGTACTGTGGGAGGCCGAGGAGGCCAAGGTGGGCGGATCACGAAGTCAAGAGATTGAGACCATCCTGGCCAACACGGCGAAACTCCATCTCTACTAAAAACACAAAAATTAGCTGGGCGTGGTGGCGCACACCTGTAGTCCCCAGCTACTCAGAAGGCTGAGGCAGGAAAATCACTTGAACCCAGGAGGCGGACGTTGCAGTGAGCCGAGATTGCACCACTGCACTCCAGCCTGGTGACAGAGAGAGACTCTGTCTCAAAACAAACAAACAAACAAAACCCTGGGCAGACTGTTGAGTTGGGGAACTAACTTCCTAAACCTATAATCCTAATTACAATCCTCCACGCCCTCCTGGGACACCTCCCCTAGGTATCCTATTCCTTTCCCAGGGATTGAGGCAATACCATTTACCAAATCTCCTGCCATGCTTTTAAATCAAGAAGATAGTGCTTCTAGACAAAAGAATGATTCTGTTGGATTCCTGTTTTTGTTTCTTAAATGAAAGCTTAACAAGACTTGTGTTGGCCCTAAGGTGAAAAGAAACTCAGCAGACAAGGTCCACAGAGAAGGAGAAGGCACAATTCAGTAGGGACCTACGCTCAGCACCAGGATAAAGAAACTGTCCAGGGCCGGGCTGGTCTCCAGCTCCTAACCGCGAGTGATTCGCCAGCCTCGACCTCCCGAGGTGCCGGGATTGCAGACGGAGTCTGGTTCACTCAGTGCTCAATGGTGCCCAGGCTGGAGTGCAGTGGCGTGATCGCGGCTCGCTACAACCTCCACCTCCCAGCCGCCTGCCTTGGCCTCCCAAAGTGCCGAGATTGCAGCCTCTGCCCGGCCGCCACCCCGTCTGGGAAGTGAGGAGCGTCTCTGCCCGGCCACCCATCGTCTGGGACGTGAGGAGCCCCTCTGCCTGGCTGCCCAGTCTGGAAAGTGAGGAGCGTCTCTGCCCGGCCACCATCCCATCTAGGAAGTGAGGAGCGCCTCTTCCCGGCCGCCATCCCATCTGGGAAGTGAGGAGCGTCTCTGCCCGGCCGCCCATCATCTGAGATGTGGGGAGCACCTCTGCCCCGCCGCCCCATCTGGGATGTGAGGAGCGCCTCTGCCCGGCCACGACCCCGTCTGGGAGGAGTGTCTCTGCCCGGCCGCCCTGTCTGAGAAGTGAGGAGACCCTCCGCCCGGCAACCGCCCCGTCTGAGAAGTGAGGAGCCCCTCCGCCCGGCAGCCGCCCCGTCTGAAAAGTGAGGAGCCCCTCCGCCCGGCTGCCACACCGTCTGGGAAGTGAGGAGCGTCTCCGCCCGGCAGCCACCCCATCCGGGAGGGAGGTGGGGGTCAGCCCCCGCCAGGCCAGCTGCCCCGTCCAGGAGGGAGGTGGGGGGGTCAGCCCCCCACCCGGCCAGCCGCCCCGTCCAGGAGGGAGGTGGGGGGGTCAGCCCCCCGCCGGCCAGCGGCCCTGTCCGGGAGGTGAGGGGCGCCTCTGCCTGGCCGCCCCTACTGGGAAGTGAGGAGCCCCTCTGCCCGGCCAGCCGCCCCGTCTGGGAGGGAGGTGGGGGGGTCAGCCCCCCGCCCTGCCAGCCGCCCCGTCCGGGAGGTGAGGGGCGCCTCTGCCCGGCCGCCCCTACTGGGATGTGAGGAGCCCCTCTGCCCGGCCACCACCCCGTCTGGGAGGTGTACCCAACAGCTCATTGAGAACAGGCTGGGATGACAATGGCGGTTTTGTGGAATAGAAAGGGGGGAAAGGTGGGGAAAAGATTGAGAAATTGGATGGTTGCCGTGTCTGTGTAGAAAGAAGTAGACATGGGAGACTTTTCATTTTGTTCTGTACTAAGAAAAATTCTTCTGCCTTGGGATCCTGTTGATCGGTGACCTTACCCCCAACCCTGTGCTCTCTGAAACATGTGCTGTGTCCACTCAGGGTTAAATGGATTAAGGGCGGTGCAAGATGTGCTTTGTTAAACAGATGCTTGAAGGCAGCATGCTCGTTAAGAATCATCACCACTCCCTAATCTCAAGTACCCAGGGACACAAACACTGCGGAAGGCCGCAGGGTCCTCTGCCTAGGAAAACCAGAGACCTTTGTTCACTTGTTTATCTGCTGACCTTCCCTCCACTATTGTCCTATGACCCTGCCAAATCCCCCTCTGCGAGAAACACCCAAGAATGATCAATAAATAAATAAATAAATAAATAAAGACTTGTGTTAAGCATACTCTCACCTCATTGCCACACACAACTCCAGGGACAACTGGGAGCAGTGGTGTGCGGCAATTGGAGCTCACTGTGCACGTCTCTTCCTAACTCCACGTTTAGTGACATTACACTGGTAGTTGAAGTTAGCCTTGATGAAAATATTTACACCATGGAAATCAGCAAATGAATCAACAGATGAATCAGGGCTTTTAGAATGTTTTTTAGCGAGCCAGTTGTTAAACATTTACCAGCACACCACTGGCTGAGCGATGTCCTGGTCTGAAGTCTCCCTAGAAACCAACCCAGTTGAATTCTTCTTTCTGACCATACCATCACCCTTTCACACAACACTTAAAAGCTCTTTCTTGTAGTTGCTTCATTTCAGATTCACAAGGACCCTGTGAAACTGCTAGTCATTTGCAAAAGGAGAAAGTAAGGCAGAGAGAGATGAAGTCATTTGCCTGATATTACCCAACAAATTAGTGAGAAGACAGCAATTAGAACCACTGGTTTCAATCCACACTTTCACAGCACACTGCACATTTCATTCATACCACATCTCTCACTTTTATAGCTATATATTTGTGCACATATTTGAGAAAATATCTCTCCTGTATGTGAATATAAGTTCTGCAAAGGCAGGTATCTTGTTTTGATCTGTTTGCCAATGTCTCTCCTGTGACTAATACGCTACCTGCCACACAGAGAAATATTTCTTAATAGGATGAATAAATTAATAAAAGCATGAATGAATGTATGTATGGTTCTCTTCCTACAGCAGCACACTGCCAGATATCTGACTTCAGATGACCAAAAATGATGAAAAAATTAAAACGGTAACATCACTTGGCCTGGAAATTGTTCTTCAGCTTTCTGTTACTACCTACAGCCAGTAAAAAAGACTTTCACTATGAGTCCACAAAGAATAAGAAAAGGACTGAAGCACAATGGTTTGATAGAAACGTCTACAAGCTGAGAGACGTCAGTGGTACTAATCCTAACCATGAGTGCAGGATGACATACGGATGGAGAATGTCTGCCAGTCAATATGGTAGACTGAGCTGCTCTGGAAGGAATCTTTCCCTGTAGCTCCAAACACGTGAACATGATGTATTACAGAAAAAATAAAGATTTGAGCCATATGCAAAAGCAAGAAGAAAATGCCTGAGTGTTTTAAATAAGAAGGAATTCAATCCGGGCAGCTGAGTGGAAATTGAAGCCAAAATGGCTCACAGAGACAATTCAGATATGGGCTTTAATTGAGGACTGGTGTCCCATTGGGTAGGGTGCCTAGGCCACAGGCTCCTGTGGACAGATTTGCCCCAGCTGTAAAACTAAGACTAGATGAACTCTGACCATGTGCTATGAGTAAGGGGAAGGAAGCTCGCCATCTCCTGTGGGCTGAGGAATGCAGTGGGGTGGGAGGCAAGGGAGAAGGGAAAGACAGGGAGCAAAATCTACATCTTCAAGAAACCCAAACCCTAGACTCATGCCACATAAAAATTGAGAGTTTGAACTGACATCACCCAGGTGGTATGGGAAATATCTAAGACAATATCTAATACAAAAACTGTTTCCTAAACCAGTAAACCTGCCCTACAGTGTCCACAGTCCAGGGCAACCTAGATTCCCAGGATATGACATCCTCTGAACATGAAGTCACAATCAAAAAATTATAATTCATTTTGGAAATGAATTACCAAAAGACATATCAAAGATGCAAAAAATAGTAGAATATCTGGGACAACCAATGAAAGGTGGCTTAAAGACTCTATAATGTGTTCCTAAGGATACTAGATGCGGGCGATATTCTGTAGTAAAGGGGCTCAGGGGCCAAATGAGCCTAAGAAACACATCATACTGTATCCTCAAATATCCCTTAAAGGTTCACAAATATCATTACCATATAAAAGCTCTGACAAGTCCTGTAGTAAAGAAACCTGGTTACTTTGTTCAGCCAGTGTCTCCTAAATGTATCTGACCTGAGAATGCTTAAAACAAACAAACAAAAAAATCTGGCCAAGTGCCGTGGCTCACGCCTGTAATCCCAGCACTTTGGGAGGCTGAGGCAGGCGGATCATGAGGTCAGGAGTTCAAGACTAGCCTGACCAATGTGATGAAACCCCGTCTCTACTAAAAATACAAAAAAAAAAAAAAAAAAAAAAATAGCCGGAAGTGGTGGCGGGCACCTGTAATCCCAGCTACTGAGGAGGCTGAGGCAGGAGAAATGCTTGAACCTGGGAAGCGGAGGTTGCAGTGAGCCGAGATCGTGCCACTGCACTCCAGCCTGGGCGACACAGTGAGACTCCACCTCAAAAAAAAAAAAAAAAAACCCAAACACCTATAAACATCTTGTAATACTGTGTCTTTATGGGATACAGTTAAGCAAATACTGACCTGAAGAAGAAAGTTCTCACTCCTTAAATCTCTTCACAGACTCCTACCCCATTCCCAGCCTCATCTCCCACCATTCTCCACGGTCCTTGATTCTTATCACAGAGGTTACTTTTCTCCCCAAGTACAAGCTATTCCAAACTTCCAAGTCTTTAGTAGGAATAGTCCTACTATTCCTCCAACCTAAATGGCTTTCCAAAATTCTACCCTCATTCTCCAAAGTTTAACTCAAAGACTCTCTTTTCCATGATGTCTTTCCTGTACAACAACCTGGAATAAAATATTCCAGGTACTTTCCTTGAACTATAATTATAAGCAATTATTTCTCTTGGCCACATACTATGGACACATGTTTTCAGTCCGTCTGCCCACCAGACTATGAGCCCCTGAATAGAAATGACTACCTGTCACTCATCTCTGTACCCCTCATCAGGGTGGGAGTGCATTAATAAAGAGTGGGGCTTGGGAGGCAGACACACACAGCTTCACATCATGGAGCTATCTACGGTTAATGAGCTGTGTCACCTCTCTGAACCTTAGTTTCTTCGTCTGCAAAATGAAGACAATAATCTCTGCCTTGCAACTTGTTGTGAGGATTAGAAATGATGTTCTCTGAATGTCATGCTGGACAGGAAAAAATCAGACACAAAAGTACACACGCACCACTGTTCAATTTATATAAGCTTCCAAAATGGGTAAAACTCACCTAAGGTGTGAGAAGCCAAGAAGGTAGGTGCCCTTCCCAGGGTAGGGAGTAGTAACTGGAAGGGGGTTCTGGGGTTTGTTTCTTGACCTGGGTGCTAGTTATGTGGGTGTTTTACTTCGTAAAAAGTTTAGTTGTATACTTGATTTGTTTACTTCTCCATGAACTTACTTCAATACAAACTTCCTGTTTAAAAAAAAAATGATGAGTGAAACATACCTGGAGAACACTGGTTGGTCATGGTAGATTTGGGGGCACGGTGCTGTCATATTCTGTGCATGGGTAGTTATTGAATTCCACCATCCAAAGGAGAACAGTAAAAAGAGTAACGCCAAGGTAGGGCGTTAACAGATCACCGTTGTTGGCAAGCTGAGAAGCTGGCAACTCTGATAACCTCAGAGTAAGGCAGGGCTGCCAACAGCTCGGCCTAGGCAGCAGGGTACACCTGCTCAGTCACCTGGCAAATGCCTCCGCAGCAATCATGCAAGCCCAGCCCACCGGCCAAGGCTCTCCAGCCTGCCTCCCACAGCCTGCCTCCCACAACCACCTTGCTGGAAAGGCAAGGAATTCAGACAGAAGGGCATGGAACACCAATGATCCTGGGAGACAAGGGCCCAGTCCCTCCCAATAAATAAGATATCAAAATTTGGTCTCTAAAATGCAGTTTAAGGAGACAACAGCGCATTTTAAAATGTGATAATGCAAAGAGAAGTAACCTATAGTTCTTATTCCAGAACATACTTAACACTAATTTTTTAAAAAGACTTAATAAATTTCTTCCTGACTGGTATCTAAAATGCAGGCCATTTCCCTGTTAAGACTCACTCAGAGGTGTCTCTGAAAAGCCTCAATAGTGTTTCATAAGAAGGCAAGAGATCTTGAGATGGAGACATATATTTACCAGCTAGGAAAGCCAAGATTCAAAGAAGTCCAGTAACTTGCTAGGTCCCACAGCAATTCAACAGCAAAATTGCACTCGAACTCAGGAGTCATATCTCTTTCCTTAGAGTGGATTTGTCCCAGAAGGTTGTTTATTCTGCCCCTGGGTCACTGGGTCACTGAGGATGTTCATGGCCAGAGCTGAACTTTGTGTCTCAAAGGGAAATACAATAAACACGCTGTCAGCTCACAGGCTTAGCCCTAACCCCTCAACACCCACCATGTGGAAGAATCAGATGCCTGGCTTTAATCTTCTTGTCTCTATCCTCAGGGTAGTGGAGTGTATGATAGATGCACCTGACAGCAATAACTTAAGCATACCCTGAGAATGACTCTACGGTCTAAGAAGAATGTGTGTTCAGTGTTCCAAGCTAAGGAATCAAGAACCTGGAGATTCATTCCTTATCTATGAGGAACATCTGAACCCCAGCCCATCCTGGGAAATGCAGGCCATATAGGGGATTGAGGCCCTTTGTTTTGTGTTAAATGAAGGTTGCCAGGTGAAGGTCACCAGCAGGAGGGTGTTAAGTGAAAATGCTATATAAATTGCATGGATTTTACAAGCAGTTGCAATTTCCTGTCCAGCCTGCCACCACTGGACAGCCCTGTACGTAAGTGCCCTCAATAAACCCTATGTCTTGTTCGCTGCCTCCGGGCCTCTTCTTCAACCTCTTTAACATGATGCCATCCCTATTGAACTTAATAGGGGTCTGGCATGACATGAGGAAGGGGAAGGTCCTACACAATGAACTAGTGATTTTGTGTGACTCCCATCACATCCATTTGACCTCTCTCAATAACAAGAATTCTAAAATAAAAACCACATGAAGGAAAAACAAGAGCAAAAATGGCAAGGATTCATGCCCTCCCCTACCCTCTAATTCCCCTATCTGTCCTTACTCTCTAGAAAACTGTTAAAATTATTCCCATAACCTCAGCTGGCTCAGTGCAGACTCCGGCCCCAGTGTACCTCAATCCCTTGGGGGACATCTGCTGAGTCCTTCCGTGGCAACTCCTGGGGCACTGAGTCAGGTACTGCATGTGATACAAAGATGACTAAGGTACCCTCACAGCCCTCAAGGCATCTGAGGGCAGTAGAGGAGATAAGGAATGGGCAAAAGCAAGTGATGCTGGAAAAAGAACAGTCTCTGAGCTCTGGGAGGGGCCCAGGCAGGGCTGGGGACACTGGGGAGCATGAGGTCACAACCACTCTCTGACCCTGCTAGGCACTGGGGCCCCAGGTCATGCCAACAACCCAGACCAACATGGGCACTGGGAAGACTCCCCCTTAGGAAAGGCTCCAGTCAACATTTATGACTACTACTAGGAGCAGTACTAGTAGTAATAACCATAATAATAGCAGCAATAACAACAGTATCTTACAGTAATGAACACTTCTTATATTCTAAGCATTTTTCATATATCATCCCATTTAATCCTCATAGCAACCTTACAAGGTAGATACTATACTACCATTACTCACCTTTTACAGATGAGAAAACTGAGCCATAGGGAGGTTCTTTTATTCGTCCTTTCAACAGCTATTTTTTTAGTGTCTACATGAACCTGATACCACTCCAGCAGCGACAAGCAGACAGACAAAATTCCTGTCTATCTACTTGTATACGGTACATACATTCTTGTGGGAGATAAATAACTTGCCCAGGGTTCTCAGCTTGTTTAAGTAGGGAAGTCAAAATTCAAACTGAGCCCCTCTGACTGTAGAAGTTATACTTGCAAACTTACAAGATGAAAGCTGCCTGTTACTTACACTCATCATTAATAGTAAAATATTACATTTCCTCTATTTTAAGGCGTATGTGTTTTTTACATGTTAATGTCTGAAATCTGGCTTCATTTTATAATATATGTTCAAAGAAATCTGTGGGCTGCATGCAGAGTAAGTCATAATTGCCGTTATGCTGTTAAGTGTGGATTTAGCGGAACACCAGTTACTTGATTACCAACCCAGTTGGGTTTTCTGCAACTGTTAACATTATATGCAGTTGAATTTTAACTTAAGATCCCTAATATTACTTCAAATACATTTTAAAATTCCACTATAAAACAGTATTGAAAGGAAAGGTTATTATGCATGCAAGAGATTGCTTATCACACACAATGTAATTAAAGGGCGTAGAAATCACTAAATCTCCTGGAGCAGACACAGAATTTTCAAAGCCTAAAGGACTAGCATTAAAATGAAAAACATCTAATTGTCAGAAGCTTCCAGCTATTTAACTTCCAGCAAGACATGATCAATTATGGAGAAATAAAACTATGAGGTTAGCCAAAGAGAAAATGTAGACCAAGCCCCGCTATTGTTTAATAAACCTCAAAATTACACTGCCAACCTTAAAGGTACTAAAGGGATCAAGATCATGAGTAATCTGCTTTATGAAAAGCAGCACATAATTCTGAAGTTACATATAAGTTCCAAGAAGCAAATATGAAATAGAACTTCATTAATGTGAAAAATACCTATACTCCAAACTCTGGCTATACAGAAAGAGCAACTCATATGTAAGCATATGAATTATTGAGCAACACTGCAAACAATTTTTAAGTGTATACATTTTAAGTGTATACATTAAGTGAAAAAAGTCATGTTTGTTTCTGGAAAGATATAATTAACTCAATGGCATATTTCACCATTATCAATGGCAAAATTGGTGCCATTATCATTATTAATGGTGCCTAAAAACAGATGATTGTGACAATTACAATGACAACTGCCATTTATTGAGTGCCTGCCAAACACTATATTTGGCGTTTTATATCCATTATCTCTAAGCCTCATGACAACTCTATAGAGGAGGGACTCAGAATTCCCATTTTAAATTTAAGGAAACTAAGGTTCAAAGAGACTAGTGACTTCTCAAGGTCATACAGCCAGAAAGCAGAGACTAGAACCAGGTTTGCCTGCGTCCAAAGCCCAAGTGGTTTCCAGGGCACTACAATGCCTCTCCCTATTAACAATCCACCCCTACTCCCCGCCAGACACAGCAAGCACAGATTAGCCTTCACGTGCAGAAAACTTTCTATGATCTCAAGAGCAAGATGGGCCAGCATGAATTCAAAGTAACAGAGTCCCCCAACTCTCAACCCACACATCCCAAGATTATTCAAATCCTGCTGTTTATATGAGTGCTTCCATTTTCTCACTCTACACTTAGAACATGCTCAGGGGGGCCCCAAATTGACCAACTGTCTCAACATTCACATAGCCAATCAACTGACTGGTTCATCCCTTCCAATTGTGCCTATCTGACAGCATAATCCAGAACAGACAGTAAACGTGCTTGGTAAGAAGGAAGGGCATCCTCTCAGTTTCTGACTTTAAGGCAGGAAGGGTCCTATGCACACATATGCATTCAAGGAAGCCGAGGCCTCCCTGAGCCTAAGGGAGAGTCCACTATATTGTGCCAGTCACCTTCTGGGAATCCATTGCTAATTTCAGGGAAGCCCACAGTTTTAACAAATGACTGTTTTTCTTCTTGATCAAACTTTTCCAGGATGGCAGGCAGGGGTTTGTGAATTTTACCCCATTCTCTGGACGTGTGAATACAATTTCATCTCAGATATAAAATCCTTTTCAATGTTTGTCCTGAAGTATTCCCTCAAGAAAGAGCCTCAAGCTTGGATGCAAAGAGTGAACTAAGACATTCAAAAAACATTTATTGAGCATCTCTGAGGATACAGAAAGGAATAAGATGTAGTCCCTAACATCAAGGAACTCAGCTGAATGTGGGAGGAGGATCAGCTCAGAACTAAATATGTACAATGAAAAGGAGAACAAGGTGAGTGTTATCCTGAAACACAGAGAAGGAAGGGATTAATTCCAGGTGCAGGGTAAATAATAAACTGGGCTAATACTGATTGAACACCTACTAGGTACCAAGGACTATACCAGGCATTTTACATATATTATCCCAATTAATTGCCCTATGGAATATGTTCTAATACTATTATCCTCACTTTACAAAATGAGGAAACACAGGAGAGGCAAAGTACCTCACCCAAGGTCACATAACTAATTTGTAAATACTGGAGCTGAGATTTGGACCTGCTGGCCAACACTGAAGCTTATGCTATTTTCACGATAGTAGACTACATCTACTGGCATAAAGAAATTTTTACTGGTAGAAGAGGAATCTGAATTTGCTTCCTCTTCTGTAATGCAGGGACAATAGTAATGTCTGCTTCACAGGGCTATGGTAGAGGTGGAATGAGCCCAAGAACATAAAGCACTTAGCATAGTGTTTGGCAAACTGTAAGTGTTCAGTAAATAGTGGCAGCTTTGTCATCATGATCATCACTGTTATTTCTTCTCTAAAGAGTCTAGAATGTAGCAGTCATGAGCCAGAAAGCCTTTTTATAATTTTTATTTTTAAAGGGATTAAAAAAAAAAAAGCTGTTGTTTTTCTCTGAAAGAAAAGAAAAGATTGGCCAGGCATGGTGGCTCACACCTGTCATCCCAGCATTTTGGGAGGCTGAGGCGGGCAGACTGCCTGAGGTCAGGAGTTCAAGACCAGTCTGGTCAACATGGTGAAACCCTGTCTCTACTGAAAATACAAAAAATTAGCTGGGCGTGGTGGCGGGTGCCTATAATCCCAGCTACTCAGGAGGCTGAGGCAGGGGAATCACTTGAACCTGGGAGGCGGAGGTTGCAGTGAGCCGAGATCACACCATCGCACTCCAGCCTGGCCGACAGAGCGAGACTCCATCTCAAAAAAAAAAGAAAAGTAAGGATCTCACCAAACCACAAGTCCTTCCCATGACCACCTGACGAGTGAGGTTCCCGTTTCCCCAGTGAGCCATGTCATACCTTCTCTTCTGAAGAAACAGTCAGCTTGTCGCTGGATATCAAGCTGCACACCTGGTCCAGACTCAGGCTAAGAAATTCTTCTCCTAGCATCACCTCTGGAAAGTGCTGCTCTGTTCCAAAAAAAAAAAAAGAAGTTAAGAAAACAAAGTTGTAACACACTTCTGCCCTTCCATGACAATCTGTGGGATTCACAGTAGAGTCCTGGAGCAGGCCAGGGGGACCATGGAGGGAAAGGGAGTGAAACAAAGACAGAGACATCATGGCTGGAGGGAAATTTGCCTTTTAATTCAGCAGTGATGGCATCACCCACTATGATCCTCTGTCCTGAACATCAACACAGATGAAAATGGGGCAGACAGATCTGAGTTTGTATTTTTTCCATGCTCCATGAGATTAGTAATAGCATTGCAGAAAAGCCTCACTGGGACCTGCCTCCATAATTGAGCTTATTTCCCCTCAGAGTGCAAGCTGGTAGAGTTGCAGACAGTGCACCCTGAAGCTCAGCCAAACAAAAATGGGTCAGAACTGCTGTGTGTCTGAGAGGTCTCTGGGGGTTCTTACAGGAAGTCAACATTAGAAGGTCAGTAGATGGGATCATCCTTTCTTGCCCAAAGTCAAGCCTACTATTGTGAGTCTCTGGTTCATGAGGAGGCCCAACTAAGCATTCATCCAGATGTAGTGGCAACAAGGTGACCCTACTACCCCTAGGAACAGTTCACAGAGCCAGGCCTATGGAACTGTAAGACAGAGGGAAATTTAGTGACAACTAGAATAAGATAAAACCCACAGGCCTAAGATCCACAAAAGGGAAATGCCAGGGACAATTCCTACCTTGACATTTTTCCAGGCCATCATCCTGCTATTAGAGAATTATATTCACTGAAATGTTATCTACTTCAGAAAGAAGGAGCCTAGGTTCAAATCCTGGCTTTGCCATTTATGATTATGTTTTTGGACCAATGGCATCATTGCTATGTTGCCCAGGCTGGTCGTGATCTCCTAGGCTCAAGTGATCCTCCTGCCTCGGCCTCCTGAATAGCTGGGACTATAGACACAAGCCACTGCACCTGACTTCATCAACTTCATAAAAATCAAACAAAGAATTTAAGATTTAAATCATTTCTTGTGAAAATCATTTTTAACTTTTTATATTGAAATAATTTCAGACCCAAATAATTCTCAAATTTCTACCTTCATCCAGATTCCCTAAACGTTAACAGTTTACTCTCAAATATTGAGTTATAAACAATATTTTCCATCTTCCACTGGACAAAAAGGGCTCCCCACTTGCTCTACACCAGCCTATTGATATTACTATGGTCACAACTAAAGGTTGTCCATCTTGAAACTCAGGAATGTTTACACATAACAAGACAAATCTGAAAGTCAGTTTTTTTACGAAGGGAACCAACTGTCAACATCAACATGGTAAGAAGCTGGTCTTTGCTTCTCTGTATATCAAAACAAAAAAAGCCTTTAGTTTTTAAGTTAAACATTCAAAAAACCTTCTTAACTATGGAAATATTTAAGACTAGATAGTACTATTTTTTAAGTGTTCATTGCTAAAGATCTTAAAATAAAAGCAAGAGAGCAATCTTCTTTGGATGGTAAGAATTTATTCTTGGGCTGGAAGCTGGGAAAGTACTGGATTCTCCCTCTATTCCCTTTCTGATCCAAGAAGTCTTTGGACCACAGTCCCCTGTCAATTGGTAACACCCAAGAAACAGCAGATAGAAAAAGCAGTCACCACACAAGCCACCACACCATGAGCAAGCACAGGACATTGAGGCTCTCTGGACCAGCCACAGCTGAGCTCAGCAGGACCACACGGTTCTCAGGAGAGTCCTGCAAACCAGCACCAACATTTCTGGCCCAGAGCCACATCTGGCCTTCCCACATGTATCGTTGGCTGACCAAAAACCTGACAGCCGGAGAAGGGAAAAGAACAAGAGGAGGTAAGAAAGTAAAATTCTATGCTGTGAAATAAAAATTTCCTTAGAGCTCGTAAGACTGTAGATAGGCTTAGATTTTGAAAGGGAAGATAAATGAAGTGCAGTAATATACATTCTAGGTGATGTGGGGAACAAATTAGAAATCCTTAGAGATAAATCAAGACAAAAAGTAGTCAGCACCCCACCTCCATCTCTCTGTCCCTCCCCTACTGCAGGGTTTGAATCTAAACCCCTTCTTTCTGAAGTGGGCTGCTTCTCTGCCCATCTGGAACCTTCCACTGAAATCCCATTCAGAAGTCCTCCCAGGAAGCAGTATCTGGTGGGGAAGGGGCAACAAGAGAAATAGCAGGCAGCAGCTTCTCACCCAGGGCTGGCACCCAGGGATCTGTGAGGTTTGTAGGGCATAAGCAGAAAGAGACAAAGAAAGCAATCAAAGAGGAAAATGCCTTCCCGTTTCCATTTAGTCTGAGGAGACGGGGTAACCCCCAAAGTCTCTGAACTAGGGTCCCCTCTCTGTTAGCAACACTCAAGAAACAACAGGATAGAAAAGACAGGAACAGGATGCTCCAGCTAACTCCATTTCCTGGGAAACAGGATTTCCCCAGAAGACTTTGTATTCCAGTCAGCCCTCTCCACAGCTGCTTCCTGGAAAGAACCCACTTTGCTCCCAGAAGATACCTTCCTGAATCATCTTCTATTCTGAACAATTATTTGGGGTTTTTTGTTTTGTTTTGTTTTGCTTTTAACGTATTAATGGAGAACGTAGTAAAGAGCCTTGGCTAAGGGTCAGAAGACCTGGGTTCACGTCTTATAGTCACTTCTTCCCAGGCTTTGCCATCCATTTTATGGAAGGCATGCTCATCCATAAAAGGCAATCATAATACCTGACATAGGTCTCTAGATTGTTGTGCAGCCCAAAGATAATAATATATATTAGTTCATTTTGACAGCTTTAAGAAACTCTTTAGAAATGAAGGACAAATATTACCAGCCTGTGTTCCCACTTTCCAAAGTCCAGTTCTGTGAGCAGCAACACTTTTTCTTTTTTTTTTTGAGACAGAGTTTTGCTATTTACCCAGGGTGGAGTGCAATGGCGCGATCTCAGCTCACTGCAACCTCTGCCTCCCGGGTTCAAGTGATTCTCCTGCCTCAGTCTCCCAAGTAGCTGAGATTACAGGCGTCCACTACCACGCCCAGCTTATCTTTTGTATTTTTAGTAGAGACGGGGTTTCACCATGTTGGTCAGGCTGGTCTCGAACTCCTGACCTCAGATGATCCACCCGCCTCAGTCTCCCAAAATGCTGGGATTACAGGTGTGAGCCACTGCGGCCAGCAGCACCACTCTTTAATAGAGAAGATTTTCTATATCAAGATATCCCTTGGGGCCAGGCACAGTGGCTCATACCTATAATTCTAACACTTTAGAAGGCTGTGCAGGAAGATCATTTGAGGTCAGGGGTTCAAGACCAGCCTGGTCAATAAAGTGAGGCTCCTCTCTATTTAAAAAAAAAAATGTTAAGACATCCTTTGGGACTGCAGATCCTATGGGCAAGTCTGTGGACCTGCAAGATCTTAGAGAACAAATTTAATTCTATCGAATTCAACAAACTGTCCAGTGATATAGGTTATTCAGTTCCTTGAGGCTGCAGGTTTCCCATATATTAAGTGGAAATAATAATAGTACATAAGGTGATATGGGCATTAAATAAAGAAATAGATGTGACTCACATTTACTGAGTCCATTGCAGGTGCTAGACAACTCTTAATGTATGATGTATCAAATGCAGCATTTCTTCAAAAATGAAGAAACCAGAACTGATGTCTACAAGGACCCTACTGCCTCACAAGCAAGACAAGACAAGGCACCAATAACTCCATCCCAAAGTCCACCTCTCACATGACTGAGAGAGGTACTTTCAGTACAAACAAAGGCAGGGAACAGGAAAATTCAGAGCATGTGTAAAGAACAGTAATAGTGAAGTCTAGCTAGAACCTAGGTGATGTCTTCATTCATCCAACAAAGGTTTGCTGAGCACTCCCTAAGTATGAGGAGCTCTGCAGGCTCTTGGAGATGCAATGGAGAGGCAGACAAGGCTAGATCCTGGGGGAGGGATGCATGTGCCGGGGGCATAGTACCTTTTAACCATGGGTTAAAAGAGAGTTATTATTGGAGAGTTAGCCCTTGAAGGGTAACTCTCCAATAATAACTAACTTTTCTTATCGTTTCGCTTCTTTTTCTTAAAGAGGGGTGGACACAGAGAAAAATAAGTCAGTTAATTAAGAGTTCTGGTTAAGAGTCCTAATTAGCCAGGTTTTACTATAAGTAACAAATATTGTTTAAGTTCCATGTCCTGATTGGTAAAACACAATGAGTATGTTCCTGTCCATGTGGATGGGAAATTATGGAGAAGAGGAAGAGGCACCATATAACTTTCAGTCTTTTCCCCATCAAGCAACACAAACATATCTTCCCAACGTTAAAAGGATAATAAAATGTGGGTGATATATTCCCAGGCAAGGGCTTTCTCTGGGGGTACAGTTGGGTCTCGGAGAAAGTTGAGGCCATTTCCTAATATTAGCTAACACCATTCTAAGCATTTTACATATATTATGTCTCTCAATCCCCGCAAAAGCCCTACTAAAGTGAGTATCAACATCCCCATTTTACAGATGGAGAAACAGAAGCCCAGAAACTCTAAGACATGTGCTTAGGTTTACAGAATAGTAAACCTGGTAGAGCCAGGTTTTGAACCAAGACTGCCCAATTATAATAACAAATATTCTGATGAGTATCTTAGGTACCAAGATAAACACCAATCCTGAGCAGTCCACTGGGGTAAAATTCAACACAGACATCAGAAAACCTTAAGAATCCCTCTCAGGGGTGCTGGACATAGAGAGAGACAGAGAGAGGCATAGACAGAGGATATGCATCTAAAAACCTTTCTTTGGGGAAAAAAGAGAATAATCTTAGTCCCTAAATTCCTAACTTCTTGGCATTTTGGAGTCAGTTCTAGGTTCAAATCTCAGACCTAACCCCAGAATTAAGATATTTCCCTAATCCCCCCATCCACTAGGCTAGAGGAAGTGATAGTCTTTGGGGTTCCCAAAGCCCCCCAAACAAGATATAACAATCATATCCCTAATCACCCTGCTTTATTACATGAATATTTCTATTCTATTCGGACTGGGAGCCCCATGAGGTCAGGGATCAAGTCTGTGTTATTTGAAGCCGAATCCTCAGTCTCCAGCATAATATCTGTATATACTGAGCTCTAAAATTATTACTGCACTTTCCTGACTGTTCTTCAAGACTGCCTAGGGTTCAGGCAACCTCTCAAGCTAGCCCCAGGACTATTCTTCTCTCTTCATGGAATGAAATAAACCTAAACCTTTGATCTGGTTCATCTAACCTACAAGCTCAGAACAAATGGAATGATGACCCATCTGTGACTTCCTTGACTTTGCGGGGATTGAGAGACATAATACATGTAAAATGCTTAGAATGGTGTTAGCTAGTATTAGGAAATGGCCTCAACTTTCTCCGAGACCCAACTGTATCCCCAGAGAAAGCCCTTGCCTGGGAATGTATCACCCAAATTTTATCATCCTTTTAACATTGGGAAGATATGTTTGTGTTGCTTGGTGGGAAAAGACTGAAAGTTATATGATGCCTCTTCCTCTTCTCCATAATTTCCCATCCACACGGACGGGAACATACTCATTGTGTTTTACCAATCAGAGATGAAATAAACCCCATAAGCCCCATAATTCCCAGGGCCAGCAGCCCCAGGGAACAGGTGTGAGTGCCTCTGAACTGAACCACAGGTCACACCCTCAGGAGAGACTGGCTGACACAGGTGGACACACAAACAAAATGGAAACATTTTGGCAGGGTGAAAAAACAAAACCACAGAACTGCCTTAAAACTCTCTCTTCTGCCCCTTATTACTCTATTTTTAGAGGTCAGAGGCAAGCTTCCTTGAATCAATATTTAGCTGTCCAGGCTTACAGTTTCTCTGCTCTAGGGAAAAGGCTCAGTTCCCACAGGGAAGTAACAGAGACCCACCTTGACCTCTTCTCAGAAGGGTCATGACCACCAGCCCTCAGACTCTAAATATTACTACCTCCACACTCCCTGGGAAGGCAGGAAATAAGCTCTCTTTCCATGTTGCCTTACTCCAGAAATATTATGTGTTGTCCTCTCCCTCTCTTTCTCTCTCTCTCTCTCTAGCTCTCTTTCTCTCTCTCTCTCTCACACACACACACATGCATGCACACAAACACACACATACACACAGCCAAGGGCCATAATAGTGCTATTGATTCAACAGTGAGGTTCCCTATAACCCAGAAAATGGAACAAGTGAAGTTTCCTAAAATCCTAACAAAGAGCAAGCAATGAAACCTATCTGTGTCTGCACGACTGCCTCATTTGCCACCTTCAGATTAGATGCAGAAAATCCAAGAGAGGCAGGAGTGAGGCAACCATCATGGAAAATAGGCTAGGCTGGTCTGGGTGGGTGGGAAATAAGTAGCGGGGCTTAGGACACAGACCTCTGCAGTCAGCTGGCCTCACTCTGGCACTGCCACTTATAAGCTGTTAATATATGATCTTGGACAAGTTACTAAACTTCTCTGGGGTTACAGTTTCTTCACCTATAAGCTGAGAAAATAATAACTCTTATACTTAAATGAACAAAATGAGGCCATGCCTATGAATCATGTAGCACCATTCCTGGCACCTAGCAAGTATTCAAAAATGATAGAAATGCCCATCATTATGATCATCATTATTTCATGGTGACAAGTTAGGAGCAGCAATTTTAGAAGAGGACTCTCACTGAGTCAGAGATTTATGTTTTTTAATGATTTTCCAAATTTTTCTGCTGCCTTAATTTAATTACTTCATTCCGTGATCTCAAATGACTCAATCAATCAAAAAAAGGCCATTTCTCTCCATAAGCACGTGAAATCCAATGGCTTTTCCATCCCATGGCTGGAGGTTTTCGCTTAGCTTTGGCAGACTGATGTAAACAACATGTCCAAAGAATTTTAATTGCTATTTCATTAATGAAGTCCCATTAACATCCCTCCCAAACAGCTCTGCTGATGGCCCAGTGTACGGCTGTCCAATTACCAAACAACAAAGTCCCCATAACCCTAGGCCCTGGCCTCTGAGGTTAAAGATTAAGCAGTCCCTGGAAATAACAATAATGAGGTATAAGAAACAGGCTGTGAAAGACACTGGGGTCCATTTCCCAGCTACTAGCTGCCCAGGAAGACTGTGATGCCATTAGCTAAGGCAAGAGTCTGAGCAGTCAGCTTCTAAATGCGGGACCTACCCTCCCTACCCCAGAATAACATATATCATAGCAAAGATCTGGGGAACTTCCCTGAGGGGGAAACTGAATCCAGAGGAAGCAGGAGGGACTGCCACAGCAGGAAGAGACAGGGCCCTTCCAAACAGGAAACCAAATAGGCAGCTGGACATAGAGATGATGCTTCAGCCCCCAAAAAGTTGTGCTCTCGCTGGAAAAGCCGAGGACCTATCAGAAGGCAAGACTGGCTTTAAAATAAAGTCACATTTGTTTAGACAGCAAGTTGGCAAAATCTATCAAACAACTTTTTAATGTACCTTCTCTTTGATCCAACAACTATGCTACTAAGATTGTACCCTACAGGTATACTAGCAAGTGTACTCCAAAATATTATGTACAAGAATTCTCATGGAAGCATTTTAAATAAAAAAACTGGAAACATTAATGTCCATCTAACAGAAGACTGGTTAAATAAATTATACTCCATCCATGAGATGCAGCAGACTAAAAGAATAAGATATAGCCATACACAAGGGTGTGGAAATAATTGCAAGATTTGTATTGTCAAACAAAAGTACAACGAGTACAGAGTGCTTTCTGTTGTGTAAGTTAAAAAGCATAATATATAAATTCTGTAAGGATACCAAGGATCTCCCCACTTTAGAGAGACAGCCTGGGAGAAGACTGGCTTTGCATTTTATACCTCTATGTACTGCTTGCATTTTATACCTCTATGTACTGCTTGCATTTTTTGGTCATGAGTATAAATTGCTTTTATTGAATATATTACCTAAATTTTTCAAAAAATGGTCTAGAAATGTATCTGCTAACATGGAAAGATATTCAGAATATACTGCTAAGAATGTTTTTTTAAGAGATGGGGTGTCTTGCTATGTTACCCAGGCTGGATTCAAATTCCGTGGCTCAAGCTACGCATGAAAGCTTGAGCTATCAACCTCAACCTCCCAAGTAGCTGGGACTATAGGCACCTGCTACTGTACCTGGCTAAAATGTTTTTTAAGCTGGAAAGCATACATATACAATGAAAAAGATTTGGAAGGATATACATCAAGGTGCTGCCAGCAGTTCTCTCTGGGTAGAATTGTGGTATAATTCTTTCCACCCATGTGCTTTTTCTGTAATAGTCAGGGATGAGTTTTTATTAAAATAGCAATAATAACAACAACAATAACAACAGAAAAAGAAAGCTTTTTAGAGAAGGAAAAGAAACAGAATTCAGCAGCTAAACTGGAATCTACAGACAAGTGAAGGCAAAGCAAAGCTAGCCAGAAACTGGGAAGAGTAGGGGAGGCTGGACAGGACATACCTGCCTGCACTATACATCTAGATAAAGAGAAAACAAAACCAGAAGTCCCGGAAATCCTTCCTCCCCAAAAGTGCATGTGGTCTGCAGCAGCAGTGACCTGAGGATTCCTGTCTCTCCTGCCTGGACCCAACTCTGAAGCTCCCTCACTGCAGATGATGAGGCTGGCAGGGAGGCTCCACAGCACAGCCCCTGTGGTGTCTACTTCCATAGAATGCTCTCCTCCCCATTCCCCCTGTTCCCCAGATCATCCTGGAAACAGGATAGGATGTGCTACTCCCATGATAGAGAGGAGAAAATAGGCTCAGGATTACTCAGCTCCAAAGTGTTAGCTGGTCTGATTCCTAGTTCTGATCTGGAAGGTCTCCTTGTAGTTTGTTGGCATGAAATACCTTCTAACTCAAGGCCTTGGTCCAGGGAGACCTGTGACCACAGAGACCAATGCTTTCCCTTGTGTGTGACCCTAGTGGGTGCCTGCACCCCTGCACTTACAGTAGAGTGAGGTCACAGGTCTGTCTCAAGAGGCAGCGATGGCAGAGAACCCCAGGCTCCATCTAAAGTCAGGGGTACAAGGAAAAAAGCAGGCCCACGTCAGTGGGTGGGTTCAAGGGAGTAAGCATGGATAATCATTTTCTACTTCTCCTCTAAATACTTCACAATCTAACCTTCATTCCCTTCTTCTAACATCTTTGCATCATGGCCTTATCTTCTGCATTATACTACTTTAAAAATATTACCTCCCTAGTGTGCAGAGCATAGTGGGCTGCAGAGAAAGCCACCCAGAAGAGGATCACAGGCACCACAGAAGGCCTGCATAACAGGGAGGAGACTCTCAGCCTGAAGATCATGCTGACCCAGCCAGGAAAAGTAGGAGGGCCTGCTCACTCATTCAGTGAGGGAACAGGCTCCATGTGTCTGGGAGGAAGTCACCCCACAGGGAAGAGAAGAAGACACCCACATGGCGCTTCCTCTATCCCAAGATGATGACATACCCTGTGTCTAGCGGACAGTTGGATGTCTGTCTACACTGTCTGGTTCTTGGGATTTGGTGACTACATTGCACAGGCTTCCAGGAACATGCTTTCAATGGAAAATGCCAACTCTAGCCACATGCACTCCTCAGTTACTGATTCACAGGGCATCCTTATGTCCAAACTGGGCCTAGAAGCTGTAGAATGTAATAAACATTGGCTCTGGAGTCAGCACCGTCTGGGCTTGAATCCTGCCTTCTGTCCCTTCTGTCACTATGTGACCTCAACAAATTACTTCACCTCTCTGTGCCCTGGTTTCCTCAGCTATCATATGCATTAAATGGGATGTTGCCAATAAAATGCTTAGCACAGGGTATGACCCAAAGGGAGAGCTCAATAAACACTAGCTAAGAATAATTCATCAGGATGTCTGCATACACAGACCCATAATGCGGACAGAACTCAATCACTATGACAGCAACAGGACCAAGGAGCACCAGAAAGACGGATGTGTTCCCAGCTGCATCTGCTGCACTCTCCCACAGATGAGTCTCATCGTCAGATAGTGAAAGGGGCAAAGGAGAAAACACAAACGTTGAAAGTTGGGAAAAGCCAGGCCGGAAGGGCCTGGGAGCCCTAATAAAGGTGGGGATTCACATTAGAGAAATGCACATCAAAACTACCAAGTGATACCATCTCATACCAGTCAGGATGGCTATTATTAAAAAGTCAAAAAACAACAGATGCTGGCAAGGTTGCAGAGAAGAGGGAATGCTTATATACTGCTGGTGGGAATGTAAATTAATTCAGCTACTGTGGAAAACAGTCTGGAGATTTCTCAAAGAACTAAAAATAGAACCACCATTTGACCCAGCAACCCCATTAATGGGTATATACCCAAAGGAGAATAAATTGTTCTACCAAAAGACACATGCACACATATGTTCATTAAGCACTATTCACAATAGCAAAGACATGCAATCAATCTAGGTGCCCATCCACAATAGATTGGATAAAGAAAATGCGGTACACCATGGAATACTACGCAGCCATAAAAAAGAACAAAATCATGTCCTTTGCAGTAACATGGACACAGCTGGAGGCCATTATCCTAAGTTAATTAACACAGAAACAGAACACCAAATATCACGTGTTTTCACTTGTAAGTGGGCTAAACCCTGGGTGCCTATGGACATAAAGATGGGAAAAACAGACACTGGGGACTCCAAAGGGAGTGGGGGCAAGGGCTGATAAATTTCCTATTGGGTACTATGTTCACCATCTGAGTAATGGGATCAACAGAAGCCAAAACTCAGCATCACACAATATACAAACGTAACAAACCTGCATATGTACCTCTTGAATCTAGAATGTAATTTTAAATTTTAAAAAAGGTGAGGATTCAGTATACTCCCCAAACCTCAGACAACTGTATCAGCCAATTAGGGTGGGATATGTGCTAGGTGTGCACACACATGCATCACACACTATGTGGAAGGAGAAGGCTGGTAAGAGGAGACACAGAAGAAGGAGACAGAATTTCTGACATCTAAGCACTCTCCCTTTGCCACTGCACTAGCAAACGTTTGTGAAAAGAATCTGCAGGCCAGGCACAGTGGCTAACGCCTGTAATCCCAGCACTTTGGGAGGCTGAGGCAGGCGGATCACAAGGTCAGGAGATCGAGACCATCTTGGCTAACACGGTGAAACCCCATCTCTACTAAAAATACAAAAAATTAGCCGGGCGTGGTGGCAGGCGCCTGTAGTCCCAGCTACTAGGGAGGCTGAGGCAGGAGAATGGCGTGAACCCAGGAGGCGGAGCTTGCAGTGAGCCAAGATTGCGCCACTGCACTCCAGCCCAGGCGACAGAGCGAGACTCCGTCTCAAAAAAAAAAAAAAAAATCTGCAGAGAAAATGCTTGCCTTAGCACATCCATCCATCTAGAAAGTGACCTCTTCAAAGGCTTCACTGGGAGCCCTCCCCAGGAAGAGAAAGGGCTCCCTAAGCGAAGGTGGAAAGGCAGTGGAGAATATGCAGGCAAAAGAGAGCATAGGAACGGCAGAGAAGCAGAAGGGTCAAGGTTCAGAGCCAGAAAGAACAGCAGGACTCAGAATTGAGGCTACTGGGTAATGTCCTTCACAAAAATCATCATATCAAGACTATCTTTACAAGTCTTCAGAAAGAAGACTTGTTTGTGCCTTCAGAAACAGGCTGCAGGGAAACATGAGAGTCTCTGCAGGCTCCTGGGGTCAGGGACTTAATCAGAGAGAAAAAGCATGCCAAGAAATGGAGCAAATGCTTGTTGCTTTGTTGACCAAGAGGCTAACACAGCACAGATAGCTAGCTGGCAGGTGGGCAGCCAGTAGGTCCTCAGCTAATTTCCAGACACTGGCCAAACAGGAGACACTGAACAGAATAGCAGCCATGACAGTGCTTGAGCAGGGGGAAGAAGGAGGTGTTTTATTGCAAGGGAAGAAGGTGGCCATGACTGAATTTATCAAGTTAAATGATCAGACCTATTTCCTAGTCATTCACCATCTTTCTTCAGGCTGGAACAAGTGGCAATGAAGATTTCTTTCCAGCTAGCTAAATAAACATAATGGTCTGAATATAAATGTTCATTTCTACTCCCTCCCAAAACCCCATTAAAATAATAGAATGACAAGCTCTAGTGCAGAGAACGTCTCCAAGAAAAATAAGTGAACCAACAGATTATCTGATGTATTGAGGACTGTTCTAACAAGGATTAGTGGTAGAACCATACACTATGCAAGAGAAAAAGACAATTATTAACTGCCCTTCTTATTAAAGTTTTCTGATTAAAAAAACACTATAATTATAATAGATGGCTTAGTTCAGTTGTGGAAATGGTATTTGGACAATAAAGAGGGGGATGGCTGCATGTGTATAAAGGGAAAGTCTGCAAAAGCTCAATCTTATTCTTCTGGAGAAGTCAACAAATAATATCTAAAACTAATCAAAAAATAGCAGTTGCACATATTATTTTGATAAATGGAAGTGAGTAGCAGATGAAGTAGCTTTTAGCTGGATCAGAACCTGCATTTTAATTCCTTAAGGATTGAAAATGAGTGGCTCTGGAGCACAAGACTCAGTGTGGAAAGGTGGAGCAGGGTATTCCTCATCATTATAAGCCCTGCAATAGTATGTGACTTTTTTTTTTTTTTTTAGATGGAGTCTCGCTCTGTCACCCAGGCTGGAGTGCAGTGGCGAAATCTCGGCTCACTGCAAGCTCCGCCTCCCGGATTCACACCATTCTCCTGCCTCAGCCTCCCAAGTAGCTGGGACTACAGGCGCCCGCCACCAAGCCCAGCTAATTTTTTTTTTTTTTTTGTATTTTTAATAGAGACGGGGGTTTCACCGTGTTAGCCAGGATAGTCTCGATCTCCTGACCTCATGACCCGCCCGCCTCAGCCTCCCAAAGTGCTGGGATTACAGGCGTGAGCCACTGCCCCCAGCTAGTACGTGACTTTTAAAAGAATGTTCATGGAACGCTCAGATAAAAACAAAGGTTTTCTTAACAATAATAAGACGTAGCTCAAGACCTAGCTCAGTTTACTCTCCCCACTCCCCAAGTCTTCTTGGATCTCCTTCCTCTACTCTAGTGAAAATTACTGTCTGTACCATCCCCTTGGCAATTAATCATTTTCCACTTGGCAATGAGCTAAACTGTCCTATCATTAATTATCTTTCCACCTGTATCCCTAACTAAATCATAGCTGCTTCACAGCAGAGACCACTTCTCATAATCTTTGAGGAGTCTGCAGAAGACCAGGTGATTAGATCCACAAACTCGGAGGAGGTGCAGCAGTCCGGCTCCCCCTTACCTGCGTAGGCATTGGCCTGCTGCAGAAGGTCAGTGCAGGTGTGTACATCTGCAAACGCACGGATGCCCAGGCAATTGGTGGGATGCAACTGAGACTGCAGGAAGTCACAGCAGTTCTGCCGAACATCCATGAGCTGCAGCAAGCTGGCTGCCGGGAGCAGCACCTGCAAGAGAAGGTGACATTCTCAGATATTGGATCCCACTGGCAGAGACTCATCTGCCTTTTCCTATCATATCACTCCCATGCTCAAGATCTTTTCATGGCTCTCCACTGCCCGCCCAGTAAGTCCAAACTTCCTAGCCTGCTTTCCAGCCTTATTTCCCACTACTCTGCCCTTCACGGACCCTAAACACCAGCAGATTCTCTGTATCCCTACAGCCATGCTTCCCAGTCTTTAATCCCTGGGGATCTTATTAAAAATGCAGATTCTAATTCATTAGGTCTAGGATGGGATCTGAGAGCCTGCATTTCTAATAAGAAACCAAGTGATGCTTGCAGTTGCTGGTCCACAAACCACACTTTGAGTAACAAAACTCTACACACACACACACACACAAACACACACACACAATGGTTCTCATACTGGGCTGCACACTGGTATTACCTTAAGAGTTTTAAAACTACTGATGCCTAGGTCTTGCCCTAAAACAATCTAACTCAATAGGTATGGAGTGTGGCCTGGACATTAAGATGTTTTTTAAAGCTCCCCAGGTGCTTCTAATGTACAGCCACGTTTGAGAGCCACTGTCCCACAACCTTCAGTGTACTGTCCTCATTCAGAAAGGTACTTAATGAATGATTAATTACTGAACATCTATGTGCCAGGCACTAGTTTAGGCTCTGGGATTCAGGGGTAAGCAAGAGAAACCAGATCCTGTTCTCCTGGAGCTTAGAGTCTACTGGAACAATATTCATTCCAAATCCCTCAGGACTCAGGCAACGACACTTTATTCTCCCATCAAACAGATACAAAGCAAAGAACATCTTTAGGTACATTCTTAGAGAAAGGAGAGCTAAGTTTCCATTTAAAAGGTCACAGGACACATGACTGTTTATACTATATCCTGAAAGACAGAAATAGTTCTTTCTCAGGTGTATGTGCATGTGTTTTTCCTAAGGGTCAGGGAAGACTGGCTTGAGCAGGCCCGCTGGGTACTCAGACAGCCAACCTCTATCAATTTTCCCTAGGACTTTCCCTCAGCTGCTGAAGCCTGCCTCTAGATCAAACATACAGGACAAAAGGCCAAAGTCCTGTCCCACTCCAGCTCTGCTACCCTGCCCTTCACCTATGGAAGCAGCAGGTAGTCTGAGAATGATTTTCCAAAAAGAAATTTAGAAAAAAAATCACACTACAGAATAGCTTGATTTAAGGCTGCTTATCTTGGGGACCCTGGCATCCACTTCACCCCAAAATAATCCCCTTGCCCCAGGCCTTTGCTCTCAGCTGCTGCCCTGGCTCTGAGAGAGAATGACTGAGCCAGCTACACTCTAGCTGTTCCCAGCCACAAGGGCTTGCCCAGGAAGATATGGGCTGCAGATGCATTTGTTTTCTTGATTCAGGACACTTGAAAAAGACTTATTTTTTTTTTTTAAGTGCTTTAAATTCTGGACTCTGTCTTTCTCCCAAGACAGCTCTGAGTCCTCAGCTCTGACTCTCATCACTTTTATGTACTCAGGCCAAAAACTCTGCCCCACTGCCCATTTGGGGGCTTTGTCCCTCCACTGGGGTTACCAACAGTCCTAGTTTTTCCAGGACTGGGGGTTTCCCAGGACTTTCAGGGCTAAAAATGGGACAGTCGGTCACCCTTCATTATCCCTGCCCACAGACAATAACCACCAAGAGCCACCACTATCAGTGCTCGAACTCCTGAGCCAAATGCCTACGCTCAACAAGGAAAGCTGCTCCTACCCACAGGCTTACACTTCTCTCTCACGACAGCTGAGTTCTAGAAAACGTGCTCCTTTTCCCTTCCTCCATCCTCTCTTCCACTATCCTATATCCCCAGCAGGAAAACAGTAAATTAACACCATGTCTGTGATATTTTCTGAACCACTAATACATTCCTGAGAAAGAAAAAGATAAAATCACCCTCTTCTGAAAGTTTTGGACTATAAATGAACACAGCCAGGATCCAAATCTAACCACCTGAACTCTCTCCCCACAAGCAGCCATCATCTCCACTAAGCAGCCATAAACTGGGAAACTCAATTAACCTGTGAGCTTGCTCAGCCTGGCCGAACAGATTCCAGGACCAGATTAGTCTCTGCCTGCTAGTCAAATGGAGATCCATTAACCATTCTTGCTGAATGCACACCAGGAATAAAAAGCTCTGCTCCCAGTCTCCAAATGACCTCCATGACACCCTCTGGCCAGTATCAGCTAGAGTTAAGACTGGTGTCAAGGCCATAGGTTGACCAATCATGCTGATTTACCTGGGACTTTGCCATTTTTACCACTGAAAGTCCCCATCCCAGAAGGCCCCTCGCTTCTGGGCAAAATAGGATAGGTGTTCATCCTAGGGAGGAGTAACCTCTAACCAGTGACCCTAAGAAGCCCTGAGGGAGAGGAAGCCATCAAATGTCGGCCAGCACAAACCCTACTCAGAGGTGTGGTAAACTTCAAAAGGGCCAGATGTGAGAAGAGGCAGGAATTCAACAGCAACCCTCTCCCCACCACCCACCACCCAAGAGGATTTCTGAGAGTCCAATCTGCCCTCAGACTGCATTCCAGCGAGCTCCCCAACCCCATACACATATACAAGATCATGCCAGTGACACACAGTCCCTTCCCCCTTCCCCTCTTCCAAGGAGACAGCAGCACAGTGTGGTGCTTAAATTCTCAAGCTCATGACAACCAGCCAGAGAAATGAAATAATAAATATTTCCTGAATATACTCCTTAGGTTACACTTTCCATTTTTAAAACCTCCCTGGATAGAGCTACCCACATAGCTTTCAACTTCCCTACTGTTCACAATACCCACTTAGTAGGCAAAAATTATAAGGCTTTCTACCTCTCCACACCCCTTATCCTGTTTGAGTCCACTCCTACCCAAAAGCCTTCCCAAACCGACTTCCTAAAATGAATGGGGCTTCTGGTTTCTCTAGTTGCTCTTTCCCTCTCTGACTCAGACTAGCTTAGAGTCAAAGGCCATTTTCTTCCTTCTACTTGCTTCATACAGAAAAGTGTGGGAAAAAAAAGTCAAGGAAATCAGAATGCTGAAGAGAAGGCTTGGAGGCTGGAAGATGTATCACTGCTCAGACTCTGGGTCTCAGGCATAAATTAGGGCCCCATCCAACGGGGTTCTGGGATCTAGACACAAGTACAAAACACATTCCCAGAGGCCCTGAAAGAAAAAAGAGCAATACATCCATGAAATGACTGTCTTCAGTTCCCTCTCCCCACATCAACAGGGCTTTGAGAGGACTTCCTCTTCTCTTATCTTGCCTGAAACTCTACTTCTTCAAAGCAGCAGCAGTGACAAGATTATGAACAAAAGGCCAAGTGCAGGTCCTCAGCTCTGAAGCAAGACCATCCTCATAGAATAACTAAGGCAGTACTGCCTGGTCCCTGGAGGGAGGAGGCTGAGATCAGAGGAGTAGCTGGCCAAAACCACCCATCAGGATGGAAGATTACCGTAACTCAAAAATCTTCTAGCTTGCCTTCTGCCACCTCAGCATTACAGTTCTTGGAAAACAGGCCCTGAAATGGCCCCCAGCAAGAGTCTACAGGTTACCCTTCAGCTTGCAATGGCTTCCCCTCCATTTTTCATGTGCAGGCCCCGTTTTGTTTTTTTTTCTCCCTCAGATAACATGAAAACACAGCAGAGGATATCCTGCCACAGAGTTTGCTTCCTCTAGCAAAAACAAAAGGAAATGCCCTGCCTCAGAAAGCACCTTCTCCTGGAATTGCAGGGAGGCAGGGCCATGCACAGAGGGAGGGCATCAGCCAGGGGGCGCAGGTGTTGGGGCCACCCAGGGTCTCTGCCCCAATCACACAGTGGGTCTGACACAGAATCAGTGCCACATAAAGAAAGAAAGGAAAAGAGGTGGGGGGTATATAGATGAACAGGAAAGCTGGCAGAACAGCACTGTGATTAAGCGTCATTTTGAATTTTGACTCCTCCACTTACCAGCCATGCAACTGAGGACAAATTACTTAACCTCTCAATGCCTCTGTCTCCTCAAAAATAAAATGAGGACAATAAGGTTTGTTATGAGGATCAAATGAGAAAAATTTAAAGCAGTTAACACAGTGCTTGGTACAGTTGATGTTAGTTTTTATTATTGTAAATAATTATGAGCCAAAGTCAAGGTTCTGATCATTCATTTAATGAGAAACTAGAATTCATCATAGCCACAGAGCACAGTGAGTCAGAGGGGGCTGGCTTCAGCTTCCAACTCTACCACTTACTCTCTATGTGACCATGGCAGTTTATTTAACCCCTTTGAGAACCAGTTTCTTCAGCTGTAAAGGAGGAATCATACTGGTATGGTCCAATGGGTGATTATAAAAATTGAATGGAATAATGCATGTGAATTGATGGGCACATGCTTGCTTATAAAAGTATGACTGCTGGTACCTCCACCACGGAAGGGGAACTCAGGGTCTCTCCAAGGTACGTGTGCCTGGGAAGGGACTCCAGGTGTAGCTCTCACAGCCATTTAACCAAGCCCCAGATCTCTGACCCTTGTTTCTAAGGCTTTCAGGAAAGCCCCAGTGCCTCCATGCTCATCTCCTCAGTGCACCAAACCCTCAATACCTCCTGTCTTCACAGACAACCTGTGAGCAACCGCCTCAGCAGATACATAACAGCATGAAGAAGAATCCACATTTTTATCCAAACTCTCTTCTTCCCAATCTTTTTTTTTTTCTTTTTGGAGACAGAGTCTCGCTCTGTCATCCAGATTGGAGTGCAGTGGTGCAATCTCAGCTCACAGCAACCTCCACCTCCTGGGTTCAAGTGATTCTCCTGCCTCGGCCTCCCAAGTAGATGGAATTAAAGGCACCTGCCACCACGCCCAGCTAATTTTTGTCTTTTCAGTAGAGACAGGGTTTCACCGTGTTGGCCAGGCTGGTTTCGAACTCCTTACCTCAGGTGATCTGCCTGCCTCAGCTTCCCAAAGCGCTGGGATTATAGGTGTGAGCCACCATGCCCAGCCCCTTGCCAATCTTTCTTGTTTTTTCTCCAACATCACCCTTGACCTAACCACAGTTTAAAGTGAAGAGATTAAAAGTCCCCAAACAATGAGGTTCAGAGAATTTTCAGTTTGGTGAATGCATCCACATGCTGGGAGGGTGACATAACCCAACCTCATAAGACAGAAGCTTCTGGACTCAGGACCACCAAACAGTGAACGTTATGTCCACATAAACTGTACCTTGCTTTATGTACCTCTTAATCCTAACCAGGCAATAAGGATCCAGCGTAGAATATCTTCTAATTATCCAAGTTTGTAAACACTTTGTATTTTACAGGAAAAAAAAGTTATTAAATAAATACATGATGAAAAGAGCAAAGAGAGCTGGTTCCAATTATAGACTTCTACTACCTCCCCTCTACTCATTTTATGCCAAATTACTTTGCACTTACTGTTAGTACCCAAAAGTTATTCAGCTGTTTGAATTCTGAGATGAGACGATGACCTGGGGAGAACAGGAGTCACCTAAGCTCCCAGCTTTTCCTTCACAAGATTTTGAAGACATGAGTTAAAGATTTTCTACTCCCGGGGCCCAGGCTCATTCAGGGATATCATGGCCTAGTGGCTAAAAGCATGGGTGCCCAAGCCAGGAAGGCATGAGTTTGAGGACCAGCTCGACCACCTCCTGGCCATGTGGCCCAGGGCAGGTCACCTGACCTCTCTGGAGCTTTAGTTTCCTCTTCAGTAACCAACTGAATTGTTGTGAGGGTTAAATAAAATAATGCTGTAAAACAGCAGGTCCTGAGTGTGCAATACACTGAGCTATTAGTGAGCCTGAGTTTACCTGGACATTCTCTTCAGTCACCTCGATTTCAGCAGTATAGATGTAGTCAATCAGCTTACTCAGCGTCTGCCCATCCACGTCCTTGATTTCTATCTTTTTGGCTTTACTCTCAGACATGTCACCTAGAGTTTACAACAAAAACAAAATGACATAAATGTGGTACCTGGGATATGTTTACCTTCCAGATGGTCTCCTGCCCTGTCTTGGAAACATAAAAGCACTTCCTGGGCTCCAGGAGGCAGCAGAAGGGATTCAGGCACAGAAGAGGATAAACCAGGTAACATCAAGGTCACGTCAGCTTTGGGTCTGTGATCACCTACAAACCCAGCCTTAAGCATTCCTTACTCTATCTATTGCCCACTTCCATTGTGAAGGCAAATCTGTGTGCAATCACTCATTTAACCAATATTTACTGTAAACTTCCATATACAAGGCCAGAAAAAGTGAACAAGATATGCACCTGTCCTTAAGGAACACAAGTCTAGTAAGGCAGATATATAAAAGTGTTTATAAACAGAGGTGATAAGAGCTTAGTAGACAGTTATACACAAAGTATTGTGATAACAACAATAATAAGTAACATTTCTTGAGAGCTAACTATGGCCACACACTTAAGCACTTTAAAGTCTTTTAATCCTCACAACAACCTTGAGGTTTATTAATATTATTGCCATTTTACAGATGAAGAAACTGAGCACAGGAGGGTAGGTAATTCATTTTGCCCACAGTCACACACCTAGGAAAGGCCAAGTTGGGTTGAAACCCAGGGAGTCTGACTCTAGAGTCCATATTTGTAACCACTACGCTATGCTAAATCCCAAGAACACAGAGGAGGGAGCAACAAATCTCTCCTGGGAACTCCAGTCAGGCATCCTATTAAGAGGTCACATTTGAGAGAGGTATTAGAGGATGAGGAAGAGTTCTACAGGCAGCAAAGGTGAGGAAGGATGAGCTGAATCTGGGATCCATTCGTGCAAAGAGAAGAAAGTACCAAAAGAATAAATTTTGGTGAAATGGCGAGAGGTTGGTGTGGCTGGTACATGGAGTAACAGTGAGAAGAAGGAAGCTGGAGAGGTAGATGGGGCCAGGGCTTGACAAGCCCTGTAAGTCAAGCTGGGACTTTATCCCAGGTGTAGCACCATTGAGAGGTTTTCAACAGGGAAATGACATCAACGGATGGGCATTTTTGAACGAAATTTTGGATGCAGGGTGGAAGCTAGATCACATGCAGGGAGAACAGCTGGAGGCCCTGATAATAATCCAAAAAAGAGAGAAGGCAGGGCCGTAAATAACGGCAATAGCAGCACCACATTTCCACGGTCCTGAGGCCCCTTGCCTTCAGCCTGCACTCTATATACAACACATGGGTTTATCGAAAGCCAGGCCCATTCAACAAGGGCTGCTGATTTCAGGAAAGACAGGCAACACATGTCTTTGTAGACTGAAATAAAGGGCAACCTAACTGCAAGAAACAAGAGATCCAGAAGCCTCAATGTGAGTGTGAAAACAGAGCCTGGGCAGTTGTTTTCTCTCTGTGGAATTCATACACCAGAGCCAAGAAAATAAAGTACAGTACAGCATGTGGGCTGCAGACACCCACCTCCAAGCTGCACAGACTGCACATGATTCCTCCACCAATCCAGAGTCCCATCCTGACACAGTTCTAGAGCTGAATGACTGGAACGGAGAGAAAAGTAGCGGGGGAGACATTCCAAACCCCGCCTGCTCCTTTAACTGCCAGATCAGGTGGACCTGAGACCCTCCACCCTGTTCTCTCTTCTCTGACTGCCAGTGAAAGCCTGTCAAAGGCCTCAGCACAGTGCCCTGGGGCAGAATGAACAGGTAAAGAAACAAGGGGAAAACAGTATATTACTCCTCCACCCATAAGACAGGATCCACAATCTCTCTCTTGAGTTTATTGAGACACACAAACAAAAACATGCATACACAAGGAAATCAGAAGTTAAGCTATTAAAAAGTTCATTGATGAGGGTCCAGTTAGTTGGTAATTACACTGCAAAAGATAATCAAAGATAGCCAATTCTTTGTTTAAGGAGTTAGCCCTCAAAAAATAAGACTTAAAAAATAGAGCAGCCGGACTGTAAGAACCAAGAGATTCAGAAGCCCTCACAGCAGTGTAAATCAGAGCCTGGGCTGACTTGTTTTCTGCCTGTGGAATTTGTGGTTGAAAGTCAGGTTAGGGTTTTGAAACTTTGGGGTAAATAAATGGAAACTCCTGGAATTGTAAGAAAATATTTTTATATGTGTGCAAAAGTTCACTTTTTCTAGGGGGATGACAGGTCATTTTTATCAGATTCTTACAGGCGCCTATGATTCAGAAAAGGTTAAGACACAGTTTTCTAGACAGTAGATCTTTAGGAGACTTTTCCTTGCTCCTTTACATGACCCTCAAATTTCTAATTTTCTATATTAAGTACTTAAAACTTAAACAAGCAAGAAAAAAATGATGTGAAAGAAAAACTAAGGGCTCAAAGACACCACTTATTTTCTGAGAAAGCTTGTAGAATCCAATCTTATTATCTCCTATGAACCAGCAAAAATGACTACACCAAACTAATAAGACTTTAGTTTAAATGGGCCCTAAAAATAGTCATACTAATAGTCACTACTGTATACCTGACCTTCTGCTAAGGTACACTAATGTGTATCTGACCCACATTATTTCATTTAACCCTTGAAACAAGTCCAGGAGGTAGACAGTATTATTTCCATTTTACAAATTATAAAACTGGCATTTTTTTTTTCGAGACGGAGTTTTGCTCTTGTTGCCCAGGCTGGAGTGCAATGGCATGATCTCAGCTCACCACAACCTCTGCCTCCCGTGTTCAAGCGATTCTCCTACCTCAGCCTCCCGAGTAGCTGGGATTACAGGCATGCGCCAGCATGCCTGGCTAATTTGTTTTTTGTTTTGTGTTTTGTTTTGTTTTGTTTTGTTTTGTTTTGTTTTTTAAGTAGAGATGGGGTTTCTCCATGTTGGTCAGGCTGGACTTGAACTCCCGACCTCAGACGATCCGCCCGCCTTGGCCTCCCAAAGTGCTGGGATTACAGGCATGAGCCACCGCGCCCGGCCAAAATTGGCATTTCAAGAGGGATTTACACATAGATACTAAGAGGCAGGACTGAGATTTGAACTTTGGCCTAACTCTAGACCCTGTGTCATTTCTAATACATCCCTCAATAAAATCTCACCCTAACTAATAATCTTAATAAAAGTATTCCCAAACTCAAGGCGTTGGTCCGAATTCTGAGGACAAGTTAGTACTTAATACCTAGCAAAGAACCAAGCGGCTTATCCTCAACACATAACAAAGTGCTTGGCATAAAACAAGCACTGAAAAAGTATTTATTGGAGTAGAAAATTAAAAAAAAAGAAGGGAGGTTCTCTTGACATCTCATAATTCCATAGGCTTCAGTAATTCTGGAGGAGGAAAACCATCAAGGACTTGGTCATTCTTGCTCCTTCACTCATCTCTAATAGTTTGACAAAATATTTCCAGAAAACAGAAGATGAGCCCTGTAAGCCCTTCCATGTTTGCGGTCAACCCAAGTGCTCTCTTCTGCTAGCTCTTCCCAAGAGGCCCAGACAGCCACCTCAGACTCTGAACTTTCAGAGAATGTCTGTCAGCTGCATATCTTGTTAGCCCTTTCCATCTTCCACTTACATCCGCTAACATGCATGTCCTGTTTCTCCAAAGAGAACATGATTCTCTCAAGGGCAGATATTTGCTCATTTATTCAATTCACCAAACATATATCAGATGTGTCCTCATGTGTTAAGCACTGTGCTAAGCCCAGAGAATACAGTGGTTAACAAGTCACAGCCCTGCCCTCATGGAGCTCAGTCTGGTGGAGAGAGAGACAAGAAAACCAACAACTGCAAAAGATGTCAAATGTTAGAAAAGGGGACGTAGCTTTAAAGGTTCTTAAGCCAGGGATTCCTGCACCCTAAAGCTGCATGCAAAATGATGAGCACACAAGAGCACAGGTTTGCTCTTCCAGAGATAGAGTCCATCGTTTTCATCAGATTGATGCATAATGGTTAAGAGTCACTGATCTGGAGGAGTCATAGTTATTCAGAAGAGAAGTGAGAATGAGGAAAGAGTATCCCAGACAGACAGAATAGTATATACAAAGGTCTGGAGGTAACAAAGGGTGTGACATGTCTGGGAACCATAACAAGTTCAGTCTGGCTGGAGCACATTAGGGAAGAATGATGAGACAAGGCTGTAGATGAAAGCAGGAGCTGGACCATTTGAGGGACTTACAGACCATGCTAAGGAGTTTAGACCTCATCCTAAGGGCAACAGGGAGCCCCTGATAGATTTTAAGCAGGTAAGGGATACATCAGATTTTTATATTGGGAAAATCACTGTAGCCACAGTGTGGAGAATGGGTGGGGAATGGGAAAACAAAACAGGTGGCAGATTGACCAATGAGAAGACTGCTGCCGAATATCAGGTAAAAGATGATGTTGGCCTGACTGTGTCTTGAACTTCTTTAAATACGTAGACCGTTAGGGCCTTGCACTTAGCAGCCTCTGAGAACCATGGAGGGCCCAGAAGAGCAAGCAATCCCAGAAGCCTATTAGGTAAAAGCATCCAAGTCTTCATTCTAGATCCTAACAAGCACACTATGTGCACAGCTGAGACCTTTTTAGGTGGAAGACTGCCAAAGAAGAGCAAGAGGGAGAAGGATGGACTGGAGGAGGGAAAGGAAAATCTTTCATTATCACAGAAGACTCAAGATGTCTAGAAAAATCACTAGCTCATCTTCCAGGTTATTAAGTAAATAAAGCCTTGAGAATGAAAATGGAATAGATTGGTTGGCAGGTCTCTCTGACGAACACCACAGCTAAACCCCCGACCACCCCTACATAGTTATATGTCCTTAAAGACAAGAAAAGGGAGTGTTCAAGAGTCCTTATGTCACAGAATACCTTCTTGCTCCTAACTTGAATTAGTACTGTAATTTAGTCTCATGTTCTGGGTAGAGAGAACACAGGAAAATCCTTACCCTTTGTGCAATGATTCTTCATGGGCACTAAGATGGTTATGGAACTTTCTTCCCCCCAACCCTCATCTAAGTCCTAAAATCTGGGCTGCCAACTCATTTGGCTAGAGCTGAGCACTAAGGCCAAAGACATTAACCTCACAGGAGAAAAAGAAATACTCTGCCATCTCCTTGAATCCTGACCAACCCTGTTGCAGGTGAGTGGTCTGGGCCATTTGACTGCAGATCAGGGAATGTCCTTAGTTCACAGGTCCTTATGTCACATTGGGAGTGAACAGCAGTCTGTATTCCTAGGTGCCACATAGTCCTCTGTTGAAGCACAGGTCACCCTATATCACCTGTGAAACAAGGACATTCTCTGTTCTGCCTTTATCCCAAGGTTGTGTGAGAATCAAAGGAGACAATGAGATTGTGAAAGGTGGGACAGCAGGATCCAGCAGAACCACAGTGATAGACACTGCCTCATCACCCGCCCTCCCTGGAATCTCATCCCTCCTCCACCTGGAAATATCTTTCTGCTCAACTAGAAGCACGGGAAGCACAAAGTCAGGAAAAAAAATGCCTCTGTGTCATTACATAGTGACTACAAAAAAAAAAAAAATCAACCCTAATCACCTCCACCCCCAACATCCACAAGAATTTTAAAAACTATGACGTGCTCTACAATAATAAAAGTAGACTTTATTAACTATCTACACAGTGCTGAGTGCCTTATACCCGTTACCTATATTTGTTCCCTACTTATTGTTATTATTCCAGTCTCTTCAATAAGAAAGCTGAGGATCAGAGAGGAAAGTGAATTCTCCACGCACCTATGCAGTTAAGATTGGAATACAGGTCATTATTACTCCAAAGCCCTTTCCAAGATACCACACCATCTCCCAGTGCAAGGTGGCATTACCACACTTGTGTTTAATCCTTAGTAAAGAGGCCCCCACATCACCAACTCCAAACCTCTTCTATGAACATTCATAAAATATTCCTTACCAATAGTTTATCTCCAATGGTGGTCTCAATTTTAAGGCTGAGCTACTCTAAACCCAAACAAGTCTACCTCAGACCATCTTGGTCAAACCAGTTGCACCTTAATGGAGAAACCACTGGGAGTGAATAGCAGTCTCTATTCCTGAGCACCACACAGACCTCTGTTGAATCACAAGCCAAATTCCTGCGCAAGAAACTTGCCATTTCTGCATCAAGGGTAACATTATTAGACAGGACTACTGGCTCTCTCACCTTCAAATCTGGGTCTCTGGAGCCAGAAAAAGATGCCTGACTTTATTGTGGTATGATAGGGACAGGAAGAAGAAGCCCTATGTCACTGTCACTTAGCCCAAAAGTGACTAACTCTAGAAGATAGCCACATGGAAGGTGAAGCCATTGCTCCTTCATCCCAGGCAGCCTCTGACACCTCCATCCCTTTTTCTCTGAACTATTCTACCTAATCCCTGACTCCTCAGGGGCAAAACTCTCAGAAACCAGACCCTATCTACTACCACTATTACTCTGCAACCTCCCTGAAGGCCCACTTTGTCTAAGAAAAGAATTCTATTCCCTAGTTCTCCTTCTCTCATTGTCCATTGCCTTGTATTCAGTTTTGCTGAGCTGCATGTTATGCAGAGCTCTTCAAAGGCATCAATACACCATACAAACACTAGAACACAGACACAGCCACAGGCCAGGGCCTGGTAGAGTCTGGCTTGCAGCAAGGGTGAAACAACAGTTCTGTGGAAGGAACTTCATGCCTGGGAAGTGAATAAGACAGCCAGGCCCTCGTGGTTCTGCCTTGTGGATGATTCGTGCCTACTCCAAGTCTAAGCCCCTTGTCTCTCACCCCCAGCACATTCCTGAACTCTCCTCTCTATTTCTACTTACCATATATTCAAAGATACCAAACATCAGCCTAAATCTAATAAAAACTGGACAGTAACTCCTCTTTAAAAAACAAAAACCAATCTAAATCAGCCACTACATACAGTACAATATGACCAGATGAGTGGGACAGATCACTCCCAGGGCTTCATTTGGGATGGAAGCCCAAGTGTCTTTTAGCCATGATTATGGGCATAAGACCCTGAGCCCATATATTCTGTAGACCTCAGTTCCTTTAACACCATAAAATGGGGGCTGTATCTGGATGACATGTAGGCAGGGACCCATATGGAGTACAAATACTACAGTATACAGAAGCCATGGTAAAGGGCATGATAAAGAGAGAAACACTGATGAGGAGACTTTGGGAAAATTGCTTCCCTTGGGATGGAGGTGCTGGATGGGGAGGATGGGGAATGAGTCCTAGATATTTCATCTTTATAGGAAAAAGATGGGCAGAACACAGCACTACTGGCCTCCCCACTCAAGTTATGCTGAAAGCAGTAAAGGGCAAATAGGTTGACTGCTCACCCCAGATCTTCTTATAGACTGGTTGGATTGGGACACTCTCTGATGGGCACTCAGACTTCAGTTTCACATTTATTCCAAGTTATTGTCCACAGGACAATGGTCAAGAAGTGTGGGATTGGTATTTGGAACCACCTCAGGACATTTGGGCAACATGAACTCGGAAGACAAACAAATAAAAACATTTAAGCTTGAGTAAAAGACCATAATCACACAACTCAAGTCAGAAGAAAGCCATGTGTATTTTACTTTCCTTTTGGCTTTAAACATACTGATAGAAATGGATCTAACGAGAGTCAGCCTCTTACTCTCAGCACACAATGCATTTTACACGTTTTGAAGCTGAACCTGATAATTAGAACAAAATTTTGCAATGTTACTGGAGATTTTTAGTATCTGTTTACCAAGGTTTAGGCAAAGCCAATGGGCCTTAAAAATATATAAATCTTAGATATCTTGCTGATGGGAGCATAAGCTGGTACAACTGTTCTTTAGATCAATGTGGCACATGTCTCAAAAGTCTTCAAAGTGTGCATACCTTTTAATCAAGTACTTCTTATTCTAGGAATCTATTCTAGTAAAATAATCAGGAATGTACATAAAGATTAAGATGCAAGAATGCCCATTATAACATTATTTATAATAACAAAATATTACATAAAACTATAATTTCCAACGAAGGAAATGAATTTTCAATTAGAGTCTATATAATGGAATCTTATGAAGGCATTAAAATTAGGTTGTAACTGCAATTTCATTGACATGGAAAGATATTCATTATATATTGCTAAGCTCAATTAAACAAATTTTTATTGATCACCTGCTATATGGAAGACCATGCTAGGCAGCAGGGACATGGTGGTGAATTTTAAAGGTATAGTTCTTACCCTTATAAAGCGTATGATTGGCCAGGGAAATCAAACATTGAGGAAGTAATAAGATGAGTAGTAATACTAAAGAGAAGTATAAAGTACCATGGGAGTAAGTAGCAAAGGAATTTAACCTAAGCCAAAGAGGTCATAAAAGGCCTTCCTGAGGAAGTGATGCTTAAGCAGTAATGAAGGATGAACGGGAGTCAGACAGGCCAAAAGATGGAGGAGAGAACATTCCAGGGAGATGAATAGCAATTAAAAAAAAAATACATACATCAAAAAAGGCTATTTAGGCTGGGAGCAGTGGCTCATGCCTGTAATCCCAACACTTTGGGAGCCGAAGCAGGTGGATCACTTGAGGCCAGGAGTTCAAGATTGCCTTGCCAACATGGCAAAACCCACTCTCTACTAAAAATACAAAAATTAGCCAGGCATGGTGGCACACACCCGTAGTCCCAGCTACTCAGGAGGCTGAGGCACAAGAATCACTTGAACCCAGGAGGCGGAGGTGGCAGTGAGTTGAGACTGCACCACTATACTCCAGCCTGAGCAAAAGGGTGAGACTCTGTCTCAAAAAAAAAAAAAAAAAAAGACTATTCAACTGTACACATTAAATGAACTTATGTTAAAATATATATTTTGTATATGTATACATTTATAAATATAAAATCTAAAAAGATATAAACCATACTCTTACCTAGATGTTGTAGTACACGTAATTTTTTACTTTTTGCTTGCCCACAGTTTCTGGTTTTTACCTGTAATAAACACATGTGAATAATATTTGGATGGACGGGTCAATGGACGGGTGGGAGGATGGATGGTAACCAGGTTTAATGGAAGGCTTGGGCTGGGCATTGCATTACACTGCTTTCTTCTCTTGATTCTCCCGTCCCTTCCATTCCTAGAATCTAAGAATGCCCCAGAAGCACTTTTTCTTCCAATTTGTAAAATCACTTTGGTTTTGCTATGACACTTCCGCTACTTCAGAGGCAAGTTCGTTAACAAAAAGTGGAGCCAGCATGACAATTCATTGCAATTCCAAATAGATTCCTCTCTCAACACTGAACTTTCCAAACTCCACACACAAAGAATAACTGGCAGAGCTATTTATTGAAGTTACAGCTAAATAACTATTGCAGATAAGATGAACTATTTTAAAATAGAGATTGATGAAGGAAAGGGGGAAAAAAGGAAATAAAGGCCTTGCAACTAGGGTTTAGGACAACTCAAAAGGGAATGCAGCTCAAAATTTCCAGATACTGAACTTAGCTAGTTTTCTGGGCTACAGTGTGAAATTCCTGGCCCAAGGCTGAAAGTAAGGTAAGAGTAGCCTGGTCCACTTAGCAGAGGCACCACTCCAAGTTGAGACCAGCTCCTTCACATGACAAGCCAAGGGGGCTCAGTGCACAAGTGCCAAGTCTCTCCCAACAAAACCAGTCTTGCCCAGCTGTGTACCATATTAGGAAAAGGGTTACAGCCCATTCAGCAAAAATATGCCTGCACTCACCCATCCTTAGCAAGCTTGTGTTCATTCTTCAGACATTCACTTATTCACCGCCTCCTGTGGTAGGCATGGAGGATTCCACAATAACAAGACATGTTCCCCAAGTGCCCAAAGCTCACAGTCAGGTGCAGGAGATACTTCACTCACTCATTTAAAAAATATTTGTGTCCTGCCATGTACCAGGTGCTCAGTACATGGTAACAAACAAGCCCAACAAGATCCCTGTCCTCATGGGGCTTATATTCTAGTGAGGAGAGACAGGTAAAAAACACATAACAACAAACCAAGATGATTTTCAGATGGTGATAAATGTTATGAAAAGATGAAGTCAAGTTATAGGATAGAGAGAGGCCTGGTGTGGAACTATGGCCAGAGTGGTGAGAGGGGGCCTGCCTGAGGAGACATTTGCAGGATAAAAAGCAGTCAGTTACATGAGATACAGGGCATGGGCATTATAGATCCCAGGAAACAGACAAGAATGCAGGGTGACAGTCACCATACACAGAGCAGGCACAGACACTTGGAAAGCATGTAGAAGGGACACCTGACCCAGTCTGGAGGTCTCACCAAGCCCAGATGGCCTCCTTCTGTCGGCAGTGATTTATAGAGCACTGAAAGTACCTGGTTCAGGGGAGGTGCTGAGAGAAACTACAGACAGGAAGCGCAGCCTGTGGGTTTCAGGTAATTCAATCTCAGAACTAACAGATGGGAAATATTTGGACAAGGCTATTGGGCATGCCCAGTAAACAGGGACCCTGGAAAGTTGGCAAAGGTGCTGAAACTGAATGCCAGATATTGATTATACCTATTTCTCATCCCCCTCAAAACCCATCATCATTTTTCCAAATCTCCTCCACTCCTGTAAAGACTAGAGGAGGCCCAGGGCCCCTGTCTGGAATGAAGGTCTAGGGAAGGACAATAGGTAGGCCAGCTAGTAAAGCACTGGGCCAGGTGCCAGGAAGCCAAGTCCCACTCATTCACTGTGACCTTGGGAAGGTCTCTTCCCTTGTCTCAGCCTCAGTGTCCTCCATCTGCAAAGTGAGAGATCAGAAGACCTGGCCATGAGCCCAGGAGTCTACATTGTTAACAAGCTCCCCCACATGATTATGGTGCAGGGTGAGTTTTGAGAACTAATGGACTATGTGAGTCTACCTTTTTTCCTCATGGTGGACAAGGGCTACATGCCCAACTGGCCTGGACTTGGTTCCATCAAGTCCTCCATGGCACAAAGCACACTATCTGGCATAGAGAAGCCCCTCATAGTGGGCTAATGGCTTTCTTTTTCCTCCCTCCCCTCATGTCACCACCCCCAACATTCTCCCAGTGGGGCTGCAGCCCCATAACCATGGGTTAATGGTGGCCACTCACCATACCTGTGAACATCGCACAGAAGTAGGGGCTGCAGGCTGCCAGGACCACACGGTGGGCTTCTATCTCCACATCTTCTGCCACAATCATCACGTCACACAACAGCTGTTTACTGTAAGACACCAGTGAGAGGACAGGATGGGTTGCAGCAAGGACACCTACCCTCATCTTACAAGGGTATTTTTTTCTCCCACCCAGATTTCACACTATCACTATACAAAGCTGTCACAGGGACTTGATCTATCTTGAGTTACGGAGGGGGGTGGATTCATTGACTTTTCCAAGTCCCTGATAAACCTGACATTCATGCTTTCCTAAGGTCCATGGAGAGATCCAACTACTCTGTGGCTGTAAATTCCAGGCTGCTTCATTTGTCTTCACCTCTCTGTTCCCCAATTCTATCAGTTCAGATTGAGAAGTAGGGGTTTAGCGGCTCAGGGAACAGTGGCAAAAGCTTGGGGCTGTCATTCGAGTGACTGAATGAATGCTGAGGAACATGAGCACACCACTGAAGTGTGTCACCAGCAAGACCAAGTACTAACAATTCCCCCAAGGGACCCACTGTATATGCAACACCAGTAAGAGGCAAGCCGGCCTTAGGTATTTCTCTTTCGACCCAGATTTAACGCTTTCAACAAGAAGACTCTGCCTGCAAACACAGTGCTCCCTAAAGACCCTGTGCAAACTCCAATCACTGCAATTATTAAAAATACTGTAATTACCTTTCTGTTTGTCACCCCAACTCAGAAAGGGACTTGTCTTATTTAATGTTGTATCCTAGACACCTGGCTGCATACCTAGCACATAGTAGACCCTAAATTTTTACTGAATAAATAAATTAATGAATGAAATGTGATCAATCCACATTCATAGACAGAATAGAGATCTGACTACTTTAGAGAATGATAGGGTGCCACGAGCTCCCATCAACCCAAGAATTTTTCCTTCATCATTCTTCTAAGCTCTTATCATGCCTGTTATCAATATAATGTTAATATTTATTGAGTTATATGTGCCAGGCACTGTTCTAAGCACTTTTTTACACTTTTTTTACACATATTACTTCATCCTCTCTACCACCCCATGAGATAGGGCTAATTGTTATGCCTATATTAAAAATGAAGAAACTGAGGTCCAGAGAAGTAATTTTCCCAAGGTCACACAGAAAAGGAACAGTGGAAACAGGATTTAAATGAAGGCAGCTGAAGCCCAGAACCCATGCTCTTCATTGGTATCCTGATCACCACTCATCCCTCCTTGAGATTAAAGCACTAGAGAGTGTAGGAAAGACAAGGAGGACAAACACACTTCAACTGTGAGCCAATGGTAGTGGTTACTTGGCACACTACCCAGGTTTGAGAAGGCTGAGGTCATGACTAGATTCTGTGTGAGAATGTTGAGGCCAATTAATGAGTCTGCCATGGTTGATGGATGGAAGAAAAGCTACATATTTGCTATCTCTGGTGTAGCACATTAAGTCACTGTCAACTACTGAGATATTTGTTTAGGTTCACATATCAGAGAAATAGAATCATAAGGCCTGAGAAGGCTGGAGCTGCAAATGCTACTAGAGATCATCTGGTCTATGAAACTCAGAGAGGTGAAAAGATGCCCAAAGCCACAGAAGCCTAAGTCTTGAATCCAGTTCTCCTTACTCCAGACACAGTGACTTTTCCATGGTACCACAATGCCTCATGATTGGCTGACATTCAGAATGAGAAAAGACAGAAGACAGGTTAGCCCCAACAGGGAGAAGTGGACAGGAAGTGGAATAAAGTATCTTTAAGGAGGCTTCCTGGAAGGGTGAGACCTTTGGACAGCAAGAGGCAAAACCGGGGGATTGAGACCTTACCCTGCAGTGGATAGCAGACCTTAATCACCAACTGTATCAGGATAAACCACTGCAACCAGGAACAGAACTGGCTCTTCCCCTAACTGGCTATGAGACCATGGGCAAATAAGCTCACCCCATTTTTCTCACCTGTTTTAGCTGCCTTTGGGACATATATCATGGGTGCCAAATGGGATTACAGGTGCCATCTGAAAACGGCCTTTAGTCTCATTAAATTTTATTCTAAAATTGTATTTCCAACATGAATAGACTCATCTTGGACATTTCTACTTACATTTAGGAAGAAAATTGAGTTATCACTGCTATTTAAGAATAACCACACTTTGGGAGGCTGAGGAAGGCAGATCACATCAGGCCAGGAGTTTGAGACCAGCCTTGCCAACATGGTGAGACCCCTTCTCTACTAAAAATACAAAAAAAAAGTTAGCCCGGTGTGGTGGCAGATGCCTGTAATCCCAGCTACTAGGGAGGCTGAGGCATGAGAATCGCTTGAAACCCAGGAGGCGGAGGTTGCTGTGGGCCAAGATCATGCCACTACACTCCAGCCTGGGTGACAGAGCAAGATTCTGTCTAAAAAAAAAAAAAAAAAAAGAGTAACCGGTTATATTTTTTGGTAACTAATAAGAAAATTGTTTGCAGAGAAGAGTCAGAAATGCTGAACAAATGTTCAGTGCTAGGAGCTGAACAAACAAATGTCAGGGTGTGTTATCTTGCACAAACCCAGGGAGCCTGACAATTTTTGAACAAATGGGAAAGAAACACAAGGGAATGAAGAATAAAGATGGAGAATCCAGTTAAGCAAATAAATGACAGCAGTTCAGATGGGTGGAAAGTGTATCTTAAGTCCAGAGAAACACTAACCTGGGAAATTGGCCAAAAGAAACTTGCCAAATAGTTAAGATGGGCTTTCCCTGGGGGTGGGGAAGCCTGTCTGCACACTGGAGACATCTTTATGTATCCATGCTACATGGAAGAGGGAAGTAGTAGCTCTAAAGCACTGCATGGCTCACAAGCACTCCTATTCAATTTACCTGGGATCCTATGGGATCCTTTTTTCTGAGCTATCACACTACTCCATCTTGAGGGGAGAAAAGTAGGACTAGACACTTTGCCATTTGTGGAAAAGTACAATGTAGCTGTTAGGAATGAGCTCAGGCTCTCAAATCAAACTCACCTGAGTTCAAGCCTCTCAAACCTCTGTCCCACCACTCTCTAGTGTAGACAAGTACACAACGTCTCCAGAGTGTCACAGAATTGACATGTGCTGTAAATCAGATAATGTATAGTGCTAATAGTAAATATTTAGCAAATGTTAACTTTTCATATTTCGAAAAAAAATTTTTAAAAATGGTTTTTTTTCAATTGTCTGCTTCACTTTTCCTCCATATCTTCTTTTTTCAAAATAATATTTCATTTAAGATTAGAGGTTAAGTTTTGAACATGTTAAGTTTGAGCTGCCCACTGGACACATAAGTAACGTTACCAAGCAGGCAAGTGGTTACATGGTCCTGGAATTCAGACATGGGAGATGGTTAAGAGGTTGAGGGGAGGAATAACCAGCAAAAAAAAAAAAAAAAAGTGTGTAGCTGGGTGCAGCAGTACATGCCTATAATCCTAGATGCTCAGGAGGCTGCAGCAGGAGGATTGCTTGAGCCCAGGAGTTCAAGACCAACCTGGACAACATAATGAAACCCTATCTCAAAAAATATGACAGTGTGGTACTAGTATAAGGATAGCTATATAGATCAATAAAATAAAATTGAGAGTCCAGAAATAAACCCTTTTATGTTCAATTGATTTTTGACAAGGTAGCAAGATCACTCAACTGGGAAAAAAACAGTCTTTTCAACAAATGGTGCTGGGACAACTGGATACCCATATGCAAAATAATGAAGTTGGATCCCTACCTCACACCATATACAAAAATTTACTTAAAATGCCTCAAAGATCTAAAAGCAAGAGCTAAAACTATAAAAACTCTTAGAAGAAAACATAGGGGTAAATCTTCATGACTCCAAATAAGGCAATGGTTTCTTAGATATGACACCAAAAGCACAAACAATAAAAGAAACAATGATAAATTAGGTATCAAAATTTAAAACATTTGTGCTTCAAAGGATGCCATCAGGATAATGAAAAGACAATCCATAGAATGAGAAACAATTTTTTGCAAATCATCTACCTGATAATGAGCTTGTATCTAGAATATGTGAAGAACTCAAACTGTTACAACTCAATAATAAACAGAAAAATAACCTAATTAAAAATGAACAAGAGAATTTTTTTTATTATTATACATTAAGTTTTAGGGTACATGTGCACAACGTGCAGGTTTGTTACATATGTACACATGTGCCATGTTGGTGTGCTGCACCCATTAACTCGTCATTTAGCATTAGGTATATCTCCTAATGCTATCCCTCCCCCCTCCCCCACCCCACATATTTCTCCAAATAAGATATAGAAATAGCCAAAGAGCTCATGAAAAGATGCTCGACATCATTAACAATCAGAGAAATGCAAATCAAAACCACAACAAGATACCACCTTACACTCACTAGAATGGCTATAATCAAAAGCACAAACAATAAGAAGTGTTAGAGAAGATGTGGAGAAATTAGAAGCTTTGCTGTTGATGGAAATGTAAAATGGTGCAGCTGCTCTGAAAACAGTTCGGCAGTTCCTCCAAAGATTAAAGTTGCCATATGACCCAATAATCCCACTCCCAGACATACACCTAAGAGAAATAAAAACATACATCCACACAAAAACTTGTACATGAATGTTCATAGCAACATTATTTATAATAGCCAGAAGTCAAATGTGGTATATCTATACAATGAAATATTATTCTGCAATAAAAAGGAATGGTGTACTGAGACATGCTACAACATGAATGAACCTTAAATGCATTATGCTAAATGAAAGAAGCCAGACACAAAAGGCTACCTATTGTATGATTTTAAAACAGGCAAATCTATAGAGACATAAAGTAGACTAATGGTTGCCTGGGGCTGATGGGGAGTGGTGGTAAGGATGGGGTAAACTATGGAGGGGATGACTGCTAAAGAATACAGGGTTTCTATTTAGGGTGATGAAAATATTCTAAGATTGTGGTTGCACAACTCTGTGAATAAACTAAAAGCCATTAAATTGTAACTTTAAACGGGTAAATTGTATGGCATCTGAATTATGTCTTGATAAAGCTGTTACCAAAAGAAAAACAGAAAGCAATATGCTAAGATGGTTCATAACAATAATAAAAGCATAGTGACAGACCATCAAAAAAAAAAGATGAGAGCAGAGAACTGTTTGCAATGGTGAAATGGGAGATTAAAATTGTCAAAATGAGAAAAGAAAGACTGCATGTGGATTCTACTCATTGGTTGTTCCATTCTCTCTGCCCCTTCTTTTCAGGCCTGGTTAGGATGTGCTATTCTAAGAAGGCCCACAGCCCCATTTGCTGGCTGGATGGTAAGTCAGGAGTAAGAGTCACTAGAGCTCTGCCATCCAGAAGCAGCAGCTGTGGTCTGGCCACAGCAGAGCAACAAAGTGCAAAAGGAGGAAGAAGGCTTGGCAGTGACTATGCCAACAGCCATTCTCTACCACGGAGGTAAAAAGAATAGGAAATTCATGAATTGTGTGATTCATAAATTGCAAAGAACATGTGTGCTTGAACTAAAATAGCTTAAAATTAAGGGAAGGGAATGTGAAAGCAATGCAAGAAATAATCCCAAATCCCTGGAATATCATGTAACATTTCATTAGCTTAACCCCTGGATGGCAAGATGCTTTAGCCCAGGCCTCTGTAAGTATACCCAGCCTCTCTCTAGTTCCCATTAAACTCACTCAGATCAATAAAGTATCAATGCAGACCCCCTTCCTCCCTGCCTCCCCTTTCCACTCTATTTTTCATAAGTTAGCCATTTAAATACCTTGGAATTTGATGTAGCCTTTCAATAACATGCGAATACAAGCTTCACTAAGGGCAAGATTTTAGTCCTCTTATCTCCTGCCATGTTCCTGAACCTAGCACAGTGCTTAGCACATCATCATCATCATCATCATCATAGCTAATGCTTACAGAATATTCATTATGTGCCAGGATCTCACAACAATATCTAAGGAATAGTTATTATTATTATTCTACAGGCTGTTCAAATCAGCAATTCTACTTCTCTTCTATACAAATAATCATGAATGTGTACAAGTATTCAACAACAGTAATATATGTGTTGTCACTGTTTTAAGCACTTCATTCATTAATCTTCTTAACAAGCCAGCAAGACTGGTACTCTTATTAGCCTCATTTTATGGTTGACAAAAGTGAGATCAGAGAGATTAATTAACTTGTCTAGGGTCACACAATAAGTACTAGAGCCAAGATTTGAAGCCAGAGTCTATGTCTGTAACCACTATGTTATATGGCTAGAAAGATAACCACAGCAGGAGTTATTTATATGAGGAACTGGGAAAACCTAGACATCCAACAACAGGGAACTGTCTTTAAAAAAAAAATCAAAAATAGAATATAATTGATCCACTTAATATTGTGGAACAGTTAATGACATAGAAAAATGTGTTCAATATAGTGTTAAGTTAGGTTGAGACGTAAATTTCTTTTTTTTTTTTTTAATGAGATGAGTCTCACTATGTTGCCCAGGCTGGCCTCAGATTTCTGGGCTCAAGTGATCCTCCTGCAAAGCTGGGATTACAGTTACAAACTCCAATGCCCAACTAAGGCATATGTTTGTTTGTTTGTTTGTTTGTTCATTTGTTTGTTTAAAACAAGAGGAAACTTTATTTCTTATAAAGGTTACAGCCTGCAGGGTGGCTATTCTGACAGGCTGGGAAGCACAGCCTCCAGCCAGAAGCCAGAAACAAGATACTTTGAGAGAGGGGCAAAGGAAACAGGAATTTATGCTGAGCAAGGCGGCCAAATACATATATTCAATAAGCTATAGAAGGAGCCATGAATATTTATGAAAGGAGAAACATGCACATGTGCAATTGAGGTTCTTGCTCTCCAAGTTCAAAAACTGAGGTGATCAGAGGGTGGAGTTTTCAGTCCTCTGACACTAAAAAGTGAAGCAGAGGCCATGAAACCCCTTACTGCACATTCTCAAAAAAGACTAGCCAGAACCACTCCTGTGGTCAGTGGTCTCTTATTAGGCAAAAAAGTAAGGGCAGTGTCAGAAAATTTGTTGATATCAGTGGTGGGGTCTTTTGAAAGGGCTGGCTTTTGTTAGAACCTTAGGGAGGAAAGCTTAGTCACAGTTACCAAGAGAGGTGGTCTGACCAACCCCCCTTCCCATCATGGCTGAGAACTCCATTTTCAAAGTTAATCAGGGGTCCCCTTGGCCAAAAGATGGTCTGTTCAGTCCCTGCGGGGCTTAGAATTTTATTTTTAATTTACGTTCTCACCCTTTTCGACAAGATCTGCCAGGGGCAGCATTGATGGCCAAACTTTCATTTTGTCCTATCTCTGCCAGGGCAGTGTGCCTGCCTGCCCCAGGTCCATCTTGTCCCTTGGTGAGACCCCTATGGCCAAGGACTTAGAGCCAAAAGACTTACAGCCAATTTAAACATTCCCAGTCAGATGGGAATGGAGGTGGGCCGGCACCCATCAAAACCCACAAAACCTTTTAAGCAACATAGACAAAAACCAAAGCCAAAATGCAAAGTTACAAAATCTGTAAGTTCTATACATTGAGCTACTGTAATCTTGGTCTTAGCTACAGACTTGTAGCCATTAGCTATACAAAACATAAACATTTGGCTGGGCGCGGTGGCAGGTGCCTATAATCCCAACTACTTGGGAGGCTGAGGGAGGAGAATTGCTTGAACCCGGGAGGTGGATGTTGCAATGAGCCGAGATCACACCACTGCATTCCAGCCTGGGCCACACGAGTGAAACTCTGCCTCAAAAAAATAAAAATAAATAAATAAATATTTTGCTAAAATGATTTAAGCTAAGGAATGTAGAGACTTTTATTGTGCCACAATGTCTTTTGCAATGAGACATATATTCTAAAGAAGAGAGGTATACTGTCCAAAGTATTACAATGGTTACCACTATGTAATAAAATTATAGATGACTTGTTGCTCATTTGTATATTCTAAATGTTCTATAATAAATATATTCCTTTTACAAAAGAAAAATTAAAAGAAAAATGATAGGAAAATCTATGCCTAAACCTGAATTAAAATTTTCCTAGCCAGTCAAATATATACAGATTGTGGTCCATTTGAAAAAAAACAAAAAGAGGGAGAATAAGATTATTCACTTAAATTTCAGCAAAGGACTATGACTGGTATTAGAAAAGTGTTTCCCAAAACAAATCTCACAAAACACTTGGTCTATATGCAACAACCACCAAAGGCGGCTCTATAGTCAAATATGTGTGGAAAACCTTTGGTCAGACAAGTTTAGTGCAGGACTTCTCAGAGCGTTTAATATGCCAGTATGCATTATGAACCTCACAGAGGGGTACAGTATACAGCATTCTTCAAACTCATTGGGGCACAGAGCTCTTTTTTCTCACAGAGCATCTTAAGGGAACTAGCATTTCTCAGAACAGAGTTTGACAAATGCTGAATTATACAAAAGAGAAGAAGAAGCAGGATTGTTAGAGATGGCTAAATCTAAGTCAATGCTTTTGGGGAAAGAGAAAAACCTAGTAACTTGTAACAGAAGTAATGAGAACTCAGGATGTCTTTTTAAAAAATTATTTAAAGAAAAGGGGGCTGGGCATGGTGGCTCATGCCCATAATCCCAACATTTTGGGAGGCCGCGGTGGGAGGACTGCTTGAACTCAGGTGTTCAAGGTCACAGTGAGCTGTGACTGGGACATTGCACTCCAGCCTAAGTGACAGACCAAGACTCTGTCTCTTTAAAAAAACAAACAAACAAAGAAAAGATGTTAGTAATAGAAAGTAAGGGTGCAGGGAATCTTGTGTACATATCTATTCCTAAGTTCTCCCTTTCAGCCATCACTGGAGTTGACTATAATACCAGGCAAAATAAGGCCTGGTGAAAGACTCCTAAATCAGACAAAGGGAACAAGCCATACCCAAAAGAACTAAATGAGGAATTTCAATAGTGTCTAGGAAATACAAGACAAATTCTTCAGTTAACAAGAGAACCATGCCCATAAGCATGGACATCAGCACAGCCCGATGCCTAAGACAGCTATGGGCAGAGCTTCCAGGAAATCTGGCAGGAGGCCTAATAAAAATTGAGCAGTGGAGCATAAGACAAATTTAATTTAACTTGGTTATTAATGCCAAAGACTAGGCCCTGTAGAAAGGAGACATAAGAAAACAAACATAGAATCAGGTAGAACTTTTGTTTAAAAGTAGTTCAACTCCCCACTCAACACACACTTCTTTGGCTATGTGCCATTTTCTCTGCCTGGAAGGCTTCTCCCTATCCCCACTACCCTTCATTTCTCTAACTCTTATTTGTCCTTCAAAATTCAGCTCAAGCATCAACCCTCTTCTCCAAAGTTCCCACCTGTCATACTTGCTTCTGTAGCCCTCTTTAAGAAACAAATAATTATTGCGTACCTACCACCTGTAAGGCACTGGATGCATTCCTCCATCATAATACCTATTTGTACTGTAGAAAGATTATTTTCATTGACCTATTTATATTTTTTACTTTGTACCCCAATGACCCATTCCAGGGCCTAGCCAGTGCCTCTGGGCATCTTTGGTGAATCAATAGAAGCTCCTATGAAGTGCCAGGTGCTAGAGATAAAAATTACTCAAAAGTTGCCTCTGCCTTCAGAGAGTTCATGAGCTACAGAAAAAAAGATGAAATAAACAATTACACCTCACAACAGGATGAAGTATGCAGTAAATAACTGCATGGGCAAAGGAAGCTTCTGAGCTCTCTGGTAAAGAAGAGATCGTGTCCACAGGCTTTGTACAAAAAAACATGTACAGAAACACATGTTCAGAGCCCTGAACCTGCCTTGCAACAAGCTTGTCAAACATGCACATTGGCCTTACAAATAGCCTGTGTACCCCTCACTATTAGCTCAGAGAGGATGAGTATATTCACATTTCATTTCTCTCTTTACATTTAAGGAGCCAGGTATTCTTCCACCGATGTGGCTGTCTTGCCAACCTAAGTTCAGACCAGTGAAAGAGAGAGTGAAACCAGAAGAAAATACATGACATCCAGTCTTTAATCTGCAATTGTGTGTGGGTGTTGCAATCATTCTATTATTGGTTTTCAAGCAGCTCGTTCTGTTGGAAATCAAGTTTATGAATAGACTTGCTGTAACCATAAAGGATTTTTCCCCTGTGATTAATCATTAAAATGATAGGTGTTAAATACATACAAAGGAAAGACAGTTTTCTAGCAAAGTCATTCTGTCTCAAGCAGAGTTTGAAAGGGGAAACCTGCCGGGCGCGGTGGCTCACGCCTGTAATCCCAGCACTTTGGGAGGCTGAGGCAGGCAGATCACAAGGTCAGGAGTTCGAGACCAGCCTGACCAACATGGTGAAACCCCGTCTCTACTAAAAATACAAAAATTAGCTGGGCATGGTGGCATGCACCTGTAATCCCAGCTACTCGGGAGGCTGAGGCAGGGGAATCGCTTGAACCCGGGAGGTGCAGGTTGCAGTGAGCCAAGATCATGCCACCTGCATTCCAGCCTGGATGACAGAGCGAGACTCCGTCTCAAAAAAAAAAAAAAAAAAAAAAAAAGAGAGAAAGAAAGGGGAACTCAAGTGACTGAGAATGGATGGAAAGAGTCAGAATTCCCTAGGTGGTCATGTTCTGACTTCTGTTCTCAGTCCTTGATGAAGCTCATGAACAAGTTCCTTCTGCAAGGGCACAGACAAGATAGAAAAACTACCTCCGCAGTTCATTCATAACCTTGAATGCTTTCCCCATGTGGGCAGGGTTGACAGTGATCGTCCTCTGGTTCTTCTCATCATCCCCAGCCTGTATCAGAGTCTGGGAGCTCAGCTTGACACTGTGAACAGGAAGGAAGAGGGAGGGAAAGAGAATCACTCATTGGTAAACCCATTCATCCAACTGCCAAAAGCCCATGCATTTACCCACCCACCAGAGGCATCTATCAGCCTGTTCTCACACAGACCCAATAGGAAAGACAATGTACTGGGAATTTCTTCATATCTTCCAAAGCAAAGTGCATTCCTCTGAAGGAAGGCAGGTCATAGCTCAGCTTCTTCCACCAAGTACTGTGTGATTTTGTGTGAGGTCCTTATTCTCCATCTCTCCATCCTGAAAACTGAAGGGGACTAAGCACTCTATCACTCACTTCACAGGTTTGTTTGTTCATTAAACAAGCATTTACTGGAGGCCACTATGTGCCAGGCACTGCGTTTAGATTTAAGGGAAACAAAATGATAGACAAAGCCACCATCACTACCCTCACAAAGCTTAGAGTTCAGTAGAGGAGAATGCCAAGTAAACATTTAAACATCACATTTCAACTATTATGATTTCATAGGAGCTACAGAAGCACAGGGGATGGCCAACTCGTCCCAGTGATGGCAGGTTGATGGAAAGCTTCCTAGAATCTGAGACTTGAAGTAAGAGCAGAAACGAGTCAGGTAAAGAGAAAGAAGAGTATTCCAGGCAGAGGAAACAGTATGCACAAAGACCTGGAGGAGAAAAAGCACAAAGTGTGTTCAAAGTACTGGCAGTTCAGTAAAACTAGAGGAGAGCACAAGAGGGAATATCAAGAGAAAAAACTAGAAGACCAAGCAGCCTTTTAAGTGTCATGTAAGCAAAGCTAAGAAGTTTGGATTTCTTTCTGAAATAATGAGAAGCCATCAAAGGGTTTTAAACAAAGTAGGACAGAAAGCAGGTAAACAAATCTGTGTTTTAGAAAAATCACATTGGCTACACTCCAGGAAGCAGTGGAACAACAGTGAAAGCTTTTGGGAAACTGTAATCCCATAGAAAGACAAAGGATTATAAGTATTATGGAAAGAAAGGCTATCTATGTAGACTAACTGAGTAAGTAGAAACTAGCAAGAGTCATCCATAATCTCAATGCCTTCTGTACTGAAATCAAGAGACAAGGGTATGGTGGCTCATGCCTGTAGTCCCAGCTACTCAGGAGGTTGAAGCAGGAGGACTGCTTGTGCCCAGGGGTTTCATGCCATTGCACCCCAGCCTGGGCAACAGAGCAAAACTCTGTCTCTTGAAAAAGTGAAAGAGAAAGACAAAATACTCAAATCCCTGTGGGGTGCCAGCTAGTTACCCAACAACTCCTGAGCAACATCTTTCAACTTTATGGAAGGTGGAAATAAGGAATCAAAAGAATGAGCAAGGAAAGGTGTTTCTCCCCAAATTGGGGAAACTATTCAGCTCCCAGGAGTAGTGTGAGACCTTGGAGTTACCTGTTTGATCCAGGCTAAGCCTTTGCTTTGCTACTAGGAAAACAGAACCTTCTCCACTTGTATAGATTTGAGGACCCATAGTTCACTCCAACTCTAGGACAATGAGGGTACTCTCCTTTGATTTTCCCTAGTGAGCCTCTATCCATGCTACCACTTAACTTTGCAAACTGGCTAGAGAAAGAGGCTTCTATGATTTAGAGTATATTTCAGAGGCCTGAGAATCACTATAGATCTCACACTGGAATTCGTAACTATTGGAACATTCAAATACAACCAGCGTGGCAGACCCACAGCTTGTCTGACCATAACAGACTCCTCTTTTGGCTCCCTTCCCCACCATCAGTTCATCATGCAAACGTAAGCCACAAATAACTGAACTTTGGGGCCGTTTGGATTCTGTGCACAAGGAAGTTAGCTGAGCAGAGGAAGATAGGCACAAAGGAAGATGCTTAGAGTTGTGTGTTTAAAGCAGGTAAAGAAAGTCTCAAGCCAGAAAAATGTGGCTTGAGACTTGAATTAGAGAGGGGAAGCAACAAGCAAAGATGAAAAATTTCTTCAAAAGATGAGCTATTCCATAAGCATAATTTATTTTATGGTGTCTTTCTTTACTATAAAGCTAGAAAAATGTTAACTTCTATGTTCTACTAAAGGTTTAACATTTTTGCTTTTGGTATTTAAGCCCTTATTTCATCTGATACTGATTTTTTCTCTTTTTTTGAGATAGTTTCACTCTGTCATCCAGGCTGGAGTGCAGATCTTGGCTCAACCTCCGCCTCCTGGGTTCAAGTGATTCTCGTGCCTTAGCCTCTCAAGTAGCTGGGATTACAGGCGTGCACCACCACACCCAGCTAATTTTTGTATTTTTAGTAGAAATGGGGAGTTTCACCATGTTGGTCAGGCTGTTCTCGAACTCCTGGCCTCAAGTGATCTGCTCACTCCGGCCTCCCAAAGTGCTGCAATTACTGGCGTGAGCCACTGTGCCAGGCCCTGATACTGATATTTATGTCAGGATATGAAATAGGGATCTAATTTTCTCCATAAGTTTGATGTATTTAAAACTTTTTATTTTTCTCATGCATCTGTCATGCCATCTTAGGTCACATATTAAAGTTCCAGATACAAAGAGACTTCTTTCTTGACTTACTAACTTATTCCACTGGTCAGTTTGTCTGTCTCTGTAACAGTACCACATGATTTCTGTAGCTTTATAATAAGGTCTGATATCTGACAGGGAAAGTCCCCAGTCCTATTATTATTTTTGAGAAGTGTCTTGACTAGCTTGTCAAATTCCATAAAGAACTCGAATGGGATTTTGATTAAAAAAACTGCATTGAACTTATAGATCAATTTGGATGGAACCATCATTTTTCTGATACTATGCCCTCCTATCCATGAACATAGGATATCTCTCCATTTAAGTCCTCTTTAATATCACTCAGACTTTTAGATTTTTCTGTATGAAGACCTTACACATGTTTGATTAGATTTATTCCTAAGTACTTTATGGTTTTTATTGCTCTTTTGTAATAGAAATGATGTATTTTTAAATTATGTTTTCTGATTGTTATAGTTTATAAAATGCAGTTTTTGCAAATTGATCATATATCCAGCCATTGCCAATGTTCCTATTATTCCTAACTATTTGAACATAAATTAGGTGTCCTATGTAGACAGTCATATTATCTGCATATAATGCCAGAGATTTTTCTTCTATCAAATTCTTAGGCCTCTAATTTCTTTTTTGAAAAAAGTTTGCACTGGCTAGGATGGCCACACAATGTCAAACAGAAAGGATGCTAATGAATAGTATTGTCATATTCCTGCTTTCAAAGATGTTTCTAATGTTCCCCCATTATGTATGTTTGTTACAGGATTTTTGTAAATGCTTTTTGTCAGATTAAGAAAATTCCCTTCTATTTTTATTAAGAGTTTTTAAGTCATAAAGTTATGCTAAATTTTATCAAATGTCTTTGTGTATCTAATGAGATGTTCATATGGGTTTTTTCCTTTAATCTTGCCTGTGCATCAAGGGTGGAAAGGGCTCTGGATGGATTTGGGGAAAGCGATGTGTTTCCTTTAATCTTGTAATGTGATGAATGACACATATATTTTCTAATACTAAACCATACTTGCATCCTTCGGATAAATCTATAAACTGTAAAATACTCTACAAGTATTCATTATAAATATTGTCTTCAAACTGTGGAGAGACTTAAAAGCCAGAATGAGAAAGCATAATTTGGTATGGATCAGGAAACCACTGAAGGTTCTTGACAGGGAACTAGTAAGATTAAAGCACGGAAAAGCCTAGTGAACAGATATTATTAGCTTCACTTCAAAGATACATAAACTAAAAAGAGCCATTTTAGAAGCACTGACACAATCTCCAGTGTGGCTAGTGAACAGGAAAGCTCACTCTTCTGGTGTGTTGCTCTTTGAACTTTCCAGAATGGTCCAATAATGATGTATCCCCTGTTAATACAATGTTGTGTTTACCAAAAGGTCTCAAACACAGATTGCCTATTATCAGAGGATCAATGTTCAACAAAATATAATTCACACTAGAGCCTCCCTAAAAGAGCAAGTGACTTGCTGATGACCATAGGGCTGGCTAGGGAAAGACATCAGTTTCCCCAAATCCATCCAGAGCCCTTTCCACTCTTGATGCACAGGCAAGGCTTGACATCTGAAGGAAGCCAAGGTTCCTTTCTTCCCCTGCTCCTCCATGAAAAGACACAGGAAGTTTGGAGGAGACTCTGAGTCCCTGGTCTCTGGAAGGTACACGCTTCTTGGCAACTCATTAACCTTCCAGAGAACAAGAAATTAAGAAAAGAACATCTGAGGGCCCAGAGAAGTTCAAAAAATCTTCACAAGACTGTACAAATAATAAGTGGTAGAGATGGGATCTGAGTTTAGGTATCCTGTACTTGAAGCTCACAACCTATACACTCCAGCAATATAGTGCATGCATGTACATAAATGCACAGACATATACATATGTCTCAACCTAAGGTCACATGCCCAAGCACAGAGTTGCTAGATCTTACCATTTCATCCCCTAAACCTTTTTCCCTCCATTCATACCAGATCTTAACTACTTAAACCTCAATAGAGTGCCCCATCCCCACCCTATCAAGTCCCAATCCCAAGCATTCTCAGTTCTTGTTCCCAAATAAGGCTAGTGGATCCCCTCTCCTCGCCTGTGAAACAGACCACACTAAGGCATATTCCCACTATCTTGTTCAAGTCTAACACCATACTTTTCACCCTACCCAGACCCAGCCAAAATATCACACATACATGTGCACGCACACACACACACACATGCATGTGCGCACACACACACAAATTTTCCAGGCAGACTCAGCCATGAGATGTTTTCTGTTGAAAAGCATTTCACAGTAAATGCCCTTACTCTAAGCACAAAATGGTTGATTTCTCCAAGAGCAAAAACTGGCCCCAGATTCTACTAAAAACCAGTCAGTGTTAATTCATATGTGCCCCTCCCACCAGACCTGCGGCTCAAGTTACTACACAAAGGAACCTTCATCTGTATCCCAGTGTCCAGGGTTCCAGCAACATTCAAGTTGAGCAGCCATATTTAAGATTCAAATGGGTCAACAATTGTAGATGTAGTGAGAAAGTATGGGCCAGGCAGAATCTCTGCTCTTTGCTATAGAAATATACAGAAATGATCATCTAAGCCATTTTCTAAATAAGCTCTAGCAGAATCAGAAGACATGAATCTAGTCAACTTTGTCAAAGCACCAGATATCTGGCTCAATACTTTAATTAATTTCCACACTGGCCTGTTACTAGTAAACTTGCTTATATGAACCACTACTGGTGCCATGATGAACCCACTGCAGTGGATGGTTCAACAGCCCACAGAAAGGGTGTTGCAAATTGGTTCTGACTTATCTCACACTCACAGATACCCACTGACCCCATTCAGGAAGACATACATGTGAGACAGTCAAGCTTCATAGCCATAAGGATAGACATAGTTGGCCCTTCTTTTCTGGGCTTTCAGCTTCTCTTTTCCCCTGACTTAGACTATTACAGTGGCCTCCCACCTGCTGTTCCCCACTCTAGATACTCTCCCTCCAAGTATTTCCTGCACACGATCGCCAAACTGATCCTTCTAAAATGTCATCTGACCATGACTTTCAGATCCTCACTGCACACAGGTCTCTTTGGGGCTGTGAGGTTTATGAGCTGAAGCTTCAGTCACAGCCCTCTGCCTCCATTTGTTCTATATGTTGAGGGTCCACATAAAATTTCCTTTCAAAGGACTCTATAGCTAAAAAGCTGAAAAATCATCAGTCTACAGGATAAAGTCATGATTCTTGACTAGTATTCAAGGACCTCCTTGACCTGGACTGAACCTAAATGCCAGCCTTACCTCTCTCACTTACTCAAATATTTACTAAGTACCTATTATGTGCCAAGCAGATGAACCGTTCACTGCAGACACCTATATTTCCCTTCTCTTTCCCTGTATCATAATCTAAATACCTGTTCTTTGAGGACCAGTTAAACTTTACCTCCTCCATGAAGCCCTCGGGATACATCAGTTCTAAGTGAGCTCTTCCTTCTCTGAATTCCTGTAGTATTTCTGGCCTGTAACTCAACTGGCACATAGAATTCTGCCTTGTGCCTGATTACTTTTTCAGGGTACAAATCCAACCACCTACCTGCTTCACACTAGATTCAACATACCCAGAGGGCAAGGAACATGTGTCTGAGGACTCTGTATAGCTTAGCCTGCCCAGCATGAGGTCATGCCCACAGTAGGTCCTCATGACATATTTGTCATCTGAACTCTACCTGAAGACCCTTCACTTGTCTTTACAAGCGTTAGATGGTAGAGCAGAAGGGGATAGTCTGACCAACACTTTTATTTTTTAATGAAAGCAGAGTTGGCCTTCAGAGTTAAATTATAAATAAAATATACATAAAATAGTAATTATAAAAGTTATAAATAAAAATATATAAGCTCTAAAAATTAGGCCCTCTTTTAGCACAGCACCTTCCAAAGCCTTCTTTCCTGCCCTCCTCTATCCTCTAAATTACAGATCCACATATTCAATGTCTTATTTGACTCCCCTAATTAGATTTTACACAGGTAATTCATACTTATTCAAAATTTATGTTCCCCACCCTCCCTTAAGCCTGCTACTCTTTCTGTATTCTCTATCTCAGAGGCATAACCAACCACCCAATCACCTATCCAAGCCAAAAACTGGGGTGTTATCCTTGATATCTTCCTTCCTCTCTCTCTCTCTCACTCCTCACATACAGCCATAAATCGAATCAATCCTATGTCCATTAATATCCCTGCACCCCATTTCCTTCTCACTTTCACTACCATTACAACCCCATTCCAGGTCATCATTGTCTCTTGCCAGGATTATTATAATAACCTCCTCCCAGACTCCAGAGGGACTTTTCCAAAATGTCAATGTGTTCCAGGCATGTTCTACATGAAGCCTCACTGATTCCTCACTGCATTCAGAATAAATCTCAGGGACCTAGCCTGGCCCTTAATCCCATCGTTGCCCTGAAGACTTCTTATTACCGTTAATACTAAAATACTTGCAATAGCCAAAATACACTAGGCTCTCTGCCTTGTGAAGTTTTGTCTCACTAGAAAACTGTTCTATCTTATTCCCCACTCATTCTCCCCTGTGTCTAGCTAGTTCCTACCAGCCTTCAAGCCTCTTCCCTGAAGCCTTCCCTCTCATTCTCCACTACTCACTAGATTAGTTAAAATCTAGTGGGAAACTAGGTTAGTTTCCCCTCTTCTGTATTCCCACAGTATTGTGCTTCCTTCTGTATTATATTCTAATTACCTCTTACTTATCTGTCTGCCCCACACAGTGTGTGCTGGTAAATGTTTAACAGTTGATTGGGAGGAAAGGGGCCCTGATTTGTAACATTTGCCAATTTCCAGACTGTAAATACTCCCACCATGGCAGATTTTAAGCTACCAACATGATGCCACCCAACATGAGATTTGGGAAGAGATGTGCAACAGCACACCATCATATCACTGTATAGTATTTCTACACCAAGACACAATAGACATAACCTCAAAGCCCTAGAAGATTATAGTAAAAAATAATTAGAAAGTGATGAGTTTGGGGTATTTATTACATTCATTTTTAATATAATTTATAAGTTACATAATTTGTTAATAATGGCTATGTTTAATAACTGGCTCCGAAAATTCCTGAAAATTTAACAAACAGCTTTTGCAAGTGGGTGAGTGCTGACTCCAGCACACTGCTGCCCCCTCTAGATTGTGAGCTCTCCATGAGAACCAAGACAGTTATCTTAGTTGCCTCTGAATTCTTAGCTTCTGTCACATGACAGGTGCTCAATGAATGATTACTGAGTAAATTAATAGGTAGACAAGTAAATTAGGTTTAACTACTGACCACTGTAGCCTTCCTCACTCCCCTTCATTAAAATACTGATGGCTTTGTCCCCCTCAACTTTCTCTCCATGACCCCTCCACCCCACGTTCAGGGAGGAGTACTTTCTTAGGCAGCCCAGTCCCCTGCATTGATGACACAGAATCAGGAGGATGGGAGTGAGAGAAAGCCAGCAACAACTGGAGAAGAGGGAAGAAAGTGAGATGGGTTACTGCTTACTGTGTCAGTTCTTAGACTCTTTCTATTGCTGAGGAAAATGGAGGCAGTGAATGGAAAGGAAAGGATACTAAAAAACATGCTAGAAAGGCAGGGGATAGAAGAGTCTCCAAGCAGGCTGATTGTGCAGCAATGTTTGGGGGAATCTAACAAATGAGGAGCTCCAAGTGATGAGAACTCACGGACACAAAGAAGGGAACAACAGACACTAGGGCCTACTTGAGGATGGAGGGTGGGTGGAGGAAGAGGAGCAGAAAAAATAACCATTGGCTACCTGGGTGATGACAGGTACTAATCTGTACAACAAACCTCTGTGACACAAGTTTACCTATATAACAAACCAGCACGTGTATCCCTGAACCTAAAATAAAAGTTAAAAAAAAAGAAAAGAAAAAACAAATGAGGAGTTCCAGAACATCTTGGGTGTGCGAGAATGTAGAGGGAAGGAAAGTGGAGTCTGAGAAATGCTGTTAAAGGTTATGATCTGTTTCACCTCTAAAGGTCTCCAAGAGATGCAAATAAAATTCAGAAGTCATGAGCTGATACTGGCCACATACAAGAGGCCCAAGCACATTATGTTCAAGCTAGAGATGAGATGGAATAAAGAGGCAAAACCACTCAACGAAGGCAAAACAACTGTGAGCCAGGGCAAAGCTGTGCTGAATGCATTAAAAACTCTCAACAAAGAAAGTGTCATTTAGAAAGGAATAACCAAAAACTAAGAATCAGACAGAGAAGAAAGCCCCCGGTCCAACCCATCACACTTTGTCTAGGAAAGTGATTTAATCATCAGATATCGTCAGCTGGTTCAGCCTCAGGTCAGATCCCCATGGTGGAGTTTGAAGTCTGTAAATACTCCAATGCCATAACTCAGTCCCTAGTTTACTCTGCAGCCTTTTGACCAGTTTGGCCTCCCCCGTGGTTGTCCTTCAGAGAGATAGAATGTGGTTGCAGGCCCTCAGGAATATCTTGCCAGAAATATTTTACTGCAAATCAATAAACTGATGACATGTTGACTATTGTACTTTAGGTTCTCATGAGGTCATTGGCATGACTCTGCTTCTCCAACTCTGGACAGCAATGGGACCCTATATAGATAGGATTTCTGAGCCCCTGGCTCTGGTCAAACTGCAGATCTAGTAAGTATCCCAATCCTAAAGTTCAAGACCAAAATGATCAAACTTAGATTTCTACTTCTGGATTAATGAAGAACCTGACTCTTGAAGATGTCCAGCCAGCAGGATTCAGGACTTGGTGGTGCAGTCCTGCTATCACAAAGTACCATTTACACACAGGTTACCAGAGAGCCCCATACTCTTCATCCTCTTTCAGCAGTGCCACCTCAGTTCATAGAATTAGGCTGAATCCCTATAATAGCCCACATGGACACGTAGACACATGCATTAGTAAGGTACAGATCGAGTTAACATTTCCTGAAAGCTGAGGGTATGTTAAAGCACCTTACCTCCATTATCTCATTTTATCTTCAGAACAACCCTAGGAAGTAGGTAGCATTATCTCTTAAGGTACAGACATAAAGTCTGCCCAAAAGTCCCACATAACTAGTAAGTGCAGAACTGGCACTGAAACCCAGGTCTATCTGACTCCAAGGCCTGGGCTCTTAATAACAATGTCCACTGACTCGGAATAATGTCCATAGCCCATCAGGCCAAGTGAGGCACAACCCTTCATGTCCCACTCTCTGACATTCTTCCTTGTGCGACCAAACCAGGCCAAATCTCCTAGGACCTGTGATATAGCACTACTTCACTTCTGATTATGGGAAATTGCAGTGTGTACTGGAGTCATTGTTATTAATTTTATTGAACTTGGAGTTTCCACACTGGGGCCTTCACACAAGCCAATCATGATTCACCAAAGATGACCAGCAGCTGCTGTCATTCTTGTAACATGCTCCTTCATAAACAAGCTCAAGAACAGGTATGTTACTAATCACATTCCTAAAACCCCAAGTCACAAACTGCTTTCTTTAAAACTCAAGGGGAAAACTCTTAAGTGGGCTGTGTAAAAATGTAAAACATTTTACACAGACAGATAGAATTAGACAAGAAGAGAGAAAGACTAAAAGAAAACATGCTCCTCATTATGTGGCATTTTGGAAGCCAAGCTTATGTTTGGTTTGAATAGGAGAGCTGAGCCCTTGCATGTGTGTGGTTTTGATAGTGGCTATGATATACTTTCATAAGTGAAAATGAAAAGTCCAGGAAAGTTGTGCTAAGACTCTGAAAATCCTCATAAATGATAAAAAGTTAGATCTCTGACCTGAGAGGCATTGAACTTATTTAACAGAAAAAAAAATCTACCAACACATGTTCAAGCTATTTTTTACATGGTTTATTAGTGCTCTATTCCGTTTAACCTAGTTTGAACATTCATCCAGAAATTGAAAAAAAAAATTAGGTCAGTTTGATGATGGCAAATTTCATCAAATAAAGCACTTGCTTTAGGAAAACTTACACAAAAATTATCTTGTCCAGATCTGTCTTACCAGTTCAAAACTTAGCAAGTAAAATCCTAAAAATCCAAATCTGGGTGCAGGGATATCAAGAGGTTTCTTTCCCTGACTTTGTTTTTGCAGTTGAAAACCTTACTTTGTCAAAAAGTATTTCCAAAATGGAAAAATTTGGTTTCAATTATCATGGTTGAAATGCATGCACATCTGCTTCAGGCAGCAGTGATGCCCAAAACTTTTTACAGAATTTTCTATCCCTGACTTCTAAGGTTGGGGGAGGACTAAGTGACTTGCCGCTGGGAACAGAAGAAAGGCTAGGTTGCTCAACACTTGCTCTTCCCTGGGTCTTGCCAGCATTCAACCTGACATTACAAAACTCAACATTTAAAGTGTACTGGCTTTCTAAGTCTTGTCTCCTCAGAAAATATTCTCTATCTGTCGTTCCTGGATCAAGGGTAAATAGACGAGCTCCTTTTGCTCAGAAGTTCCCTGAGGTCCAAAAACAGACTCTCCTTCATAAAAACCAGCCATTAAGAACCATCCTCTGAGGACACCTCACACAAAATCACAGCATAGTGCCCGGTACATGGTGCCCCTCTCAAGCAGGGGCATCTCTGTGCTTCTGATGAAGAAAATAATCACAATTTTAAGAAAAATAGACAATTAACTTCCCCTTTTTATGATGCTTCTTCCAAAGTTGTGGTGCTCTGTAACTCTTGCAGATCTGCCACCGTCTGGGCCTGAATGTTTTTTATTGTGGTAAAATAGATGTAACATAAAATTTATAATTTTAACCATTTTTAAGTACAGTCATACTGTTGTACAACCATCACCACCACCCATCTCCAGAATTATTTCATCTTCCCAAACTGAAACTCTCTATCCATTAAACAATAACTTCCCCACTCCTCCCTCCCTCCAGCTCCTGGCAACCATTTTACTTTCTGTCTCTATGAATCTGACTAACCATTTATTTTGAAATTTTATTTTAAGCTATCCACAAGGCTGATTTCCAGAACTGAAATAAAATCCCAATTGCAAGGGCAACTGCCATTTCTGATATCTATCTTCTCTACATTCACACTCACACAGAAACAATTTATCATTGTAATAGCTAACAGCCAGAGACCCTTTCCCTTTGCAAAACAGAAGACAAAATCACCTTCCTCTGACTGTTCAAGCCACAGTGATTCTCCCATGGAGGGAAATGGGGAAGACTTAGCATCATAAGGTCCAGGAGAGACCTGGAAATCTAGAAAGATACCGCAAAGGCTAGTGCAAATTCACAAGTTCTTCTTAAGAGATTTTGGCCTGAACAAACATGCATCCAGCCCTTGGTTCCAACCACTGAGGCAACTAGATGCCACGGGTTGTCTATAAAAAGAAAGATTAAGGTAGATCTTGGTGAAACCTAAAAGAAGAAATGTCAAGCCCTATGGGGTAACTTACTATAAGGAGATAGTTTTAGATAAGAAGCAAGATGACGGCCTGATAAGCTCCCTCATTTCCTCATGGAAATGGTTCTACATAATCTGCTTTGGATGATAAAAAGAGAGAGGTCCTAAAATATGCCTTGGTTAGTAACCCAGCAGCGAAGTATAGGGTACAACATAGCAATAGGTGGATACCAATGATAACAGCAACTACCATCTACTGAGTACTCACTCTGTGCCTAAAAAACTTTACTAGGTACCTTACACATATTGTACCATTTAATCTTCACAACAGCTCTATGAAGTGTAAGTACTGTTATTATTCCCTTTACACAGAAGAGAAAAATTAGTTCTGAAAAAAATGTGACACACTCAAGGTCACACTGTTTGTAAAGCAGATTCACCGCTAGGTCTATGTTACTCCAAAGCCCATGCTTTTAATTAATAGCCTTTCAAGGTAGAAAGTATTTTCATACCCTCATGGCAAAGAAAAAAAAAATTGTTCATTAGCAATCCCTTGGTTGAAATTTTGTAATGCTTAAAAACAGCCCCGATTAAGATTCAGCAGGTTAAGTGTGGAACGAGCACCAGATTCAGGATCCCTCCAGTCTCTGGAGGTTGGACACGTGATCCTAGGCGAGTCACTCAGCTTCTCTGGACCTCAATTTCCCAGGGAACTTGTAAAACACGGCTACTTCCCTCTGTTCTCCCCCTACCTCAAAGCATTCCTTGAAGTCAGTTACCCGTGCTAAGATAATAAGGCTGATATCCAAAGATGAGGCTATTGGCCAAAGGCTTCAGTCTCTTCTTTCACCAACTTTCTTTTTAGTTATCAGAGCCTCACACAAAAGTTATTAGTTAATCAGCTAATAACTATTCAGCACCTGCTATTTGTGTACCCACGCAGTAGTCAATGGGGGTATTTAGAAGTACAAGGCACCAGCCTTGCCCTTGAGGACCTGTCTCCAAGTTTGGGGACTGCTAAGATATATGAAATAAAAGCACTGAAAGATCTGGTGGGCCTATTATTCAGTGTCCAACTATGAGATACAAACCAGAGGTATTAGAATTCCGAAGAACATCAGCCAGGACTAGAAAAGCTGAGTTTCCAAGATAAAGTAGAATTTTAGAATAACCTTGATAGATAGATAACTTTTGCAAAATTGGAAGGGAAAGACATCCAGCAAAAGAAACTCTGGGAGCTAAGGATATGAGGCTAGATGGAGTAATGTATAGGATGGGTGATCATGAAAGAGATCAATAGAATTCTCAGTAGGTATATGAGTGAGCAGTGGAAATGGGAACAGGAGTTAGAGTTCAGAAGACTTGAACGCGTGGCATGGTAAGCTGGACTTGGAGCAGGAACAAAAGGTATGACCTGGGTGACCTGGTAAACATTGGAAGCTGCTCGGTTTGGATTTCTTGTCTACCATCTGCCTTCAGCAGAGGAAAAGTACAAGAACATGTGCAACCTGGTGTTCTAAAGCCATAGACATCAGCCATCCCAGCTGAGAGGCCCCAGGACAGGGGCAAGGACTCATTACATTTCTGAACACAGAATTGGGAACACAGTGCCCAAAACTGTTTGATCCGCTGCTGGTAGTCTCACGCTGACCTCTCAACCCCAGTTACACCACAGGTCAAGCAAATAGGCATGGCCCAGAATCTCTAAACCTTCATCACATCAACCCCATTCTCTGCCACCTACCAGATCAATGGGACACTGTTTTGGGGACCAAAGACACTGCTCACCTCTGCCCCACACTTAGGAAATAGGCCTTCATATTCTGCTGCTCAGCAGGCCTCACAGAGTTCAACACTAAACTCCTGTTGCAAAGAGCACCCAGAAAGAGAATGCACCAGCAGCAGTCAGTCCCAGGCTCTTCCTGTGGGAGTCATCAAGAAACACAGTTCCCAGGGCCTCTACAGACAAAAGAATGACACCCAACCATCATGCTAGTTCTAATAGGGTCTAGAGATGTTTAATGGCATCACTGTGCCCCGTGAGACACAGAAGTCACAACAACTCATGAAAAGGAAAGTGTTCATCGAGATACTCTCTAGTGTTGACTTAGTTGAGCCTATTATTGTTAACCAGATGGTTACTGTCTGCATCAAACTGGCAACCTGGAGCAGCAGGCTTCCCCTCAGTGGTGCACTGCCATGGCCGGACCCCTCCCTGCAGTCTTCTCTCCTCAGATAAAATGGCAAGCCTCGTACTCTACCAGCTGCAGACCAAAGAATGAAGAGGTTGGCACTCAAGAGATATTTTACTTCATAGACAGAGGAATGTCACCTCTGCACTGCGCTGAGCACCTTCACAATGAAAGATTCAGATCTTCAGATAACAATTTAAAAATTTAGATGTGTGTGCCTGCCAGGATCTAACTGCCTCGCTAGTTAGATCCAGCTCAACAAAAGTACTTAAAATCTTTTCTGCTGGTTCCTATTTCAAAAGAAATCCCTGATGGAGGAAGCACAGACCTTCCAGTATCACTCATAAACTTTTCAATACAAATATGAAACTCAGTTCAGAGCAAGTATCATCTGACTGGGTTTCTCTCCTTCATCCCTGAATGTGTGTGTATACAGGCATACACGGCGTGCACGCGCGCACACACACAGCCATCAGCATGGCATGCTTGCTGAAGATTCAAGCACTCCTGCGTGAAAATGCAAGTACACTATGTCAGGTCAGCCCCACTATGACATCAAAAACCCCCCACCAAAGAAAAAACACCCCGGGAAAGGAGCCAGGAAAGGGAAACGCCTCCTTGAAACAGCCTGAGAAAGGCAATCTGATTCAGCCTGTGCTGAAACTATTCCCGAACACCAGCCAGGAAGTCCCTTCTTTCAGGGTGCTCCGCTGCCTAGCAAACCCAGACCTGCCTTTGCGGAAGCCAGATCTCTGGAGATTCAAGCCCTGGAACGGGTGATTTGGAAAGCGGCTTTCCTGCTCTTGTTCTGGCGCCCTTTAAGATCCATCAGTGGCCAGGTCTTCCAACTCTGCCTAGCCAATGCAAACACAAAAGCTGGTGGCTGCACCGCAAGTACACATTTACTTACATACACACACAACACAGCACACACTTATACATACATACCTTTCACCCTCCATTGTGTGAGGCCCAGCCAGGGTGGTAGCCGCTGAACTGTGTATGCACTCGGGGATCCTAGTTCTGTTCTTGATTCTTCCAGCAGACCAGTGGGAAATCTGATCAGCAACAGTGATTCAGCATGGCTGCAAGTGAAGCCTCCTCCCTTCTCAATCCTCCTTCCTCTGACTTACTCGCAGCAGCTTCTACCGCAAAAGCAGCAGCAACAGAAAATGTCTTACCCAGAGCTCCCTGCAGCCCTTTCAGCTGCTAAAAGCAGCAACCCACTTGCTCCCCCTCCCCCGCAGGCTTGCTGCTCCTTGGTCTCCTAGGAACGGCGGCAGCTCCAGCGACCCAGGTGCACTGCCACCTTTCCAGCTGCCTCTGCATCTGCCCAGGCATCCCCAGCCCAGGCGATTAGCCCGCCCCTGGGGCTCCTGCCTCCTCTGTCTAGGCTGCAAAGAATCAGGCAGTTCGTCACTAGCCCGAGAAATACTGGCCCCTACACCCTCCCCTGCTCCCATAGGCTATGAGTCTGTCAGCCTGGCCAGATTGCTGGAATGAGGAGGCCCCTCTGTGGCCTGCAGTGGAGTTTATCATCCACCTGGGTAAATTCACTTGTAGGTCACAGTTTATGTTCCAAATCCTCCTCCCAAATTCTGTAGTAGCTCTGAGTGTCTGATAGATGGGGAGAAGTTAAGGGAAAAGCACCTGACAGAAGTGAGAAAAACACAGAGAGAAATTAAGAGAATACAGAGAGAAACTGGAAAACTAGTCGAAAAAGACAGGTAGTACAAATAGATGAAACTGAAACAAACCCTATTTTACTGCAAGAGGCCAAAGACTACTGCAGTAAAGCTATCACAATGAATACTAAAATATCTTAACACAATCCTAAAATATCTTCCTAAAATCTGTCATATTGGAATTTAACTTAAGCAGTGCCTCCAACTAGTAAGTCTCCCACTGAACCCCCATATCCAGCCAAAGATCTTTCACATCCTGTAATCTCCAGCTGCTGAGCTTCAATTTAGACTAATTTAACTCTCCCTGCCTGAAATGCCTTCTCCAATCCCAGTCCTTTAGTCTTTCTGGGAGGCCAGTCAAATCCCATGTCTTCATAAAACCTTCCCTAATCACACCAATGACAGTCAATCACCACCAAAATACACAAACTATACTTTCCTGTATCGTCATCTCACACCTAATATACAGTCTTGGCTAATTCATTATTTATAAATCTTCTTTCCCAAACTAAAACATAATCTTGTGGAAGGCATGAGGCCAGTCTGTATATCCTAGCCACAGAGGCTTAGAGGTAACTGGGACAATTAGCTGCAAAAAGTGGTGCAGAAGCTACCCTAATGCCTCAGAAAAAAATCAGCTATGAGCATCTCTCTTCTGGGACACCTCATGGCACCCCTGGGCTTTTCCGAATCCGCACCAGCACTCACTGGGTGCTGACTTTCCTGAGTAGTGTTCTCCACACTCTGGACCTCATGCTCAGCTACTCATTCACAATATAGGGTCAGACCAGACAATCTTTAGAGTCCCTTTCAGCTCCAAGATCACAGGATTCTAAAAATGTTTTAAATGGTCCGTTTTTCTTCTCAGAGTAATCCATGTGATTGTTTAAGAAGAAATACTAGGCTCCGATGTGTTGTAGGGGGCTTCAAGGAGGATAACATGATGTAGATGAAAGTATGAAGAGACGCTCAGTAAATCTATCATCCTTATCATTTTAACCTGTTAAATTTCTTCACTACTACAAAGCCCTAAAACCACAGAAGGAAGAGAGGAACACTGAGGTGACAGAAAGTAAAAGTAACTAAAACTTTATATAGCCTCCTGAACTCAAACTGGCTACAGGGTTATTCTCAAAGATTACCTCCCCTGGCACCTCAGTGTTCTCTTAGACAAGGCCATTACTCACACTCACTCTTTCTCAAGTGAGAAGAGGCCTGGATAATTTCATTTACACCCCACAGGGCTGTATCTTCACTTCTTCCTTTCACAACAATACCCCTCATATCTTGTTCCCTCTATGTCCCTTCCTCCTCTAATCAGCCTTGTGGCCCTGCTCCAGATATTTCCTCTTGAGGCCAATCACAGGGACCACAAAAAGCTGAATATCACAAATAAGGAAACTGAATCTCGGAATCCGTGCCAGAGTTCAGACATCCACCAGGAACACAACTGGGTGATTCATAAACGGGACATAAGAAAGAGATGACTCCTCCTTTGCACATACCCACGTTTACATATTCGCCATACAGGAAGGTGGGGAAATGCCACATCTAACAAACCAGACAAAGAAAAAAGATCAGAAAAGGAAATATGTAAGGGTTGTATGTATTCAAGTTTCAAAATATAACTATTAAGAGCCAGTATAAAACCCTGCTAAATTTCCCTGCAAAACCATACGACTACACCTTCATACTTTATTCACCACTCACGATTCACAGGAGGTAGACAGAATAGAGAACACTAAGAAGAGGCCATTTAGAAAAGAAAGGTCATCTTAAGCAAAAACAACAAAACTGGAGGCACCACATTAACTGACTTCAAACTATACTACAAGGCTACAGTAAACAAAACAGTATGGTATTGGTACAAAAACAGACACATAGACCAATGGAACAGAAAAGAGAACCCAGAAATAAAGCTGTTCACCTACAACCAACTGATTTTCAACAAAGTCAACAAAAATAAGCAATGGGGAAAGGACTTCAATAAATGATGGTGGGATAACTGGCTATCCATATGCAGAAGAAACTGGACCCTAACACCATATATAAAAATTAACTCAGTCAGGCACAGTGGCTCATACCTGTAATCCCAACACTTTGGGAGGCCAAGGCGGGCAGATCACCTGAGGTCAAGAGTTTGAGACCAGCCTGGCCAACCTGGTAAAACCCCATCTTTACTAAAAATACTACAATTAGCCAGGTGTGGTGGCATGTGCCTGTAGTCTCAGCTACTTGGGAGCCCAAGGCAGGAGGATCACTTGAACCCGGGAGGCAGAGGTTATAGTGAGCCGAGACTGCACCACTGCACTCCAGCCTGGGTGACAGAGCAAGACTCTGTCTCAAAAAATAAAATAAAATAAACACAAGATGGAGTAAACAATTAAATGTAAGACCTAAAACTATTTAAAAAAAGAAAAAAACCTAGGAAATACCCTTCTAGCAATGCAGCAAAAGCAAAAATTGACAAGTAAGACCTAATTAAACTAAAGAGCTTCGTATAGCAAAAGAAACTATCAACAGAGTAAACAGACAATGTATGAAATAGGAGAAAATATTCATAAACTGCATCTGACAAAGGTCTAATATGCAGAATCTATAAGGAATTTAATTCAACAAGCAAAAAACATGTAAACCCATTTTTAAAAGTGGGCAATGGACATGAACAGACGTTTCTCAAAAGAAGACATACAAACAGCCAACAAACATGAAAAAATGCTCATCGTCACTACTCACCAGAGAAATGCAAATCAAAACCACAATGAGATACCATCTCACACCAGTCAAAATGACCATTATTAAAAAGTCTAAAAATAGCAGATGTTGTCAAGGCTGTGGAGGAAAGGGAATGCTTATACACTGCTGGTGAATGTAAATTAGTTCAGCTACTATGGAAGGCAGTCTGGAGATTTCTCAAAGAACTAAAAATAGAACCACCATTCGACCCAGCAATCCCATTACTAGGTATATGCTCAAAAGAAAATAAACCATTCTGCCAAAAAGGCACACGCACTTGTATGTTCATCGCAGCACTATTCAAAATAGCAAAGACAAAAAATCAAGTTAGGTGCCCATCAATGGTGGACTGAATAAAGAATGTGTGGTATATATATACCATGGAATACTACACAGTCATAAAAAAGAACAAAATCATGTCCTTTGTGGCAACATGAAAGCAGCAAGAGGCCATTATCCTATGTGAATTAGTGCAGAAACAGAAAACCAAATGTCACACGTCCTCAGTTATAAGTGGGAGCTAAACATTGGGTACATATGGACATGAAGATGGGAACAATAGATACTGGGGACTACTAGAGGATGAAGGGAGGGAAAAGGGGTTATATGATTTGGATGTTGGTAGCCTCCAAATCTCATGCTGGAATGTAATCCTCAGTGTTAGAGTTGGAGATAGGGCCTAGTGGGAGGTGCTTGGGTCATAGGGGCAGATCACTCATAATAGTTTCACACTGTCCCCATAATAAAGAGTTTTCGCTCTGAGTTCACTCGAGATCTGGTTGTTTAAAAGTGTGTGGCACCTTCCTCCTCACTCTCTTGCCTCTGCTCTCATCATGTGATATACCAGCTCCCCCTTTGCCTTCCACCATAATTGTAAGCTTCCTGAGGCCTCCCCGGAAGCAGATGCCAGCACGCTTCCTGTACAGCCTGCAGAGCCATGAGGCAATTAAACCTCTTTTCTTTATAAATTACCAAGCCTCAGGTATTTCTTTATAACAACACAATAACCACCTAATACAAGGAGCAAGCCTTAAAAGGTAGTTGAAAAGCTACCTATTGGGTACCATGCTCATTACCTAGGTGACAGGATCATTCATACCCCAAACCTCAGCATCATGCAAGATACCCATGTAACAAACCTGTACATGTACCCCTCGATCTAAAATTAAAGATGAAATTTAGGAAAAAAAAAAAAAAAGGAAGAAAGGTTATCTAGCAAAACCAGGGGCAGAGCTGAGTCAAGAAGCAAAGTCTCCAGACTCCTGGCACAAAGTTCCTACCCCCAATATTTTCCAGTTTCAGAAACACATTTTACATTTTCTACCTTATTATCCAAATGTTCTCTGGACCACAGTCTGAACCTGTTTGCTCTATGCTAATTTTCCTGACTGGACTTCAGATTAAGGACAGTTGCTGTTGGAGTCCTGCAGTAGAGGAGAGTCAAAATAATCAATGTGGTATCTGTCTGGAGAAAAAGGTCCCATCCTCAGATTGCTCAGCAATAATAGTGTCTTAGTCCAGCAGGCCCCAGCCTTTTTGGCACCAGGGACCAGTTTCATGGAAGGCAACTTTTCCAAGGATGGGGGTGGGGGATCAGGGGGGATGATGGTTTCAGGATGAAACTGTTCCACCTCAGATCATCAGGCATTAGATAGCTTCTCAAGGAGCGCACAACCTAGATCCCTTGCACGCACAGTTCACAATAGGGTTCACGCTCCTAGGAGAATCTAATGCCACTGCTGAGCTGACAGGAGACAGAGGTCAGGTGGTCATGCTCGCTTGCCGGCTGCTCACATCCTGCTGTGCATCCCAATTCTTAACAGGCCATGGACCAGTACCAGTCTGTGACCTAGGGACCCCTGTCTTAGCCCAGTCCTTCCCACACGCCAGCCTTCTTCTACAGCTTATCAAAAGTCCCTAGTGGCCCCAGATCTCTACCCCAAAGCAATGTATTCAGCCATCTACACCAACTTTGTTTAGAATCATTCAGCTCTTATGTGGCTTAGGAAGAAACCATGTTGGGAGGAGAAACCTTTTTAAGCTAGGTTTTATCTAGAAAGTTCTCTCTTCCATACTCTATCTCTGTACAGAGAGCCAGTACAATTTATCTGAAGACAGCTAAGCCAATCATTCTTCCTTGTAAATGCTCTTTTTCTTTTCTTGCCTTTACCCTCCTTCTCCAGGACATCAGTTCCTCACATTTGCAGGCACCATAACACAGTACAATGGTCCCACACCTAGCTGTGCATCAGAACCATCTGCCCATCTGGTTAAAATGGTAGGTGTCAGATCAATAGGCATGAAGAAAAGTTTTTAGGGTTATAGAAATGTTCCGTATCTTGACTGTGGTAATACCTACACAACTGTATACAAGTACTGCATTTCATTAAACTATACACTTAAAATGGGTTTATTTATGCAAATTATACCTCAATAAATCTGGATAAATGAAAAAACACTGCAGGGTCCGGCTCTTCCTCACACCCATAGAATCAGGGCCTGAGGAACAGGAATTTTTTTAATTTTTTTCCTTTAGTTTTAGAGACGGGGTCTCTCTATGTTGCCCAGGCTGGTCTCGAACTCTTTGGGCTCAAGCAGTGCTCCCGCCTCAGCCTCCCAAAACGCTGGGATGGACAGGTGTGAGCTATCGCACCCACTAGGAACAGGAATTTTAATGAACTTCATAGGTGACTCTAATGCACAGCTAGATGCAAACATCACCTGAACAATGAAAAGAGCCCAGACCATTAAAATCAGACAGGGCAAGGTCCAAATGCACTTACCAGAAACATGACCCTAGGCAAGTTACAAGCTTCGATTTTCTCATTCGAAAAAAGGTGAGAACAATAGTACCTACTTCACAGCATTGTTAGGTTAGAAGGTAAAACACTTAGCTGAGAGTCTGGCCTATAATAAGCACTCAGCAACCATTAGTAGCTATGATTTTCATTGTCTATGCCAATGCTACCGAACCTGAGCACTCGGTCCTAGGTTCAAGAAGAAAATTAACCAGGGTAGGGCCTCTCCTGGAGCTATTTTCACATCTCCACTGGTTACTATTACCAACAGGTCAGCAAGGAGTAGACAAGACCAAAGCTAAATTAAGGTCCACCCACACCTGTATCACCAAAATGCCCTCTCATATTCAGGAGCACTTGCCAAGTGCCCTCAGACAGCCAGGCAGAAACTGAAAAGGAACTTGAGACCCCAAAAAGTCAAAAGAGAAACAAAACAGCATCTTATCCAGAGGAATAAGGACTCTTCCTCTGAAGGTAAAAGAATTCACGCCAAGTAGATTCCAGAGTATAATCACTCATGCCATTTGTGTTGCATTTTTAAGCTTACAAAGTGCTTCATATCCATCATCTCCTTTGACTTAAGACAACATCCCCTGAATGGTAATAATAGCTCCCATTCCTTGAATATTTACTCTGGGCCAGACCCTGTATTCCACACTTCACATGTACCCTTGTCATTTAATTCTCACAACCCTGTAGGACTATTATTTCTCTTTTAAACATGAGAGAATCGAGGTTCTGAGAGTTAAATAACTTGAACCAAGGCCCCACAGTTAGTAAATGGCAAAGCTGGAATTTGAACCCAGGTCTGCCTGACCTAAGAGACCACTATTAGCTATACACAGAATGTACTACCCCTATCTTACTGTCTCCATTTTAGAGATAAGCTAATTGAGACAGAGAGAAAACGTAACTGGCTCAAAACTACTTGGAGAGCCAACCTCAGTGCAGAACCAGACCCTCAGATGCCTGGCCTAATGCCTTTTTCACCTTACCTCTGGATGAGGAAAAACAGCTTTGAACCACTAAAGAAAGATATTACATACAAGCTGGCATCCAAGGCTTCCAAACAGCTACTATAATAAAGTCCTTCCACCTGGATTCCTCTGGGCACCTAGCTTATCAACCAGGACTAGCCAAAGAATGCTCTTGGGGAAAGCTGGAAGAGTACCACTGGATCCCAAGGGAATTAAAAAAAAAAAAAAAAAAGGCAGGTGGGTGGGGGGCAGACCAACTAGAGCAACAAGCAGAGTGCTTCACACAGACCAGCACACTGGTCTCTGAGTCTTCCCATGAATCTGCAACCTACAACTGGTGCCCTCTGCTGGCAAAAGTATACATCTCTTCATAACAAAAGTAAAACCTAATTACTACAGCAGTGGCTTAAGAAGGAAAAAAATGTATGCTTCCTTCACAGACATTCTATTCAGGAATGAACATTATTTCTTACTTACAACTTTCCAATAGGCATATGCAACTTTAAATCGACTGCAATGATCCTCTCCTCTATCTGCTGCCCCTGCCTCACGTCTGCAGTTCTTTCTTTTCGGGATCCAAAGAAAATTGGGCTGTTTTACATAAAAAGGTAAAATATAAATAAATGATGCAAAGCCCTAAAGTCAAGAATACAGTGATGTGTATGTGGGTGAGATCAGGTCTGCACATCTAGCAAGTACAGAGAATTGAGGCAGGCACACACTTGAAGTGATATAAAACCCATGGGCACGTATGCTCAAACATTTTGGTAAATCTCTACCTTCATAAAATAGCATGCTTATGATTCAGTCAACTAAGTCTCACTGAATATCTACTATGCAGGCTGTACCAGAGAGTGACAACATAAATCCTATATTAATATAATTCCAAAGAGCATACAAGCTGTTTGAGAAAATTAGACATAGGCATATACGATGGTAAAAAGTATGGGAGTCAAGTACAGAAAAGGTTATCATGGAAACTTGGTGGGAGAAGAGGCAACTTCCAGTTGGGGATGACATGAGAATAGAAATAAATTGAGAACTTAATAATTCTATGGAGTTTTTAAAAGGTATTCATAATTGTAAATATTTGCAAATGGGTAATTTCAATGTCCCATGATTTCATTTAAAAAAGTTTTTTGGCCGGGCATGGTGGCTCACACCTGTAATCCCAGCACTTTGGGAGGACAAGGAGAGAGGACCGCTTGAGCCCAGTAGTTTAGAGACCAGCCTGGGGAACATGGTAAGACCTCATCTCTACAAAAAAAAATTTTAAACTTAACCAGGCATAGTGGTGTGCACCTGTAGTCCTAGCTACTTGGAAGGCATGGGCAGAGGGATCACCTGAGCCCAGGAGTTTGAGGCTGCAGTGAGCCATGATTGCACCACCACTGTGCTACAGCCTGGGCAACAGGGCAAGACCTTGTCTTTAAAAAAATATTTAAAAGATACAATTTTTTCATCCCGCTACTTTAATATACTTACATATTTATTATGTTAAATAATATATTTTTTCATTACAATTTCTATTATGGTAAAATATACATTAAATTTGCTATTTTAGGCCAGGTGTGGTGGCTCACACTTGTAATCCCAGGATTTTGGTAGGCTGAGGTGGGAGGATCACTTGAGCCCAGGAGTTCAATACTAGCCTGGGCAATATAGCAAGACTCCATCTCTACAAAAAGATTTTTTAAATTAGCTAGGTGTGGTGGCGCGTGCCTGTAGTCAGTTCTAGCTATGGGGGAGGCTGAGGTGAGAGGATCACTTGAGCCCACAGTTCGAAGCTCCAGTGAGCTATGATCATGCCACTGCACTCCAGCCTGGGCACCAGAGTAAGACCCTGCCTCCAAAAAAAGAAAAAAAGCCATTTTAACCATTTTTAAATATATGATTCATCAGCATTAAGTACATTCATAATGTTGTATAACAATCACCACTATCCATTTTCAGAACTTTCTCATCATCTGAAAAGAAATTCTGTATCCCTTAAACAGTAATTTCCCATTTCTATCTCTATGAATTTGCCTACTCTGGGTACCTCATTTAAGTGCAATCATAGTATGTCCTTTTGTGCAGGCTTATTTCACTTGGCATGTTTTCATTCATCTTGTAGCATATACCAGAAATTTATTCTTATGGCTGAATATTCCATTGTATGTATATACCACATCTTGTTAATTCATTCACCTGATAACACTGAGTTAATATTTCACCTTTTGACAGACCACAGTTAACATTTCCCTAATATTTGACATTTAGTTTCCAATTTTTTGCTACATCATAATTTTTATGCAAAGACTGTTTTCCTTTCAATAAATTTTTCAATAAACTGTTCTGTTAGGTTAAATTCCTAGTAATGGCGTCCCAGAGCATATGAATACTTTAATAGTTCTTAATAAATAAATCCATAATTTTACTCTCCTCATTTGCCATTTTTCATAACCTGATGGACAAATTCCAGTCAGCAGTTTGTTACAAATGTATAAAGTGTGACAAAACCAAATGGAGGGAAGCTTTTGGAGAGAGAAAAGGAATCAACAAAGCAGAAACAGCTCAGAAGAGCTCTCCACTAGACAGAGCTGGCTGACTTCTGTGACAGGTTGCCCAACTGCTCCTTCTATCCACAACCTGATGTTTTCCAATTAACTTGGTGACTCTTTAAAAAAAACAAAAATCTAAAAATCTACCTGTGTCAGGGATCCCCCGGACCAAGCCCATATTGAGATTTGATAGAAGGGCTCACAAAACTCAGCACTGCTAAGTATCGTACTCATGGCTAAAGTTTATTACAGTGACACAGTAAGTTTACACAGTTGGATCACACAGGAAAAAGACATAAGCAGAATCTGGAGGAATCCATGTGCAGGCTTCTTTAGGATCTCTCCCTCCCATGAAGATTCACACAGAGCACATTTTTATACGAGGGATGTTTCTGCCTAAGGACTCAGTATGCAAAGTTTTCATTGGGAGTTTGGTCATATAGACATCCTTTACCCGGCATGTACCAAAATTCCATACTCCCAGAAGGAAAGCAGGTGTTTAGCATAAATCATCTTGTTTGAACAGTCTAGGTGCAGTGAACCACCTTTATTAGTTAGTGAACAGTGAGAATACCCCTAAATCCACGTGTTCAGATAAGGGCCAACCATGCAAGTAGGCCACTCTAAAAGATACCAGCCTCAGGCCAGATATAACTTTTTCTGCACACCCCCAATTCAAGATTCATTTTGGCCAAAAAGCAGCATCTCTCAACATATATATGTAGATACCTATGGTAGAGTTGAAAAGATTGTGGATCACTTATACCTTATCCAAGTAGTTCTGATTGCTTTCCTTATAAACCTTCATTGAAAGCAGCTGTATGAAAGCAATAGGAATTTTGGGAAACACAGAATCTTTTAAAATTCAAATCAGATCATGGAACTCCTCTGCTCAAAACTGAAATGGTTCACCATTCATTTAGTAAAAACCAAAATCCTTACAACAACCTACAAATCCCTACATGATCTGGCCCCTCTAGCCTCATTATTCCTTTCCTCCTCTTCCTTCAGGTCCAGCAACCCTGAACAATTTGCATTTCCTCAGAGGCCAGACACAGTCCTGCCTCAGGGCTTTTGCTCTTCCTAATCCTCTACCTAGAATGCTCTTCCCATACCTATATTGCTCACTCCCACATTTCCTTCAAGTCTTTGCTCAAATGTCACTTTCTGAGAGACCTACCCATACCACCTATTTTAAAGTATGCTATCCTCACAAACATCCCTTGCAACAATCGCCATTCCTCACCCTAATTTTTTCTATACTTCTCATCTTCTAACATACCATATAATTGATTATGTCTTATTGCCTGTCTCTCCCCAGTAAAATATAAGCTCTTTGAGGGCAGGGATTTTTGTCTTTTTCTTCTGTATTTCCAGCAGAATCACCCAGCAGAAGAGTAACAAATTTTAACTTGACATAGTAAGAAACAGGGAGGCACTGAATTTAGGGATAGTAACCTAGTGCAAATAGCTAGATCTTCAAGTTTGGTGGTGTGGGAAGATCAAATCATAAGAAAATGTGAAAAAAGTTTTTTTTTTAATTTCACTGAAGAGATGACCACAGTATATTCAGTTATTGAAGAGTTTTAATAAAAGGAACTATTTACAAGGGTATGGGCACAGTTAAGGCAAATCAACAAGGTTTGAACCTTCTTGGGACTAGAGAATCTAGCAATAGGAGACAGTTACAAGAAGCCAGAAAAGACCTAGAGCTATAAGAGGGCCACTGGAGCAGAGCTGTGGCCACTCACAATCTCTTGCTAAGTATATGAGAAAGAGAAGGAGCAAATATTTCAGCCTCACTTTTCTATCACTGTCCAAACCCACCATGAATAAAGCCAGAAAAGAGAGTATGCAGTTCTTTAGTAGTCAGCCTCCCAGGAACACAGAACAAGAGAGATAAAGATGGAAAATAGATCAGGAAGGGCAAAAAGAATAACCAGCACAATGGCCATTTTGTAAAGCTATATGCGCAAGACACAATGCTTCAATGTGCTACCAGCATCTTCAACTATGTCCAAATCTTCCCTCTAAATCTTCTCTTCCTATTACCAGTGGCATCACCATCCTCTCACACAGTAATTTTGATTAATCTACTCCCTCATTCTTCATATATCCAATCATTTGTCAATTACGCTTTCACAACTTACCTCAACTTCTTTGTCAGTCTATTTCCATTGCTCTTTGTTCATGCTCTCATTCTCTTACCTGGTTAACATCAGTTGTCTTAGCAAACCTGCCACTTTGAAACAACCCCCACTGCCATTTATGTTACTCAGTGCTACTGGACTAATCTTTGTGAATTAGTTTCACTGCCATTATTGTTGCTCAAAAACCTTTAATGACTTTTACTGCCTACCGTAAGTCCAAACTCCTTAGCCTACTACTCAAAGACCTCAGTAACCTGGTTCCAACTTAATTTTCTCAATTTATTTCTCACAACTCTATCTTAGTACAAATTAGACATTTGTTAGCTGGAAGTCAATGAAGCTTAGTAGAAGGAGCGAAACGACTAGAATTGGTCAAACTTGGATTCAACTCTCAGTTCTACCATGTCACCAGCTGGGGGTCCTTGGGAGTTACTTTTCTGGCATGAGATTTAGCAACCTTATCTGTGAAGCAGAAGGTTACTGAATGATGCAATGAGAACATTTGTAAATGTACCTAGTGTTTGGCATCCAATATGCATACTTCTCCAAATACGCTCCGTGTTTCTGCCTATCTGTCCTCCACCTAAAATGCCCTCTTTCTCCTCCCACCTTCTCTATAGGACCAATCTTTTAAGGTTAAATGTTATATGCTCCACAATGCCTCTCTTGATCCTTCTTCCTACCTGAAGTCACCTCTCCTCAACACTCACGTTATTTATACCTTCCTAATATTAACAAATACTTAAAACATTACAGATGGCTAACAATTCATCTCTCTCCTACTAGAGTTGAAGCAGCAGTGATTTAGAGAACTACCACATGGAAGCTCACCCAGCAAGTAAAGAGCAAAGCCTAAAGACCATGCATGTCTCGGGTACTAAGATATAAAAGTATGCCTTTTGCTAGTCTGTCCCACCTCTTCATTAGGGGCCATATAGTAAGATTACTGTGTACCAGAGACTACAGTAAGCCCTTCTTTATATGCATTCTTTCATTGAATCTGCCCAACAATCCTATGTAGCAGGTATTACCATAGCCTATTTTTTAGAAATAAGGCAAGTGAGGCTCGGGCCAGTTTGTCCAAGGTCACAGTGCTAGAAAGTGACTGTGTCAGGAATAGAATTTGGTCTACTGGATGCCCAAATTTACGTCCTTAAGGGCTATGAAATATTAAATCAGACACCCACTATGAAGCAAATTACATTTGCAATGTAAGCATCAAAGACAAAATGCACCTTTGATTTCTAAAAAGTAATCAATTAAGGATTAAAGAGTCTTAATTTTCATCAGAGAATGTACATTCAATGACAATAGAACTAACTCCAATTTGGATGGTGTGAACAATATGAGATTGTGACACAATGCTGTAAAGGAAAAGATGCATTATCTCAAAATAAATTGAATTCCAACCAGAACGCAAGGTGTATGAAGATAGCAACCATGTTTGTCTCACTGCTGTGTACCTCCACATCATAGAACTGTCTTACACAAAGGTGCCTAACACCCAATGAAATTGACGATAAACACTGGGAAATAAGCACACTGTTTAAATGGCAAAAGTTTACACTTGAGAACTTTATAGCAGGAAATGATAGCTATTTCAGATAGATTTTTTAAGTAAACCATACAAAGTGGTAAAAGAATTAAAGAGACAAAGAAAGCCTGCCTGAATAGAGAAGGAAACAGTTAAGAATAACTACCAAAGGTGTCTTCCTGAATCCTTTCCCTCTCTGAAGGTTCAAATCATCTGGCTTCAAATGAAAGTAAAAAAATAGGTGGAAAATAGAGAATTGCCCTTCTAGTCTTCCTACTTTGGAATTCCTTTTTAAATAGCAGCTTTCAAATATCTTTTTATAATAAATGTTTTATCTTGTAACATTTAAATTCTCATTCAAGGCAAATATGAAGTTCACTCAAAAGCAGGACAGCTAAGGAGTTATTTGACTAGGCAGTCTTTGTTGCTGTTTCAAAAGGCCAAAATAAGGCTGAGGAGGAAAATTTCCCCAATGATCACTCTTCAAGTGATTCAATAAATTGGTTACGATGGAGAAAGACACTTAGCCTAAGTGCAAGTGCTGTCTTTTTGGGTAAAATCCGTGTAGTCTAGATGCAGTTCTGCTCAAAATCCAACATCCAAATGCCTATCTGCAATCAGCAGACGCGGGCAGACAAAATTTAACCTAAAATGCAAACACTCAAAACTTAAGCACACTTAAAAGGTAAACTAAATAAGTCTACAAATCCAGTAACTGATACAGTCACTTCTGGTTTTGAAGGAAATCATAAATGCAAAATTCTCAAGTATCCTCAATCTTTTAGGTTTACTCAAAAACGAAAATTAGATTTGAATATGAAACGTTCCAAATCACTAAGTTAACAATGGGTGAATGGGTACAATCAGTATAGTCATTCTGATTTGATAGTTATCACTGTGAACCTTAACCACTTGCAGGCTTTTTCTTTTTTTTTTTTTTTGGATACAGTACATCAGCACCAATGAGAGCTTTTTAAATGACCTGAAAAACACTACAGATATTCCAATCAAAAAATCTAAAATGCTCCAAAATCCGAAATTTTTTGAGTCCAGACATGACATTCAAAGGAAATGCTCATTGGAGCAGTTTGGATTTTACATTTTTGTATGAGAGCTGCTCAGCTGGTAAACATAATGGAAATATTCAAAAATTGAAAAAAATCTAAAACTCAAAACACTTCTGGGCCCAAGAATTTCAGATAAGGGATACTCAACCTGTATCATCTCTAACAGCCTTTCAAACCACTTTGAACTAATGACTACTGAATTTATACTTTTAAAAGAATGTAAATGCAAAAGATCTTCACATTAAGATGAAAAATAGGAGGTTCACTTTTATTTTGCTAATCCGTCAAAATACATTCAAGCATGGCACAAAAATTATATTCAACACTAGGTTCTGTACCACCTGCTCCCATGAACTCTTAAATCTCAATCATGTTCAGATAATTCTCATAGGTGGAAGGGGTCAAAACATACAACCAATTGTCCCTCCTCCCCAAGTCCCACATGCCAAAATGTTTGCATATAACTGACAAGAGGAACCCAGAAGTGACTAAATACCACTATGCTTTTTTCTTCACTACAGTTTATAGCAATTTTAAGGGTAGACACATGACAATGAAGTGTTAATATACCATGAACAGAACAGGTTGCCTTCCTAATACACAGAAAATCCTTTTACATAATTCATTTGCAAACTTTAGAAGCCACTATATTCCCATGTTGGGAATATGACAACAACCTTATTAAACTGAAAACCCTGAGAAAGGTGTACTATTCCAATTGACACAGATCTTCCCACCAAAACTGAGTAAGTCAAGCAGAGTAGTATTTAACAATTACAACGAAAAATTTCAGAGAATCATTTTCTGTATCCTAGAGGCCACTCTACAGCCACCAAAAAGCTGGACCAAATTACCAAATGAAGTAGCCCACATGTAATTTGTGTAACACTAGAATTAAAAAATAAGACAGAAATGTATGGAAAATGTAGAACTATTTGAGAGCAAAGGATTTGACTATGTATTACCTCAATGTGCAAAAACATCCACCCCGTTTGTCATAGATAACACTATTTGTACCAACCATCCGCTACCCTTTGTCAAAGTGACTACTGAGCAGCTATAACCTAGCCTAATAATCTTAACCTTTTTTCTTACTTCTTTAAAAGCCCTGCCAATCAGGAAAAAAAAAAAAAAAAAAAAACTGGCAAGAACTAGACCTTAGGAATTGAACACTGACAAGAAGTTAAAAAATGGTTCAATATTAAAATATTTTAAAGCCCAATCTTTCAGAAAGCTTCTTATAGCTTTGAGCCTTCAACGTCAATATGTAAGTCAAATATTTAAGTTAAATATTAACATCAAGTTAAGCATACTAGATTAAAAGGTACTCTGAACCCACCCACCAGGTTATACATACTCTCACTCAATCATGTAAAGAATTGAATTCTTTATTTGTGATATCCATAAACGTTGCTATTCTCTATTTCTATCCAGAAAGGCAATTTTCTCCTATTATCAGTTTTGTTCTTCTCTTATAAACAACAACTTGAATGCTATTGCAGGAAAGGGCTACAAATATACATTTGTTAACCAAGCAGAATACACAGACATTTTGCTTTACAACTTGCACCTAAAATACCAGTATACGTAGCTGGTTCATTAGTTGTCATAGCAATTTAGGGCTATTGCCCAAGCTATGCATAGCAGTTTACATTTTCAAACCTCATATAGAAAGGGCTATCGTGATATGAACTGGCAACTACATTCCTGTGAAGCCCATCTCAGTTACAAGCAAATGTGTAACTTCCAATTCTGCAAAGAATTTTGATGGCAAAACTTCCAAATCTGATGCAATTGTCCTAAGCAAGTTTTTAAACAAATTGTTTCGCAGCTACTCTGCCATTCTGCCAGTAGATGGTGCTACAAAGATCGGGAAAAGGATTTCCATGAGGCCAACAGTTCGGATATAGGGAAAAAAAAAAACGTTTAAACCTGCTCTGAAAGTACAAAAACGCGTTTCAGGGTAAAATATAACCCTTATTTTTAACCATTCATTACAGACAAACCAGTAAGAGGGATGAAATTAGGCCATCTGAAAAATTTTAAACAGTTTATATGAATGACATGCTTAACACAAACTATATAGAACTACACAGTACACAGTTTGAAGTAAATTGTCATAGAAATGACCAACCATGTCAAGATGATAAGCAATTCGCTTAGTACAAGAGATGGATGCACAGAAACTTAAAAGAGTTTAAAAAGCCACATCCACCACTTCAAAAGTTTTGCCTGTAAGGGATATAATTCAACACGCAACTAGCAGGGCAACAGGAGAGGGGAAAAAAACCACAGGACCTCTTAAGTTTCTCTAAGTACACATCAAGAATAAAGAATTAACACGTAAAGTCTTAAACAAATATCCCTTAAAAAACGGTACGGAATGGATCCTAGAAAAAAAATGTTAGACATGTACGGTCAAACACAATGATTTATTAAAAATAAAACGTAAAAATGATTTTTGTACATATGCTTCCAAATTTCAGGCATGGGATCCAAGTAGATTTCATAGAAAACGCTGTAGCCAGGTTATCAAGTCCTTACAACAAAGTAAACTACCCCCCACCCCAACCCCCACCCAGGTTTTGCTACAGAATCAGCAAGTTCACTCCCTCCCTCCCCCCAAAAAACACAAATTAAAACAAGACATTTTGCTAGTATAAAAACGACCAAGGTCCAAGTAATAATAAAAAAATAGAGTCCATCAATGACTGTAACACAAAAATGTGTATGTGGGGCCCAGTCCATCTTCAGAGGGAGAGACAAGAGAGGTGGCAGGCAAATAGAGGAACACCCCCAAGGGTAAGCAGCCTTAGAAGTGGCTCCCCCAAGGGCAAAACAGGGAAGGCGGTGTGTGTGAGGGGGTGGGGCTTAGGAGTTGACCCCACTTGGGCTGTTGAAAAGAGCTACCCCTATAGCCACTCCCAGGCATTTTAAATTTTCTTTTAGAAGGAGCTGCCTCCATAGCCACCCCCACCGCCATAGCCGCCTCTGTAAGGTCCACTATTACTGCGACCGCCCCAGCTACTGCCTCCGCCGCCGCCGCCGCCGCCGCCGCTCTTCATGGGCCCATAGGAGGACTGATGCTGGCTGTAGCTGCCGAAGCCGCCGAAGCCGTTACCGTAGTCGCTCCCACCGTAGGACGAACCGCCGCCGCCGCCTCCGTAGGCATTGTAGCCGCCGCCACCGCCGCCGCCGTAACCACCGTAGCTGTTGTAACCGCCGCCGCCGCCCTTGGAAAGGCCGTTCTGGTCTCGACCACCGCCGCGCCCCCGGCCGCCTCGGCCGCCCCGGGAGGATCGGGAGCCGCCTCCACCCCCACCGGAGTAGATATCCTCCTTGGGGACTGCCTTCTTCACCTCCACGCGATGGCCCTGAATCGGATGGAACTTGACCACCGCGGCCTTGTCTGCCGCGTCGTGATTCTGAAAATACACGAAGCCGAATCCACGCTTCTTGCCGGACTGCTTGTCGGCAATAATCTCGGCCTTTTCCACGGTGCCAAACTGCGAGAAGTGCTCGATCAGGTCGCCCTCAGCCACGTCTCCTTTAAGGCCTCCGACAAAGAGCTTCTTAACCTTGGCGTGGGCACCGGGCCGCGCCGAATCCTCCCGGGACACCGCCCGCTTCAGCTCCACAGTGTTGCCGTCCACGGCATGGGGCGAGGCGGCCATGGCGGCGTCCGCCTCCTCCACATTGGAGTAGGTCACGAAGCCAAAGCAACGGGAGCGCTTGGTCTGGGGATTCACCACCACCACGCAGTCCGTCAGAGTCCCAAAGGCCTCAAAGTGGCCGCGCAGGCCCGACTCACTCGTCTGCACATTGAGGCCGCCGATGAACAGCTTACACAACTGTGAATTCTCCATCTCCAAGGCCCGGGCCTTGCCCCCGCCCTGCGAGCTCCGAGGTTTCGCCGTCGCCGCCGTTATCGTTGGTTAAGGCCTCTACACAGCTTGGGCCCAGCCGTTGCCGGAGCCACCCCCGCCGGTCACCGACGGGGAAGGGAAAAAGGGAAGGGGAGGGAAGGAAGGAAGAGAGGAAGGGGGAGGGAAGGGGAGCGGTGCCGGCTAAAGGGCGAGCCGAGGAGACTGGAAGACAACCAAGGCCACCGCTACCACCGCCGCCACCTCCGCTCCCCTATCTGGGCACCACACAAAGAGGCCGCTGAACGCGCGCGCACCCTCCCCGAGGCGTGCGTCACCGCGGACGTACGGCAGCCTAGGGCTGACAGCCAATCCCCGCCTTGCTCCCCTTAATCCCGCCTACCGCGCCGCAGCGCCGCTCTAGATCACGGACTCCCCGCCCTCCGCGGTCTATTCAAGCCCGCGGCCTGTGCCGCTCCCGCTTCCGCTTCTGCCAGCCCGCTTTCATTCCCGAGCGCCCCACCGTCCCTTGACATGGGTCCCTCCCTGCCCTCCGCGCACCACCGCGATTCATTTCCTCCTAGCACCGCGGCTGTTCCCAGTGTTTCTCCCCCTCCCCTTTACTCATCCCCCTCGCCCAACTCCGCAGTGGCGTTCGCGCCAGCCCCTTGAGAGACATCTGAGTTCAGCCAATCACCGTGATCCCCTCGCACCCACTTCCGTTTTCGGCAGCTGTTGGACGGGCGCGCTCCCCGGAGCGCGCTTGCCCCGGCGCCCCCGGCGTGCAGAGCCTGCCTACCACCCCCGCGCCTTCTCCCGCCCAGGGCTTTGCGGGGGAGAGAGCAGGGGGCGCGCTGGGGGCCATTCCCAACGGATGCGGCCTGGGGCGCCACGCGCGGGCTTTTTGAAAACTTGACTGTTGGGGTTGGGGGCCCGGATCTACCCGCCGCCTCTCCGCTTGTCCGCTACACCTGGCGTCCCCGCCCCACCTCCCGCCCGCACAAAGATGGAGGGCAGAGGCCTGGTCCACGAAGGCGGTTATTAACCGTTTACAGTGGGCCCGACGTGCGGTTAAACTAAAACTTTGCCACGTGGCCCTGCGCAAAAGCGAGCCCGAGGCGGCGGTGTGAAAGACAACACGGAACCAAAAGAGCTTCAGACATTAGGAACCAGACGAGGCGCGACATCCCTGCCTCCTTGCCACCCTCCCGCCATCCTTGAAGCCCTCCCACGATGCCCTCTCAGAGGAGGCCCTTTCAGGTCCCCTTGGCACATTCCAGCAGACATTTTCATTTAACCTCAGTGAATGGTTTTTTATGTGTAACTATGTGTTGCTTTCTTTGAACTAGAATGTTAGCTTTTTTGTTGTTGTTGAGATGGAGTTTCACTCTTGTTGCCCAGGCTGGAGTGCACTGGCGCAATCTCGGCTCAGCAACCTCCGCCTCCTAGGTTCAAGCTGTTCTCCTGCCTCAGCCTCCTGAGTAGCTGAGATTACAGGCGCCCACCACCACACCCGGCTAATTTTTGTATTTTAGTAGAGATGGGGTTTCACCATGTTGGTCAGACTGGTCTCAAACTCCTGACCTTAGGTGATCCATCTGCCTCGGCCTCCCAAAGTGCTGGGTTACAGGCGTGAGCCACCGCGCCTGGCCTAGAATGTTAACTTTGCTTTTTTTTTTTTTTTTTTTTTTTGAGACGGAGTCTTGCCCAAGCTGGAATGCAATGGCACGATCTTGGTTCACTGCAACCTCCACCTCCCGGGTTCAAGCAATTCTCCTGCCTCAGCCTCCCAAGTAGCTGGGACTACAGGCGGGCACCACCACACCTGGCTAATGTTTGTATTTTTAGTGGAGACGGGATTTCACCATGTTGGTCAGGATGGTCTCAAACTCGTGACCTACTGATCCGCCCGCCTCGGCCTCCCAAAAGTAGAATGTTGGCTTTTTAAAGGTGTTGGTTAGACGAATGTTTTACAGAGAGAGAGATCATATACCCCTAAGTTACTGCTTTTAGTGCCCTCACTCAGATGGGAATGGAAGAAAATTACAGTGGCTTCCATTTATTGAGCCTTTGTGTGCCAAGCAAGATACATGGGGTGGGACATAGTTAATATGAGGCATTACGTGACCAAAAGCCTCCAAAACCATATGGTAAACGCTGAAGAAGTTAAGAGGAATTCCTCACTGTATCCTCAAGTATTCAGGAAAGATTTAGGAAAGAATTGGAAGTTGCACTGAACCTCAGAGCCAAAGACTAGTTAGTATCCTAAGCAAATTAAGGCTGGAACAGAAAACCAAATACCACAAGTTCTCACTTATAAGTGGGAGCTACACATTGAGTACACATGGACACAAAAGAAGGGAACATTAGACATCAGGTCTTTTTTAAGGATGGAGGGTGGGAGGAGGGTGAGGACTGAAAAGCTACCTATCAGGTATTATGCTGATGACTTGGGTGACAAAATTATCTACACACCAAACCCCCAAGACTAACAATTTACCCACATAACAAACCTCCACGCGTATCCCTTGAACCTAAAATAAAAGTTGGAAAGGAAAAAAAAAAAAAAGATTTCTATAGGGAGTTTGAGCAAAATCCAGAGGGAACATAAGCTTCAAGAGACAGGGAGTGGACCAGTTAGTTTGAGAGAAGCAGGCAGTTTTAGATAGAAAATAGTAAGAGGTAAGATAGGTTGAGGGTCTTTGGTACTATGAAATGATACTATGGAATGTGCTGAATCTTAGGTTAAGTAGTTTGGATATTGTAACAAAGGTAAATAGATGGGCTAAGGTTTGAGGGTAAACTAGTCTGATCTATCACTTACCCTATAACCATCCAGTTATGTGACTTTGGCTAAGTTACTTAACCTTTTAAAAAATGTAATCAGTTTTATTATCTTAAAATGGGAATAATAAAACATCTTTCTGTTGTAGTGAAAATTAAATGAGATTGTACATGTAAACATGTATACATGCCTGGTACACAGTAAGTGCTCAGTTTATCCAATTATATGAATCCTATGCCTGGTGCTGGCAATATGGCTGTAAACAACAGACAAAAACCTCTGCCCTCATGATGCTTACATTCTAGTGGGAAGAAGCAGGCAATAAACAAGAGTGGTATATGGCATGTTAGATAGTGATAAATGACATTGAAAAAAACGAAAGAGGACAGTAGAAAGCTATTAACCTTGTTATTACAAAAAAAATTCAAATGTCAGGATTTGCCTATTGATAATAAAGAAAGGGGAAAATGGGCTGGGCACAGTGGCTCGTGCCTGTAATCCCTGCACTGTGGGGGGCTGAGGCAGGCGGATCACTTGAGGTCAGGAGCTCAAGACCAGCATGGCTAACAAATTGAAACCCCATGTGTGGTGGCGCATGCCTGTAGTCCCAGCTACTTGGGAGGCTGAAGCAGGAGAATTGCTTGAACCCAGGAGGCAGATGCTGCTGTTGTTAGCTGAGATGGCACCACTGTTTCAGAGTCATCCAAATCTTAAAACAGTAAAAGATGAACTCCTGAAGCAATAAAGACCATAACTTATGAAAACTGTTACTTTAGGAATTTACAATTTTGGTAGATAGTTTCTGCCTACATTGTTTTTAAATAATAGTTTACCAGCAGTGCCCAACTTTTCTGGCACAAGAGACCTATTTTGTGAAAAACAATTTTTCCACGGACCAGGATGTAGTTTCAGGATGATTCAAGTGCATTACATTTAATGTGCACTTTATTATTATTGCATCATAATATTCAATGAAATATAATAATTATACAACTCACCGTAACGTAGAATCAGTGGAAGCCTTCAGCTTGTTTTCCCGCAACTAGCCGGTTCCCATGTGGGGGTGATGGGAGACAGTGACACCCGAAGTGTGTTGCTTATGTCCAGTTTACTCCATAATCTAGTTTTGGTTGCTGTTACTGCAGAAAACCCTGCTTCACAAACATAGGATGCTGGAAATAGAAGCAGGCTTTTCAGTGCTTTTGTGGCAATCTCAGGATATTCCATCCAGAATGTATGGAGATTTGAAGTTGTCTCAAACATACAAGGCTGCCGTCACTTGCAATCTCAAGCAGTTGATCCTCTTCTAGTATTGACAAAGTCGATTCCTCTGGCTTATTCACAAATGTGTGGTGGATCCATTCCTTCCCAGCTCAGGGATTTTTTTGTGGTTGGCAAGTAAAGCTCAAACTCTTTTGAAAGCTGAGCTAGGTGATCATGCACCAGCTGGGAGAAAGAAGGCGTTGGCTCAGTCACTTTCAAAATCTCTGCTAATGTTTGAAACATGTCAGAAATCCCAATATTCACTCATCGCCCCCATAATTCCAGTTTGGTTTTGAATGCAGCCCCTTTATCTGCTGATTTGAACACAGTTGTCATTCTCCCCTGAAGTGACAGATTGAATTCGTTGAGCAGGTTGAATGTGTCACACAAGTAAACAAGTTTTGCCACCCATTCTATGTCACTGAAATGTGCTGCTAGTGGTGACTGTTTTTGTAAAAGAAATCTCTGGAGTGGCTCTCATAACTCAAAAATTCTGGCCAGTTATCTACCTTTAGAAAGCCATCTCATTTCTTATACACATCTCACAGAGTTGCGCAAACAGACATTGAGTTAAGGGCATGCACTTTAATGTCATTGATAATTTTAATCACATCCTGTAAAACCTTAAGTTCGGGTGACAATTTTCGGCTACCCGGCATTTCTCTGTAGATGACACAGTGCATAGACTCACATTCAGAAGTGACCTCTTTGACCTGAGTAGTGAAACCAGAAAGCCATCCAGTCATATCAGCCACTCTGTCTGTGCATATACCGACACAAAATGACCAATTCCGTTTTTCTGATATGTAATCAAAGTCTTGAATAGTTCCGCACCTGTGGTGTTGGTTGGCAACAAAAGTGCACATAACATATCCCCCTGCACTTCCTCCTGAAAAAGATATGGCACAAAAACAAGCATTGTTGTCTTGTCAACATCGGTAGACTCATTAACCTGGATTGCATACCATGGTGACTCATTAATCCTAACAATTGTGCCCCAATATCCTCTGTATTTCATCAATTTGTCTAGTTATGGTACTAGCCGAAAAAGAAACATGTGCCACCTTTTGAACTTCAGCCTCTCCTAAAAGTTCATGATAAATGTCCTTAGCAGCAGGCAGGAACAATTCTTCACCAACGGTAAAGGGCTTCTTAGCTTTAGCAATGCAGTTAGCCACTAAGAATGATGCTCTCAGTGCAGATACATTTGATGAAGTGGTGGCCTTCAATAATTGCTTCTGGTTTTTTGTTTGCTTGTTTTTGAGACAGGGTCTTGCTCTTTCATCCAGGCTGGAGTGCAGTGGTGCAATCTTGGCTCACTGCAACCTCTGCCTCCTGGGTTCAAGTGATTCTCATGCCTCAGCCTCCCGAGTAGCTGGGACTACAGGTGCATACCACCACAACCAGCTAATTTTTATATTTTCAGTAGAGACGGAGTTTCACCATACTGACCAGGCTGGTCTCAAACTCTTGGCCTCAAGCAATCCACCCACCTCAGCCTCCCAAAGTGCTGGGATTACAGGTGTGAGCCACCATGCCTGGCCAGTTGCTTCTGTTCTTTGTGTTCATTTGAAAAACTCAAAAGCCTTATGTTTTAATGCAAGGTGCTAGGTTTCCATGTGGAGAAGCAGTTTTGAAGGTTTCATGGCTTTGTTGGATAGCCGGCTGCCACATGTTATACAAAGTGGGCTTGTAGAATGTTAATCACTTGTTGCAATGAGCCTGTAATTTAAGTAGGACTCTTGGTATTTTCTTTTAAATGCAGCTTTATTTTTGATGGAAGTCTTAATGTCTTCTGATGTCTCATCATTCGGTCTGTCCCCCTTGACAAAGAAGCTCTCCAGTGACATTTGTTTTTTACTCATTTTGGCTAGGGTTAGCTTGTGGGCTTACCAAAACTATGACTGAGACAAGTGCATAGCATGGGAAAGAGGCACGGATGGAAGTGGTAAATAAAATCATGGGCAGGCCATGCTCAGACTAAAGTTAAGTGTCAGATTCTGACAGCCTGCCACCAGATGTAGCTGTACAATTGAAGTACATCAATTCACTTGCCACTATAAAGCCTACCGCCAGCCACGGCTTAATTGTCACTTGCCACTCACTGATAGGGTTTTGATATGAGTCTGTGATTTATTATGGTCTCTGTGCAGTCAGACCTCCCTGCTAATGTTAATCTGTATTTGCAGCCACTCCCCCACATTAGCATTACCACCTCAGCTCCACCTCAGATCATCAGGCATTAGATTCTCATAAGAAGTGCACAACCTAGATACCTCACATGTTCAGTTCACAATAGGGTTCATGTCCTATGAGAATCTAATCCCGCTGCTGCTGTGACAGTAGGCAGAGCTCAGGTGGTAATGTGAGCAATGGGGAGCAGCTGTAAATACAGATGAAGCTTCACTTGCTCACCCACTGCTCACCTCCTGCTGTGCAGCCCAGTTCCTAACAGGCCATAGACTGATACCAGTCCATGGCCCGGGAGGTGGGAACCCCTGATCTATGCCACCTAAATGGGGATCCATTAGGGTTTTCATTTCTATTGACTAATAAAGCTTCACAGAGGTAAATGTCAGGTCTAGACACCTTACATACAGTAGGGTGTAGGGATGATCAGAGACAATACAAGAATGTTGTAGAGACATTAAGAAAGCCAGGATACATGCAGTATGACTGGAATGTTAAGTTTTTTTGTGTTTGTTTGTTTTTTTGAGACAAGAGTCTGACGCCCAGGCTGGAATGCAGTGGTGCAATCTCAGCTCACTGCAATCTCCGCCTCCAGGGTTCAAGCGATTCTCCTGCCTCAGCCTCCTGAGTAGCTGGAATTACAGGCATGTGCCATCACTCTCAGCTAATTTTTGTATATTTATTAGAGACAGGGTTTCACCGTGTTGACCAGGCTGGTCTTGAACTCCTGACCTCAGGTGATCCATCTGCCTCTGGCTCCCAAAGTACTGGGATTACAGGCATGAGTCACCACACCAGGCCAGAATGTTAGATTCTTTTTGGAGATTAGATCAGTAAAGGTAGGGACAGTCAATAAAAGGAGTATTATGTAAACACTTAAATGATGCAGTCAATTTCCTACTCTAGGTCATTAAGGAGGAAAAACTATTTTTTTCTACTTTGCCTTTTAGATCACTGCCTGAGTTTACTTTGTTTCTTTAACTTGCTTACAGGTGTCTCAGCCTTCCAAAATAAAACACTTAAAAATAAAACTGAAATTTAGACTGCCTTTGGCTTCCATCCCTGCTGCAAGCTTGATTACAAAAAGCTAATGGAATGTGATGGTTACACAAGTCATAGAACCACACACTAAAAAGAGTGTGTTTTAATATTAAATTATACATAGAAAGAGAAAGAATGAACTGAGAAAGAAAGAAAAGACTATGGCCAGCTATATTTCCAGAAAGCAGCAACTATGATTTTTTAAAATTAGCTTTTTATTGGATCCATGTTTGTTTTACAGTTAGGATTCTGCTATGGACTAAACTGTGCACCCCTGGTCCCCACTCTCAAATTCATATATTGAAGCCATAACTCCCAGTACCTCCAAATGTAACCATAATTGAAGATAAGGTTTCGAAAGAGGTGATTACATTAAAATGATGTCATTAGGGTGGGACCCTACTTCAGTATGTCTGGTGTCATAAGAAAGACAACAGGAGCACAAGTGCATAAAGGGACGACCATCTGCAAGCCAAGGAGGAGAGGCCTCAGAAGAACCCCAGACTGCCAGCACTTCATCTTTGACCTCCAGCCTCCAGAACTAGAAGAAAATAAATTTCTATTGTTTAAGCCACTGATTCTGTAATATTTTGTTATGGCAGCACTAGCAAACTAGTACAGGTTCCATTTTTATTTATTCAAGGTGAACATTTCAAAAGGGCATTCTTTGCCACTTGTGGTGAAAGTATATTTTTTCTAGTGGAGCCTAACAACTCATATCAAAAGCTTTTAAATTTGGCCCATTCTTTTGAACCAGCAATTACACTTCCAGAAATTTATCACAGCGAAATAATTCAGGACCTATACAAGGATTTAGCTATAAAGATATTTATTTTAATTTGTTTATACTAGAAAAAAAGTTGGAAATGACCTAATTGTCCCAAAATAGCTGTCTAATAAATAGAGAAACAATTAAGTGCTCCAGGTAAGAATACTATATTATGAAGTACTTAAATTGATATTACAGAGGAAAAAGTCATGACTTGCATTTAGATATAAATTTCATAACATCAAGATGATGTATAAAAAGTCACACTATTTATTTTATCAAATCAAATTAAGTCTGACTTAATTTGAACCCCATACTTGTCAGAATGGCAAAAATGTCAACATGTCATTAGTGGGGTTCCTTCCACCTTTTTTCATGCAAAGGCACTTGCCTCTCTCTCTTTAATAAAATGCTTTCTGTGGAGGAAAAAAAAAAAACCCAAGAGGAAGATTGTCTTTAAAAGGGTGTCTCCTGAGGTGAGAAAATGAACACACCTATTCATTTTGTAGTGATGTTAATTGTACCTTGTTCTTCTCCTGTATATTCCCTTGCCTCAAGAGCAAAATCTAGGCTTTTAGAAGAGGGAATTGTATTTGTCTCCTCCAGATGGAAGGAAATGTTGAAGGAGGGCTGGGCGCAGTGGCTCACCCCTGTAATCCCAGCACTTTGGGAGGTCGAGGCGGGTAGATCACAAGGTCAAGAGATCGAGACCATCCTGGCTAACATGGTGAAACCCCGTCTCTACTGAAAAATACAAAAAATTAGCCAGGCGTGGGGCAGGCACCTGTAGTCCCAGCTACTCGGGAGGCTGAGGCAGGAGAATGGCGTGAACCCGGGAGGTGGAGCTTGCAGTGAGCCGAGGTCACGCCACTGCACTCCAGCCTGGGTGACAAAGTGAGACTCCATCTCAAAAAACAAAAAAACGTTGAAGGAGGAGGGCTTAGTGTGAATAAAAGATAGCTTCCCAAGTCTAGAAGTGACAAGAAGCTTCTGAGTTTTCCCCACTGGAGGAAGCCAGTATACAGCCCCCACCACCCCCATCTCCACCCCATCCCCCACATCATTGATAACACTGAAGGCTGAACATTAATTATCTTGAAAGTAAGGTAACCACCTTGGTGTTGGAACCAGATCCACATTCCAAGACCCACGTAAACCTGGAACTTTTTATACACAACTCCAGTAATAACAGGGTTTGAATTACCAGCCAGATGGGTAGGAGCTTGAGGCAGATTATCAGAATTAGAGGACTAAACAAATTTAAACATTTCTCAGAATTTCTGTTCCCTAAAACACACACACCCCAGCACATACCCATGCACAGATTCATACACAGAATATGTACCTTCTAAATTAAAAGTATTTCGAGCTTTCTATTGTCATTTATTTATCATTTCATTTCATTCATTCATGTGCTAGGTGTTGTGAATAAAGAAAAGTCTCTGGCCTCTAGGAGCTCACAGTTTTGGGAGAAAGAGAAAATCAATTATAATACACTTGACAAGTAGTATAACACAAGTTGTAAACACAGTGTGTTAGGATAGAAATGAAGAAACCCAGAGTTCAGTAAATTCTTCAAATAAAAGCTGACTTCAGAAGTACGTATAATAATTAAGCCTACAAGAAGGTACAGGAAACAGTGTGTGTACATGCCGTGTTTGGAATTGAAAAGTAACTATCAAAAATGTGATGGTATATATTAGTTTCCTATTGCTGCTGTAACAAATTACCAGAAATTTAGTGGCTTAAAAAAACACACAAATATATTATCTTACAGTTCTGTAGGTCAGAATCAAGGTGTTGGTAGGGCTGTGTTTCTTTTTGGAGGCTCTAGGAGAGAATCTCATTCCCTGCCTTTTCCAGCTTCAAATGTCAGCCTCATATTCCTTGGCCTGTGGCCCGTTTCCATATTCAAAGCCAACAATAAGCCAGTTGAGACCTTCTCACTTTGGATCACTCTGACACTAACTCTTCTGTCTCCCAGATAATACTGGTGTAATGGGCTGAATGTTTGTGCCCCCCCAAAATTAATATGTTGAAACCCCTAATCCCAATGTGACAGTATTTGGAGGTGGGAGCTTGGGGAGGTAATTAGGTCATGAAAGTGAAGCCCTCATGAATGGGATTAGTGCCCTTATAAGAAGAGCCCAGAGGGCTAGCTAGCTCTCTTTCTACCATGTGAGGATACAATGAATGAGAAGTAGGCAGACTGCAAGATGGGGCCCTCACCAGAACCCAACCATGCTGGCACTCTGATCTTGGAGTTGTAGCCTCCAGAACTGTGAGAAATAAATTTTTGTTGTTTATAAGCCATCCAGGATATGGTACTTTGTTATAGCAGCCCAAACTAAGACACCAGAATAATCCCTTTATTATAAAGTCAGCCGATTAGCAACCTTAGTTCCTCTTTGTCATGTAACATAACACATTCTCAGGTCCCAAGGATTAAAATGTGGACATGTTTGCAAGACCATTATTCTGTCTACCTAAGGTGGGAACAAGAAAACTAGCATGATGAATAGAATAGTACCTCACATCTCAATACTAACACTGAATGTAAATAACCTAAATGCTCCACTTAAAAGATACAGAATGACAGAATGAATAAAAATCCACCAACCAAGTACCTACTGTCTTCAAGAGATTTGCCTGATACATAAGGACTCACATAAACTTGAGGTAAAGAGGTGGAAAAAGATATTCCATGCAAATGGACACAAAAAGCAAGCAGGAATAGCTATTCTTGTATAGATAAAACAGACTTTAAAGTAATAATAGTTAAAAAAGACAAAGAGGGACATTATATAATGATAAAAGGATTAGCCCAACAGGAAAATATCACAACCCTAAATATATATGCACGTAACACTGGAGCTCCCAAATTTATAAAACAATTACTATTAGACCTAAGAAATGAGATAGATGGCAACACCATAATAGTGGGGGACTTCAATACTCTACTGACAGCACTAGACAGGTCATCAAGACAGAAAGTCAACATAGAAACAATGGATTTAAACTGTACCCTAGAAAAAATGGACTTAACAGATATTTACAGAACATTCTACCCAGCAACCACAGAATATACATTATTTTCATCAGCACGTTGAACATTCTCCAAGATAGACCATGTGATAGGCCACAGAACAAGTCTTCGTAAGTTTAAGAAAATCAAAATTATATTGAGTACTTTCGCAGACCAAAGTAAAATAAAATTGGATATTAACTCCAAAAGGAACCCTCAAAATTATACAAATACATGGAAATTGGAAAATAAGTAATCTGCTCCTGAATGACCTTTGGATCAACAATGAAATCAATATGGAAATTAGAAAATTATTTGAATGAACAATAATAGTGACACATCCAACCAAAACCTCTGAGATACAGCAAAAGCAGTGCTAAGAGGAAAGTTCATAGCACTAAATCCCAACATCAAAAAGTCTAAAAGATCACAAATAGACAATAAGGTCACACCTCCAGAAACTACAGAAACAAGAACAAACCAAACCCAAACCCAGCAAAAGGAAAGAAATAACAAAGATCAGAGCAGAACAAAATAAAATTGAAACAAAAAAATACAAAAGATAAATGAAACAAAAAGCTAGTTCTTTGAAAAGATAAACAAAATCGATAGATCATTAGCAAGATTAACCAAGAAAAGAAAACAAAAGGTCCAAATAAGCGCAATTAGAAATCAAATGGGAGATATTACAACCAACGCCACAGAAATACAAAAGATCATTCAAGGCTACTAGGAACACCTTTATGCACAAAAACTAAAAAACCTAGAGGAGATGGATACATTCCTGGAAATATACAACCTCCTAGATTAAACCAGGAGGAAATAGAACAGACCAATAACAAGTAGCGATATTGAAACAGTAATAAAAAAAATTGCCAACCAAAAAAAGTCCAGGAGCAGATGGATTCACACTGAATTCTATCAGACATTTAGAGAAGAATTGGTAGCAATCTTACTGAAATTATTTCAAAAGATAAAGAGGGAATCCTCCCTAAATCATTCTATGAAGCCAGTATTACTCTAATACCAAAACCAAGAAAGGACATAACAAAAAAACAAAACTACAGACCAATATCCCTGATGAACATAGATGCAAAAATCCTAAACAAAATACTAGCTAACCAAATCCAACAGCAGATCAAAAAGACAATACACCATGATCAAGTGGGTTTCATACCAGGGATGCAGGGTTACTTTAAAATATGCAAGTCAACAACTGTGATACGTAAACAGAATTGAAAACAAAAATCGGCCAGGCACAGTGGCTCATGCCTGTAATCCCAGCACTTTGAGAGGCCAAGGTGGGTGGATCACCTGAGGTCAGGAGTTCGAGACCAGCCCAGCCAACAGAACCCCGTCTCTACTAATAATACAAAAATTAGTCAGGTATGGTGGCACATGCCTGTAATCCCAGCTACTCAGGAAGCTGAGGCGGGAGAGTGGCTTGAACCTGGGAGGTAGAAGTTGCAGTAAGCCAAGATTGCACCACTGCATTACAGCCTGGGCAACAAAAGCGAAACTCCATAAAAAAAAAAAAAAAATAGAAGGAAGGGAGGAAGGGAGGGAGGGAGAGACAGAGAGAGAGGGAGAGGGAGAGGGAGAGAGAGAGAAAGAGAAAGAAAGAGGAAAGAAAGGAAGAAGAAGGAGAAGAAGAAAGAAAAATAAAACAAAAATCATATGACCATCTCAATAGACACAGAATAACACTTGACAAAATTCAGCATCCCTTTATGATTAAAACCCTCAGTGTGATGATTATTGACTTTTTGTGTTACTCCATTGTAGTCAGAGAAGATGCTTGGTATATTTTCCATTTTTTTTTTAATGTTTTAAGACTTGTTTTTGTGACCTAACATATGGTCTGTCCTTGAGAATAATCCATATGTTGATGAGAAGAATGTATATTCTGCAGCCGTTGGACGAAATGTTCCATAAATATTTCTTAGGTCCATTTGGTCTGTAGTGCAGATTAAGTATGCATTCAAAAAAATTGAAATAATACCAAGCATCTTCTCTGACTACAATGGAATAATACTAAAAGTCAATAACAAGAGGCATTTGGAAACTAGACAAACACATGGAAATTAAACAATATGCTCCTGAATGACCAGTGGTCAGTGAAGAAAGTTAGAACAAAAAATTGAAAAATTTCTTGAAACAAATGATAATGGAAACACAATATACCAAAACCTATGGGTGACAGTGAAAGCAGTACTAAGAGGGAATTTTATGGCTACAAGTGTCTGTATTGAAGAAGAAGAAAAACTTCAAATAAATAACCTGACAATGTGTACCTCAATGTAATAAAACCCACATACAATAGACTAACAGCTAGTATCATACCTAATGGGGAAAAACTGAAAATCTTTCCTCTTAAGATCTGGAACACAACAAGGATGCTCACTACTATACTGAATACTGTTGCGGGAAGTCAGGGACCCCAAACGGAGGGACTGGCTGAAGCCATGGCAGAAGAACATAAATTGTGAAGATTTCATGGACATTTATTAGTTCCCCAAATTAATACTTTTATAATTTCTTATGCCTGTCCTTATGCAATCTCTGAACATAAATTGTGATGATTTCATGGACATTTATCACTTCCCCAATCAATACTCTCATGATTTCCTATGCCTGTCTTTACTTTAATCTCTTAATCCCGTCATCTTCGTAAACTGAGGATGTACGTCGCCTCAGGACCCTGTGATGACTGCATTAACTGCATAAATTGTTCGTAAAGCATGTGTGTTTAAACAATATGAAATCTGGGTACCTTCAAAAAAGAACAAGATAACAGCAATGTTCAGGGAACAAGGGAGATAACCATTAGGTCTGGCTGCCTGAGAGCCGGGCAGAACAGAGCCATATTTCTCTTCTTTCAAAAGCGAATAGGAGAAATATCGCTGAATTCTTTTTCTCAGCAAGGAACAGCCCTGAGAAAGAGAATGTGTTCCTTGAGGGAGGTCTCTGAAATGGCCGCTCAGGGAATGTCTGTCTTATACAGTTGTAGATAAGCGATGAAATAAGCCCCAGTCTCCCATAGCGCTCCCAGGCCTATTAGGATGAGGAAATTCCTGCCTAATAAATTTTGGTCAGACTGGTTGTCTGCTCTCAAATCCTGTCTCCTGATGTTATCAATGACAATGCTTGCCCAGTGGGACATGAAACTTCATTAGCATTTTTAATTTTGCCCTGGTCCTGTGATCTCGCCCTGCCTCCATTTGCCTTTTGATATTTTATTACCTTGTGAAGCATGTGATCTCTGTGACCTACACCCTATTCGTACACTCCCTTCCCTTTGAAAATCACTAATAAAAATTTGCTGGTTTTGTGGCTTGGGGACATCACGGAACCTGCCAACATGTGATGTCTCCCCCAGATACCCAGCTTTAAAATTTCTCTGTTGTACTCTTTCCCTTTATTTCTCAGACCAGCTGACACTTAGGGAAATAGAAAAGAATGTACATGAAATAATGTTGAATTATCGGGGGCGGGTTCCCCCAATAGAATACTATACTGTTGAATACTATACCGTTATTCAATATAGTACTGGAAGTCCTAACTAGAGAGATCAGACAAAAGAAAGAAATAAAGGGCATCTAAATTGTAAATGAAGAAGTCAGATTATCCTGGTTTGCAGATGACATGATCTTATATTTGGAAAAATCTAAAGACTCCACCAAAAAAGCTGTTAGAACTGACAAAATAATTCAGTAAAGTTGCAGGATACAAAATCAAAATAAAAAAATCAGTAGCATTTCTATATGCCAACAGCAAACAATCTGAAAAACGAATCAATAAAGTTATCCCATTTATAATAGCTACAAATAAAATTAAATACCTAGGAATTAACCAAAGAAGTGAAAGATCTCTACAATGAATATTATAAAACAATGATGCAAGAAATTGAAGAGGACACACACAAAAAATGGAAAGACAGTCCATGTTCATGGATTGGATGAATCGATATTGTTAAAATATCCATACTACCCAAAGCAATCTATGGAGTCAATGCAATTCCTATCAAAATACAATGACATTCCTCACAGAAATAGGAAACACAATCCTAAAATTTAAATGGAACCACAAAAAAACCAGAATAGTCAAAACTATTCTGAGCAAAAAGAACAAAACTGGAGGAATTGCATTACCTGACTTCAAATTATACTACAGAGTCAAAGTAACCAAAACAGCATGGTACTGGCATAAAAACAGACACATAGACCAATGGAGCAGAAAAAAGAAGCCAAAAACAAATCCATACCTCTACAGTGAATTCATTTCAACAAAGATACCAGGAACACACATTGGGGAAAGGACAGAGTATTCAACAAATGGTGCTGGGAAAACTGGATATCCATATGCAGTTTTCTAGAATGAAACTAGACCCTATCTCTCACCATATACAAAAATCAAATCAAAATGGATTAAAGATTTAAATCTAAGACTTCAAACTATGAAACTACTGAAAGAAAACATTGTGAAAACCCTCCAGGACATTGAAGTGGGCAAAGATTTCTTGAGTAATACCCCACAAGCAGAGGTGAACAAAGTGAAAATGGTCAAATGGAATCACATCAAGTTAAAAAGCTTCTGCACAGCAAGAGAAACAATCAACAAAGTGAAGAGACAACACAGAGAATGGGAAAAAATATTTACAAACTACTCATCTGACGAGAGATTAATAACTAGAATATATAAGGAGCTCAAACAGCTCTATAGGAAAAAAACTAATAATCCAATTAATAAATGGACAAAAGATCTGAATAGACATTTCTCAAAAGAAGACATAAAAATGACAAACAGGTATATGAAAAGGTGCTCAATATCCATGATCATCAAAGGAATGCAAATCAAAACTACAATGAGATAACTCACCCCATTTAAGATGGCTTTTATCCAAAAGACAGGCAACAACAAATGTTGGCAAGGATGTGGAGGAAAGGGAACCCTCGTACACTGTGGGTAGAAATGTAAATTAGTACGACCACTATGGAGGTTCTTCAAAAAACTAAAAATAAAGCTACTATACGATCCAGCAATATCACTATTAGGTATAAACTGAAAGAAAGAAAATCAGTATATCAAAGAGAGATCTGGACTACCATGTTTATTACAGCACTCTCCACAATAGCCAAGATGTGGAAGCAACCTAAGTGTCCATTGACCGATGAATGGATACAGAAAATTCATCCATAAAAAAGAATGAGATCCTGTCATTTGCAATAACATGGATCGAACTGGAGGTCATTATGTTAAGTGAAATAAGCCAGACATAGAAAGACAAACTTTGAGCTACCAATGCCTTTCTTCACAGAATTGGAAAAAACTACTTTAAAGTTCATATGGAACCAAAAAAGAGCCCGCATTGCCAAGTCAATCCTAAGCCAAAAGAACAAAGCTGGAGGCATCACACTACCTGACTTCAAACTATACTACAAGGCTACAGTAACCAAAACAGCATGGTACTGGTACCAAAACAGACATATAGATCAATGGAACAGAACAGAGCCCTCAGAAATAACACCGCATATCTACAACTATCTGATCTTTGACAAACCTGAGAAAAACAAGCAATGGGGAAAGGATTCCCTATTTAATAAATGGTGCTGGGACAACTGGCTAGCCATATGTAGAAAGCTGAAACTGGATCCCTTCCTTACACCTTATACAAAAATCAATTCAAGATGGATTAAAGACTTAAACATTAGACCTAAAACCATAAAAACCCTAGAAGAAAACCTAGGCATTACCATTCAGGACATAGGCATGGGCAAGGACTTCATGTCTAAAACACCAAAAGCAATGGCAACAAAAGCCAAAATTGACAAATGGGATCTAATTAAACTAAAGAGCTTCTGCACAGCAAAAGAAACTACCATCAGAGTGAACAGGCAACATACAAAATGGGAGAAAATTTTCGCAAGCTACTCATCTGACAAAGGGCTAATATCCAGAATCTACAATGAACTCAAACAAATTTACAAGAAAAAAACAAACAACCCCATCAAAAAGTGGGCAAAGGACATGAACAGACACCTCTCAAAAGAAGACATTTATGCAGCCAAAAAACACATGAAAAAATGCTCATCATCACTGGCCATCAGAGAAATGCAAATCAAAACCACAATGAGATACCATCTCACACCCATTAGAATGGCAATCATTAAAAAGTCAGGAAACAACAGGTGCTGGAGAGGATGTGGAGAAATAGGAACACTTTTGCACTGTTGGTGGGACTGTAAACTAGTTCAACCATTGTGGAAGTCAGTGTGGCGATTCCTCAGGGATCTAGAACTGGAAATACCATTTGACCCAGCCATCCCATTACTGGGTATATACCCAAAGGACTATAAATCATGCTGCTATAAAGACACATGCACATGTATGTTTATTGCAGCATTATTCACAATAGCAAAGACTTGGAACCAACCCAAATGTCCAACAATGATAGACTGGATTAAGAAAATGTGGCACATATACACCATGGAATACTATGCAGCCATAAAAAATGATGAGTTCATGTCCTTTGTAGGGACATGGATGAAATTGGAAAGCATCATTCTCAGTAAACTATCGCAAGAACAAAAAACCAAACACCGCATATTCTCACTCATAGGTGGGAATTGAACAATGAAATCACATGGACACAGGAAAGGGAATATCACACTCTGGGGACTGTGGTGGGGTGGGGGGAGGGGGGAGGGATAGCATTGGGAGATATACCTAACGCTAGATGACGAGTTAGTGGGTGCAGCGCACCAGCATGGCACATGTATACACATGTAACTAACCTGCACAATGTGCACATGTATCCTAAAACTTAAAGCATAATTAAAAAAAAAAAAAAGAAAGAAAGAAAGACAAACTTTGGATGTTCTCACTTATTTGTAGGAGCTAAAAATTAAAACATTTGAATTCATGGAGATAGAGAGTAAACGAATGGTTATCAGAGCCTGAGAAAGGTACTGGCGGGGAGGCAGTAAAGATGGCTAAAGGGGCCGGGCATGGTGGCTCATGCCTGTAATCCCAGCACTTTGGGAGGCCAAGGAGGGCAGATCGCCTGAGGTCAGTAATTTGAGACCAACCTGATCAACATGGTGAAATCCATCTGTACTAAAAATACAAAAATTATCTGGGTGTGGTGGCAGGTGCCTGTAATCCCAGCTGCTTGGGAGGCTGAGGCATGAGAATCGTTTCAACCCGGGAGGCAGAGGTTGCAAGCAGTTAAGCATGTCTGGAGCTGAGATTGCACCACTGCACTCCAGCCTGCACAAACAGAGCAAGACTCTGTCTAAAAAATAAAAAAGATGGCTAATGGGTACCAAAAGAGTTAGAATAAGTAAAAGCTAGTATTTGATAGCATAACAGGGTGACTATAGTCAGTAATAATTTAATTATACATTTTAAAATAACTAAAAAAGTGTAATTGGATTGTTTCTAACACAATGGATAAATGCTTGAGGTGACAGACACCCCATTTACCCTGAGGTGATTATTATCCATTGCATGCTTGTATCAATATATCTCATGTATCCCACAAATATATACACCTATGTACCCATAAAAAATAAAAATTAAAAAAACATCAGCAGAGATTTAAAAAAGAACATTGAACAACACAGGGTATTAACAGAAAAATCTACACACACACCTCCATACACATACACACACACACACACACACCCACACACGAGATAAGGCAAATATGGCAAAGTATATATAATTATTGACTCTAGGAGGAAGGCATATGGGTACTCATTGTATTTACCTTTTAACTTTTGTATGTTTGAAAATCTTCATAACAAAGAAACACATTATATAGCACTGTCAGAAAATATGCCATAATGGTTCAGTGATTCTATCCAGGTGGTAGATTTATGGATGACTGTTGTTGCAAATTTTCTTCTTTTACTTTGATGCATTTTCTATAATGGACATATATTATTTTTATTATCAACAATTAAAGCCATATTCTGTTGAGCATTAAACAATTATCCTATCACATGTATCTATTGTAATGTGTCCTTTTTGCTAAATTACTTGATAGTATAATAGACACGACAGAGGCCAGCCACCTTTTCTATCACTCTTCACATTTCTGAGGTCTCCCTCTTAGAGGCACAAGTTTAGGGCAATTTGTGTTTGAACTCTGAGGTCAGGAAGCATCTTGGGAAAAGTTTCTAGACAAATGGTTGCTTTACTAGTTGGGGTACACCCTCACTAATGTTGTGCTATCAGTTTTAGAGCCATAAAACTGAATTATCAGTGTGACCCCCTAGATCAGTGAATGGCACCACCATCCAGCTGAGGTTGCTAGATATCTTTTCCCTTGACAACCACCCCACCACCAATTCCACTTTCCAGACATGCTTAACTGATTGCAATTCTCCTAAAAGACATGCTCTCTGAGCTCCAGGCCTTTGCACATATGGTGCCCTTTGTCTAAATTAATGTTCCACAGCCTTTTTAATGTCATGGTGCACACAGAAAAAAAATTTATATAATACACAGGTGTAAAGTGGAAAGAATGTGGTGTTATCTGCAAGGGCCTTGCTAAAAAAAATTCAATACAGAAGATATTTAATATTTAAGATAACAAATATTATTTATATTTAAGATATTTAGATGTACTTAAAATATTTAATAAGATATTTTAATGAAAACCTTTAGCTTACTAATTTAAAAATTGTTTTTTCTTTGTTAATTTGAAATAATTCCAAACTTACAATAGAGTTGCAACAATAATAATGCAAATAACATTTTTCCTGAAACAGTAGAGAGTAAATTGCCAACATGATGCCCCAGTACCCACCACTAAGACTTTAGTGTATAATTGCTGTGAACAAGGACATTCTCCTATGTAACCACAATATAACCATCACAATTAGGAAATTAACATTGATCCATCACTACCAACTAACCCACAATCCCCATTCAAGTTTTGACAATTGTCCGAATAATGTGAATGGATCTAGTCCAGAATCACACTCTGCTTTTGGTTGTTATGCTTCTTAAGTCTCCTTGACTTTGACTCTCTTGAAGACTTTGACTCTTTGACTCCTGACTCTTTTGAAGATTGCAGACTTATAGACTAGTTACTTTGCATAATGTACCTCAATTTGAATTTGTCTAATATTTCCTCATAATTAGACTAAGATTATATATTTTGACAGGAACGTCACAGAAGTGATAAGGCAACCTATCAGGTAGTAAATGATTTATTTTTGTCCCATTACTGTTAATTATAATCACTCAATTAAGGCAGATTAATTGTCTGCCAGATTTTCCACCCTGAAGTTGCTTTTCTTCCGATTTGTAAGTACTAAATTTGTGTGGAGGTATTTTGAAACTACATAATATCCCTTTCCTTATCAAACTTCCATCCACTAATTTTTAATATTCATTATGATTCTTGGCTGAATCTATGATCATTTATAAATCTATGATCATTTATAAATGGTGATTTTCCTACTCAAGCATTACATCTACACTTACTAGATCTCTTCTCCCCAATTATTTATTCATTTATTTATATTCACATGGACTTATGAATTCTTGTTTTTATTCCATGGATTGTAATCTTCTACTACTATTATTTATTTTGGTACCCAAAGTATGTCAGATTTGGCCACTGGGAATTCATTCAAACTGACTTCTGTGTTCTTTTGACATGTCCCCATAATTCTTTGAGCACGTTTTACTTTCTGGCCTGACAAGATATTTTAGGCTCATCTTGGACTTTTCCTGCCCTATCCTGGAATCAGCGATTTCAAGAAATCTTGGTTCTTTTTAGTGGAGAATGGTACTTAGAAATCAAGATACTGGCACTAGATATGGCACATTGCTGTTGGGGGGTTGCTGCCCAAAGACAGAGCTAGGGGATATATGTATATATACATACCCATGGCACATTATGTATACACATACATTAATGTATGTAATTCACACATTTACATCTATATTTATTTCTACATCAATCTATCTAACCATGAGTTCACACCAGTACCTCAACTCCAATCCAATACCACAAAGTTTATTCCAGTTTTTTTTTCTTTTGCATATTTATAACTCTCTGACAGTGGAAAACTTGGCTCCCATTTTCCTCAATATATTTACTTATTGGCTCAGTCTTGCCTATGTATAATCAATTTCCCTTCCTGCTACCACCCCTTCACGAAGATGGCCTACTCGCCCTGCTCAGACTCTCATACACTGCGCTGGCCCATCACTGCTGTCACAGGCCTCTCCTATGTAGGTGCCTTCCCCACCTTACTGGGCCTCAATGCCCCATGCCAGGCCACCACCATCCCTCTGCAGAGATTCCCTCTCTGCCCCAATCAAGCTCTGACACATGGTGCCAAGCCAGCAAGTATCTTCCTCACCCCACTTAGGCTCTAACATTTATCACTGAGCTATGAAATCCACCCCAAAATCTAGGTGCCTTCCTCACCTCATTCAAGCCCTAACACCCTGTGCCAGGTTTCTGCTGTCACCACCCTCCTAGGTAGAAAACCTCCTCACCTCTCTCAAGTTCCAACCACGACATGGGCTGTTACAACCCTCCCCCTCACAGACCCGTTCCCACTCCACATGGGTTCTGATACCCCATGCCAGGCTGCCCCCAGCACCATCCAATGCATATGTCTATCTTGCTCAGCCCTACCTAATGGGTTTTTGATTGAATTATTTAGAAAAAATGAAAGTAGGAAAGAAAAGAAGGGAAAAGAAAGAAAAGAACAGGTTTTATACTTGAAATGGCCACACACAATTCCTGATCAAGACTTTTTAATGATAGTCTTTTCCACTTTTTAATTCACCATCCACAAGAAGCTTTATTCATGATAAGTGGTTGAAAATTTAAAAGTTTTTATAACCATTTTAAAATGAGCCACAACTGAAGTTTCATTTAAAGAATCTAATACCTCTTCCTTTCCTTTCATTGGAAAATGAAAGCATTTCCAATGATGTGATGTCTTAAAATTTAAAAGATGACTGGCTGCTATACAAATTCTGGACTGTAGAATAGAGAGCAGGGGAATCAGTAGGAGTCTACCACGGCAGTTCAAGGAGGAGATAATGATGGCTGGGACTAGGCTGGTAGTAGAAAACAGAAAAAGAAGTGAATGAATTCAAATACACTGGAGGCCGGGTGTGGTGGCTCATACCTGTAATCCCAGCACTTTGGGAGGCCAAGGCAGGCGGATCACATGAGGTCAGGAGTTCGAGACCAGCCTGGCTGGCCAACATGGCGGAAAAAAAAAACAAAAATTAGCCAGGTGTGGTGGCACGTGCCTGTAGTCCCAGCTACTCAGGAGGCTAAAGCAGGAATCACTTGAACCCAGGACATGGAGGTTGCAGTGAGCCAAGATCACACGACTGCACTCCAGCCTGGGTGACAGAGTGAAACTCTGAAAGACATTAGGGTAGCAGGGTCAAAAGATATTTCCTGATGGACTTGATATAGGGCATAAGAGAAAGAGTAATCGAGAATGGCTCACAGGCTTCTCACTTGTGCAACTGAGTATATAGCAATTCCATTTACCAAAATTTGGAAGACAGAGAGGAGGCAGGTCCGTGGTTGAAAACCACAAATTCTGTTTTGGATATGTTAAATCTGAAATCCCTACTAGACAATCTAGGTAGAGTTGTTAAGTAAACAGATGGATATCAGGGTTCGGGCTAAAAATACGAATTTGGAAGTAATTTTCATGTAGTATTTAAAGACATGAGATAAGATCACATAGTAAGAGTATGTAGATAGAAAGATGTTTCCAGACAGAATCCTGGGGCACTCCAACATTTAGAAGTTTGGTGGAAGAAAATAAGAATGAGGAGGAGAAAGAAGAGGAAGATGAGGTAAATATACAGATAAGAGTGAGAAAAAGCAGCCAGTGAGGTAGGAGAAAAACCAGGCAAATATAACATCTTGGAAGCCAAGGCAAGAAAGTATTTCAGTAATGAGGGAGAGGACGGCCATAATAAAAAAGGTAGACAGTAACAAGTGTTAGTGAAGATGTGGGGAAACTGGAACACTCATACATTGCTTGGTGAAAATGTAAAAATGGTATGGCCACTTGGGGTTTTTGTTTTTTTGCTTTTACTTTTTCCACTTTTATTTTAGGTTCAAGGTGTAGATGCAGGTTTGTTACATGGGTAAACTGCCTGTCGCTGAGGTAGAGTGCACAAATAATTTCATCACCCAGCTAAGTGAGCACAGTACCAGATAGCTGGTTTTCAACCCTCACCCTCCTTCCACTCTCCTCACTCAAGTAGGCCTCATCTTTGTGTTCATTCGTACCTAAAGTTTAGGTCCCACTTGTAAGGGAGAATATACAGTATTTGGTTTTCTGTATCTGCCTAATTTGCTTAGGATAATGGCCTCCAGCTGCATCCATGTTGTTGCAAAGGACATGATTTTGTTCTTTTTTTATGGCTGCATAGTATTTCATGGTGTATATACACCACATTTTCTTTATCCAGTCCACCACTGATGGGCATCTAGGTCGATTCCATGTCTTTGCTATTGTGAATAGTTGTGCGGCCACTGTGGAAAACAGTTTGGTAGTTCCTCAAACATTCAGTTACCATATGAGCTAGCAACCTCACTCCTAGATATATAGCCAAGAAAAATGAAAACACATGTTCCCATACAAATATGTACACAAATGTTCACAGCAACATTATTCATAATAGCCAAAAAGTGGAAATAACCCAAATGCCTATCAACTAATAGATATGGAATATCATTTGGCAATAAAAAGGAATAAAGTATTAATACATGGTACAGCATGGGTGAACCTTGAATACATCATGCTAACTGAAAGAAGCTAGTCACAAAAGATCACCTACTGTATGATTCCATTTACATGTAATGTCAAGAATAGGCAAATCAATGGAAACAGAAAGTAGATTAATGGTTTCATGGGGCTAGGGGAAGAAAAGGAGAGAGAAATGAGGAGTGATGGTTAATGGGCACAGAGTTCCACTTAGGGAGGACAAAAATGTTCTAAAATTAGATTGTAGTGATGGTTGCACAATCCTGTGAATAAACTAAAAACATTGAACTATACAGTTTAAACAGGTGAATTGTATGGTATGTAAATTATCTCAATAAAGCTGTTTAAAAAAAATAAGGGAAGGATCACCTAGAACAAATACTGCTGAGAGATGAGCTGATTAGAATAGAGACCACTAGATTGGGAAGCATAGAGGTCATTAGTGACCTTGACAAACAAATGTTTAGTGCAGTGATGGAGAAAGGTAATTAGGGTAGGCTAAGAGGGAATAAGAACTGAGGAAGTGGAATCAAAGTTTTGTTATAATTGCAGAGAAATGGGGTACTGATTACAGAGGCATAGGGAATAAATAGTTTGTTTTTCTAAGATGGGATGAGAATGAATCAATACAGATGGATAAATTGATAACGCTAGAGAGAAAATGTTTGTTTTTGTTACTTCTCTGTTTTCCCCACTAAATGATAACTTGTGGGGAAACAAACATTATTTAATGTTTGTTGTTATTTGTCCCCACTAAATTACTAATCTTTCCATGTAAGGGACCATGAATAACCCTGTATGTGATAGGCATTCAATCAATATTTGTAAAATAATCACAAACTCCTGCATTTAGGCAAGGAAAAATGGAGGGAAAATGTGAAAAAGGCAGCTACGTAACCTAGAAAAAAAAGGAGGGTAAAATAATAGGGTAGTTGGGCCTTGATGGTCACAATATAACCTGGAAAGAAGAAATATTAAATTTGCCAAAGAAATTCGTTTATTATGTCTCTACCTCAAGTTCCCTAAGTTTGTCACTAGCCCAAACTCAAGCTAGCTCTGCACTTCTCCCAGTGGAGGTTCCAGACTCATTAACACAAGGTGGAGCTTTGTATCAGTTTTCTATCATTGCCATAACAAATCATCACAAAACTGGTAAATTAAAACAAGATTATTTATTATTTTACAGTTCTATAGGTCAGAAGTCTGACACAGGCTTCAGTGGGTAAAATTAAAATTTCAGCAGGGCTGCATTCCCTTCTGAAGGCTCTCGGGGAGAATCTGTGTCTTTCTAGAGGCCACCCACCTTCCTTGGCTCATGGCCCCCTTTCTCGATCTTCAAAGTCAACAATGGTTCCTTTCATACTTCAGATTTCTTTTGCTTTTCTTCCATGCGTCTCTGTCTGTCTCTCTCTCTTCTTTTTCCCCTCCCCCCCTTTCCTCCTTCTATCCCTCCCTTCTTCCATCCCTCTCTCCTCCTGCCATCCTTCTCTCCCCACCCCAACCCCCCTCTACAACCAGGAGAGAAATTATATGTTTATATTGTCCCCACTCAGATAATCCCAAATATTCTCTCCATTCAAGGTCCCTAACCTTAATCACATCTACAAAGTACTTTTTGCCATGTAAGGTAACATATTTATAGGTTCTGGAGATTAGGACACCAACATCTTTGAGAGCTAAAGAAGACCACACATTCGTAAAAGGTCATAAAATCAACACTGATTTAAGTAAAAGAAGTGCTGAGGGACGAATTTCTTTCTTTTTTTTTTTTTTTTTTGAAAGAGTCTCCCTCTGTTCTCCAGGTTAGAGTGCAGTGGTACGATCTTGGCACTGCAAGCTCCGCCTCCCGGGTTCACGCCATTCTCCTGCCTCAGCCTCCGAAGTAGCTGGGATTACAGGTGCACGCCATCACACCTGGCCAATTTTTTGTATTTTTAGTAAAGACGGGGTTTCACCACGTTAGCCAAGATGGTCTCGATCTCCTGACCTGATGATCCGCCTGCCTGGCCCTCCCAAAGTGCCAAAGGACAATTTTAACTTTGATGACTCAGCTTACTTAGCCCTATATATAAGGTTAGAAATGCCAGATGGGGCTGGGCATGGTGGCTCACCCCTGTAATCCCAGCACTTTGGGAGGCCGAGGTGGGCAGATCACCTGAGGTCAGGAGTTCGAGACCAGCCTGGTCAACATGGTGAAACCCTGTCTCTACCAAAAAAAAAAAAAAAATTAGCCAGTCGTGGTGTTGTGCGCCTCTAATCCCAGCTACTCGGGCAGCTGAGGCATGAGAATCACTTGAACCCTGGAGGCAGAGGTTGCAGTGAGCCAAGGTCGCACTGCTGCACTCCAGCCTGGACAACAGAGCGAGACTCTATCAAAAAAAAAGAAAAGAAAAGAAATACCAGATGGTAAGGCAGGGCAATGAAGGTAAGAGAAGAGGGAGTAAAGAATAAAGAAAATACCACAATTTATGTGCCCTAAAACTACTGCTATGATTTGATGGTTTCAAAGTTTGGATTCACAAACACACACAACCATATGTTGCTTCTCTTCATCAAGTTACATATTCTAAAATAGCTCGAATTTCTATTGGAGAGTACAAAATGTGGGAAGGTGAAAGGGGGGTGAGGGTTGAAAAATTACCTGTTTGGTACAATGGTTACTATGCCGGTGATGGGTGCACTAAATGCCTAGATTTCACCACTATGCAATATGTGCATATTTAAAAATCTGCACTTGTCCCCCCTAAATAAATAAATTATAATAAAAAGCTCAAATTCCCTCTTTTCCTTCCAAATGCAGTGTTCCATTCATCTGCCACCAGATGGCAGAGAAGAGCAGAGAATAAATTCCTAAATATCAAAAGAAAGACTGACACCTGGAGAAGTCCAGCCCTCTGGAAGGAAGGCAAACCTAAATCTTTTAAAATAGAAAAGCATCTTATTTTTAAAGGCTTCCAGAGACATCAAGTTCACAATTTTCCCCTAACTTACTGTTGGGAAACCTGTTAAAAATGCACTTCACTAAAGCACAGCCTAATGGAGCTCAGAATTGTTAGGCAAATTCATAAATCCAGAAAGAGCTAAGAATCACTTTAGCTCAAAAAGGTACAAAAAATGGTTTTAAAAAGAAAACTTGCTGCCCTAGTTCCAAGAGGAAACTTAATGGCTGTCCCTCAAGCACCTCAAATTCAACCTGTCCCAAACATAACTCAGTATCTTCCTTCCACACTTTCTCTTTTTCCTGTTCCCAAATGAATTACGAATAGTATCCCCACTTGGTTGCTAAATCCAGAAAACCTAACATCCTCCTTGTTGGGTCCCTAATTCTCAACTTGTAAAGAATGAGTATTTTATCATCTCTTTTCCTTCATCTATTTGGTTTTGAAATAATATACTGTTTTTATTCTTTTAGTAGTTGTATTAGGAATTACCACATGCATATTTATCAAAACTGAAATTACTAAACATCTTTATCCTGATCCTAGATGACACGAGGATCATTTAAAATCCATTTATCCCCCTCTTGGATTATATTGTTGTTGTGCTGTGCATTTTAATTTTTTACACCTACCAGGACATTATTGTCACTGTTTTATACAATAGGTCTTTGTTTAGGTTTGCCCACATGTTTTCCACTTTCTCTGCTCTTCTTTCCTTCTTGGATATCAGGTCTTGCCTCTGGGATCACTTTCCTTCTGTCTGAAGTATGCATCCTTTAGAATTTCCTGTAATGAGCTAGAGATGAATTCTCTCAGCTTTTGTCTTTCTGAAAAATGTCTCTTTTGCCCTCATTCTTGAAAGATATTTTTTGTTTAGTATAAGTTCTAGATTGGCAGCTATTTTGTCAGCCCTTTTAAGATACCAGTCCATGTCACCTGGCTTCTATTTTTGCTGTTAAGCAGCCAAGTGATAGTACAACTGTTGCTCTTTTGAAAGTAATCTACTTTTATCCTCTGGTGTTTCTAATATTTTTCTCTTTGCCTGTTATTTGCTGCAGTTTCTACAATGTATCTTGGATAGATTTCTTTTTATTTATCCTATTTGGGGTTATTGGGCTTCTTTAATTCATTCTGAAATATTTGCAACCATTTCATCTTCAAATACTGCCTCTGCCCCATTCTTGCTCTCCTTTCCTTATGTAACTCCAACTAAATGAATGATAAATTCTCTTAGTTTTTCCTTCATATATCTAATTTCTCTTCCATAGTTTCCATCCTTTTGTCTCTTTTCAAAGCATTCTGGATAATATCTTCTGAGCTATCCTCTAGTTCTCTAATTCTCCCTTTAGCTCTGCTCAATTTTCTATCAGATTCTGTACCCTCTCACATACAAATATACTTACCTCCTCCCCAAGGAAAAAAACTTTTAAAGTTCCATAAAGTCACTGACTTGAGCTCTAAGTCGAAGATCTAATATCTTAATCTCTACATCAGGTCCAGATGAGGTTGATTTTCACCTAGACACCTATGAATTTATAACAACAGTTATTTGTTCCACCCACCCCAATACATATACAATATACAATAGTGAAACAGGGTCAGAATAATTCCAATAAACCCTCCCATTTGTAAAAGAGAAGGATGGAAAATGCAATTCTAAAATCTCACTGGGCAGATGATTACAAGGAGTTCCTACTCTGGGGAGGAGGAATATTTCTTGAATAGCCCTTGATTTCGCTAATACTAATGGGCTCCTCAACCCATTATTCACCCTGGCCCTTGGTCTTCTCTCTGGCAGGATGTCATTCCTTTTCAATTATCCTCCTTGGTTGTGCTGAAGAAGGCACTGGAAAATATGCCTTTCTTAGGAACTGAGCAGCTTTCTTTTTATGCTTCCTTCCTATAGAAATTGGGGGCCAACAGTCATAGACGATTTTAGTCCAGGCTGTGGTATTTTTGAAGTAAAGTTCTTTTTCAAAAATATACTTGACTTTTTATTTATTTTGTTTTAGTCCGCTGCCTGTAGTAATAGCCATATCTACAATTCTTTTGAAAACAATTCTCCCTCATTTAAGTTAGTTCAGATACTTAAACCTATCAGGTTTGATAGCATTCTTATTTTCTTTTACTTGACCATTTTGTCAAGCTAAAAGGACTTAATAAACACTACTTTAACTCATCCAGAGGTTTTTAACAATGACTATATGGTCACATCCTCAAGGGATCCTTGCTTAAGCAGCTAAGCATTTTTAATCAGACTTTAATATTCAAAGGCCTTCTCAGTTTTCTCTTTTACCATCTGGAAATGAGAATCACTTGTATCTTCCAAACCTGCAAGTACTGAATTTCTGTGCTCTCTTAATTTCCTTTCAAATTAAATAATTAAATTCCTTTTCTACTTGCAAATAAGCCAACTCTTTTTTGAGCTCATCTCTTTATTGCTGTAAATTACCAAATGAAGCCAATAGTAACTAATTCACCCTACAAGCATTCAATTTTTCCCAAAAATCTTCCCAAAAGGAAACCTATAGGCCCAGACTCTACCAGCAAGTTCTATGAACATTCAAGGGAGAAATGAGACCAATAATACAAACCCTCTCAGAAAACAGAAAAAGGGAGTATTTTCTCTAACTCGTTTGATGATGCTATCATAACTCTGATATCAAAATCCACTAAGGAGGCCCGGTGTGGTGGCTCACACTGGTAATCCCAGCACTTTGGGAGTCACTTGGGGCCAGGGTTCGAGATCAGCCTGGCCAACATGGCGAGACCCTGTCTCTACTAAAAATATAAAAATCAGCCAGGCGTGGTAGGGCACACCTGTAATCCCAGCTACTCACGAGGCTGAGGCAGGAGAATAACTTGAATCCAGAAGGCAGAGGTTGCAGTAAGCCGAGATCACACCACTGCACTCCAGCCTGGGTGACAGAGCAAGACTCCATCTCAAAAAAAAAAAAAAAAAAAAAAAAAATCCACTAAGGACAGTAAGAAAAAGGGAACTTACAGGTAAGCTGACTAAAAATCATAAATGCAAACTTCCTAAACAAAATATTAGCACACAGAAAATAGCAATATAGAAAAAGGATAAAAAGGGATAATATTTAAAAAGGATAAAACATGGGTTTGTCTAAATAATACAAAGTTGATTTAGGAGAAGAAAATCAATTAATACTGTTACCTACAATAACAGAATAGAAGAAGAAACATGAACAACCTAATAATGATTGAAAGTGTATTTGATAAAAACAAATATTCAATACTTTTTAAAGACTCTTAATGAACTGGAAAAAGAAGAGAATTTTCTTAGTCTGAAACACTATAAATAAATATTCATGCACAATGCCTGACAACAAGAACTATCACAAAAGACTCTGAAAAAACCACAACCTTGCACAAAGGCCATCAAAATCTTATACACACAAAAATACTTCTGTGAGGACATTAAGTGTAATATTTACTGTAAGTACAGTGAGATGTTTAAAGCTTTGCCTTTAAATAATGCCTGTTAACACCACTTTTATTTAACAGTGTACTAGAGGGCCTAGCCAGCCTAGTAAGGCAAGTATATGAAAAAAAAAAAAAACAAGAATAGGAATTGGAAAGAGAAACAAAACTATCATTATTTGCAGATGATAGGATCACGAATGTGAAAAATTTAAGAGTATCTAAGGATAAATTACTAAATTACTGAGACATTTTAGCAAGATGACACAAATTTGCAAAATCAGTTGTATTTCTACACATTAGAATCAAAAAATAAAAAAATTCAAAAATACCAACTACGCTAGCATAACATACATGAAGTACCCAAGAACTGTGAAAGTTGTCAGAATCAAATGAAGTCACTCACATGTGTTAAAGCCTCTGTCAAGAGCCAGGGAAGCCCATGAAAAGAGGGTTCTCATGCACAGTGCCTGATAACAAGAATTATTACAAAAGACCCTGAAAAAAACCACAACTTTGCACAAAGGCCATCACAATCTTATACACAAAAAAATACTTTTGTGAGGACATCTGCCCAGCAACTGCCTGTGCAACCTTTGACTAGTACCACTCTTGTTATTGATCCTTGTAGCCAAGAACAATTGTCTCGGGCAGCTCAGCAAGGCCACTGTGGCCAGACTGCCAGATTTCTCTTCTCTGAGCAGGGCATCTCTGAAAAAAAGGCAGCATCCCAAGTCAGGGACTTATAGATAAAACCAGCATCTCCCTGGGACAGAGCACCTGGGGGAAGAGGTGGCTGTGGGCGCAGCCTCAGCAAACTTAAACATCCCTGCCTGATGGCTCTGAAGAGAGCAGCAGACCTCCCAGCACAGCGTTCGAGCTCTGCTAAGGGTCAGACTGCCTCCTCAAGTGGGTCCCTGACACCCGTGTATCCTGACTGGGAGATACCTCCCAGTAGGGGCCAACAGACACCTCATACAGGAGAGCTCTGGCTGGCAACTGGCAGGTGCCCCTCTGGGACGAAGCTTCCAGAGGAAAGAACAGGCAGCAATCTTTGCTGTTCTGCAGCCTCTGCTGGTGATACCCAGGCAAACAAGGTCTGGAGTGGACTTCCAGCAAACTCTAGCAGACCTGCAAGAGAGGGGTCTGACCGTTAGAAGAAAAATTAACAAACAGAAAGGAAGAGCACGTCCACTCAGAGACCCCATCCAAAGGTCACCAACATCAAAGACCAAAGTTAGATAAATCCACAAAGATGGGAAAAAACAGCATAAAAAGGCTGAAAATTCCAAAAACCAGAACAACTCTTCTCCTCCAAAGGATCACAACTCCTCACCAGCAAGGGAAGAAAACTGGACAGAGAAAAGAGTTCGACGAATTCACAGAAGTAGGCTTCAGAAAGTGGGTAATAACAAACTCCTCTGAGCTAAAGGAGCATGTTCTAACCCAGTGCAAGGAAGCTAAGAACCTTGAAAAAAGGTTAGAGGAATTGCTAACTAGAATAAACAGCTTAGAGAAGAACATAAATTACCTGATGTAGCTGAAAAACACAGCCCGAGAACTTCGTGAAGCCTATACAAGTATCAACAGCCCAATCAATCAAGGAAGAAAGGATATCAGAGATTAAAGATCAACTTAATGAAATAAAGTGAGAAGGCAAGATTAGAGAAAAAAGAATAAAAAGGAACAAACAAAGCCTCCAAGAAACATGGGACTACATGAAAAGACCAAATCTACATTTGATTGGTGTACCTGAAAGTGACAGGGAGAATGGAACCAAGCTGGAAAACACTCTGCAGGATATTATCCAGGAGAATTTCCCCAACCTAGCAAGATAGGCCAGCATTCAAATTCAGGAAATAGAGAGAATACCACAAAGATACTCCTCGAGAAGAGCAACCCCAAGACACATAATCGTCAGATTCACCAAAGTTGAAATGAAGGAAAAAATGTTAAGGGCAGCCAGAGAGAAAGGTCGGTGTACCCACAAAGGGAAGCCCATCAGACTAATAGCAGATCTCTCTACAGAAACCCTACAAGCCGGAAGAGAGTGGAGGCCAATATTCAACATTCTTGAAGAAAAGAAATTTCAACCCAGAATTTCATATCCAGCCAAACTAAGCTTCATAAGCAAAGGAGAAATGAAATCCTTTACAGACAAGCAAATGCTGAGAGATTTTGTCACCACCAGGCCTGCCTTACAAGAGCTCCTGAAGGAAGCACTAAACACGGAAAGGAACAACTGGTACCAGCCACTGCAAAAACATACCAAATCGTAAAGACCATCAACACTATGAAGAAACTGCATCAACTAATGGGCAAAATAACCAGCTAGCATGATAATGACCAGATCAAATTTACACATAACAATATTAACCTTAAATGTAAACATGCTAAATGACCCAATTAAAAGACACAGACTGGCAAACTGGATAAAGAGTCAAGACCCATTCGTGTGCTGTATTCAGGAGACTCATCTAACATGCAAAGACACACATAGGCTCAAAATAAAGGGATGGAGGAATATTTATCAAGCAAACGGAAAGAAAAAAAAGCAGGAGTTGCAATTCTAATCTCTGATAAAACAGACTTTAAACCAACAAAGATTGAAAGAGACAAAGAAGGGCATTACATAACGGTAAAGGGATCAATGCAACAAGAAGAGCTAACTATCCTAAATATATATGCACCCAATACAGGAGCACCCAGATCTTAGAGTCCTACAAAGAGATTTAGACTCCCACACAATAACGGTGGGAGATTGTAAGACCCCACTGTCAATATTAGACAGATCAACGAGACAGAAAATTAACAAGGATATTCAGGACTTGAACTCAGCTCTGGCCCAAGCAGACCTAACAGACATCTACAGAACTCTCCACCCCAAATCAACAGAATATACATTCTTCTCAGCACCTCATTGCACTTATTCTAAAATTGACCACATAATTGGAAGTAAAACACTCCTCAGCAAATGCAAAATAATAGAAATCATCACGAACAGTCTCTCAGACCACAGTGCAATCAAATTAGAACTCAGGATTAAGAAACTCACTCAAAACCGCACAGCCACATGGAAACTGAACACCCTGCTCCTGAATGACTACTGGGTAAATAACAAACTGAAGGAAGAAATAAAGATGTTCTTTGAAATCAATAAGAACAAAGACACAACGTCCCAGAATCTCTGGGACACATTTAAAGCAGTGTGTAGAGGGAAATTTACAGCACTATATGCCCACAAGAGAAAGCAGGAAAGGTCTAAAATCAACATCCTAACATCAAAATTAAAACAACTAGAGAAGTAAGAGCAAACACATTCAAAAGCTAGCAGAAGACAAGAAATAACTAAGATCAGAGCTGAACTAAAGGAGATAGACATGAAAAACCCTTCAAAAAATCAATGAATCCAGGGGCTGGATTTTTGAAAAGATTAGCAAAATAGACTGCTAGCCAGACTAATAAAGAAGAAAAGAGAGAGGAATCAAATAGACACAATAAAAAATGATATAGGCGATATCACTACTGATCCCACAGAAATACAAACTACCATCAGTGAATACTATAAACACCTCTACACAAATAAACTAGAAAATCTAGAAGAAATGGATAAATTTCCGGACACATACACCCTCCCAAGTCTAAACCAGGAAAAAGTCGAATCCCTGAATAGACCAATAACAAGTTCTGAAATTGAGGCAGTAATTAATAGCCTACCAACCAAAAAAAAGTCCAGGACCAAACGGATTCACAGCCGAATTCTACCAGAGGAACAAAGAGGAGCTGGTACCATTCCTTCTGAAACTATTCCAAACAACAGAAAAAGAGGCAATCCTCCCCCTAACTCATTTTATGTGGCCAGCATCACCCTGATACAAAAACCTGGCAGAGACACAACAAAAAAACAAAGTTTCAGGCCAATATCCCTGATGAACATCGACACAAAAAATCCTCAATAAAATACTGGCAAACCAAATCCAGGAGCACATCAAAAAGCTTATCCACCACAATCCAGTCAGCTTCATACCTGGGATGCAAGGCTGGTTCAACATACACAATCAGTGAACATAATCCATCACATAAACAGAATCAGTGACAAAAACCACATGATTATCTCAATAGATGCAGAAAAAGCCTTTGACAAAATTCAACACCCCTTCATGCTAAAAACTCTCAATATGAAACTAGGTATCAATGGAACGTATCTCAAAATAATAAGAGCTATTTATGACAAATCCACAGCCAATATCATACTGAATGGGCAAAAACTGGAAGCATTCCCTTTGAAAACTGGCACAAGACATGGATGCCCTCTCTCACCACTCCTATTCAACATAGTATTGGAAGTTCTGGCCAGGGCAATCAGGCAAGAGAAAGAAATAAAGAATATTTAAATAGGAAAAGAGGAAGTCAAATTGTCTCTGTTTGCAGATGACATGATTGTATATTTAGAAAACTCCATCGTCTCAGCCCAAAATCTCCTTAAGCTGATAAGCAACTTCAGCAAAGTCTCCAGATACAAAATCAATGTGCAAAAATCACAAGCATTCCTATACACCAATAATAGACAAACAGAGAGCCAAATCATGAGTGAACTCCCATTCACAATTGCTACTGAGAGAATAAAATACCTAAGAATACAACTTACGATGGATGTGAAGGACCTCTTCAAGGAGAACTACAAACCACTGCTCAAGGAAATAAGAGAGGACACAAACAAATGGAAAAACATTCCATGCTCATGGATAGGAAGAATCAAGATTGTGGAAATGGCCATACTGCCCAAAGTAATTTACAGATTCAATGCTATCCCCATCAAGCTACCACTGACTTTCTTCACGGAATTGGAAAAAACTACTTTAAACTTCATACAGAACTAAAGGAGAGCCTGCGTAGCCAAGACTATCCTAAGCAAAAAGAACAAAGCTGGAGGAATCACGCTACCTGACTTCAAACTATACTACAAGGCTACAGTAACCAAAACAGCATGGTGCTGGTACCAAAACAGATATATAGACAAATGGAACACAACAGAGGCCCCAGAAGTAACACCACACATCTGCAACTATCTGACCTTTAGCAAACCTGACAAAAACAAGCAATGGGGAAAGGATTCCCTATTTAATAAGTGGTGTTGGGAAAACTGGCCAGCCATATGCAGAAAACTGAAACTGGACCCCTTCCTTACATCTTACACAAAAATTAACTCAAGATGGATTAAAGACTTAAATGTAAGACCTAAACCCATAAAAACCCTAGAAGAAAACCTAGGCAATACCATTCAGGACACAGGCATGGGCAAAGACGTCATGTCTAAAGCACCAAAAGCAGTGGCAACAAAAGCCAAAATAGACAAATGGGATCTAATTAAACTAAAGAGCTTCTGCACAGCAAAAGAAACTATCATCAGAGTGAACAGGCAACCTACAGAATGGGAGAAAATTTTTGCAATCTATCCATCTGAAAAAGGGCTAATATCCGGAATCTACAAAGAACTTAAACAAATTTACAAGAAAAAAACAACCCCATCAAAAAGTGGGCAAATGATATGAACATGCACTTCTCAAAAGAAGACATTTATGCAGCCAACAAACATATGAAAAAATGCTCATCATCACTCGCCATTAGAGAAATGCAAATCAAAACCACAATGATTTACCATATCACGTCAGTTAGAATGGCAATCATTAAAAAGTCAGGAAACCACAGATGCTGGAGAGGATGCAGAGAAATAGGAATGTTTTCACATTGTTGGTGGGAGTGTAAATTAGTTCAACCATTGTGGAAGACAGTGTGGGGATTCCTCAAGGATCTAGAACTAGAAATCCCATTTGACCCAACAATCCCATTACTGGATATATACCCAAAGGATTAGAAATCATGCTACTATATAGACACCTACATGCACACCTATGTTTATTGCGGCACTATTCACAATAGCAAAGACTTGGAACCAACCCAAATGTCCATCAATGATAGACTGGATTAAGAAAAAGTGACACATATACACCATGGAATACTATGCAGCCATAAAAAAGGATGAATTCATGTTCTTTGCAGGGACATGGATGAAGCTGGAAACCATCATTCTCAGCAAACTATGACAAGGACAGAAAACCAAACACCACATGTTCTCACTCATAGGTGGGAACTGAACAATGAGAACACTTAGACACAGGGCAGAGAACATCCACACACCGGGGCCTGTCAGGGGGTGGTGGGCTGGGAGAGGGATAGCATTAGGAGGAATACCTAATGTAAATGATGAGTTGATGCGTGCAGCAAACCAACATAGCACATGTAACAAACCTGCACGTTGTGCACATGTACCCTAGAACTTAAAGTATAATTTTAAAAAATTTTAAAATCACATTGAGTACACCCCCGTGACATAAAAAAATGAACAATTATCTCAAAACAATTATGTAATCTTCCTCATTTTTCCTTTAAAAACCTTTATCTTCCTTTACCTCCCTGAATATGCACATAGTTTACTGTGAGACATGTATTCCCATTGCTACGCCTATTCCCAAATAAACATTTTTCTTTTAGATAATCTCCCTCTGTTTGTTATTTAGGTTGACAAAATAAATCTTTCAAAACTACGGACATGCTGATCTTTATATATAAATTATAAACTTTATTGAGAGAATTTAGAGAGGACCTAAGTACATGGAGAGATATACTATATCTGCAGAATTTGGACAACTCAACATTGGAAACATTTCGGCTCTCCTAAAGTGAGTGTCAGAGTCAATGCAATCCCAATAAAAATCATTAGCCATTTATTTGTAGAACTTGAGAAGCTGATTCTAAAATTTATAAGGAAATGCAAAGGATTGAGAGTAGCTATGACATTTGTAGTAGTCTGTTTTCTGTTGCTTATAACAGAATACCTGAAACTAGGTAATTTTTAATGAAAGGGAATTTATTTATCAGAGTTATAGAGGCTGAGAAGTCCAAGGCTGAGAGGTCACATCTGGTGAGAGCCTTATTGCTGGTGGGGACCGTGTGCAGAGTCCCAAGGTGGCACAGGGTTATCACAAGGTGAGGGGACTCAGCATGCTAATACGCTACCATGCTAGCTCAGGTCTCTTCTCCTCTTCTTATAAAGTCACCAGTTCCCATCCCATGATAACTCATTATTCCATTAATCCATGAATGGATTAACTCATTCATGAAGGCAAATCCCTCATGATCCAATAACTTCTTAAAGGTCTCATCTCCCAATGTTGCCTCATTTGGGGTTAAATTTCAACCTGTGTTTTGAAGGGGACAAATATTCAAACCATAGCACTTGGTTTTTCTTGGAGAAGAAAAACAAGCTAGGAAGACTTAGTCTATGATATCAAGGTTAATAAAGTATATTAATTATTATAGTGAGATACTGATGCAAGGGTGGGCAAAAAGACAAGCAGAACAAAACAGCCAGCCAGAAATAGACTTATACCCATTGTTTTAGTCAGTTCAGATGGCTGTAACAAAGTACCACAGGCTGGGTGGCTTATAAACAATAGAAATGTACTTCATACAGTTTTGGAGGCTGGAAATTTAAAATCAGAGTGCCGGCTTGGTGAGGCACTCTTCCGGGTGAGGGCCTCTCCTGGTGAGGGCTCTCTTGCAGGTTGCAGTCCACCAGCTTCTCACACGAGGAAAGACGGCTCTCTAGCATTCTGGCCCCTTCTTTATTTTTTATTATTATTTTTATTTTTTTGTAGAGACAGGATCTTGCTATGTTGCCTAGGCTTGTCTAGAACTCTTGGCTCACTGGAGCCAAGTGATCCTCCCACCTCAACCTCCCAAAGCACTAAGATTATACAGGCATGAGCCACCATGCCCAGCCTTGGCCTCTTCTTACAAGGGCACTAATCCCATTCATTGATGAGGGCTTCACGCCCATGACCTAATTACTTTCCAAAGGCCCCATCTCCAAATACCATCACACTGTGAATAGGGTTTCAACACAGGAGTTTTGAGGGAATACAAACATTCAGTCCACTGCACATACACAGATGCTTGATAAATGACAGAGATGGCATGGTGAAGTAGTAGGGGCAAGGACTGTCTTTTTGATAAATGGTAGTAGGACAATCAAATATCTGTGAGAATGAAATGAAGTTATATTTCTAGCTGGTACTAAACCAAAAAGTCAACTTCAAATAGATTATAAACCTAAATGTAAGAATAAAAACTGAAAGCTTTTAGAGGATTATATAAGAGAACATCTCATGATCTCAGGATAAAGAAATTCCTAAGAAGCAGAAAGCACTACATTAATGTTTGTTGAAGATAATGAACTGAGTCACAAAATGTCACTGAAGTAAAAGGTTAGAGGTGCACACCCAAATGGAATGAAATTCCACAAAGTAGAAAAGAAGTCATCAAAATGGCAAGAGAAAGCCAGAAACAAAGACATTTATTGTCATTTACAGTAGTTGTCTCTATAAAACTGTCATGAACACTGCACTAGCAAATACTGAAGCTCTGATCCTAGGGGAAATATAGGGCTAGGTTCCTGGTAAGCCTCTGGTCACATGTTCATCAACCAATCAATACATAACTTATTTTATAAGTGTTTCTGCTTAATGATATTTTATTTAATATACTCATGGCAACAGCACTATAACTCATGATTGAACAAAGTTTATCTAACACATATGTTTTCTCCATAAGATACATCACAGCCTTCTTCCATTTAAGAACACTAGAAAGCACTTCAGTACTCCACTTGGGGGCCATTTAAACAGTGAAATCACCAACAAAAAGCACAAACAGGTTAAAAAAAAAAAAGCACTAAATCAACCACAAAAAGACAACTGTTTATAGTGTGAGAACTGAAGTAAGAAGACAATGTTGCCTTGTTCTACCTCAACTGGGAAGGAGTCATCAGGTGACTCAAATTTTGAACCACTCTGCACATGTCCACAAATGACCATGCAAGTCCTGAGTACTGATTTTGGAGTTACAAATAAATTGTAGTGAGTAGGTGAATTCGTAAATACAGAATCCTTGAATGGGGCTCAACTGAATATATATACAGTAGTCCCTCGCTCTGGGGTTTTGCTTTCCATGATTTCAGTTACCTGGGATCAACCATGGTACAAAAATGTTAAACAGAAAATCTAAGAAATATACAATTTGTAAGTTTTAAATTGTCATTCCAAGTAGCATAATGAAATTTCTCACCATCCTGCTCTGTCCCGCCTAGGGTATGAATCACCGCTTTGTCCAGTATATCCATCCTGCATATGCAACCCGTCCATTATGGTCCAGAAAAAAAACACTGTGTACACAGGCTTCAGCACTATCCACAATTTCAGGCATCCACTGGGGATCTTGGAACGTATCCCTCAATGATAAGGGAGGACTACTATATTCAGTCCTGTGAGGCCTGGACTGTGAGAGAAGGCACATTTTCAGTTAAGTCAGCAAAGGAATCAGGGTCCTCAGAGAAGGACCATGTGATGCTCTGAACAAAATGGGCAAGAGGGTACTGGAGGGGAACAGTGCCTGAATGGGCTTACATTTTGAGGAACAGCCAAAGATGACAGGGATGAAAGAACTTGATACAATCAACTGACCTCAACATTCCAAATGAAATCCTAGCAAAAGTTATTTCAATGGTTTTTATGCTTTGACTTATTTGTCTGCCATGGCATCATAGCGTACTGATCAGGTCTGGATATGAAGATGTGTCAGGCATGCTCAAACATCAGTACACCCCAGACTGTTACTTCCTTAAGAAATGAGTGTGGGCTAATATTTAACAGTGTACCCCAGACTGTTACTTCCTAGAAATGAGTGTCGGCTAATATTTAACCACAAAAGTCATTGTTTATAATGTGGTATTTACAATGGGACTGGAGAACTAGAAACAATCTATGTCCATCAGTGGGAAACTTGTTAAACTATGTTCTACCAAAGAAAATGGATTTTTATTATAAAAGCAGTAGCATTTTTGAAATATCTTCTAATTTATGTTGCCAATTCCCACCCCTACCTCTACCTCACCCCTTTAAACTTAACCAGCCACCATCAAAGAGCGTTAAGAGAAGGTGGGGTCCTATAATAACATAGATATAAAAGTAAGCACTGTCAAAAATAAAGTATTTATTTTAGCTGCCATTTAACAATCAAGCTACAGAGTTCTTCCTGCCTTCTATTAAAACTTCTCCCTAAAACTAACATTGGGAAGGACTTAATAGATGTGGGGAAGGGGAGAGATATGACAGAAAACTAGAGAGGCAGATATCATATAAGACTTCATAAGGAATAGTAGATAATTTGGATTTTACCACAACTGCAATTAGATACTGTCAACAAGCTTTAGGTGAAGAAAAAGCAACATGATCTCATTTTTTTTTTTTTTTTCAAAATCTACTCTGACGCAGTGTGGAGAAATGATTGGAAGGAGGTAAAAGAAAACGTGGAGAGACAAGTAACTACACCATTGCTTTAGTCCAGGTGAGAAATGATGGTGGCTTAAACTAGGATGACTAGAATGGCAATGGAGTTTGAAAAAGGATGAATTTAAGACACATTTTAAAGCAGATAATCCTTTAAAATGCTAAAATTCAGGTATTACAGTGACAATATTAAGATTATTTTTCCCCTCATGGTATTTCCCAACTTTTTGTTAAACAATAGTACTTACATCTAAAATTTTTAAAACATCACTTACTTTAAAATAATTAAACTCTAAAGCAAACAAATAAGATACTTGTAAGCAAATCCAGGCCTAATATTTGCAAGGTCCACAGCCAGAGTATAAACGAAAGCCCATAGTATATCTCTAAAAATGTAAAAGTTATAAAACAATCTGTTAAATAAAATGTTTAATTCACATGCCTTGATGAAAATTTTAAAATATGTATAAAAGTATGATTTTTTTTTTTTTTTTTTGAGACAGGGTCTCACTGTCACCCAGGCTGGAGTGCAGTGGTACAATCATGGCTCACTGTGGCCTTGACTTCCTGGACTCAAGGGATCCTCCCACCTCAGCCTCCTGAGTAGCTGAGACTACAGGCACATGCCAATCATGCCTGGCTAAGTTTTTGTGGTTGGTTTTTGTTTGTTTGTTTGTTTTTTGTAGAGACAGAATTTTGTTATGCTGCCCATGCTTGAACTCCTGGCCTCAAGCCATCCTCCTACCTTGTCCTCCCAAAGTGCTGGGATTATAGGTGTGAGCCACCATGCCTAACCTAGTTATGATTTTTGTATGACTAAAAGTTGGCAGAATATCCAAGACAACTGAATTTAAGCATTATTGTACATGTCTGGTTATAATGTTGATGAGCTGGCAGTGTCTAGATAAAAATAAGATAAAGACATACATAATTTTTAAATTACAATATAGTCCATACAATTTATCTTTCTACCTTAATTTTATTAAATCACTAATCAGGTTTTCTCATAATTTGTGTCATATTGCCAGTAAGTATCCAAAGGATTAAAAATAAATTCAATTTATTTAGAGCATAAAAAATGTTTAATAATAACATATTGGATACTTGAAAATTGCCAAGACAGTAGATTTTAAAAGTTCTCATCACAAAAAGATGATACGGATGAAAGGTGATGGATATGTTAATTAGCTTGATTTAATCATTCCACATGTATACATATATCAAAACGTCATAGTGTACACTATAAATACATATAATTTTCATGTCAATTAAAAAATAAACATTGATATAAGAAAAAAGTGTTTAAAATTTAAAGATCACCAAAATTTATATTAAGTGTGAAAAATTAAAACTTAGAAGTTTCATACTGGTTTTCAAATGTTATCTTCTTTTTTCTATTTTGAGACAGAGTCTCACTCTGTTGCCCAGGCTGCAGTGGTGCAATCTCAGCTCACTGCAACCTCTGCCTCCCAGGTTCAAGCGATTCTCATGCGTCAGCCTCCCAAGTAGCTGGGACTACAGGCAGCACCACCACACACCAGCTAAATACAAAAATTTGTATTTTTTGTAGAGGCAAGGTTTCACCATGTTGGCCAGACCAGTCTTGAACTCCTGGGCTCCGCCTCAGCCTTCCTTTTTTTTTTTTTTTTTTTTTTTTTTGAGAAAAGATTGATGTAATTTTTTCCTTTTTGAGTTCCAACCCCAAAAATATTCCAGGAAAAGACAGGGGGAGACTGGACTGGTTCTTCTTCAATGGGCTTTTGCCATCAAGGAGGACAGTGGACTTGCCCCACATCCAGGTTACCCCCAGCCCACTTCTCCCCCGCTTAGCCAGGGGACGGGGGGTGGGGTGGGGACTTGGGCGGGGGGGGGGGGGGGGGAGGGCCAGGGGGCGGGGCGGCGAGACAGTAGAGGTGGCAGGGGTAGCCGGGAGGGAGGGGCCAGGGCAGTGATGCTTTCAGGTAAGAATCTGGGCTGAGGCTGGGGGGATGGAGGAAGAGCTGCCCATGTGCAGTTACCATTGCTCAGTGACAGAGCCTCAAAGCTTGGCCAGGGCTGCAGGTACCACATGGGTGTGGGTGAGGCAGGCTAAGTGGAATGGCTGCAGTGCCCAGCTATCATATGTTATCTTTTTTCTAAAATATTCAAAATTATGTATAAAAATTCAAAGACAAAATACAAATTATAATTAACAATTACCAAATTTTAAGTAAATTTATTATAATAAAGTTTAAACTTTAATGTGATTTTAAAAAAAACTAAGTCCAATTATGTATTTTTACAAAAACAGAACTACTCACAATTCTAGAGTTCAAGGCTCATCCACGGCCAATGTCCAGAATATCAGGACCTTCATATATAAAATTTAAGAGTAATATGAGTTGTTTAACATTGCAAAATATTCCTCAACTGCCATGAGCCACTGTTACAAATATCATCCTAATTTATATCTCCAGAACTACATACTGGAATACAAAGAGAAACAAGAAAATGGATGCTCAGCAGCCCTGGGAAATGATACCTCAATGTGCAAGAATCTACTCCATTTGTGCTAATTAATTTGTCTTTTCCCTCACCTAAGAACTTCTGTCACTCAAATCCTCCCCATACTCCAAAGCAGTGTCCATAACCAGCATCAACAGCCCATAACCTTCACGACATTCACACAGAATCACTTTTTGCTTCAATGGCACACGGGAAGAGATGGAGGAAAGTGTTATCTGGAGCCTGAATGGTGTTAGTCACTACAGTGGACATTTGGGTTACAAATCATACTATGCCACTTAGTGCTGGATCTTAAATGACACTTATGTTTTAAACATTTGTGATATGTGCATCCTTTAAGTATAAGATCCAAAGTAGGGGCCCCTGTCGCCCAGGTCTTAAGGTGATACTCTAAACTTTAGTGAATATTTCATCCAGGATCTACTGAAATCTAAGAAAAAAAAATTTGAGCAGATTGATAACAGCTTTTCTTTTTTAAATGTGTATAATGACAGAGCTGTTAACAAAGTCAAAAGAGTTATTGACAGAAGTAAAGATGGCTGTAGTGGGGTGAGGAAAAAAAACAGGAAACCTTTCTCTACCAAGTTTCTGCAATAATTGACTAATTATAACATGGATGACTGGGAGTTTAGAACCTACTACTCGTATTTTTCAATCTTAACTTTCCCTAATATGGTAAAAACATGGGTTCAGAAAATCATCTCATGCCTTAATTCAAGCTTACAAAGGTATATCAGATTAAAGGCAATAAAACGTATTTTATAACTAAAAATAAAACACACGATACAATGAGAGAGCAGAAATCAATGGTACAAGGGCTCTGGAGAGATAAGAAAAGTCAGATGCTCAGTTCTTTCTTTGGATACTTTTATCAACCAAACTGCCTGCTGTATAAGATTACTGGCCTATAAATTAACTTTTGCAATTAAAGCAGTGAATTTTAACTTGAGGCAAACAGAACCCTATTGTTCACTAAGTTTTATCACCAACGATTACAGGACAGAGAGATCTATATCTCCAACACTGTATGCTTAAAAAGAAACAAAACTTGTTTTTCAATTATGAAAGTAATATATGTTCATTATAAAAAACTTGAAAAACTACAAAAATATAAAACAGTATAAAGTATGAAAGTCACCCATAATCCTAACCCTAAACTATTAACATTGTTATATTTCCCTTATTGTGTATACTGCTCTGCATATTTTAGATCATACTGTGAATCATGATTTTATACCATCCATTTTTCATTTAACTTTATATCATAAACATTTCTCATATTTTATTATTTCTAAATATCATTTGCAAGGGCTGCATAAGTCATATGCAGACTTAGAGTACCCTCTATTTGCTTAACCATTCCCCTAATGTTGGAGGTTTAGGATGATCTTTGGTTTCTTACTACTATAATCACACTGTGATGAATATCTTTATTTATAAATCTTTATCTGCATTTCCTAGTATTTCCTTAGGGTACAACTAGACTATGGAAACCAAGGAAATAAGTATTTTTTAAATATCTTGAATGTTTGTCCCCAGTTTTTTCTAATAAGGTATTCTACATTATATGTCCAACAATAATGTATAAGGTGCCCCTTTCACCCTCCATTATCAATATATCAGGTATTCATGACTTTTTTCCAGTATTTGATTAACTGATAAATGAAAATAATTCATTGCTGTTTTGTTTTCTATTTCTCTGACTACTAGTGAAACAGAACCTTTTTTTGCAAATATTTGTTAGTCTTTATTTGCCCTTCTGTTAATTGTCCATACATACTAACAGATACTAATCTATTTTCTTGGTGATTCATATATATGCTTCATAAAGAAAAATACTGTCTTTTGCATCATATTTCTTATAATTATTTCCATTTTTGTGTCTTAACTTATATATTGATTTTTTTCAAGAAAGTTTAAAAATTTTTAAATAGGCATCTCAACTTTTCCCCTTGTATTTTATTTTGAGTTTAAGCTTATTCATTTATTCATTCATTCAACAAATATTCACCAAAGACTTGCTATGTGCCAGAAACTATGCAGGAACACTAAAGATACAGCAGTAAATAAGACGTATTTTTAGCCTTCAAAGAGTTTCCATTTGGCCAGGCAAGATGGCTCATACACCTGTAATGCCAGTGCCTCAGGAGGCCAATTCGGGAGGACTGCTTGAGACCAAGAGTTTGAGACCAGCCTCGCCAACATGGCAAGAACCTCCCTCCACAAATAAAAATTTAAAAATTAAATAGGCAAGGTGGTGCATGCCAGTAGTCCCAGCTACTCAGGAGGCTGAGGCAGGAGGATCACTTGACCCCAAAAGTGCAGTGGCGTGATCTTGGCTCACTGCAACCTCCGCCTCCCGGGTTCAAGTGATTCTCCTGCCTCAGCCTCCTGAGTAGCTGGGAGTATAGGCACATACCACTATACCTGGTTAATTTTTGGTTTTTTTGTAGAGATGAAGTTTTACCATGTTGGCCAGGTTGATCTCAAACTCGGGACCTCAGGTGATCCGCCCTCCTCAGCCTCCCAAAGTGCTGGGATTACAGGTGTGAGCCACCTATTTTCTGTATTTTCTTATATTGTCTACTAATATTTTTTTCAGTCTGTTTTCTCAAATTCTTTCACCTGGAATTTATTCTAGTGTATAGTACGAAACTAAATTAATATTTTTTCTAAGCAGCTAGTTAACTATTCCAGCAACAGTTACTTAATAATTCTTTCCTTCCCTAGAAATCCTTACTGCTGGCTGGGAACGGTGGCTCACACCTGTAATCCCAGCATTTTGGGAGGCAAAAGTGGACAGATCACTTGAGGCCAGGAGTTCGAGACCAGCCTGGGCAGCATGGAAAAACCCCATCTCTACAAAAAATACAAAAATTATCTGGGTGTGGTGGCACATATCTGTAGTCCCAGCTACTCAGGAGGCTGAGGCAGGAGAACTGCTTGAACCCAGGAGGCAGAGGTTGCAGTGAGCTGAGATCACACCACTGCACTCCAGCCTGAGTGACAGAGTGAGACCCCATCTCAAAAAAAAAAAAAAAAAAAAGCAATCCTTACTGCTTTCACTATCATATATTAACACGTTATATATACCAGGGTCTATTTCTGTCTATTCCATTCCTTGATCTGTCTGCTAATTCTTGGCCCAGCATTACGTTGATTTAATTATTCACACTTTATAATATTTTAAAATACTTGGTGTTGTTAATCATGCTTTTCATTTTAATTATTCCATTTTTCAAAGCTATTTTCACATACAAATACTTTATAAGTAATTTTTTATAACCTCTCTTGGGATTTTCATTGAAATTGAATTATATCTACAATTAAACTTGGGAAGAAACAAAATCTTTATAATATTCGGTCTTTCCATCCAAACATTCCTTTTTTCCATTTAATCTTTCTTGAAGGCATTAATGTATTCCTGGTGATTCTGGAGAAAACAGAAGTATTAATCAGTAGGCTTCCCTTTATATATGTACCTTAATTCCTAAGCACACCCAACCTTGATGACAAAGCAGTGTCTTTGAAAAGGAAAAAAAATAAATGGACATTGTGTGTTAGCCCCTCATCATTTGTTTACATCAGATTATAATAGCTCTCTATGTGTACCTAGGTGAGCAAAAATGTTAACAACAGTGGACCCTTCACCTCAGAACACAGATTTACACCAAACATCCCCTTAAAAGTTTTTTTAAAAATGACTCTGGTTTTGTCATTTCTCAATTTCCCACACTCATTACAGACTTTCTTTAGAATAATAAACAATAAACTCTGTTATTAACTCAAATTTTATGTTTCTACTAAGCGAAATTCTAAACAACAGCAACAGTAATAACTACTATCTATTGAATATCTACTATGTTCTATCATTAATCTTCAAAATAATCCTGCAGGATAGGTGGCTATATTCACCTTATAGGAAAGGAATCAAAAGCTTAGAGAGCAGAGGAGCAAATCCTTCCCTGCTCCGCGTTCAGCCACCCCAGCGATGCTTTATGCTTGTTTTTATTATTTGTAACACTTTGGGAAGTTATTAAAGGAAGATCTATTGCTTCCTCCTTTTGGGGTAGAACTGGATGGCAAAAAATAAAATAAAATAAAAATAAAAGCTTAGAGAGAAGCTCAAGATCACCCAGCTAGGTAATGCTGGAGAATCCAAATTCAGACCTAGCTCTCTCCCATTCAAGCTGACTCTCAAAATCATCATCATCACAGATAACTAAAATGATCTCTTAATATCCACCAAACCTGTGGCACCACTAGCTTTTGCCAATACTCTATATATGGAAAAGGTACTTTTCTTTTTTTTTTTTTTTTTTATTATTGATCATTCTTGGGTGTTTCTCGCAGAGGGGGATTTGGTAGGGTTACAGGACAATAGTGGAGGGAAGGTCAGCAGATAAGCAAGTGAACAAAGTTCTCTGGTTTTCCTAGGCAGAGGACCCTGCGGCCTTCCGCAGTGTTTGTGTCCCTGGGTACTTGAGATTAGGGAGTGGTGATGGCTCTTAACGAGCATGCTGCCTTCAAGCATCTGTTTAACAAAGCACATCTTGCACCGCCCTTAATCCATTCAACCCTGAGTGGATACAGCACATGTTTCAGAGAGCACAGGGTTGGGGGTAGGGTCACAGATCAACAGGATCCCAAGGCAGAAGAATTTTTTCTTAGTACAGAACAAAACGAAAAGTCTCCCGTGTCTACCTCTTTCTACACAGACACGGCAACCATCCGATTTCTCAATCTTTTCCCCACCTTTCCGCCCTTTCCATTCCACAAAACCGCCATTGTCATCATGACCCGTTCTCAATGAGCTGTTGGGTACACCTCCAAGACGGGGTGGTGGCCGGGCAGAGGGGCTCCTCACTTCCCAGTAGGGGCGGCCGGGCAGAGGTGCCCCTCACCTCCCGGACGGGGCGGCTGGCCGGGCAGGGGGCTGACCCCCCCACCTCCCTCCTGGACGGGGCGGCTGGCCGGGCAGAGGGGCTCCTCACTTCCCGGATGGGGCGGCTGGCCAGGCGGGGGGCCGAACCCCCACCTCCCTCCCGGACAGGGCGGCAGGCTGGGCGGTGGGCTGACCCCCCCACCTCCCTCCCGGACGGGGTGGCTGGCCAGGCGGGGGGCTGACCCCCCACCTCCCTCCCGGACAGGGCGGCAGGTTGGGCGGTGGGCTGACCCCCCCACCTCCCTCCCGGACGGGGCGGCTGGCCTGGCTGAGGGTCTCCTCACTTCCCAGTAGGGGCGGCCGGGCAGAGGCGCCCCTCACCTCCCGGACGGGGCGGCTGGCCGGGCGGGGGGCTGACCCCCCCCACCTCCCTCCCGGACGGGGCGGCTGGCCGGGCGGGGGGGCTCCTCACTTCCCAGTAGGGGCGGCCGGGCAGAGGTGCCCCTCACCTCCCAGACGGGGCAGCTGGCCGGGCAGGGGGCTAACCCCCCCACCTCCCTCCCGGACGGGGCGGCTGGCCCGGCGGGGGGTTGACCCCCCACCTCCCTTCCGGACGGGGTGGCTGGCCGGGCAGGGGGCTGACCCCCCACCTCCCTCCCGGACGGAGCGGCTGGCCGGGCAGAGGGGCTCCTCACTTCCCAGTAGGGGCGGCCGGGCAGAGGCGCCCCTCACCTCTCGGACCGGGTGGCCGGCCAGGCGGGGGGCCGAACCCCCACCTCCCTCCCGGACAGGGCGGCAGGCTGGGCGGTGGGCTAACCCCCCCACCTCCCTCCCGGACGGGGCGGCTGGCCGGGCGGGGGGCTGGCCCCCCCACCTCCCTCCCGGACGAGGTGGCTGCCGGGCGGAGATGCTCCTCACTTCCCAGACGGGGTGGCTGCTGGGTGGAGGGGCTCCTCACTTCTCGGGTGGGGCGGCTGCCGGGCGGAGGGGCTCCTCACTTCTCAGACGGGGCGGTTGCCAGGCAGAGGGTCTCCTCACTTCTCAGACGGGCGGCCGGGCAGAGACGCTCCTCACATCCCGGACGGGGCGGCAGGGCAGAGGTGCTCCCCACATCTCAGACGATGGGCGGCCGGGCAGAGACGCTCCTCACTTCCCAGATGTGAGGGCGGCCGGGAAGAGGCGCTCCTTGTTTCCTAGATGGGATGGCGGCCGGGCAGAGACGCTCCTCACTTTCCAGACTGGGCAGCCAGGCAGAGGGGCTCCTCACATCCCGGACGATGGGCGGCCAGGCGGAGACGCTCCTCACTTCCCAGACGGGGCGGCAGCCGGGCAGAGGCTGCAATCTCGGCACTTTGGGAGGCCAAGGCAGGCGGCTGGGAGGTGGTTGTAGCGGGCCGAGATCACGCCACTGCACTCCAGCCTGGGCACCATTGAGCACTGAGTTAACCAGACTCTGTCTGCAATCCCGGCACCTCGGGAGGCCGAGGCTGGCAGATCACTCGCGGTTAGGAGCTGGAGACCAGCCCGGCCAACACAGCGAAACCCCGTCTCCACCAAAAAAATACGAAAACCAGTCAGGCGGGGCAGCGCGCGCCTGCAATCGCAGGCACTCGGCAGGCTGAGGCAGGAGAATCAGGCAGGGAGGTTGCAGTGAGCTGAGATGGCAGCAGTACCGTCCAGCTTCGGCTCGGCATCAGAGGGAGACCGTGGAAAGAGGAGAGAGGGGAGAGGGGAGAGGGGAGAGGGGAGAGGTTGGAAAAGGTACTTTTCAATAGCCCTACAATCTTCCAAAGTTTGCTACTCTCTGTATTTTAAATACAAACAGGTAAATAAGTAATGGGACATTGCTAAAAGTTGACTGGGGAAAGAAATACAAGCCACTGAACTGCTTTGATAGTATCTGCTCTTCAGGTTCTTACAGAGGAGGAGATTGGCTTCACGTCCATAGTACACATCCCACTCCTACTCTACCTGCAAGTCCCCCCAGCCAGTGACCTGGCAGGATTCTATAAATCACAGACACACAATGTCAATGTTGTTGACTGCCTGGAAATTTTGAGTTTCTTTAGGGTAGTTTGATGTATTTAGGTAGGGAAACAGGATTGAATCACACAGCCTGGTCCTAAAATGTAGGGTTCTATCACTGAGTCCTTGGCTTAGGAAATGTAGTATTTGAAAATGTTGTGTGCTCATCCACTAGACCATGCCACAAATATTTTCAACCATACTCAATCTTCTACAACCTTGTTTTCTAAAGTCTTCAAACACTCACTATAAGGAAATATTTCTTATATTTAATATAAATCTTACTTTTTGAGTCTTTTATAAATGAGAAGTAGGCCCCTTCTTGTAATAATTTTTCAAATACAGGAAAAGCGCTTTTTAGTCCCCACTTTCATCTATAGTCTATAAGCAGCTCAGCTGTTGTCAGCTCCAAAGTAGTTGATAAAAATCTTATAATACATACTTGCTCAGAAACTTGGCGTTAATTTCAATTTCAAAAGTATCTTCATTAATCTTATAAATTACTGCAAAATCTGGAATAGCACCATCTCTTTTTTTAAACTTTTAAGTTCAGGGGTGCAAGTGCAGGTTTGTTACATAGGTAAACTGGTGTCATGGGCGTTTGTTGTACAGATTATTTCATCACCCAGATATTAAGCCTAGTACCCATTAGTTATTTTTCCTGATCCTGTCCCTCCTCCTACCCACTACCCTCTGAAAGGCCCCAGTGTGTGCTGCTGCCCTCTATGTGTCCATCTCTTAACTAACAGTAAATGCTCTAAGAACAACCATTAATGTTTACTAATAATTTTCCAGGAATATTTAAGTTAAATGTCTGATTTTGGCCGTGCTAATTAAAAAAAAAAAAAAAAATATATATATATATATATATATATATGCCAGAAAATGCCACAGATTTTCAAGATGCACTCTTATTATCATCTCTACAAGATGACTGAAAGTGACATTTTGAAAATATCTTTTAAACAGCTCCATCTCATGTCACTGCTGCTGAGATTTCTGACTCCTCCCTTCCGGCTCTTCAGTGACCTTCAGTGCCCACTGGATTCCAAAGCTCAATTCTCTGTGCAATGATTCCAACTCCAGGGATCAGTGTCTGAAGTGAAGCTACAGATTGTCTGGTGGATAAATAATCCAAGAAGGAAAGGGGGATGTTATGACTTTTTGAGAGAAGGCTAACATGTCATCCTTGACAGATAAACTTTAAAAAATAATAATAATGGAAACGAAGAAAGAAAACAACAGAAGATGAGAATAGCAAAAGAGCTAGAAATTTCCGACAGGTAAGAAAATGGGAAACAAACCTCTAAAATGCTTAAGAAAAATATTGCAAATGTGTTTATCCAATGTGTATTTCATGTTAGAATAATCCAGTTTTAAAAAGTAAATGAAGATCATTAAAAATTGGAAATATAGTGCTTTTAGGCTAAATTGTACTAGATGCCTTTTTACATATATGATTTGAAAAACAACCCTACAGTTTCAGAATGCACTACTGTAAGAAAATTATAAAAAGAAATCACCAAAAGCTAGTATTGGCACAATGGGGTTTTAATTACTTTATCTTTTAGTAAATAATCTTAAAAATCTGGTATACTTATTTTCTTTGGCAGAGTTGAGATCTCCTTTCTTAATGCACTTAATGTTTTATTATTTTAAAGAACTGAAAACCCCCACATTCCTAAAATGATAAGTTCGGTTATTAACCTTCAAAGAAAATAAAAGTCAATTCAGACAAGCTGTGTTGGCTTGTTTTTAAAACAGTAGCTTTGAGAAGCATATATATTTTCCACTACCACTTTATATGGGTTCAGGCAATGGTGAAATTCAAGGAAAGAAAACATATAAACCATTTTCAGCAGAGAAAATCAAAGTACATGTAATAAAAGAATGGTTGGGTCAAATGTAATCATCAAGTCTTAAAAGACAGCACACACTTCTGCAACAGATAGATATGAAATTTGATTTTTGGAATGGGTGAATAGTTGAATAACTTAAGGAGGTTTGCATGACGTTGAATAACCAGGCCAATTATACTTTTTTAATAACACTGTAAGAGATTAGGCATTTGTTTCTTGATGCTTAGTGCAGTTACTTAATGTAGTACTTTGTTCTTTGGGTAAGCTCTAAGATGTACCTTTACAGAGATTCTAGTCTATTTGTTTTCATGGAACACAAATGATTTATTTGACTGATCTTTTAAAAAATGAAATGACCAAATAAACTAGAAATATTGCTTTGTATACGATTTAGGAAGTAGATGTCTGTTCCTGGCTCTGCAGCTAACTACACAACCATGAGTCAGTCACTGGATCTTAGTTTCCATGTTTGTAAATCAGAAATAAAGTATCATTCCTATCTAGAGTACAGGGCTGCTGTAGAGATCAAGTAAGATAGCAAGCCTTGTCAGCACATGAATTATTGATGAATTAATTAATGAACAATGCAGTACTTTAAAAATCATTAAGCCCTGAAGACTATGAGACGTTATCTGCATCAGCACAACCACAGAATCTGCATTCTTAGAGATTTAAGAAAAAGGAGAGAGAATTCTATGAGAGATGCTCACAGTGTGGTCCTACCCCATTTTGGGCTCCTCGCATATATACTTGGGGGTTGGGAGATGTACAAAACTTTACCCAAAGCCACAAACTCTCTGAAGTTACATAACAGAATTTTGTTCATATAGAACGAATAGAAAATGTTCTACTTCTTTGCTTTTAAAATTAAGAACAGGAAACACAGAACTTGATATAAGAAATATAAAACAGGAGGCAACAGAAAATCGTGGAAAGAACACGGAACTCTCTGGAAGCCAGAAGACTTGGGCTCTGGTCCCTGTTCTGCTAATATTTAACTGCAATGCTGCAATATCTGTCAAATGAAAGGAATATATTAGAGGACCTTTACAGTATCTTTCAGATCAAAGCACCATAGCCCCAAATGAAATAGAACAAATAATGTAAAATATAATTTTTCTATGCCATGGACAATTAAGGGAAAGGGGGAAAACAAGAGTAAAGAATAAGACAGATGGACAGAAAGAGAGGAAGAGAGTAAATGGTAAGGAAAAAAACAGACAGACCAAAAGTTAGACACACACAAACTCTACCCCCAGCTCTCTCCCCCTCAAAAAAAGAATTATATGAATAAAGAGACAGAAGAAAGATACACACTAACAAAATGACATTCAGATGCAGAAATAAACATGTACATAAAAACTTTGGTGGAATTATGCTCTTATTTTGTTCATCTTGAAACTTTTAAACACAAAACTACCCAAAAAATTTAACATAATGTACTTTTATGTTAAAAGGCATAAACTGAATCAGTTCAAGGCAGGTGCCTCATGAGCTAGATACAATCAAGTTGAAGGTTTAGGATTAACTGCTGCCACATGCTACTGATATTTTTTAGTAAAATGTCACTTGATAATTTGAGATCTCACTTCCATGGGTCAATTCCAACCAAACAAGCCAAAGATGAACTCTCCTAAAGTAGAAATGAATCCCAAGAATTTTTTTATGAACAGGGCTTAGTATTATTTTGCTTCCAGATAGGCAGGATTTAAATATTTTAACTTAATAGTTACCAGTTACATAAAGTGTAAATCCCACATTGCCATTTAAAGCCCATATTTGGCCATTTTCCTATTTAATCTTCTCTGTATTGTGTAGAGGGTACTAGATAATGTAACTCCAGCACTCTCCTTTGATTCCCTCCTAAGATGAGGCCCTTCAGATCTATAGGCTTTTCTGAGCTCCAAGCTGAGACAGGAATTTACAGACTGGGGAGCTAATTTGTACTTTGCTACTAATCAGAATACAGGAGAGCAGAAGAATTGCCACCCAGTTTCAAGCCTGCTGTTGCAGGATTTTGAGTAATCCCCATTCACTATGAAGTCAGCCCAGATTGACAAGAATAGGCAACACAAGAGCTCTCGATGTTTATTCTCATCGTTATCTGCTAGGAACCCTGCAAAATTATATGAGTTTTCACATCTGTAAAGAGAAAACCTGCAGGATTCATAGGGAGCTTTTCTTTCTTGTAGATAATAAGAGCTTGGAAGAAAAAACACACAAGACTTTTCTGATTTTGTTTGGTTTTAGCTAACTCCTTGGACTTTTCTGTACTTTGGTTTTTTCCTCTATGAAATGGAACTATAACAATCCCACTCCTCCCCAACACAACTGGTGATGGAGAAATAAATAGCATACCAGATATGAAAGCACTCATAGCTCTTTGGAGGATGAGGATTAGATCAGTTCAGTCCAAGTGTCTGAGACATGCAACAAGAATAACAACAACAATAATGAGCACTTGGGTTTGAACAGTGTTTAACAGTTTATACAATTTTTTTTAATTTTTAAAAAACTTTTAAGTTCAGGGGCACATGTGCAGGTTTGTTATATAGGTAACTTGCATGTTGGTTGGGCACGGTGGCTCACGGCTATACTCCCAGCACTTTGGAAGGCCAAGGTGGGCAGATCACGAGGTCACACGAGGCCAGGAGATCGAGACCATCCTGGCCAACATGGTGAAACCCCTGTCTCTACTAAAATACAAAAAAAAATTAGCCTGGTATGGTGGTGTGTGCCTGTAGTCCCAGCTACGCAGGAGGCTGAGGCAGGGGAATCACTTGAACCCAGGAGGCAGAGGTTGCAGTGAGCTAAGATTGCACCACTGCACTCCAGCCTGGCAACAGAGCAAGACTCCGTCTCAAAAAAAAAAAAAAAAAGTAAATTGCATGTCATGGGGGTTTGGTGTATGGATTATTTCATCACCCAGGTAACAAGGATACTACCCGATAGGTCATTTTTCAATCCTCTTAAAATGTTTTAAATATATTATTTCATTGACCTTTATAACAAGGTATGAAGTAGGGAGGCTATTTTTTATTTAATTTGACAGATAAAGAAATTGAGGCCAAGAGGAGAGTGCCTTGCCCCAGATCAAACAGCTAGTAAACAACAGGACATGTCTCCTGACACAAAATCTAGTGCTCATTCTAGTTTACTCAACTACATATGCAGTTAACGCCTATTTCCTTTCATTCCTATCCTCCTTTAAGTGAGGCTTGCTTGGTAGGAGGCCTCTAATTAGCAATCAAAGCTTTCTGTCTCTCATGTATAGTTCTAATCTATCAACTGTATAGAGAGCTTAAATTTTACTTGAAATTCTCCTTCAGCCAATATCTGTGAACTCTGGGTCTCATGAGTCATCCAGGCCTTAAACTTTCCTTTTGAATACCATTATTTATAAATTTTGCTATTTCTCTTATTACCACATAGCACATGTTAAAGCAAACTAAATATAGCCTGAGAAGGACTCTGTACTTCAACATTTGAGTCCCTGTGGATGAACTGTAACCTAGCTTAATAGGCAGACAAGATTGAAAACCTAACCTAGGAGTATGCACCTGTAACAATAGCTGAGTCTTGGCCAATTCCAGCAGCCATACTTCAACCACTCATAGACTGCTAAGCATTCAAACTATGTTCAAAGAAGGTAAACATCAACCTGTAATCAATCTAGCTGTTTCTGTACCTCACCTCCAATTTCTGGACATCACTTCCCTTTTTTTGATCTATAAATTTGTTCTGACCACGAGGCATCCCTGGAGTCTCTCTGAATCTGCTGTAATTCTGGAGGCTGCCTGATTCACAAATCGTTCATTGCTCAATTAAACTCCTTCAAATTTAATTCAGCTTAAGTTTTTCTTTTAACACGTCTGAGCCACAGATCAGTTCCTTGGATCCTCCCTCCTCGGCCTCCCGAGTAGCTAGGACTACAGGTGCACACCACCACGCCCAGTTCATCTGTGGTATTTTTATGCTGTTCCTCATTGTATTATCCATTGTTGAAACCATGACAGACCTAACTATTCTTAAGGTGATTTCTTTCCAGTAAGAAACTGCTAAGCCTTAGATCTCAGAGAGAACATGAGAAGAGGCCATCATAATTTCAAACAGCAAACAAAATTGCATTCCCTTTCATTCCTATTGCTCAGTTCCCTTTATCAATGTTATTTATGTTGTTTTCTTCAAACTACTAAAGAATAAACCAAGATGAGGAGTACCCCCCCACCCCCCCGGCCTTTGCTGTCTTTCAGTGTTTTCTCTTTGGGCCAGAAATCCCAGCACTTTGAATGGCAGGTAATCCTTCAAGCCTGTTGTACATCCCGGTATGAATAATTTTACTGAATATAACCACCCTAAACTATGCTGAGCCATAGAACCAGAGCCTGCCTTTCCTCTAGAAGTTAGAAGAAGAAAGGATCTGGAGGAAGGAAGAATTGGAGGAATGCTTTTTAAATGAAGTTAATCCTGGGTAATAGCTCACTAGACACTGGCTGCCTTCCTTGCCTTGATCTCCAAAATCCGCAATGTACCCCGAAACTGCCTATGGCTTCAATCCCAGAGAGTGGAAGAAGTGAAAAGAGGAGAAGGCATATGCTATTCCATAGCAGATATGTTCTGTAATTCTGGCCCCCATACTAAAGGCTGTAGACTGGCTCTGGGCAGTAGAGCTGACAAATTTTATTCAACATACATATACTGAGTACCTACTATGTGCTCTACGTTGGGGCTGAGGGACAAATTTAGATGTGTGTTCTCACTTAATCTTCACAACTACTCAGATAGATAGATATTATTTATCCCCATTTTACAGATAAGACAACAGAGGAGGAAGGGTAACTGACCTACAACAAAGTCAGACAAATACCAAGAAGTGATGCTCCAACTGGAACCTGTCTTAGTCCATGTGTGATGCTTTAACAAAATAACACAGACAAAATATCACAAGGTTATAAACAATAGAAATTTATTTCTCACAGTTTTGGAGGCTAGGAAGTCCAAGATCAAGGCACCAAAAGGTTCAGTGTCTGGTAAGGGCTCTTCTCTTCCAGAATGGCACCTTGTTGCTGTATACTCGCACAGCAGAAGGGACAGAAGAGGCAAACTCACTTAGGGTCTCCTTATAAAAGGAGTGAGTTTGCCCTTATAAAGCCCTTTTATGAGGCCCTAATCCATTCATGAGGGCAGAGCCCTCATGGCCTAGTCACCTCCTAAAAGCCCTACCTCTTAATACTGTTGCATTGGGGATTAAGTTTCAACATGAATTTTGGAGGGAACACAAACATTCAAACAAAGCATAACAGAACCCAACTTCAAACACAGTACTCAGGCCTCCACAGCACAATCCCTATCCTCCTTACTTTTTATAGTCCACTGAAGCAAGTGTGTGCATACTCAGGTGACCCTAAAAAAATACAGAAGTTGGCCAGGCATGGTGGCTCACGCCTGTAATCCCAGCACTTTGGGAGGCCGAGGTGGGCAGATCACAAGGTCAGGAGATCGAGACCATCCTGGCTAACATGGTGAAACCCCGTCTCTACTACAGATACAAAAAATACAAAAAATTAGCTGGGCATAGTGGCACACACCTGTAGTCCCAGTCTCCTGTAGTCCCTGTCTCCTGCCTCGGGAGGCTAAGGCAGCAGAATCGCTTGAACCTGGGAGGTGGAGGTTGCAGTGAGCAGAGATCACACCACTGCACTCTAGCCTGGGTGACAGAGCGAGACTCCATCTCAAAAAACAAAACAAAACAAAAAAAAACAAAACAGAAGTTGATAGGGATAGAAACACATTTGGCTGCTTCTATAGTTAACAAGATGCTGTTACATTCCTTGCCTCACTAGCTCTAAAGACTATACTAGCGGGACAAAGAAAGCACCTGAGATGAGCTGAGAGGAGGGTAAAGGTACACAGAGATCCCCTGGATATTTGTTCTATGTCCTCTCAGGGGCTTTGCTACCACTAGAGAATTATCCATATTAAGAACTTGCATTAATATTCTGGGTTCTGTTTCATTTTTTAGGGTCTCAAGAGCATGCTCAAGTCATTCACGTTTCCATCAAATACAGACACAGATCAGGGAAGGTTAAACCCTACTAATTTCTCGTCGGATGCTTCAGAACAAGGTGCCTTCCAAGAACTAATGGCCAAAATATCCACCCACAACACAAATAAGCTTAGAAAATCTCTTCTTACAATCCTGACACAATGGAAGTTTCCCTAAACCACCCAGCATCTAATACAACCAGCACAAAGAACAACAACTCGGCATTTTTTTACTTTGAGTCCTGTCAACCCCCTTCTCCAGCTTTACTCCTATTATTCATAGCCTATACTGTGGTCTTAATTGTGGGCCTTTTTGGAAACCTCTCTCTCATCATCATCATCTTTAAGAAGCAGAGAAAAGCTCAGAATTTCACCAGCATACTGATTGTCAATCTCTCCCTCTCTGATACCTTGGTGTGTGTCATGTGCATCCGTTTTACTATCATCTACACTCTGATGGACCACTGGATATTTGGGGATACCATGTGCAGACTCACATCCTATGTGCAGAGTGTCTCAATCTCTGTGTCCATATTCTCACTTGTATTCATTGCTGTCGAAAGATATCAGCTAATTGTGAACCCCCGTGGCTGGAAGCCCAGTGTGACTCATGCCTACTGGAGCATCACACTGATTTGGCTGTTTTCCCTTCTGCTGTCTGTTCCCTTCTTCCTGTCCTACCACCTCACTGATGAGCCCTTCCACAACCTCTCTCTCCCCACTGACCTCTACACCCACCAGGTGGCCTGTGTGGAGAACTGGCCCTCCAAAAAGGACCGGCTGCTCTTCACCACCTCCCTTTTTCTGCTGCAGTATTTTGTTCCTCTAGGCTTCATCCTCATCGGCTACTTGAAGATTGTTATCTGCCTCCACAGGAGAAATGCGAAGGTAGATAAGAAGAAGGAAAATGAGGGCCGGCTCAATGAGAACAAGAGGATCAACACAATGTTGATTTCCATCGTGGTGACCTTTGGAGCCTGCTGGCTGCCCCGAATATCTTCAATGTCATCTTTGACTGGTATCATGAGGTGCTGATGAGCTGCCACCACGACCTGGTATTTGTAGTTTGCCACTTGGTTGCTATGGTTTCCACATGTATAAACCCTCTCTTTTATGGCTTTCTCAACAAAAATTTCCAAAAGGACCTGGTAGTGCTTATTCACCACTGCTGGTGCTTCACACCTCGGGAAAGACATGAAAATATTGCCATCTCCACTATGCACAGAGACTCCAAGAGGTCTTTAAGATTGGCTCGTATAGCAACAGGTATATGACAATTGATAATGCTGAAGCTCTTCTTGAACGGGAGCTGGACAGGTAATGGTGGGAATAGCGCAAGATGCAGAAAGAAGAAACCAGAACCAAAAATAGCAACTTTATACCCACTTTTCCTTTAGGCTAAGACTGCCTGTCTCATATGTCTATCCAACACACCCTCCAACATACACGAACACACATACCACCCCTTTTCTCTTAAGAAAATAACTCTAATAATTCAAACAACCTGGCCGCCATCATTTGTGGCAAAGAATGAGAATGAGAAAGCAGAGAGAGAGGCAAACAGCAGTGATGGCTGGGGAACAATGTTCACAGATACTTTTATTCAATGGAATATCTACAAAAGTTATGACTAATGATATGCCTAGTAAAAACACTGCTATACCTCCTTAGCACTGAAGCAAGTCTATTCTCAGATATGAAAACTGTAACTTTCAATCATATAACTATTCAATTAATTAGCCAAGTCAGAAAATCCCCCCTTATAATTCATTAATTAATTAACAAACTAAGTTTGGACTAAAGTTGAAGGGCTGGTTTTAACTTAACATTTAAACGAAGTGTTGTAATTACAATTAATTCCCATGCTTGAATCATATCTCCAGTTTATGATAACAGTACATTTTATTCACTAAAAATGCTATTAGAACTGGCCACAAATTCTTTAGCATAGCAGTTATGCTAGAAATTGCTTTAACAAACTTATTAATGGCCAATGTAGATACAGCTTTCCTCACAAAGTGGCTTTTAATCCCTAATTCTTTATGTATATTAAATAGAGGTCATTATGACTCTATTACTGGATCTCAGAGACTTTGTCAGTAGCATTTTTATAATTAGCGCCAGATTTTTAAAACCTTCTCATATATCTTGTGGCTTAAACATTTTTAAAAGAGCCCTCATCCCCAAAGAGTTACTTACACAGGGGAATCAACTAGACTGTTCTCAAAAGACACTAAGCTACTGTTCAAATGGCTATTAACTGAAGTCACTTTTATTAAATTGTGACCAGCTTTACCACTTCTTAGAACAAACCTCCCCTATATCTATCAAATTTGAACTGCAGCTTATTTGTATGTTAAAAATGTAACTGTAGGCTGGACTCAGCAACTTACACCTGTAATCCCAGCCCTTTGGGAGGCCAAGGTGGAGGATCACTTTTGCCCAGGAGTTGAAGACCAGCCTGAGCAACACAGTGAGACTCCATCTCTACTAAAAATACAAAAAATTAGCCAGGTGTGGTCATGCATACCTGCAGTCCCAGCTACTTAGATGAGAGGAAGGATCACCTGAGCCTGGGAGGTCAAGTGAGTCATGATCACACCACTGCACTCCAACCTGGGTGAAAGAGTGAGACCCTGTCTCAAAAAAAAAAAAATTTTAAGTAACTATATTTTCTTTTGAATAAAAAGTAATGTTTCTGGAAACATCTGTGATTTTTCTATTGTGCTTTTTCTTGCACATTAGCTTTCACATTTTCCTCTCCTGAAAATCTCTTTCTCTCTTCCTCTTTCCCTCCTTCCCTTATTCTCTCTTTATTCATTCTCTTTAGGGTTTCTATTCTCTGTTTCATCATTTTGGAATAAATGAACAACAAAAGCACTGCAGAACACACAAACGAAATAAAATCTAACCATCTCATGGCAGTAGCTGTAAATGTCACTTTACTTACTTGGTAAAGAAATACCGATTCTAGGCCAGGCATGGTGGCTCACGCCTGTAATCCCAGCACTTTGGGAGGCCAAGGTGGGCAGATCCCTTGAGGTCAGGAGTTCGAGACCAGCCTGGCCAAAATGGTGAAACCCCATCTCTACTAAAAATACAAAAATTAGCCAGGTATGGTGGTGAGCACCTGTAATCCCAACTACTCAGGAGGCTGAGGCAGAAGAATCTCTTGAACTGAGGAGGCAGAGGTTGCAGTGAGTGGAGATCATGCCACTGAACTCCAGCCTGGGCAACAGAGAGAGATTCCATCTCAAAAACAAAAAGAAAAGAAAAGAAATATGATGCTAGTTGCCATTACTAAAATGACTCTGATCAAACAATTTGATGTGGTTTAGATGTGTGTCTCCTCCAAATCTCATGTTGGAAAGTGATCCCCAATGTTGAAGGTGGGGCCTGATGGGAGGTGTTGGATCGTGGGGGCAGATCCCTCATGAATGGCTTAGTGCCACTGCCTTGGTGATGAGTGAGTTCTTGCTCTGTTAGTTCAGGTGAACTGGTTGTTTAAGGAGTCTGGCACCTCCTCCTCTCTCTTGCTTCCTCTCTTGCCATGTCATATGCCAGCTCCCCCTTCACCTTCCACTATGACTGTAAGCTTCTTGAGGCCTCACCAGAAACTGAGCAGATGCTGGTGCTATGCCTATACAGCCTGTAGAACCATGGGCCAAATAAACCTCTTTTCTTTAAAAATTACCCAGCTTCAGGTATTCCTTTATAGTAACTCAGAACAAACTAACACACCACCAAAAGCAGGAAAGGGCATCAAATTCTAATATTCCTCCTTCCTCTCACCCACATACATATACCCAATCTCCTCTAATTCCGACTTCCACCCTGAACATGCAGAAGAGATCTCCTGTATATGACTAAATAGTATGGCATTCTTTCCTTGATAAGAGCAATTTCCTTCCATAAAGATGTTTTGTTTTTTCTTTTCAACTTTTCTTGAGCAAATGGTATAACTATCAATAATAGTCTTTCTTGTGTTTATTTTTACCTCAAAAAAGTAGTGAACTAAATGTATTTTTAATGCATGCCTTCACCTTTAAGGGGCTTACATTCTGACAGGTAGGCAAACACAAGTCTATAAGTAGCTACTTCGAGAAGAAGGTATAATGGAAACATAAACCAAGTATTGTGGGTAAAAGTCTTTTATATGAGAGGAAACATGGAAAGACTTCAGAAAATCAGCCTTTATTTCCTCTATTTTTGCAGTATTTGTGGATAATTCATACCAATTTGGTCTATCGTTGAACAAGCTGGTATATGAAATAAGGTCTCACCTCCCTCTCTCCAGTTGCCAGATGAGCCTTTTAGGAGACTGGACTTTTTTTTTTTTTTTCTTTTTAATTATTATACTTTAAGTTTCAGGGTACATGTGCACATTGTGCAGGTTAGTTACATATGTATACATGTGCCATGCTGGTGCGCTGCACCCACTAACTCGTCATCTAGCATTAGGTATATCTCCCAATGCTATCCCTTCCCCCTCCCCCCACCCCACAACAGTCCCCAGAGTGTGATGTTCCCCTTCTTGTGTCCATGTGATCTCATTGTTCAATTCCCACCTATGAGTGAGAATATGCGGTGTTTGGTTTTTTGTTCTTGCAATAGTTTACTGAGAATGATGCTTTCCAATTTCATCCATGTCCCTACAAAGGACATGAACTCATCATTTTTTATGGCTGCATAGTATTCCATAGTGTATATGTACCATATTTTCTTAATCCAGTCTATCATTGCTGGACATTTGGGTTGGTTCCAAGTCTTTGCTATTGTGAATAATGCCGCAATAAACATACGTATGCATGTGTCTTTATAGCAGCATGATTTATAGTCCTTTGGGTGGAGACTGGACTTTCATGTTTGCCAGACAGTCCTGGAAACAGGTTCCTCTAGCCAGCACTCCAAAAACCTCCTATCCCCCAACCTCAAATCATTTTGGATTGAGAATAATTTCTCATATCTTTAAAAGCTTCTAGAAAAGAAGACTATTAGTGGAATGAATAAGTGTTTATGCCCTCAAAGAATTAGTAAACTATCCTGAATATGTCTGTCCAGTAAACCAGAGCTGAATGAGAAAATGCTAAAACATTCTTGCAACAAGTCCCCTAAGTTTCCTCTCTGCCTGAACAGCATAGTTCATCAGCCTAATGAACAGAGTCAATCTCTCTTCCTGTAAGCTTTGTTTTTTGTAGAATAATAAATCAAGAAAAATATATTAAGCCCTTACTATATACTTAGCTCTGCATTTGGTATAGAAAAAGTACAAGACACAGCTTTAAAGAATTTACAACCAAGCTGAGGCTTTAAAGCATTTACAATATACCAGGGGAGTAATTCAATGTGTTGGTTTTGAAGTCTTTCCTTCTTTTTTTATTTACTTTTTTAAATTACAGTATACTTGACAAAAATTATATATATTTACAGTGAACAATGTGTTTTGATATATGGATAATGTTATGAAATGGTTAAATCAAGCTAATTAACATATCCATCATCTCACATACTTATCACTTTCTGTTGTGAGAACATTTAAGATCTACTCTCTTAGCAATTTTCAAGAATCCAATACATTGCTATTAACTGCAGTCACCATGATAGACAATCGATCTCTTGTACTCATTTCTTCTGTCTGAAATTTGGAAACTTTGACCAGTATCTCCCCAGTTCCACAACCACCCCTCAGCTCCTGGTAACCACCATTCTACTCTCTGTTTCTATGAGTTCGACTTTTTAAGATTCCACATAAAACTAAGATCATGTAGTATTTGTCTTTCTGTGCCCGGCTTATTTCACTTAGCATAATGTCCTCCAGGTTCATCTATACTGTTGCAAATGACAGGATTTCCTTCTTTTTAAAAGCCAAATAGTATACCATTGTATATATATCTGTGTATGTGTCTGTATGTGTGTCACATTTTTTCATTATCCATTCATCCATTGATGGACATTTAGGTTGATTCCATATCTTGGCTATTATGAATAATGCTGCAATGTACATGAGAGCACAGATATCTCCCTGATATGCTGATTTCAATTCCTTTGGATATATACCCACGAATGGTATTGCTGGAGCATATGGTAGTTCTAATTTTAATTTTTTGAGGAACCTCCATACTGTTTTCCATAATGGCTGTACTAATTTACATTCCCATCAACATGTACACAGGGGTTCCAAAGGCTTCTCTTCAGGCTAGGTTGAAAGCTGACTAAAGGAAAGTTAAGGGTAACTGAAGGCAGAGTTAATATCAAAGGAGGACTCAACTTACCTTTATACCCATAAGTGAGAATATATTGAGAGAAGAGGAAGCATCCTAGATGAAGGAAGAAGAGGGGAGTATTTCAAGACTGATTATTTCCAGGAATCCCTAAAATCCTTCCTGAAGCCACCCATGCAATAAATGTGATCATGCAATAAATTGAAGACAGAAGAAGACGAATACTTCCGGTTGGATAAGGGAGGCAAGGCAGGTCTCTTTCTCCTGTTTCTGTGCCCAAATCAAGCTCCTTGTTGAGGCTGGGATAGTGTTTCCCCTGAGGGAATGAAAAGATGTGTGATGTTAGTGACAGAAGTATATCTGTTGTATCTGGTCATTGACTGTTTCCTGCTATTCTCTATTTTAGGTAGATAAACCTGTTCTCAGCTAGACTGTGAACTTTCAAAGACCTGTCCTAGGCATGGAAACAGAATTTAATACATATAGATCTTGAAAGTTACTTCTTTAAAAACCAAGTTAGGGGCAGGCACAGTGGCTCACACCTGTAATCCCAGCACTCTGGGAGGCCAAGGCAGGAGGATCCCTTGAACCAGGAGTTTGAGATCAGCCTGGACAACACGGCAAGACCCTATCTCTACAAAAACAATTTAAAAATTAGCCGGGCATGGTGGCATGCACCTAGCTAACCAGGAGGCTGAGGCAGGAGGATCACTTAAGCCCAGGAGTTCGAGATTACAGTGAGCTATGATCATGCCACTGCACTCCAGCCTGGGCAACAGAGCAAGACCCTGTCTCTAAAAAAAAAAAAAAAAAGTCAGGCAGTAATTATTTACTTATTAAATGCCAGAATGTTTTCAAACCTATGTTCTATTAATTATCCAATGAGAACATAAAGACATAATCCTAATTACACAGGGATTATAGTACTGTCAATAAGTCATGAAATTCTGAGTCTTGAAGATTCCACTTAAACATTTCTCAACAACATTCTCTAATTCCCCAGGGCTATTAGAATCCCCTAGTCACTGCTCCCACACCCTGTGTATACCTACCATGCAGTACCAGGAAGACCTGTTTACATGTGTGCCTTCAAGGAACATGCATTCCTCAAAGGCCGGGCTTGTACCTTATTCACTGTAGTAGCTCCAGTGCCAAGTATGGCATCTGACACAAAGTAGGGGAACTCAACAGATATTTGTAAACTGTAGGTGTAGAATAACATCTGGGATGACAAATCTTTGCTTGAAAGTGGTGTGTGGATCTGAACAGTAAATGAGGACTATATCCTCTAGATTTAGCATCTGAAGAAGCAGAAAGCTAAATTTCCATCTGAAATATAAGAGCTCAGGATACCTGCACTGGCAGGAAGACAAATAAAAACACACATTGGTCACAAGGAGCTCAAGAGCAAGGTGAACTTTTATAGCTCAAATGTCATTTGCCAAGAAGAGCTGTGCCAATAAGAGAGCTGAGCAAGTCCTGGGACTTGAAGAAAATGCTCTATTAACTTTTAATTAATTGCCTTGACAGGTTCTTGGAACAGCTTTTAGAAACGAAAGGCCTTCCAGGGCAACCAGCCTCCAGGAGAGCAGGCCCCATTACGATTCTATTAGAGGAACCAGATTCTCTCTTAAAGGCCAATGCAGGGCAGAACTTTATCCTTTTCAGTGAGCCAAATCCTTCTCTAATAAGGCAACATACAGCCTAAAAGTAAAAGCTATTGAGTTATTGATTTGGAGGCCATTTTCTACATCCTGGGGTCTCCAAAGATGCTTTCTGCTTTTCCACAGCAGCAGTGTCCCTTTCTTCTGGACACCGTCACTAGATAACCTGGTTTCCTAATAATTCCAGTTATCAACCCTTCCTATTTTCTATGACATTTCTCAACTTAACAACAAAGACAAATATTTTAATTTATGTGTGTGTGCACATGCATGCATGTGTGCATAACACTCAGGAAAATGTCTGAAAGAAAGTATCCCATAACATTAATAGTGTTTATTCCCAGGTGATGTGACAAGACTTTTGGGTAATGTGTCTTTATTTCTTTCCTACTTGTTCCATCTTGCTGCCTTTTTTTTTTTTAAGGTAAAACTTCATCAATACTATTTCTTTTCTAATTATTTGTTGATGGTATATTAAAATACCAGGAATTTTTACGTTGACTTGTATTCTGAGCTCTTGCTAAATTCATTTACTAATTCTAATGATTCACCTGTAGCTTCTTTTGAATTATCTGTGGACATAATCATGCTGGGTTGTTTTCTGTTTTTTGGTTTTTTTTTTGAGACAGGGTCTCACTCTGTCACCCAGGCTGGAGTGCAGTGGTACAATCACAGCTCACTGAAGCCTCAACCTTCCTGGGCTCTGGTGATCCTTCCACCTCAGCATCTGGAGTAGCTGGGACTACAAATGTGTGCCACCATGCCCAGCTAATTTTTGAATTTTTGTAGAAATGAGGTTTCACCATGTTGCCCAGGCTGGTCTCAAACTCCTGGGCTCAAGTGATCTGTCCACCTCGGCCTCCCAAAGTGCTGGGATTACAGGTGTGAGCCGCTGTGCTCGGCCTTGTTTTTGAATAATGACAACTTTATATTCCTTTCCTATACATATAACTTTTTATTTATTATTCTTACCTCATTGTCTAGTAGGGGTAAACAAGCAACTTCTTTGTCTAAAAATAAGTGTGTGTTTTTTATTTTAACTTTGACCTTTGAAGAATATTTTCACCAGATATAGAATTACAGATTGGCAGTTATTTATTTCATTATTTGAAAGGTGTTATTCCATTGTCTTCCATAATTTCAATTGGGAAACCAACTGTCTTATTTTTTTCATTCCTTTTAAGATAATGTGGCTTTTACTCACTAGCTTTAAGATTTTCTTAATATCTTTGCATCATGGCGAGGCACAGTGGCTCATGTCTGTAATCCCAGCACTTTGGGAGGCCAAGGCAGGTGGATCACCTGAGGTCAAGAGTTTGAGACCAGCCTGGCCAACATGGCAAAACCCCGTCTCTACTAAAAATACAAAAAAATTAGTCAGGTGTGGTGGTGGGCACCTGTAATCTCAGCTACTCGGGAGGCTGAGGCAGGAGAATTGCTTGAACCCAGGAGGCTGAGGTTGCAGTGAGCCGAGATTGTGCCATTGCACTCCAGCCTGGGCAATAAGAGCAAACACCGTCTCAAAAAAAAAAAAAAAATTTTGCATCGTGCCTTCTAAACTCCTTCCCTCTTTCTTTCTTTCTTTTTGTCTCTTTGCTTAACTGTATTTCCCAAATATTCTACTAAGAACATATAATGCTTATATAATTTTTCTTAATGAAGGAGAAAAAGACAAAAACTTTTTTAAAAAACCTGAGAATCCAAAGTGCCTGTCCATGAGGCAGTTGTGCTGCAAGGAGTCAAGAGATGTGGAGTCTAGCTTGTGCTTTGGGCAAATTACCTGTCCTTCCTAAGCCCCTGCTTCATTCAATCAATAAATATTTAACAAATGTCTACTATGTGCTTAAATACTATAGTGAGCAAGACTGATATAATCCCTGCCCTCATGGAGTTTACAGTCTAACAGAGATAATACTTTAAAAGAACTGTGATAAGGCCAGCCGTGGTGGTTCACGCCTGTAATCCCAGCAGTTTGGGAGGCTGAGGCAGGCGGATCACCTGAGGTCAGGAGTTCAAGACCAGCCTGGCCAACATGGTAAAACCCCATCTCTACTAAAAATACAAAAAAAAAAAAAAATTAGCTGGGCGTGGCAGTGGCCACCTGTAATCCCAGCTACTCTGGAGGCTGAGGCAGGAGAATCACTTGAACCCAGGAGGCGGAGGTTGTGGTAAGCTGAGATCACACCATTGCACTCCAGCCTGGGTAACAAGTGAAACTCCGTCTCAAAAAAAAAAAAAAAGAACTGTGACAAGTGCTGTAACAGAGAAAATATAACATGATGAAGGAGGAATTAACCTACTCAGGGGACAATGGAGACAGGAAGTAGATAAGAAAAACTTCTTGGAAGAAATAATTTTTAAACTGAGATCCAAAGGATTAGGACTTAGCCAGGCAGAAATGAGGCTAGTTTTCTCTTAGTTGCTTTGTAATTCTGTGATTCTATGTTCCAATCTTTGTTATGTTACTGAATCAGAATCCAAAGGAACATCACTTATCAGGCCCCTCCCTTCATTAACTTAATCCTAAAAACACTCTTGTAAGTAAGTAATGCTATTCCAATTTACAAATTTTAAAACTGTTAATTAAGCAAGTTGCCTGAAGTCACACAGTGGTAAATTCTGATCTGTCTAGCTTCAAATTCCATCCTCTTTCATTCATTGTTCAACTATCATTTACTGAGTACCCGCCAAGTTATCTGCCTGACACTGGGGATAAAGAGAACAGTAAGATTGGATCCCTGCTCTTGACGAATGCACTTTCTGAGGGGGCAATGTCAGTAATCCAGACAATTACAACATGGTTAGGTATTTAGAAAGAGGCAGAGTAGGACTATGCCTTTTCATCAGAATCTAATTCCCTAGCTTCTCCAAGAAACCAAGGAGCTAGGTACATGATCACTGAGAAAGACTACACAGATTGGTAAATTTGCAAAGCTATAGCTGAAGTCCAGCATCCCTGACTGGCCTTGACCAACAGTTCTGTCTGCTATCTACCATACAATTAAGCCAGTCTCTTTAGGTGAGGATCTTCCAGAGGAATGGGTATCCAGATGGCATGCATTCATCTTATTACACAGAATAAACAGGCTTTCAGCCTTCCCAAACTGATGAGGAACTTCAACATTCACCTCATGGACTCTTAGAAAGACATATATAAGCTAATCATGCCTGCCATAACCTTGGAACGTTTCATGGACATTTTCAGATAAAGCCCCTCCTCACCCATATGGCTTCAAAAAATGCCCTCTGTCTCTGATTAAAGGGACTTGAGAGAAGTATGAAACCAGGATTTCCGAGTTGTTCCTGGAAGAGCTTCAGCCAGGAGCTTTCAGTAGCAGATGTTAAATCTGATTTTAGAGCCTAATGAAAATGCTGGGCTTCTAGCTTCGTGGAATGAGTCTGAGATATGGTTTCTAAGTCAATAACTCAGTGGAAACTTGACCTATGGTATTATGTGAAGGTTCCTCAATTCTTCTATAAGCAACTAGTGGGAAACAGCTCATATGCTTAAGCACCCTTCTGAGAGGCCACGAGGAGCATCCACTTACTCATACATTTAGAGCTATAACAAAACTGCCTCTGGTGTTGGAGGGATGGGGACTATCAATGTCTCTGGAAGCCGGGAGTCCAGGGACTCTCATCCCAACTCTTCCATGGTCTCACTGTGCTGCCCTAAGCATGCCACTTAAACCCTCTGTGTCTCAGCTCTGCCACACTGTCCCTCCAGTCCTTGGGTCCCCTCAGTGCATGTATACAAAGTCTATTCCTGTTGCCCAGCCTTTCTCTAATTCTACATATACCACTCTGCTTCCTGGCTACAAACTTGTTGCTAACAAAACTGTGAGCATCTCACCAGAAGATTCAGGACTTTATATCTTTTGACTCTTTCTAAGTGTCCACCAAGGGGCCAAATCTACTTGCTGAGTAAAGAAAAGATTCCCTGAGACTTCCTATTGGTGAGAGAAGATTCAACCTTTAAAAATTACTCAAATTTCCCAACTCCTAATACACAAAAGGACTGAGAATCCCTTTGTCCTATTCACCTTGCTGGAATGAGGAAATAAAAGATTAATATACAAGAAAGAAAAAGAAAATATCTATTACTTACTTATCTTCTCATGACTTCACATACATACAGTATGTTTTCTTACAAAGTTCTAAACAGCATCACCGTTTACAATTACTAAGACCTCCATAAAAATTCATCAAGTAGATATACCATGTTTTACTAACCATTCCTTGGTCAGATGTTTAGAGTGCCTTAAAACTTTTCCAAATTATAATATAAATAACACTGTGATGAACACCTTTATCCATAAAACTGTGACTGTATTTTGGATTATTTCCTGAGGTTAGATATCCAAAAGTGGATCTGCCAGATCATTGGTAATGAACATTTTTATGATGCCTCATATGTATTATAAATTTTATGATTAATTCTTAAATATATTTCAGCCACAAGACATAATTCTATTGCTAAAATATGGGATCCTCTTAGTCCAAACGTTTTGTTAAGTAGGCAGGATAGTATAAAAGAAAACAGCCTCTAGAATCACACTGTCTGGGTTCAAATCCCAGTTCTATCATTTGGTAGATGAATGGACTTAAACAAGTTACTAAATTCTCCTAAGACAATATACATAAAGCACAGGGTCTGGCATATAGAAAGGGGTCAATAAATGTTAACCATTATTATTGCCTTTAGATTACAAAAAAAAAGATAGATCCGTATTTTAAAAAGCCAAGAATATCTTCAAATAATGGAGTAAGAATAAACATAAAACAAAAGACAAAATAATACTCCCGTACTTACATCATAAGCAGGCTCGTTAATGATGAATACTATTTACATCACTGTGGTTATTAGTTACATATAAATATCACTTTATTGAGTGTTTGCTCTCTTTAAAACCTTTACATACACTGTCTCATTTAATCCTCATAACAACCCTCTATGGTGATGATAATAATACCAAAAACAACAGCTAATGTTTACCAAGTGCTTATTATATGTCATGCATAGTTCTAGGAAACAACCTATTAATCATTATAAAATCCTATGAAGTAGGACTTTTCATTTATTATTACCTTCATTATACAGACATAATTGAGTTACACAGAGGCTAAATAGCTTGTCAAAGGTTACATAGCTAACAAGGTAGGTCTTATTACTCCCATTTTATAAGAAAACTGGAACCTATGAAAATTGCCTGTAAAAGTAAGTAACTGGGGCAGGCTTTGAACCAGCATCTGTTGGACTCTCAAGTCCATATGCTTTTATTTCTGTTACTCTGCCACCTTATGTGGATTATCAATAGCAAATGGTTAAGGTTGGCTTCCCTCATTCTCACCTTCCTTTGCCATAAGCCAGAGTGTACTGAGAATAGTCTCATTTGAATATTTGCCTCTGAGGAGAATATAAACAGGAAGGCAAGTCTGATGCAAAACTCCATATTCTGAAATGCAACCCTTAAAACAATGCACCAAGGATCCTCTCTCCTGAGGTGTCTGTCGCACTCCATCTAGCATACATATCTGAGAGTTTCTAAGGCTTGCCTTTCAGATACTTGGTGGTTCCTAATAAGGTGCCCTAATCAGTTCCTTAATCAAGGCAACACTTCAAAAGATTTTCAAATGAATGCTACAGACAGGTTTCCTATTTCCCTCTGTCTCAGAAGGCCCTCAAAATCCCCTCCACTGAAAGAAACAAAGCCACTTCAAGCCTCCCAAAACATCTTGAAAATACTCACATTTTCAAAAGGACTGCACTCAAAGGAAGAAACCTAAACTGAAGTCTTATTTCTCGAATGAACTAATTGTTTAATATTGGACAAATTATCTCCCTTCTTTGTGCCTCTTCAAAAGTGGAGAAAGTGTCCTGAGATTCTAGTTTAAAAATGGGGCTCCTGGCCGGGCACGGTGGCTCACGCCTGTAATCCCAGCACTTGGGGAGGCCGAGGCGGGCAGATCACAAGGTCAGGAGATCGAGACCATCCTGGCTAACATGGTGAAACCCCATCTCTACTAAAAATACAAAAAATTAGCCGGGTGTGGTGGCAGACGCCTGTAGTCCCAGCTACTCAGCAGGCTGAGGCAGGAGAATGGCGTGAACCCGGGAGGCGGAGTTTACAGTGAGCCGAGATCGCGCCACTGGACTCCAGCCTGGGCGACAGAGGGAGACTCCGTCTCAAAAAAAAAAAAAGTGGGTTGGGGGGGGGGGTCCTTTGAGGAATTATTTAATATTAACCAGGGGGATTTGGTGGAGTGAGAAATGTAGACAATGGTAAAGAAATAAATCCTCTTCACCTTTGTAGGATAGAGCAAAGCAGCATCCAAAGGCCTTTCCTATCTTCTCCCGGCTTTATCCTCCACTAAAGACGAGGGAAGATAGGATCCTGCTGCCACCTCGTGGCACTTTAGGCAGCACAAAAAGAAGGGCTTACTCAATAGGGTCATACAACCCAAATGCCCCTCAGGAAACCACATCCTCCTCCTCCTCCCTTACAATTAACTGCACAGAGCTTGACCATTCACAAAACACTTTCAACCCTATTATCTCATTTCATTCTTCCAACAACTATAGGATGGGGAAGGGGAAGGCGGGGGCGGGGGGCGGAGGGAGCAGAGGGGGCAGGGTGTCAGGACTGGAGGCATAACTCCAACTCTGTTGAAAAAGCCAAAGCTCAGAGAGACTATGTGACTTGCCTAAGGTCAAACAGTGAGTAGCTGACCGTACCTGAACCCACATCCCTTGATTCTAAATCAGGTGATTCATTATCTGCTGTATAGGGAAAAGGGTAAAACTGAGGTTTAGGTATGCTCCAGGTCTAGGAATTTGAGGGAAGGAGGCTTAAGAAGAGAAAAGGCTCAATTTCTTCTGCAGACACAACTGACTGGCCACAGGCCACAACCAGGCTGCTTAGAAAAAGGTCTACGCAGTCAACCTATCCATAGAAAAAGGTATGCAGATAGCCTGGGTTCCCGTCTTCCTTCTTGGTTTGCACATTCTCAGTTAACATCTCTAGGTATCTCCAGCTGCTCTCCCTCCCTCTACTTTCCAGCCCCAGCCTACCCATAGGACACAAGACTGATTTATAGCTAAGTGCTAAACACCAAACGGATCCCAGGCAAGGGAGCCACAACATCTAGAAATCAGCAAAAACTGCAGGGAGAGCTGCTATGTCCCTGGGTTAGAGCTCATAATATTTGTGGCTCAGCCCAGATTTTCCTGTAAGTTTTGGCAGAAAGCTCAGTTGGCTTGTCCCATATTGATGTCATGCACACTGAAACCCAGGAGGCAATGCTGGAGTTATGACTTACCAACTAGCATATAGGGATGGCCTAAGAATCTGAGAGTTTCCAATTTCTCCAAGGCAACCACAACTTCTTAAAGAATTGCAGCTGGGCACAGTGGCTCACACCTGTAATCCTAGCACTTTGGGAGGCCGAGGTGGAAGGATTGCTTGAGTCAAGAGTTCAAGACCAGCCTGGGCCACAGAGTGAGATTCCGTTTCTACAAAATAGAGAAAATTAGCCAGGTGTGGTGGCATACATCTGTAGTTCCAGCTGCAGGGGAGGCTGAGAGTGGGGAGGATCACTTGAGCCCAGTAGGTCAAGGATGCAGTGAGCTGTGATCTCACCATTGCACTCGGCCTGGGCAACAGTGAGACCCTGTCTCAAAAATAAATAAATAAAAGAAATGCAAAGCCCAGGTGCCTAAACTTTCTACAACCACAGGTCTCCTTCCCTCTCTCCCTCCCTCCCTCCTTCCTTCCTTCCTTGTGAGTAGAGCATTCACTAAATGAGTGGAGTATTGTATGGGGTAAAGATGACGAATAAGAAATAATTCCTTTGTGGAATCAGGATCTTGAAGAGATACCTGCATTCCTGTGTTCACTGCAGCATTATTCACAAGGACCAAGATATGGAAACGACTTACATGTGCATTGACAGATGAATGGATAAAGAAAATGTGGTATACATATACAATGGAATATTATTCAGCCTTTAAAAAGAATAAAATCCTGCCATTTGTGACAATATGAATGAACCTGGAGAACATTATGCTAAGTGAAATAGGCCAAACATAGAAAGATAAATATTCTATGATGTCACTTATATGTGGAATCTAATATAGTTAAATTCATAGAATTCACCATGGGCTGAAGGAAGGAGGATATGAAAAGATGTTGGTCAAAAGGCAGAAAGTCTCAGTTATGCAAGATGAATAAGTTCTGGAGAGTTAATGTATGGCATGGTGACTATCAGAAACAATGTTACACTATATACTTAAAATTTGTTGTTGATCCTAAGTATTCTCACACAAAAGGTATTCTCACACACATACAAAAGGTAACTATGATGGATATGTTAATTACCTTGATTGTGGTGATTATTTCACAATATGTATATCAAATCAAGTTGTATAATTTAAATATATATAAATTTTATTTTTTTTTCTTTTATTATCTTTTTTAAGAGACATAGTCTCACTCTGTTCACCCAGGCTGGAGTGTAGTGGCACAATAATAGCTCACTGCAGCCTCGAACTCCTGGGCTCAAGTGATCCTCCCACCTCTACCTCCTGAGTGGGTGGAACTACAGGCACACGTCACCATGCCTGGTTTATACAATTTTTCAAAAAAGAAATAATTCCTTTGATTAAAACTGTGTTGCCTAATGGTAAATGGGGAAATGGGAAAAAAACAAGTTATAAATGGATGTGAGATATAAACATTAAGTGCTTGGGGGTTAAGAGGGAAAAATAAGATTCCTTCTGGCTTGGGAGTTAGGGGACAAAAATGGATTTTAAAAAAGCTACTTGATGGATGTATAACATATAAAACCCTTCAGAAGTCTGGCCTTTACAAACCTTCCCTGCCTTCTCTCCTACTACTACCTTGCCCTCACCCTACCAGATTCTGAACACAAGTTTTCTTTAGTAAGTTAAGGATTAAGAATATATGTTTTGCAATCAGATAGATCTTGGTTCCAATCCTACTTCTGCCATATTAGACAACCTTGAGTAACTTTCAGAACGTCCCCCCAAGCCTCAGTTTCCAGATCTGTAAAGTACGTATTATAAAGACAGCTATTTAAAAAGGTGTGTGTGAGAGTCAAGTGAGAGAATGTATGCAAAGCTTTGTGCATGAACCACAGGAAAGACTTAGCAAATGGCAATTGACATTTTTCATTATCTCTGTGTCTCTGATGATGTTTTCTTTGCCCAATATTCTCTTTACATTCTCAGACTGTTCCACTCCTGTTTCTCCTACAGGCCCATTACAAAAGTCTTTCTTCTTGAGTGCTCTAGGACCTGCTAACTGTTCCCCCACTGAGTGCTCAGAACCTTTGTTCACACCTCCTTTACTGTATTTATGTGATAACAACTTGTATTTGTTTGTAAGTCTGTCTTTCAGGAATGTGAGGCTCCAGAGAGCAAGAGCTAGGTCTTATTCATCTAGCACAGTATGTGACTCACAGTACCACTAGAGAAGTGATTGTTGAATAAATAAGATTGTATTTGAGCTAGGCCTTAAATAAATAGGAATTAAAGCAAATCTCTGGATGGCCTTTTAAATATGAATGTTAACCTGTTAGTGTTATATATTAACCCATCAGAAATCTCTAGAATTAATTATCAAGGATTAGCCTTTAAGATGAGCTGACAGGCAGGACCAAAGTGAGTCAAAATTTCACTAGGGAAAGCTGGAGGTGGATGCATGGATGAATGAAAGGACCCTGGAGCCCACGCAAGCAGCTCAGGAAACAGGTACAGGGCTTCCTTAGGTTAGCCAGGGGCACTTGGTGGTATGATGGTGAGGGAACGGAATCACTTTAAGAGTAAATAAGAGATTCAAGGATAGACAAAAAAGTAAAATAAAAAGACCAGTATCACAAATTTTCCAGATGGTCCTAAGGGGAAAGCAACACACATGTAACACAGAAGGTCACTATGTAGTCTAAAAGGGTTAGTTTATTGATTATAGCTTTCTGCCTGCTCATCATGAAACTGTTCTCTTTATCTACAGAGAAGCAATCCTGTCTTTCATTACAACAGAAAAAGAGGTCTCCAGGTCCTGCTAGGGCACCTGAAAATTTCTCAGCCATTATTTCTTCAAATACTTTTCTGGTATCCCTGCCCTTCTCCAACTGGAGTTACATGTATATTAGATCATCTGATATTGTTCCACAGCTCACTGATGCCCTGTTCATTTTTTTCATCTTTTTTCTCTGTGCTTTGAGTACTTCCTATTATTATGCCTTCAAATGTACTAATTTTTTATTCTACTGTGTCTAGTCTGCTGTTAATCCTATCCAATGTACTTCTCATTTCAAATATTGTATTTTTCATCTCTAGAAATTTGACTTGGGTGTTTTTCTTATATCTTGCATTTCTCTCCTTGTTATGCTTGTGTTTTCCTCTACTTCTTGAACATGTAAAGCATTTTTATCATAGCTTTTTAATATCCTTGTCTCCTAATTTTATATATGTGTCATTTCTGTTTCTATTAATTAAATTTTATCTATGTTATGGGTTATATTATCCCATTTCTTTGCACGTCCAGTAATTTTTCACTGGATGCCAGACATTATTTCTCTTTCTTCAAGAATCACAGTCCTATTATGCTTATTGTCCAATGTCTGAAAACCATTGTTTCATATTTCTTGTTGGGTTTTTTAGTTAAGTTGAAAGGGTAAATTCTATTCCTGATATTCCATCATGGCAGTAAATGGAAGGCCTTGGAATCTCTAATAAATTACTGTACCTAGGCATTAAAAAATCAATGACTGCTAGGCCAGGAACGGTGGCTCATGCCTGTAATCCTAGCACTTTGGGAAGCCAAAGTGGGTGGATCACTTGAGGTCAGGAGTTCAAGACCAGCCTGGCCAACATGGTGAAACCCCATCTCTACTAAAAATACAAAAATCAGACAGGCATGGTGGCACGCTCCTATAATCACAGCTACTTGGGAGGTTGAGGCAGGAGAATCGCTTAAACCTAGGAGGCGGAGGTTGCAGGTGAGCCAAGATCATGCCACTGCACTCCAGCAAAAAAGTGAGACCCTATTTCAAAAAATAATAATAATAATCAATGATTGCTATTATAAAATCACAAAAAGAAGAGATAACCAGACACTTTGTGCCTCCTGATAGAGAAACACAACCCAACATCACCTGTGAAGTTGTCTTTCAAAATAAAAAATCAAACCTGAATCTGATCAAGCGTCTAGATCCAACAATCAATTTATAGGAAATACAGAAGACAGAAGAGAAGAACATCTTAAACTACACCACAGGGATACAATCAACAAAATCAAAACTGCAGGAAACTCTACAGGACAAACAACTAGTTTTTTCAACAATCACAAGAATATAAAAATGCTGGAGGGAAAGCTATAGATTGAAAGAGACTAGAAGATACATCTATTGTAATGTGTGAACCTTATTTGGATCCTGATTCAAGCAAGCCAACTGCAAGAAAAAACTGTGACATTTAGGAGACAACTGGAAATCTGAATGCAGACTAGATCATTGATGGTATTTAGGAGTTATTACTAATTTTTAGGTGTGATTATGGTATTATATTTTTCACAAAAATCATCTCAGAGAAATATTTTGATTATATTATAGACAAAATATTTTGCTATTTGCTTCAAAATAATATGGTAGGGGGCAAGACAGTAGGGGTACAGATGAAATAAGATTGATCATGAATATATAATTGTAGGAACTAGGTGATATATATAGACATATAGATATACATATATTTGAAATTTTCTGTTATAAATAAGTTTTAAAAATTTAAAGAGTCATAAAATTGAGATATGGGTTCTAAAGCTGGCTCTAACATCATTTTCCTCCGTGCCTATGGACTAATCACTTCTCTCTAGGCCTCAGTTTTCTCCATAAATTATGAAACATAAAACGCATTCCAATATTAATTACACTTTCCACCATATCCACTCATTAGCTATGTGACATAGGAAAGTTACTTAATCTTTTTAAGCTTCAGTTTCCTTATTTGTAAAAGGTGATGAAAATAGTAGCTAATTTTTAGGACTGCTGGTGGGTTAAACTGGATGCTGCATGTTAGAGCTCTCATCACAGTGCCTGGCACTAAGCACTTAATAAATAATATCTATCATTATTATCTCTTGCTGCACTAAGAAATAACAATAAAGAATTCTATACTTTTTTAAAAAAAAATGAGAGGCCTCTATAGTTTAGCCCTTCCTTCCTCCATATTTCCTTTCTTTGGGACAAAAGCAGGAAAATCTGAAACTTCCCCTCTAAAAGTCTGTGGAACAACATGCCCAATAGCACAAAACAGGTTAGGGTTTGGCTCTCCTTCCTAGTAAGAGTCATTGCTGCGGGTCTGGAAAAAACGGAGGTGCTACTTTAGTCATTTTCAGAATATAGTATGCAGCTGTTCTCCTGGAATGCCACACATCCTGAAGTTGCTCCAAGGGCTAAAAACAGAGCTTAGGCGATCAGCCCAATGCAGCCAAGCTCATTCTTTTCAAGGTGGCCCCATTTCAAATAAAATGGGCACTCTGTATGTAACTCCTTTTCTAACCAAGAGTTGGTCTTCCTCACCAGACTGTGAGCCCTTTGAGGGCAAAGCTAGTTGATCTTTCTAGCTTTATGCTCCCTAGCAAAGCACCTGGGACAGAGCAGGTACTCAATGCATGCTAGTTGAATGAAGGAATTAATGGCCTATTCTTTTATTTTATTTGGGTTGGAGTAGGAGTGGAAAAAGAACAATGATAATGAAGAACCAATTATTGGAGGGATCTTTCTAACAATTTTTTCAGGGAGTGCAACTCGTTCACAACTTTCCCAAATACACCCTGAATATTTTTCCTTCTGAGCCTGTACTCATACTCATTCCCTCCACCTGTTAATATCTTTCTCTTACTCTCCTTCTCTCACTTCACTCTTGCTGTCACTCTTCCACTCTTAATATCCACATCCTTCAAGACTTGGTTCCTCTTCCATGAAACTTTTCTCAACGACTGTTGCTGAAAGGACTCTCTTCATCTTGATTTCCTATAACACTTTATCTTTAGCTTTAGACACTCATAATGTTCTGTCATATGCAGTGGTCAGTTTTATGTTTCATAATTTTTGTGGGATTGAAGGCAAGGTCCTCTCTCAATTTCTGAGGCACTCAGCATAGCACTTTGTATAAATCAGACATGTGGTAAGAGTTCAGTGCATTTACTGTCTAAACTTGGAAGAGTAAGAAATATAATCATTCAACCCAATTTAAAGTATAAAACAACTGAGCCTTAAAAAGTATGTTTCATCCCTAAGATCTTTTTTTCTAAAAAGGTTAACACAGGAGCCAGGCATGGTGGCACATGCCTGTAGTCCCAGCTACTCAGGAGGCTGAGGCAGGAGGACTGCTTAAGTCCAGGAGTTCAAGGCTGTAGTATGCTGTGATTATACCCATGAATAGCCACTGCCACTGCACTCCAGCCTGGGCAACATAGTGAGACCCTGTCTCGAAAAAAAAAAAGTTAACGCATTGTTTTGGAAGTTTTGCTACCCTATTATTCTGTTTGATTAGGCAATATCCTCTTCTGGAAACCTAAGGGAAAACTGTTGTTAGGCATATATATCCTCTAACCAAGTGAATTTAAAAGAAAAATCAAAACATTAAAAATAATAATTTATATTTTCTTCAAATTTGGAGATAAGACAGGCTGGGCATCAAAAAACTAAGACTGAGAATCACTAGATAATTATAGAACTGTATCTAAGCCCTTGGCTTTTCCCAACACTATCCTCCCCAAACCACCTCTCAGCATAGTTGTAGGTACAAATGAGAGGAAAGTATTGAGAAACTATAAAATATTATGTAATTTTAGGGTATAATACTCCTCAAAGGAAAGGGTCAGGATATAAGTAAATCTTATTTCTGGAAATTAAGGATGAACTGAGGCTTCCTTGTTACTGAGATAATTGCTTTATTTTCTCTTCTAGATGATATATTCTACAACTGCCATCATATAATGACCACTTTGTTGCCTCTTCTCTTTTTTCATTCCCTAGAGATTAAAAATTAAATATATATAAACCAAGATACCCCTACTACCCCTACCCCCAGCAAGCAAGTTCACTGAGCCTTATCAGTGTTATTTCTTCACGTTACCATATTTTATTGCTGGAGCACATTTATATCATCTAGTCCAACTTTTCCATTTTATAACTAAGGAGTCCAAATCATAGAGAGAGCATATCATTTGTACGAGGTCATCCAGCTAGTGTCAGACCCCATAACATAATCTTGTTCTCTTAACTACCAGTTCTCAATATTACACCCAACAAGTATTTGAACACACATTATTTATTGGCCATAAATAAATATTTGTTAAACTAAAATGAATTTAATTGTTTCTTCTTTGTTTCACAAAATAGCTGGACACCCTATAGTACCTGCAAGGAAGAAGTAAAAGTGCTGTTCTGAACTCTATGGCTTAAAGCCAATATGATACAGACTCTGGAGCAGGCTGCCTGAGTTCTGATCTGGATTCCACTACTGCCTATCTGTAAGACCTTGGGAAAATTGTTTTACATTTCTTAGCCTCAGCTTCCTCATTTGTAAAATGAAGATAATCACAATAACTACCTCAAAGGGTTGTTTAGTCATCCAATAACATTTATTGAACACTTGCTCTGCGGCAGGACTCTTTTAGATGCTCAGGATACCACAATGGACACAGAAAAAAATACTATTTCTCCTTAGGGGCTGACATCCTTCTGGGATTAAAGGAGATAATCTATGTAAAACACCCAGTAGAGAGTCTGGCACCAAATAAATGTTCAATAAATGTTAGTTATGGTGGCTGTTGTTATATTTATTTTAAAACGTACCATGTGTTGGGCTAGGGCGCAGTGGTTCATGCCTGTAATCCCAGCACTTTGGGAGGCCAGGGCAGGAGGATAGGTTAAGTCCAGGAGTTCAAAACCAGCCTAGGTAACATAGTGAGACCCTGTCTCTACAAAAAATATATACAAATTAACTGGGCATGGTGGTGTGCACCTATAGTCCTAGCTACTCGGGAGGCAGAGGTGGGAGGATCGCTTGAGCCTGGGAGGTTGAGGCTTCAATGAGCCATGATCGCGCCACTGCACTTTAGCCTGGGTGGCAGAATGAGAACCTGTCTCAAAAAAATAAATCAACTAAATAAAATAAAATAGAATGTACTATATATCTCCACCAAAAAACCAAATCAACAAATAAATCTTACAAAAAGCTCCAAGAAAGATTTTACGGCATAAAACAGCTCACATAGCTGTGTTTCACAAGGACAAATATTATCACCATAGCAACATTGTTCTGAGTTCTTTAATAGCAGTTGCTTGATATTGCAGAAGATTTAGGAATGGTCTTTGAAAATACCGTATAAACACTGTCATGTAGGAGTGAAGATAATCCTCTCCAGTTTCTCTCCAAGAAAGATAAATTTTTTATAGGAATCACTTTAATAAAAGTTAATATATAAAATCTTACATCAAGAAACACAAATTAGGGGATGATTACTTGTATTATGTGGGAATCATAAATATTTCTTTTTGAAAGCCAGCCTCCCTGGTATATTCAAAATATTCCCAAGTATATCCAAAATATGATGCAATGTTCAAAATTCTATGATTAACAAGCGCATGAAAAGATGCTGAACATCATTAGTCGTTAATGAAATGCAAATAAAACCACAATGCAGTACTGCTTCACACTCACTAGATGGACATAATTTTTAAAATGGAAAATAACAAGGGTTGGCGAGGATGTGGAAAAACTGGAACCCTCATACATTGCTGACAGGAATGTAAAATAGTTCAGCCTCTGTGGAAACAGTCTGGCAGTTCCTCAAAAAATTAAACAGAATTACCCTATGATGCTGCAATTCCATTCCTAGGTTATACACCCCAAATAAGTGAATCAGGTCCTCAAAAAAGTACATTACATGCATGTTCATGCCAGCACTATTTATAATAACCAAAATGTAGGAACAGCCCAGATGCCCATCAATGGATGAATGGATAAACAAATTGTGGTATAGACATACAATGGAATTTTATTCACCCATAGAAAAATGAAGCACTGATCTATAACATGGATAGACCTCCAAACCACTATTATAAGTGAAAGCAGCCAGGCACAAAATGTCACATATTGTATGATTCCATTTATATAAAATATCTAGAACAGAAAATTCCATAGAAACGGAATACAGATTGGTGGTTGCTAGGGTATATGGGGAAGAGGCATGGGGAGAAACTTCTTAATGGATAAGAGGTTTTACTCAGAAGTGATGGGAATGTTTCAGAACTAGATGGAAGTGTGGTTGCAGCACATTATGCATGTACTAAATGCCACTGAATCATTCACTTTAAAATGGTTAATTTTATGTTACATGAAATTCACTCTCAATAAAATATTTTTTAAGAAGATGTCACCCACATGACCAATAAACACATAAAAATGTGAGAGAAAATTACAACTGATTGTCTAGCCATTTCAGAAACCCATGTAAATGGTGCTTCTACCTATTCACAGTGAATGAAGTGTTAAATAAAATTTATAGGAGTTCACTGTTTTGGACTAAGCTCCCATACTAGGCCCCAAAAGACCAAACTAAAATGAAGTCACTCATGCTAAGTATCACAAAGTCAAACTGAAACATTAAGGAAGCAGGTAAAATCCCAAACAGATCAAGTTTTCTTGATCTGTTACAAGGAGAATCCCAGTAACCAATCAAAAGAGGCCCGGTTAACCGGAGCTGGCATGATAGGGAAGTCTCCTCTGCTTAACCCTTATAAGAAAAGTAACTTGAAGTAACTTGATGTTAGCCAATCTGCTTTTTCAATTTTTATTTCCTTGTTCCCACCTTCATAAACCAATTGTTCTGACATGCCCTGCAAAGCATCTATTCTATTTTATAGAATGAGATGTTGCTCCAATTTATGAATTGCTAATAAAAGCTGACTGGACATTTACACTACGTTTGTTGACACGTTGTTTATTTAACAAAAGGAACAGAGAATGCTTACTAAAATCTTAGTTTCTTCCTGTTAAAAGATAATTTTTAAGGTAAAATTATGATTGCCATACAAATATAAAATGAACACGTTAAAGGTTTCATTTAGCTCATTAAAAACAGATCCAGTAAAATGTTAAAAACTGGTACAAGAGGCAGCCAGAAAATGCTGAAATGAATGTGTTAGTAAATGCAAACCCAGCTTCATGTGTGTGAGGAGTAGTAACAATTGCACCTTTGCAAGACAAAATTCATTTGCATTTCTACAGATAAGAATAATTTGTATTACCCTCAGTTTTCTATAATTTTAAAGGATTTAAAATAGTTCAAAGAAATGAAAGGTGTAGAGCACTATAGAATCAGATAACCTAGAAGGGTTTACTAGTCAATGCCGAGCATTCTGAAGGACATTCGGTAATTTTTTTTTCCAAATTTCACAATTTCTCCTGATATTTCTCTGGCAATAACACACTACCATGGCAAATGGCCTCTCTTCTCTGGACTTCAGGTCCTCATTTGTTTTTAAAAAAAAAAAAAAAAAAAAAAAACTGAGGAGTTGGATGACCTGAAGCTCACCTTGAGCTTTGACAGTCTGCTAAGAACATGCTTCCAGGGGCCAGATGCTGAGTCACAGATTCCTACAGATTACAAGCCCTTTAAGTCAACAGCACTCATGATCACATCACATAAATTACTTATCTAATGATAGAACATGCCATCCTTTGATGAGGGAGGCCATGTTTCTAATGAATCATCCTTAAACGATTTGCCTTTTTTTGCACTACTACTGGAAATGGGATAATACTGAGTTTTCCCAGCTTCTGTCATACACAACAAGCATTATTTAGTTTTTAAACAATTGGCTGAAACTAGAATGAAGTAGTCTGGGGCTAAAAAACAAAACAAAATAAAGTAGGTAGCCTACATGAGATGCTCAAAAAATACTGAGTTGAATGGCTTTTGAAATGTTTACACCATGTTCTATACACTTAATTTACCATAAATGTAGTAGGATGTTTATTTTTTTTTTTTCCTTTTGTTTGATCTGTTACTCTCCAGCTGCTCAGTACCGGGCAGTACAAGAGACCCTCAATCAAAGCCTGCTATTTAATACTATAATTTATAATAGAGAGTGGAAGTGTATTCTTGTCAAAAAAATTTTTCAGTTTATGCATGGTAAGATGAAGTTTCTCTATACTGGCTGAGCATGCCTAATCCAAAAATCCAAAATCTTCAATGCTCCAAAATCCAAAATTTTTTCAGCACTGACATGATGCTCAAAGGACCATTTAAGTATCAGCAAATATTCCAAAATCTGAAGAAAAAACAAATCTCAAACCTGAAACACTTCTGGTCCCAAGCATTTTGGATAAGAGATATTCTTCAGCTTCTATGCTGGACCTAAATTCTTTTTATTGTATTTTAAATGTATAGATCGATTCAGCACAATCAAAAGCACATCCACCAACAGTGTATATAAAAGTCTTATGTGTCTAAGAAAAAAATTTCACAATTTAAAATCCCTCTCCATAAAGATCTACAACATTGGACAGATTCTCCACTAAAGCCAGTGCTAAGATTAATATTAGATTTCCGAAATCAGTAAAATTGTAATTGTGACCCAAACAACTGTGAGCTATCTGGATTGAAGGGAAGGGCAGCTTGAATTTCCATTAAATGCCAATACCAACATTCTTTACATTCCAGCTAAAAATGCTTTCCTTACCATGAGACTTTGGCTTTACCCTGCCTTTTATCTCCTCATTCCCATTTAGATTTGATGTACAATTATTAGTGGTTAATTCAGGGTCACATATTTTCTGTCCTGTTGGGAAGATGAGCACTTCTCAAGTGTGATAAATTGAAAGCTGGAACTGCATCAACTAGAGTAGAATAGGAAGACTCTTCCCCATCCTTTCCAATTTATACACTAGCCTCTTTGCACACAGCTGTCATTCCAGTTTATGCTCCTTCTTGCCAGAGAGCAGCGACCCGCCTCAAATACAGCCTTGAGGGGCTCTTTCTTTGGGGACAACAGGAGCAGAAAACCAAACAGACAACGTGGAGGCCGTATCTTTGAAACGAAGGCTGCTGGTTAACTGGGTTTTCTCACATCATATTGATCCTACAGATGAGGAAAATCAAACGTTCTTAATTCCTTGGGAGCAGGACAGAGAATACAATCCTGATGATTTTAACTTATAGGAAACCAGTATAGTGGCTTCTTACTTCCAGTCTCAGGACCAAACACATTCATTCACTCACACACACATTCATCAATAAAGACTTAACTAATGTCTATTATTTAAGAACTAAGCAAAATGCAGGAGAGGATTCAAAGATAGACTGGAGCTCAATATTTCCTGGCTCCAAACATCTGCAGCTGTTAAAGGTCCTGCACTGGGCCAGGCATGATGGCTCACGCCTGTAATCCCAGCACTTTGGGAGGCTGAGGTGGGCGGATCACCTGAGGTCAGGAGTTCGAGACCAGCATGGCCAACATAGCGAAACCCCATCTCTACTAAAAAATACAAAATTAGCTGGGCATGCCAGTGTGCACCTGTAATCTCAGCTACTCAGGAGGCTGAGGCAGGAGAATCACTTGAACCCGGGAGGCGGAGGTTGCAGTGAGCCAAGATCATGCCATTGCACTCCAGCCTAGGTGACAAGAGCAAAACTCTGTCTCAAAAAAAAAAGAAAAGAAAAGTTCCTGGACTGCTCAACACTCCTCTTTTTGGTCAGTGTACTTCTGAGAAGCCAGTGCCAGTCTAGGTGAGTGGGAGATTAGAAAAAGCAGAAGTTTCCATATTTGTCCTTTCATTCTCTTCATCGCTACTGGGGCCCTTGACTCTGCCCTGGGGAGGCCAGGTAGAATCTGCTGCTGACTTTAAGCCTGGAAATGACAAACAGTAGAGAAAGACAAAGAGAAAACCTACTGATATAGCCAGAAGGAAAGGAAGAGTGTTGTGTGGGAAAAAAAGAGAAGGGTAACAAAAGGAGAACAGTTAACAGCTGATCTCTACCAGGGATTATGGGAAGATTCTGACTCACCTTTTAGAGCTCAGCTCCGAAGACTGAGAGTCAATACCTACCTATGAAGGATCCCTAGAAGAGGAGACTGAATTTAAAAGTCTGTTGTGTGCATTATGCTGAACACAAGGAAAGGGGTGGAGACAGAATAAACATTATTGAATACCTACTGATCTCGCCTTCTATCTCACAGATTCAGTCAAAAAACAGGAAATCCAAGGAATTTGTTTTTGTGTGCTCGGTCTGTGGTTGATTTTTTTTCTTCCATATTTTCCAAATTTTCTATAATGAGAATGCATATTTTGTACAAATATTTAAATAAACTTTATTTAAACAAACAGAACAAACTTCCCAAACTTTCCGCAGAGAAATGGATCCGACTGTTCACTGCTGACTATATGGACTATGAAATCACAGAGCTCCCAGGGATCTTAGCAACAACTGCTGCCAGAGTCTCAATCTGTTGGCTTCTCTGAGTCTAGCAGTTAATAAGAGGATAAGAACATCTGCCTTCCTTACAGGCTTGTTGTGATCACAAGATAAATGTGTGAAAGCATTTTGTGAGCATCAAGGACTTAATCAGTGTGAGACAGTATTATTCCAGTTAAATGCAACTTGCTCTAAAACTAAAAGAAAGTAGGTTCAGATATAAAGAAGGTAGGGATTTGCATGGATTTCCTCCCATTTTAGTTCACATGAGATCCATAGGTTAATTATAACTGGCTAAGGCTTTCTGCTCAGGACATTTGAAGTAATAACAGAAAAGGAATTCAGTGATAAGAATCCTTAACTCCACATCAGGGAACCTGGATCACGGTGCAATCTTCAGGTCCTAGAGAACTGATTTCCTGAGATGCCTTCCCACCTTTCCAACTCTGTTAAAATCTGACCCCTTGGGGGAAACATTGAAACCCAACTGACAGAAGAGAACTAGCAAAAATATATTTGAAGCTAGAAGAAATCAAATTATTTCCCCTGAGATTGACTCTGAGTTTGGTTTTGAGTTCTCACCTTGATGTACTTAGCTATCTCCTAGAGGAGTTGGATGGACTAACTAACTTAAACCTGGCAAGAAGCAGCAATAGGTATATCAGGACAAGGGCTAAGGACTTTTACTGACACTAGTTCATGGCCAAATCTATTTCTCATTCTGGCTCCTATTTATGTAGTGCATTAGGAGAACAGATGATGTCAACACCACCAGGCAGACAAGTTATCTCAATGCTCAGTTCCTGGCAGAAGAATTTGTGCCCTGATTTATTTTTAGTGCTTTTCTACCTTAGTAATCCAGTCAGCTGAAGAAGAGCCAGCAATCTATTCTTGGAGCACACCCATTTATTTATTCCTTAGCAATTAGCAATACATTTAGTCACCTAGGTAAGAATCTACTAGGAGTTTGGGGTCTCATCATTTGCAAACTTACAAAGACCACACAGGATCATTACCCCAACCCAAGTGTAAGTGTGGGCCTCACTATTTCATTAGTAGAAACCTTTTATTTAGGGAGAAAAACAAAGAAAGAGAGGCCGCTAACAAAATCAGGTATGCATAGCCTATCATTTTATCAGCAGGGTGGAGGCTGGGGTGAAAAGTAGGAACTCTACTTCATCTTTTATAAAATGTTAGACCTTAAGTTAAGGCACACATTTAGCTTATCATAAGCTTCAAACTGGACTGTTGCTAGGAGTTCACAACGAACAGTTCCTTTTTACCAAGATGCAGAAAGTGAAATATCAAAAGATTAATCAGCCATTTCCACATCTTTACATTTGGATTTAACCCCAAATATTTAATTTTATTTCAATCTCATACAGCTTGTGAGGACAGATTTATTCAACATCAGCTGTCCTCATATTTAAAAGCTTCACCACAAAGATAAAATTAGAATCAAGTGAGGATCATATTCCTCAGCAAGAATTCTGCTCTATGTCCCACTGATGCCCCAAGCCACAACTAACAAATCAAATACTAGCATTATTGTTGTTTTTCTTAGACACTTCCTAAGCAGCCATAGTATGATAGAAACTGTATATATAACAAAAAGAGGCAGGATCACTAAACTCATAGAATTATACCCATGGGTATAAATTTATTTCTAAGGTTATTTATCAGCAAAGTGGGAGGAAAGTATGTACTGTTTGGACGGAGCTGGGAGTGACTGGGAAGTCAATTATCACAAAACCCCTTTTTATTGTTGGTACTTTCCACTTCAGGAATTTTCCAAACTTGGATGAGGCTCAAATTAGACTAAAGACTGGGTAAAGTACAACTGTTAACACCAAATGTCATCATCTTGGTATTAGACATTGGTGTGACAATGTGTTATATTTTAAAAAATGAAAAAGAATCTCAAGATTTTAAACTATTAGTTGTTGAACAATCACCTTTAATGGAGTCTAATTGTAAAAATGTAGCTGTAAAAATACATCGTTAATGTTCTGTGTTCAATTTGGAGGCATTTTACCAGAGGGGAAAATAATTCAGTTCTCAACAGGCATTTTACAAGAAGGGAAAGCAGAAGCAACCAATAAACACATAAAAGATGCACAGCCTCACTTATGACGAAAAATAAAGCAAGTTTACAAAACAATGGGATATATTATAAGAAGCATTGAGGAAGTTATTCTCAAATAACTACTGAGAATGTACCATTTAATAAAAGGGCAATTTAGCTGTAACTATTAAAATATAAAATGAATATTATTTTATCCCCTGTAATTCCACTATAGTATGATCCCATTTGTGAAAAAAATAAAATTATATACAGAGCTGAATATGCAGATAAATTTTCTGTATAGATATACAAGAAACTGTTAATAGTTGCAATTGGGGATTTGGAAAGGTCAGTTGTACCTTTCACTTTGTACCTTCAGTACTCTGAATTTTTAGAATTTTTGTCCTTAAGCATTTACTACTTTTATTTTTAAAAATATTTTTGCAGTAATAGGTTTATTTCAATTTTCAGGAAAATTCATTTGTGTGGATCACCCAAGTCCCTAAAAATGCCTTATGCATCAAAAGAATTAAATTATACTCAGTAGTTTTAGCACTGACTGTATTTTGCTATATCCTAAGTTTCTGACATTGGTAATTCCTGTATGTTCTGTAGAATAAGCCAGAACTGCATTCACTTACTAGGACAGATAACAAAGAAGGAACTTTTATTTTGAAAGTGGATTTGACCTCCCAGGATATAGTTCTTCATACCTTGGTATCATGTCAATGATTAGAAAAGATTTCATGTCAGGCAATTATAAGTACAATACTCTGAGCACACCAAACTACTCCAAGACATTCATACCAAATTCCCACAAGACATTCTTCCAAGACCTCTGGCCCCAGGTTCAAGAAGGCAAGAATGTCACACTGAGTAAATGGCAGGAAAGCATGTTTTGATATGTGAAAGCCCTCTGTAAATTACTAAATGGAACAGAAATTTAGATAGTAGAATGTTAGTATATTTTGTTGGGGCTACTGCCTTACCTGATCTCACCAAGCATCAGACTGGGTGGGATAACTACTTGAACTATCTGCAGTGTGAAATTATACTAAACAGAAAAGCTCTCCATAGGTATAGGCTCATGTAGCAACTTTAATTTCATTATCTCACTTTTGGCAGACCCCGTAGACAGGACGGACACTCCCTGATATTACTTTTGAGTGTGTGTTCATGTAGATTTAAAAAAATAGACTTCAGGTGCATAATTAATCATATTTTGTATTATTAACATGCATGGTACTCTTCTACTTTATTTACTGGTTCATTTCCTTATTTATTTTAATAATATAACAAATCCAGTGAATCAATTACTCAAACCCAAGAACTTACAATAATAACAATAATTCACATCATCTATTTACTTCTCCCTTATCTCTTCCCCTTACTTTCCCCCAATTGTAACCACTATCCTATATTTTGTGTTTATCATGTCCTTGCTTTTTAAACAGTCTCATCAAGGATATATTATTGCATCTTAAGCTGAAATAGGATAATGAAGCAGAATGAATTCCTTCATTCACTATTAACATTACAAGGATCCTGCATTAAACACTCTAGGAAATACACAGATGCTTGAAATAGCAGAGGACTGTATTTGGCACTCAATACATTTTGATAAATTGGATCTAGAAATTTACCGTATTTTATGACTGCATCCTTAAATAAGCAAGGGATTTGCAGGGATCTCTTGGAATTTCGGTGGACTAAAGAGATTTGTGATCCAAACAACTCCTTATTCTCACCCAGGGACAGTCTGTAAAGCAGGTAGCTTCTCTATTGCCAGTGCCCTCCTCTCTCCTTCCTGCAACTTTTTCTCATTTGGCATTAAGGGCCAGGAGTTGAGTCTCTCCTACTAAATACCTAATATAAAACTTTTAGCGCATCTGTCCTATACATGATGACAGATAAATCTCCCTTAGGTACAGGTCCTATCATGTCACTCTACCCAGCATAGAAAACTACAATGATTCTTTTACATAGAATATCACCTAAATCCTTACCTTGGCATTCAAGGCTCTTTGAGATCTGATCTTCCCTGTCAAACTGACTTGCTATTCCCTATGCATGCCTTACATTTTAACCAATGCTAAGACTTTATTCAGCTATTTGCCAAAGTGTAGTCTGTGGACCAGCAGCATCATGGACCAGCAGCATCTATTTTACCTAGGAGTTTGTAAGAAATCCCAGACATACTAAATCAGAATCTGCATTCTAACAAGATTTTGGAATGATGCATATACATGTTAAATTTTGAGAATCACTGTAAAACTATCAAGTGGTTTTCCATGGTACTTGAGAAGCTGTTATTATTATTTCTTTCCCTGCTGAATATGTGAGCACTTAGAAAGCAAAAGATCGGCCAGGCAAAGGGGCTCACGCCTGTAACCCCAGCACTTTGGGAGGCTAAGGCAGGCAGATCACAAGGTCAGGAGTTTGAGATCATCCTGGCCAATATGGTGAAACAATCTCTACTAAAATACAATCTCTACTAAAAATACAAAAAAATTAGCCAGGTGTGGTGGCACATGCCTGTAATACAGCTACTCAGGAGGCTGAGGCAGGAGAATTCCTTGAACCCAGCAGGCGGAGCTTGCAGTGAGCTGAGATCGCACCACTGCACTCCAGCCTGGGCAACAGAGTAAGACTCCGTCTCAAAAAATAAAAAATAAAATTAAGCAAAAGGTTATCCAAATTATGTGCCTAAAATACGTTGTCTACACACCCGTAATCCCAGCAGTTTGGTAGGCTGAAGCAGGCAGATCGCTTGAGCCTAGGAGATGGAGACCAGCCTCAGCAACAGGGCAAAACCCTGTTTCTACAAAAAAAAAAAATTAGCAGGCGTTGTGGCGCACGCCTGTAGTCCCAGCTACTCAGGAGGCTGAGGTGGGGAGGATGGCTTGAGTCTGGGAGGTTGAGGCTGCAGTGAGTGCCACTGCACTCAAGTCTGGGCAACAGAGTGAGAACCTGTCTCAATAAATAAATAAAATAAAATATCTGTCTAGCCATCAGAAACAAAGGAATACACTGAGTGGATACTTCATAAATATCTATAGCTTGACTAATTTTGTTCCTGATTTCAGCTAAAAAGGTAACTAAAATCATAATCTTTCACTCTATTGTCTGACAAATGAGGTGCACCATAGACATCACATCCACATAAACGCACATAGGCAAACACACATACACAGGGTCTTCTATAGATAGAATTTTTAACAGGAAAGCAACTTGCAAAAGAAAGCGATATTAAAGCCTGCCATGAAAATCAAAGCTGTTTTGAATCAACTGGACAAAATCCCTTTAAATTCCCTTTAAACTGAAATTGAGGGTCTATATGTACTTGATGGACTGTGAGGTTATGTGGGGCTTTAATATTCAATAATTATGTGACCCTAGGGAACACTGCTTCTGCACTGTCCCAGAAGTGACTGTAGGGACCAGGGACAGCCCTGAGATTAAGTCTGAAGCTATAAAGCCTGACTGCTTCTCTCAGTGCTCTCTAAGTCCCAGCTTCTCTATAATCTCCCCAAAATGCTACTGCTCTTCGCATGTATTTATTATCATGACCACTCAGCCCCCCAGCCCCGCTTCCTCACACTTCAAACTGCCCCTTGCCTCCATGAGCTTGTCACTGTCCCCCTTCTCTCCCCCTCTGTGCCTCAGCTTCTCAGTCTCTCGCACAGATCAGTACTGCCAAGGTGGCGAGGAGCTAAATTAAACTGCACTAGTGGAAGAGGGTAAGGGAAAAAAGATATAATGCTAACCTGTCCCGATCACCCTCTTCCTCTCCCCTTGTAGAATTCATTTATTTTTATTTCTCTCTCTTTTTTTTTTTTGAAAGATTCAGGGGTACATGTTCAGGTTTGTTACATGGATATATTGCGTGATGCTGAGAGAACTGCAGTGGGGTGTCATTATATCATTTTCTGTAGTGAGGCGGCTGGACCTAGTGAGAATTTGCCCTTTGGGTATTGTAAATATCTTTATTTCCTGAACATAGTTTCAGTTCTGTCTCTGGCAAGGCCTCCAAAGTGAGTCTTGGGGCTTTGACCCAAAGCTATTTCACATCCAAAAAACTGAATCAACACATTTATCACGCATCTCTCTCATATTTTGGAAACAGATTTTTACACACTGTCTAGTTCAACTAACTGCAATACCACATATATCTTCTTATATATCTAAGCAATAAACATAGACCATTCTCAGAGTTAAGTTTCTGACCCAGTGTTATGGATATGAGAAGGTTATTGGTGGAAATCTCTGTTTATATCCTTAAGAGAGTCCTGCTAAACCCAAAGCCTAGTTACAAAGTAGAACCACAATGAGATACCATCTCATGCCAGTTAGAAAGGCGATCATTAAAAAGTCAGGAAACAACAGATGCTGCAGAGGATGTGAAGAAATAGGAATGCTTTTACACTGTTGGTGGGAGTGTAAATTAGTTCAACCATTGTGGAAGACAGTGTGGCGATTCCTCAAGGATCTAGAACCAGAAATACCACTTGACCCAGCAATGCCATTACTGGGTATATACCCCAAGGATTATAAATCATTCTGCTATAAAGACACATGCACATGTATGTTTATTGCAGCATTATTCACAATAGCAAAGACTTGGAACCAACCCAAATGCCCATCAATGATAGACTGGATAAAGAAAATGTGGCACATATACACCATGGAACACTATGCAGCTATAAAAAGAATGAGTTCATGTCCTTTGTAGGGACATGGATGAAGCTGGAAACCATCATTCTCAGCAAACTAACACAGGAACAGAAAACCAAACACTGCATGTTCTCACTCATAATTGAGAGTTGAACAATGAGAACACATGGACATAGGGAGGGGAACATCACATACCGGGGCCTGTTGTGGTGTGGGGGGCTAGGGGAGGGATAGCATTAGGAGAAATACCTAATGTAGGTGACAGGTTGATGGATACAGCAAACAACCATGGCATGTGTATACCTATGTAACAAACCTGCACATTCTGTACATGTATTCCAGAACTTAAAAGTATAATTTTAAAAAAAAGAAGAAGTTTGGACTTTAAGAACATGTGTAAAAATAAAGGTTCATCTGGACAGAAAAATAAAGAAAGTAGAACTTCAGGCTTTTCATTACAGCCTAGGTCCCCTTTCCTCTTATTTCCCAAGAAGTACACATTATGAGATTTACTCACACAGGTCAGGGAAGTACTTAAAGGAAGATCTCTCTGCTCTAGGGATGAACTGTGTGGATTTTATTCCTGGCTCCACGGCTTACTAGCCATGTGACTCTGGGCAATTTGTGTAAACCCTCTAAGCTCATGTTTCCTTTCTTGTAAAATGGGAATGATAATATCCCTAGATATTGGAGTTGTTGTGAGGAGTGAATGAGATTATGTATATAAAGTGGTTAGTACAGTGCCTAGGTGATTAACTCCATTTCACAGTTATTAAAAATTAAGGTCAGAGGGCTGTTGTGAATGATCTTTTTTTTTTTTTTTAATTTGCAAAGCCCGCTTAATGCTACAGATTCTCCTCTCTAGGACTCTTCTACTTGCACACATCTCTAGCACATGACACTGTCCATGTGGGAGGTAACCTGACTCCCAGCTAATGACAGTACGGGGTCTTAGCTGTCCTTATGCACGCAGTGTTCCTCTGGGCAATAACTCTGTGTATGTATGCATGGCTAACAGAAATGGAATAGCCCCTTTTAAAAATTGGGCATGACTTTATAACATAAAAACTTATGTACTAAATCCAGTGGCATCAAAAAGGACAAACAGGCTGAGAACAGTGGGCTCACACATGTAATCCCAACACTCTGGGAGGGAGGGATGGGAGGATTGCTTGAACCCAGGAGTTCAAGACCAGCCCAAGCAACATAGCAAAAGTCCATGTCCACAAAAAAAAAGTTTAAAAATTAGCTGAACATGGTGGCATGAGCCTATAGTCCAACTACTCAGGAGGCTGAGGAGGGAGGATCACTTGAGCTCAGGAGTTCAAGGTTTCAGTGAGCTATATTATTGTAATACTGCACTCCAACTTGGGTGACAAAGTGAGATCCCATTTCAAAAAAAACAAAAACAAAAAAAAGACAAACATCCTTTTCCTATTTTAGGTGACATGTCAAAGGAAATAAAAGTTTGAGGGTTAAATATCAAAGTATTTTCTGCATTCAGCAGGACGTAAAAGACATCTAATCTCCCCTACCTCTAAGATGATGTCTCTGCTTCAGAATGCCACCACTGGAGAGGGTACCATTGGGGTTCAAGCAATGGCTCTTCCTAAAGACAAATGAAGGGGTGAAATGTGTTTATGAAGAAATGTGTGTCTTTAAACCAGTCTATCAGAGATTAGAATAAAACAAGTCAGTTTTGATGTGGGCTTGAGGAAGTGATAGGTTTGGAGGGCTAGTTCTAAAGGAAGAAAACACTATAATGTGTGTGCAGGAAAGGGTTCTGGGGAGGGGCAGACAGAAGAGGTGAGGAGAGCTTGCAAAATATAAACTATGTCAGTCAGCAGTTCTGCCAAAAGCTGGATTTGAAGTTGTTTGTTGCTTCTGGGACAGGAAGGCTCTTAACTGTAGGCAACTTTTCTCCTGTCATCTCTTATCAGCATGATCACTACAAGTGTTAGAGAGTGAGACCCAGGAAGCAGTGTAGACTATTCACTTGGAATATGGGCCCCCCACCATCACTGTTCCTCTCCTTTGCCCTAGGGCCAGGTCAATTTCAACATTTCACCCTCAAATAAGAAAAAAAGATCATAAACACAATCTTTAGCTAAATTTGAAAGTTCCCTAACAAAACAAAGTGAAAAGTAGCTTGCCACATCATTCAACTTTTTATCTTAGTATTTGAACCCTAAGGCCTGAATTTTTTTATAAAGAAGAATTCTACAAATTGGGTCTTTTAAAGCTAGTTCCTCTATTGTCACAAGAACAACTGGGGAAAGATAGTCTTTTAAGAGATGGTTCTTGGAACATTTTATTTTGGTGCCCTAAGCCCTCATGTGAGAAATCTACTACCAGGAGGTCACTATCCTGTGAGAAGCTCAAGCCACATGGAGATCACTGAAGGATGAGACACCAAGTTGGACAGTGGGGTGAACTGACAAAGGTGGCACAAAAGTGCCATACATGTGAGTGAAGAAACCATCTGGGAAATGCATAATCTAGTCCCAGCTGTCAACACTTGGATCAGAGATGAACTGCTCAGCCAGCTCTTCTCAAATTCCTAAACTAAAACATTAAGCCACAGGAGAAAGACCATATGCCCCAGAAGAGCCCTCCAGTGAGCAAGATTTTAAAGATACGCCCCAGTTGTCTCTAATTCCACTAGGATTTCAGTATCAAGGGAAAGAAGTAGTAACATTCATAACTCATGACAGGCATCATATCCTCTGATGGAGAAGCTGTCTGAGAAAGGCCATGAACAATGTGGACTTTGACAACAAGAAAACAAGTACAGTAAGGGTTGAGCTACATAGATATTCAAATAGAAATGCATCTTTTGTAACAACTTCATAGAGTAAATGGTTTTATATAAAAATACAATTTAGATATAGGAACCATGAGAACCAGGACAGTAAGTATCTTAATCTAACATGGAGAGACATATGATTAACAATCACAAGACAGACCTCCTCTTTGGCACTTTGTAAAATCAAAAAATTTGACAAAACACTGGGGACGAGACAAAACTCTAAATGTGATGAAGTAAAATTTCCAGTCACGTAAAAAACAATAGCTCACCCTTGACATCAGTTTAATGTGTTGGAAATTTTTTAAAAGTGATTTCTTTTTCCCGAAAGCAAGCAAGCAAGAAAACAAAAGGAACAGAGACCAATGTGAAGGCTGTATGCTAATAAATTGAGAGATATGAAATAATTAAAATCTACTTTTGTTAGAAAATGGTCTAGATCAACTGGGGAAGAAATAGTGAGATGCATCTTTAGAATCTCCCATGTATCAAGCTTCCTTAAGAACTTTTCAAAACTGTCACCAAAATACTCAGTTGATGTCAAATATCATCATCTTCTTGAGCAGCTTGAGTATGTTCACAAAACAGATGCATTTATTTTTGCAGGGACTAATATTACAGTCACAGTGGTGACTGTGAACTGACACAGTGGGCCACAGCAGAAGCTGGATTTGTTCAGAAACTGATGAAAACTATCTCATACACACAAAACTCACAACTCCTTTACTGACTTAATTCACGTACCTCTTTCCTCAACTATTTGTTCTCCCTCCACCCCTGTTAGGTGTAATAGAAAATAAAAAATGGCCAGGTGCAGTGGCACACACCTGAAGTCTCAGCTGCTCCAGAGGCTGAGGTGAAGATTGCTTGAAGCCAGGAGTTTGAGGCTGTAGTGTGCTAGGATCACCCATATGAACAGCTATTGCACTCCAGCCTGGGCAACATGGCAAGATCCTGTCTCTTAAAAAATAAAAAAATTAAAAATGAATAAAGTAATTAAATTGTTAAAATCTTTCACAATATCTGGTGCTTTACGGACACTTTGAATTAATTATCTTTATGTGAATAAAGGTTACCTAGTATGGCATCTGTTACCAAATAGAAGATAAATAAATATGCAAACACTAAATCTCCAGCCTGTGCTACCTACCTAGCAAGACTCCATTTCTACAAAAAAAAAAAAAAAAAAAAAAAATTAGCGAGGCATAGTGGCACATGCCTGTAGTCCTAGCTACTGGGGAGGCTGAGGTGGGAGGATCACTTAAGCCCAGGAGTTCAAGGTTGCAGTAACATATGGTCGTGCCACTGCACTCCAGACTGGGTGACAGAGTAAGACCCTGTCTCTAAAATCAAAACAAAACAAAAACACTAAATAATAAAATAGGCAAGCAAAAGAAAATAAATGGAACAGCACAATAAACTCTCCAACAAATCAAAATAACTTAAGTAACATTTTAAAAGAATGCAGAGTTTAGGTTATTGTATGAATTTAAAATATTCTCACTAATGTGACATTTTAATACATTTAAAATACTGTACATTGCTAAACCTGCTTTATCTTCTCTTTCCTCTTTTTTTCCGAATGAAGCTACTGTCAAATTCTTCAGTTGTTCACTTTTAAATAGATCTAATGTCCTATTTTTCAGACCACTGAACCTATATAATATCCATGAAGCTAGTATAACTCTGCAGACATCCTAGCTATTCAGGCAATGTTATAAAGGCATCATCATTGTTCATTTGTCTGATCTCTATGTATCTTGTCATCTTTCCAGGGTAAGATTGCCAAGGTCTTGGACTCTTCATTTGGTGGAGTCTAATTCTGTTCTCTTTACAAAGAGCTAGGGTTACACTCAGCAAAGGTTACCATTTACGTGAGACATGAAGCCGGCTAGCGTAACTCATCACCAAAGTAAAACCCCTGGCTATTTTTTCCCTCAAGGACATCCCCAGTGCCACATAAAATCAAGAAAGAACACTTCAGGATAGGTCACACGTAGCGCCTGCATGTACTATGAACCCACACTTTCATTTTTATATTCTGGAGTGCGCTATTTTCAGAACAGTCAGACAAAGGGGTTTTTTTCCTTTTGAAAAATCTCCTTTTCTCTCCCCTAGAGGAAAATACATGAGAATCAAATGTAAGAGACTACAGTGGCTTTAGCAAGAGAAGCCAATATTTAAGGGTGAGCTTTCTTTTAGAAATTATTCCTTTTTGTGTTTGGCTTTGCTTTATCATTCACTCAAATTAGTTATCAAAGATTTTTAATAAATAAATAATATTTTAAATTGTTTCAGTAATTTCTAAGACTCAGCTCATTATCTTTCAAACCTCTGCATTCTGAAGTGGCAGTCAAAGCCAGTGCCCTAAGTGCTGACTGCTTTTGCTTTAAGCACCAACGTTCATCTTTCTTTCTCTTATCCTCGGATGGAAATTCATCTACTCTAGTAATTCTGAAAATTGGAGATTTTAAAGCATGATCGGGCCTCGAGATTTTTTTAAATGTTTAAAAATAGCAAATATTAAACCTAGAAGAAACCTTAGGGACCATCTCACTTCTGATATAACTGAGACCCCAAAAGTCTTGCCCAAATCATAACTAATAAACGACAGCCCTAAAACAGAATCCAGATTGCCTTAATCTTGAATTAGCGCTCTCTTTCACCATATTACTTGATCTTTCTATATTTTTATCCATTTCAGATACAGATTATATAACTCAGCAATATGCCCAAAGTAAGATTCAGGGCATTTCTTTGTTCCATTAGTCATCACTGTCTTTTTTCATTGGTTGGAAGATCAGGGACAGGAAACAGGAAATTCCTTGTTGGCCTCCCCACCCCATGGATTAAATGGTAGCAGGGGCTGCCTGGTGCCTTGCCCATGAAGCTTGACTGTTCATGCTTAGAAGGAGGAGCATCATGAACATTAAGAAGCCAGGTACAAAGACCCTTCTCTTTATAAAGACTGAATTTTCTCTTTTTTGTTTTCATTAGCTTAAGGATATAGAACAATTTCAAGGTGGCAAAAGCCTGAATTCCACACACCACCAAAACTATTCTGCTCATCTTTTCCAGCTATTCCTTTGAGATGTGCCACGAGCTTAGAGGATGTTTTATCCTCTTGCACCAACTGACCTTACACATTTACTTATAAGGCATGTTTCTTCCAAAAAGTTCCAGAAGTTTTATATATACTCTCTCATATGCTTCCCCCTGTGGGAAGCATTTCATTTTTATTTTTTTGCCATAGCCAAAGTTTCCCTGTTGTTTCCAGGGTTTCTTTCCAGAGTTTGATGCTTAAAGTTTAGACTCTCTGGAAGTCACAAACATTCCCAAATGAACTCTCAACCAATACTGCCAACAAAGCCAACTTATTCATTCAACAATTACTTATTGAGCATCTCCTGTGTGCCTGGCACTATTCCAGACACTAGGGATTCAAGAGTGAACAAAACAGACTAAATCTCCATCCTCATGGAGCTTACATACAAAATAAAAGTTTTGTTTGTTTTTTTTTTTTTAGATGGAGTCTCGCTCTGTCGCCCAGGGTGGAGTGCAGTGGCGCAATCTCGGCTCACTACAATCTCCGCCTCCTGGGTTCACGCCATTCTCCTGCCTCAGCCTCCCGAGTAGCTGGGACTACAGGCGCCCGCCACCATGCCCGGCTATTTTTTTTGTATTGTTAGTAGAGACGGGGTTTCACTGTGTTAGCCAGGATGGTCTTGATCTCCTGACCTCGTGATCCGCCCACCTTGGCCTCCCAAAGTGCTGGGATTACAGGCGTGAGCACCGCGCCAGGCCATAAAAGTACTTTTAAGTCCTTTTAAAAGTAAAGTTCTTCTGGGACTTTAATGGACTGTCTGGTAATGGATGTTCTGGTAATAGACTGTTCCCTTACTCACTGAATTCAGAACCATAAACACATTCTAATCTAATAAAAGATTTTAAAAAATTACAGTCTCAACTACTCAGAATAATATCCACAGTTTTGAATTTATCGAGTAATAAAGAGTCCATTTGCTATGAACCTGCATGGATTGTGCTAGAAGACAAGAGACTCAGATTCTAATCTTGACTCTTCTACCAACAGATTGCATGACCTTGAACAAATAACATACTCTCTCTGAACCTTACTTTTGTTTTCCAAAGATCTAAGGCAAGAAGATTTCTCATGTCATCTCTTGCTCTGTCATCATAGGATTGGTTAACCTCACCGAAGATGGCTGGTGTAATACTAGGATTTACTGCCAAGGTCAAAAGAGGAGGAATCCTTCTATATCAATTGCTTTTATTTGTCAGGCGGGGTTAAGGAAAACAGCACAAGGCAACATACACCTCCTAGGAAAATGTAGTATCTCCCTGTGCAATAATCTGCGAAATCAACCAACTCCACACCTATGTGTTCAACAGTAGGCCAGACATTTTGTGGATAGGAGACATATTACATATTAAAAGATCCCTGATCTTAAGGAATTTCCAAAGAAAGTACATGATAATAGATGATTTAAAACAAAAGTGTATTATAGAAGTTCTAAGTTCACAAGAGAAGAAATATCAAGGAGGCCTAGATTAGTAACCTCTGAGGAAGGGTAGACTATCCCCTGGATCTCCATATAACAACCATCATCACAATAATAATAGCAGCTCACATTCATTGAGCACTTGATATGTATCATATATAAATTAAGTGCTTTTGTAAGCCACCTAACCCTAGAAATAAACACTACTATTGTGTCTTTTTAACCGATGGGGATCATGAGACTTAGAGGGAAACCTAATGTACCTAATAGTAAATGCAAACAATCTGACGCCAGAGTATTCCACACCATCTAATGGTCATGGGCTGCTTGCCTCACCCTCGAGATAAAGGTACAAGCCACAGTATCTGGCACACAGTTTAATGTTCCGTGAATGTTACTTAATGCCCTTCTCTATCCATCCCCCACTACCATTCACCCTCAACCCTCATCTCACATACATACCTCATCTTTTCCAATTCTAAACATTCTTCAAAATTCAGTTGAAGGTACACACTGACCTTCTTAGACCAATCAAGCTTCTTTCTCCTTATTTCTAGCACTTACTTCTCAAAGCCTTCCAGGTGATCATGCACTGTCTTGTGATGTCACTGGCATGATTTAATGTCTTATGACATTAATGTTTCTTATGTATTATGATATTATTAAGATGAACCTATATTATTATTCATCTTTTGCACTACTGACCTTCTCATATAATTTAATTGTGTCAGTTAACTCCAAAATCCTTTGTGTTGTTCCTGGAGTCTTAGTAAAAAAGGCATGAGGAAGCATTCACCAATGCAAGAGTTTGACTGTGAAGTTTTCATTTTTAGAAAAATGATCCAAGTCAAGCAAATGCAGCTAGCATGTCAAAGTTTGATTCCACCCTGTTTAGAGAATATGTAGATATAGGTTCTTTCTGTTTGTGCCTAATTTTAGACATAAAGGTAATCTATGCATGTTTATAATACTTTATCTCATGCATGTTCACAGAACTGAATTTATCTTCTTCTGAACTACTGAGAATACTATCTGTTCTTTGAAAATGAAAAAACTGGCCAGGCATGGTAGCTCACATCTGTAATCCCAGCACTTTGGCAGGCTGAGGCAGGTGGATCACCTGAGGTCAGGAGTTCAAGACCAGCCCGATCAACTTGGTGAAACCCTGTCTCTACTAAAAATACAAAAAAGTTCACGAGGCATGGTGGCACGTGCCTGTAATCCCAGTTACTCAGGAGGCTGAAGCAGGAAAATAGCTTGAACCAAGGAGGTAGAAGTTGCAGTGAGCCAAGATCACACCACTGCACTCCAGCCTGGGCAACAGAGCAAGACACCATCTCAAAAAAAAAAAAAAAGAAGAAGAAGAAGAAAATGAAAAAATTAACTCTTACAAAAACAAAAGGCAGCTTCGGTTCACAGATTTATTTTAATCTTATGAATTTATTATAAAATACTACGTACATAGGAAAGAGTTAATATAATATATATGCACAGTTTAAATAATAATAAAAGGTACATTCTATACCCACTATCTACCTTAACAAATAAAACATGAAGTAGCATTAGTAAATCTTTTACATCACCTAAATTTTAGTCTAAAGCAAATTAAGCCTGATACGGTAATACAACTTCAAGATGATAAAGGGTTTTTAAAGACTGAAAAGAGCCACCAAGTATTAAGAGATTATATATTGAGATTAGGAGGAGATTAGATAAATCTAGTTCTAATAATGGTATCAAACACTATATATAAAAGACTTTTAAGTGGGAACTAATTTTTTTTCATTAAAGCATTGTTGTGTAATGCAAACTTATGACCTAAATTTTCTTGAATAGTTAGTTTTAGATATTCTATTTCCATAAACCAATGACTTTCTGGAAATTACCATATTTTGTTATTTAGGCTAATCTACATCTTCCAATCGACCTCTCCTACATGGAAATAACATAAAAGTTCTTTGTGGGGCCATGTGACCTAAATGTTGGTTTGAGGAAATAAATCATCATAGTGTAAAAAAAGTATCAGGTCACAAGTTTAGGAGATCCTAACTCTAATGTCTATTGAATTATTGGCTCTATAAGAGCCAAATCATGAATGAAATCCTATTCACGACTGCCACAAAAAGAATAAAATATCTAGGAAGACAACTAATGGGAAGTGAAGGGCGTATTCAAGGAGAACTCCAAACCATTGCTCAAAGAAATCAGAAAGGACACAAATGAATGGAAAAATATTCCATTCTCATGGATAGGAAGAATCAATATGTAAAAATGGCCATACTGCCCAAAGCAATTTATAGATTCAATGCTATTCCCATTAAACTACCATTGACATTCTTCACAAAATTAGAAAAAAAATATTTAAAAATTCATATGAAACCCAAAAAGAGCCCAAATACCAAAGACAATCCTAAGCAAGAAGAATAAAGCTGGAAGCATCACACTACCCAACTTCCAATTACACTACAAGGCTACAGTAACCAAAACAGCATGGTATGGTACAAGAACAGACAGATATAACAATGGAACGGAATAGAGAACCTGCTGGCGAGGTTGTGGAGAAAAAAGAATGCTTTTACACTGTTAGTGGAAGTGTAAATTGTTCAACCACTGTGGAAGACAGTGTAGCAATTCTTCAAAGACCTAGAGGCAGAAATACCATTTGACCCAGCAATCCCATTACTGGGTATATACCCAAAGGAATATAAATCATTCTATTATAAAGATACATGCACATGTATATTCATTGCAGCACTATTCACAATAGCAATTACATGGAATCAACCTAAATGTCCACCAATAATAGACTGGATAAAGAAAATGTGGTACATATACACCATGGAATACTATGCAGCCATAAAAAGGAACAAGATCATGTCCTTTACAGGGACATTGATGGAGCTGGAAGCCATTATCCTCAGCAAACTAATGCAGGAACAGAAAACCAAATACCACATGTTCTCACTTATAAGTGGTAGCTGAATGATGAGAACACATGGACACATTGAGGGTAACAACACACACTAGGGCCTGTTGGAGAATGAGGGGTGGGAGGAGGGAGAGCATCAGGAAGAACAGCTAATCGATGCTGGGCCTAATACCTAGGTGATGGAATGATCTGTGCAGCAAACCACCACGGCACATGTTTACCTATGTAACAAACCTACACATCTTGTACATGTACCCCAGAACTTAAAATAAAACTTGGAAATAAAAAAAAGAAAATATATTTGAAAAAAAGAATTTTTGAGGAAAATATAAATGATGGAAGTTTATTCTGGAGAGACAGAAAAACTGAATGAACCAGTCACTTTAGAAGATATTGAGAAAGTTTTATTAACCCTTTAGGAAAGCTCACGTTTCAGAATGGTGCCATCTAATAAAAATATAATGCCTATCAGAAAAGAGAACAGCAAATATATAATTTTAAATTTTCTAATGGTAACACTAAAATTACAAAAAGGAACAGGTAAAATTAATTTTAATAATATGTTTTAACACAACATATATAAAAGATTATCATTTCAACGTGCAATCAATATAAAAATTCATTTTGCAGCCGGGCATAGTGGCTCATGCCTGTAATCCCAGCACTTTGGGAGACTGAGACAGGAAGATTACTTGAGGTCAGGAGTTTGAGACCAGCCTGGCCAACATGGTGAAACCCCTTCTCTACAAAAAATACAAAAAAAAAAAAAAAATTAGCTGCGTGTGGTGGCACACCTGTAATCCCAGCTACTCAGGATGCTAAGGCAGGAGAATTGCTTGAACCCAGGAGGCAGAGGTTGCAGTGGGCAGAGATCGCATCACTGCACTTCAGATTGGGCAACAGAGCAAGACTCCATCTCAAAAATAAGAATAATAATAATAATTTTACCTTTTTTGGTACTTAGTCTTTAAAACCGTATTTTGCATTAAAACATTGGAATTTAGTTGCTAAATTTTCATTTAAAATACTTCATGTATTTAAATTGTATGCAATTTATAAAAAGTAGATTCATATACCTAGACTGTTCTAAACACACTTAGTTTTCCTAAACTGAAAATGAATATTTAGATATAAATTCAATTTAATGAAAATAAAATTTTAAATTAAAAAATTATTGGCTCTAAGGTGAGCTCTAAACTTTCAGTTAGCTAACACAGATAGCAACACAACCAATATTAAGACTAATAGTGTCTATGAGGAAAAATTAAACTAGTATCGTGGGAGACGCTCAATTATTCCTGGTACTAACAATTGAAATACATTTCTCTAGTAAATCATCATGGAGATAATAGGAACACTGACAACATCTGCTATGGTCCAAATGCTGACGTCTCCCCAAAATTCACATGTTGAAACCTAATATTCAAATGTGATAGCATTAAGAACTGGGGCCTTTGGGAAGTGATTAAGTCATGAGGACTCCACTCTCATGAATGGGATTAGTATCCTTATAAAAGAGACTTGAGGGAATTCCCTTGCCCCTTCTACCACGTGAGGACACAGCAACAAGGCACCATTTATGAAGGAGACAGCTCTCACCAAATACTAAATCTGCTGGTGCCTTGGTCTTGGACTTCTCAGCCTCCAGAACTGCGAGCAATAAATTTCTATTGTTTACAAATTACCCAGTAAGGTATTTTAAAGGGTATCATAGCAAGCCTGAACAGACTAAGATAACATCCTTCCTTATAGTAAGCATAGCAATGTGTTTCAATATATTTCTTACTATAACAAATATTCTGAAGACTTCAGACCAAAACACAAATTCACAGATACTAATTTATGCCCTCTGAAATGTTTTTGAGAAATGACTCAATACCTCCTCTGGGCACAAGTGCTATAACTCTATAAAGGTAAGCACCTGGATTTCTAAAATGGAGAATGCTAAAGTAGTTCCATCCTGAGTTAAGAATTCAGTTGTTCTGGGCACGGCATGGTGGCTCACACCTATAATCCCAGCATTTTGGGAGGCTGAGGCAGCAGATCATGTGAGGTCAGGAATTCAAGACCAGCCTGACCCACATGGTGAAACCCCGTCTCTACTAAAAATACAAAAATTAGTCAGACATGGTGGTGCAGCCTGTAGTCCCAGCTACTCAGGAGGCTGACGTGGGAGGATCGCTTGAACCCGGAAGGTAGAGGTTGCAGTGTGCCAGGATTACACCACTGCACTCCAGCCTGGGCAACAAAGCGAGACTCCATCTAAAAAGAAAAAAATAATAAAATAAAATAAAATAAAAAGAATCCAGATGTTCTGGATTAACCTGTCTGTAACCAACACCTGCTGCTAGTCCGAGTGTAAATACAATACACTGGAACTAAATTGTATTAAAACCCAATGAGATTTAGAACAAATCTATTTTTTCTCTTTCTTGCAGGTGCTCAGGGAAGTAAGGAAAAGTTTTATCTCTGGAATTGTGGTTGAAATGTGCTACAGAAATTTCAGGGTAAGTGCAGAATCTCATGTGGATGTGCATTTGTTGCGTGTGAATATAGTGAAAGTTCCACTTTAAAAAATACCAAAAAAAAAAAAAAAAACCCTGAGACTTTGCAGACAAACTTTGAAGTGATTATTTGCTTTATAGGTTATTTCTTCTAGACAACGTGTTTCATAACACACCCTGATTACCAGACTGAGACAAAAGAAATTTAAAGTGAAACAATTAGGAACCATAATCCACTAATAATTGGTTAAAAAGGCAAAAAAAGTATTAAAATGATTATGCAAATGTAGAGAAATTTAAGGATTATAGGTAAAAATGTGTGCTACATTCAAATGTGTATACAGTGAGGCATTTCTATCAAAGTCGCCTCTAATCTTTCTTTCACTTGACGGTGTTTGGTTTTGTTTCCCCCACAGGATAAAGAAGAAAACCACTAGAGTTTCTCTGACCATCAGCTCCCCAACGAATGAAACCTCCAACAACAGATCAAGTTACTCTACCTTAGTTCAACCACTGTATATTAATCCCTAGAGGGTAAGTTCAGTTTTAAGCCTTCTGAGAGGGTCTTAGTAATGGAGACATAGGCCCAAGAAAAAGGAATCAATGCAATTTTCTTAAAAAGTATACAAGAAGAAAGCCTCTAGCTGCATGACCTCAAAAGAACAAGAAAGAAATCCATAGGTTTCAGAAATAACTCCATGGTAGCTCTATGGCTTGGCCCTTTGTTTGTGTGCCAGATGATAAGGGACAGTTGGTTTCTAGGAACTTGTTCCCGTAAGAGAATATTCCAACTATCCGAGGAATGAATTCCCTTTTAATTTAAAAAAAAAGCGGGGGAGGGAGATGCTTTTTTGGAAATCTAAGAGATCCAAGAAGAGCAATTGTATGGAGGAAGAAAAAAAATTTAGTAAAATTTCAACTTTTTTTAAATGTTTAATATATAGTATCTAAATACTTGCCAATATGCATTTCCCAAATATAACTGTCCAGTGTTGTATTTCTCCATCTCAGCTAATGGAATGCTGAAGGATAAAGAAGCAAGTGTAGCACACTGGAGCAAATACCCAAACTGACACTGAAATTAGAAGCATCATGCTTTTCATAAAGGAAACTTAAGGTGTGGTCAGTAGCAGCTAGAACTGAGCCCGTTAGTTTTTGGCAACCATGGACCTGAGTTTCAGGGCTTTGACAGTATGAGTGACAGCACCACGTTCTCTTTTATTCCTTAAACCAGATGCAGAGTCCCTGCAGCAGCCTGTCAGGATCCACTTGTGTAGTACCCTCTGTGCTTACCAAGGTAACCTCTCCATACTACATGATGGAGTTTTAGATTTTATAAATAAGTTGTAGACATTAGTGAAGCGGTGAGAAGAAAAAAAGGGGAAATCAGAAAGGATTTCAGAGATTATTATCACGTTATATATAAGAAAAAATGAGGCTGAAAAGGGGTGAAATGATTTGCTCAGTGTCACAGAGCAATTCATGGTTTACCCTGTGCTCTTTAGACTTCTGCTCTGTGGCCGTCCTCCACCTCTGGAGGGCAATGCTTAGACTGTCCCCTCCAAGGAGACTGCTTTGCCTGACCTCAAAATATAGTCAAATTCTCTTAACTAGCTATAAAATGCCGTTCTGAAGAAGTCAACAAGCAAAGTAGTAACTAAGTCCTGATTAAGTCACAGCCAGGAATCACTATCTTCCCTCTCACCCACTGGAAATAGCACAATTCAATCACCCAGGTCAAACCAAAACTAGGGCTAAGCCTTCTCTGGGCTCTCTGTCTCCCAATTACCAAACCTGGCAGAATTGGAATCAATGCCCATTGCTGGCTCAAAGTATGAAATGCAGGGCAGGGATTTAATCTGTACCAGATACAGGATGGGAGACAAACAAAACAATGTCATTAAGAGTAAGTGACATTGCTATTGATTCTGGAAGCTTGTTTTCAATAGATGCTGTCACATACATGTCTGTTATTTCTACAAGTCTCTCCTGCTGCATTCCTTCCCTATAAGATGCCCTGAGACCTCTGGGCATCAAGCCTGAGGGTTAGGCTGGGCCTTAGTCTCACCTGTAGAAAGACCTCAGATTCCCGCTCTCTGGTCTCACTGCCAAGTTATAATCTGAAATATCATTCTAGATTCCAGGGTACTCTGGGGTTGCAGGTAGAGGGAGGAGAAAGATCAGGATTTAAGGGGTAAATTTAACATAAATGCCATCCATTCATTTATACATTGTGATACTAAACTAGCTAAAAACACTTTTTATATATCTGTATAACTCTTACTCTTTACAGGAAGTTTTCAGACCTTTGTGAAATGAACCTCAAAACCCCACACATTTTGCTAGCCCTATTTCATAGACAAAGAACCTGAGTTCCAGAGAAGTTAATAGTCTTTTCCAAGTTCCTATAACCAGCTTCAATCAGCCAGTGGCAGAGTTAATATTTTGGCCCAAGTTCCCTAATTCAGGGCTCTTAAGAAATTACAACATAGTACTCACTTCGTTATCCAGTTTCACTTTCTGTGGTTTCAATAACCCACGGTCAACTGCGGTCTGAAAATAGATGAGTAGAGTATAATAAGATATTTTAAGAGAAAGAGAGAGAGAGAGAACACATTCACATAACTCTTATTACAGTATACTGGTATAATTGTTCTGTTTTATTAGTTATTGTTGTTAATCTCTTACTATGACTAATTTATAAATTAAACTTTATCATAGGTGTGTATTACAGGAAAAAACACAGTGTACACAGGTTTCAGTACTATCCATGGTCTCGGGCATCCACTGAGGGTCTTGGAATGTGTCCCCTGCAGATAAGGGGTGATTACTGTACTGCCCATGCTACTGTGACCAATAATAAAGACTAAATCTGTGACTAGATATGTACTCAACAAAATAGTCAAATATAACAACAGAAGGAGTGTTCAACCAATCTGTTTTCTAATTTGAATAAAATGGCTCTTGGCCAAGTGAAATAATAACTTTCTCATTAAATATAATTCTATGAAGATAAAAGTAATTTACACCTGACTGTAAAGCACACTACAAAGCCCAAAAGAATGCCCGACAGCTCCTTAAGATACAGTCAGCTGTCAATAATTATGATTAAAAAAAAGATGCACTCTTACTGCAAATGGCATTTCAAATCATTGTAGATGGTATAACAGTTTCTTCCATCCTCTGAACTCTGTGTTTGTTCTTCAGCATCTTCAAGACATCCCTACAACCAGAGGTCAGTCGGTCATGTTTGAATGCGGAATCCAGGCCACAGCCACAGTTCAAGTTCACTGGTACAGAGAGAACGTGCAGATAGCCAACTCAGATGACTTTTGGATTCTGAGGAAAAGTATCATGATAAGCCTTTCAATTGTTTTTAATTCCAGTTAACCTTGAAGTCTACTTCCTGTTTTAAAGTTTAATTGCTGATTTTTTTAAAGGCTTAAAGATTTGTGCTGTTAAACAATTATTATCTCAAATCCAAATGATTTCTCAACAATAACCAACAAAGAAAACTGTTCTGATGAAAGAGTAATTTTCATAGCTGTGAAAAGACTGGTTTATCATCATAAATTAATCTTATTTTCATAATGAGTTCTTGACATATAAACAAAAAGAAATATGAGAATAAACATATTTCTTAAAGGGTAAAAACATAAAAAAACTGATGCATAACTTTTTACTTTATGGGGTGATTTTCCTACAAGACAATTAATTTGGAGAAAGGTAGTAAGTATAATGATCTATCTCATGCTAAACAATGAGTTTATACTTTATAAACAATTTCCCATTTAATCCTCACATAAACATTTTGAAATATGTGTTATTATCCTCATTGTTAAATAACTGAAATTAGAAATACAAAAAAATCTTGCTCAAGGACACAAGGCTAGTAAATGCTGTAGCCAGTGTTCAAATCCAAGATAGTTCTTACGCCAAATGAAGAAAATATACTCATTTAAATAGTAATTCAAAATAACTAAATATTTACACATCATATATAGGGAAAAAAATCTTTTTATTACACAAAGGATATGATATTTCTGTTAAAATAACATTTATTGCATTGTTGAAAATAAAGTAATACAGATTTATAATAAACCTGGAAAATACATAACATGAAGAAAAAATTAAAAATAGAGAAAACCATTATTAACCTTTCATGTATTTTTCTACAGTAATGCTACAGTATTTTTATAATGTAATATTCCATTTTATTTTAATCAGAGAAATTAGGAAAAAATGATTCTCTTCGGTGAAAAAGGCCACCTCAGTATTAGTGTGTTCAACAGTGGTTCATATTCAGAGAAGATATAGTCATCTGGTCTAATCTTCACGTTAGGGATGAAGAAAGTCTGGGTAAGTAAAGTAATTTTCACAAGGTCACAGAGCAATTTAGTGATAAAAGCAGAACCAAAATCAAGTTCTTGTACCCTGCCACTTATTCATTCCTTTATGCACATTTTCTGAGTTTCTGAAGCATTTACTTGCTGTCTGTGACTCCAGATTAGTCAATTTTGTATTTGTTTCCAGGTATTTATCATATACATATGGCCCCTTCTCCCAACTAAATTATCATCACTTAAATTCTCTCTCTTTTTTCTTGTTTTATCTTTCAGAAGTTTATCATCCATTCCTGGTAAGTATAATTTCTTAAAATCTTGAAAATTGATTAAATCAACATTAGCATCAGAAGACATTGTCCCCTAAGTCACTCTTGCCTTCATGAGCTCTTTTGAGGCTCCCCTACACCAACTCTTGAACTGACACAACAGAAGAAGCAAGATAGCTGGGATTTATCCATGTTTTTATTCATATATTTATTCATTCAACATAGGTTTACTGAGTACAGACTAATGGTTAGTCTCTGTTCTTGGTATTAAGGAGACAGCAATGAACCAGACTGACAAGGTCCCTGCTCTCAAAGAATATGCATTCTCCCTGTAATCCCACTTGGTTTAGGATTTGTGACTCATGAACTTTATACAGAAGCAATAAGGAGATGTCCTGACATCGAACATCCAAACTGCTCACTGTCCAAGAAGTAGTTGTGGTGACCATCACACTGTGGCCATCTCTGTATTAACATGAGGTCTAAGCGTGATGGTAGTGATAATTTCTAGTTCAGTTCAGAATATGTTTCTATAGGACTAAAGCTACAGAAATCTAGAAATCAAGGAATAAAATGTAATCCCTGCTTTCAAGGATTTCATAGTCTAGTAGAGAAAACAAACATGTCTAAGAGGCAGTTGATAAGAACCATGATGGGACTGTTTTAGACTTTTTTTTAATTTTATTGATATATATTAGAGGTACATATTTTCAAGGTATATGTAATAATATATTCATATAATGAAATCAGGGTAAATGAGATATGCATCACCTAAATTACTTTTCTTTACACTAGAAACATTCAAATTATTCTCTTCTAGCTATTTTGAAATGTACAATTAATGGGGTTTTTTGTTTTGTTTTGTTTTTTGAGATGGAATCTGGCTCTGTCGCCCAGTCTGGAGTGCAGTGGCACGATCTCAGCTCACTACAATCTCCACCTCCTGGGTTCAAATGATTCTCCTGCCTCAGCCTCCTGATTAGCTGGAACTACAGGTGCCCGCCACCACACCTGGCTAATTTTTCTAATTTTTTAGTAAAGACAGGGTTTCGCCATGCTGGCCAGGCTGGTCTCAAACTTCTGACCTCAGGTGATCTGCTGCCTTGGCCTCCCAAAGTGCTGGGATTACAGGCATGAGCCACTGTGCCCAGCCAATGGGGTTGTATTTTTAAGATTTATCTTTATGAGCCCACTGAGAAGAGAAAATACCTAATCAGATGGATTTTTTTTTTAATCTCAGGAATAATCTATTTATTCCTAGTACCTACTCTCCCCAATATCCTCCCACACTATATGTTTGTTAACTTGGGGCATCCAAATACAGTAATCAAGTTGAATTTCTTCTCTTTCCACAGGAAGTCTGCACCTTGATTATCACAGAAGCATTTCCTGAAGACTCTGGGGAGTTCAAGTGTATTGCAGAAAATGAGGCTGGCACTGCAGCTTCTGCAACAAACTCTTAGTTTCCCCAGGTAATAACTCTTCAAAATCTCTTTGCTACAATTCAGCCCTGAGCCAAAAGGAAGAGTCTTTGTTTCCATCTGAACTCATGATTAATTATATTTTTGAAAGAAAGTAGTAGAGAAATCAGAGCGTCCTCCCAAGTTATCCATGAGCAAATTTTCTCCAAAACTGGCCTCTCTCTGGAGCACCAAAAGCTACACAAAGGACACAAATCCAAACGATACCCCCATAAACTTTATGCCAATTACTCCTGAACCAGCCAGTCATAATGAACATGAGATCCAGTTTCCAAAGAAGGATTTCTGTACCATCAGTGGAAATACTTTTGAGCTACAAGCACAATAGTAAAGGGAGACAGACCCAACATTCATTCATTCAACAAATATTCCTGGTTCTGTAGATAGATCATGACAAAGCTCCCGTCCTCAGGGAGTTTGCATTCTGACATGAGTCACTTTATGTCGGTCCTCCCTTGCTTTTCAGTAAGCATTTCACCATGGCTGAAATATTAAGCCCTGTGCTTAGATTCACAGTTAAGGGTTTATTACACAGACTTATTGAAAAAAAAAATCAGGCCAGGTACGGTGACTCACACCTGTAATCTTAGAACTTTGGGAGGCTGAGGCAGGTGGATCACTTGAGGTCAGGAGTTCAAGACCAGCCTGGCCAACATGGTGAAACTTCGTCTCTACTAAAAATAAAAAATAAAAAAATTAGTTGGGCATGGTGATGTGCACCTGTAGTCCCAGCTATTTAGAAGACTGAGGCACCAGAATTGCTTGAACCAGAAGGTGGAGGTTGCAGTGAGCCAAGATCATGACACTGCACTCCAGCCTGAGCGACAGAGCGAGACTCTGTCTCCAAAAAAAAACAAAAAGGAAAAGAAAAATCAATACTGAAATAACACAAGATATTAAAGAAGTGGAATCTCTTCCCAAAATAGAATTCGGTGTCCTATCTCAATATAAAAATGTAAAACATTTTGTGATACAGGTTTCTTCTTTATCCATGAAGAAAAACAGACCTTAGAATAAAAACAGAAATGTCCTTGTGTTTGGAAAACAAACCTAGAAATGTAAAGATAATTCAGTTAAGTGAATTTTCCTACCAGGTTATGTTTAAAACAACACAATCCATCACCATTTGCTACTTCTCCACCCCCCAACACAAACCTCAAATCAAAATATTGTTTAAAAAATAACCTAGGGGCTTGGTGTGGTGGCTCATGCCTGTAATCCCAGCACTTTGGGGGGCCGAGGCGGGCAGATCACCTGAGGTCAGGAGTTCAAGACCAGCCTGACCAACATGGTGAAACACCGTCTCTACTAAAAATACAAAAATTATCTGGGCGTGGTGGCACATGCCTGTAATCCCAGCTACTTGGGAGGCCGAGGCATGAGAATCGCTTGAACCCAAGAGGCAGAGGTTGCAAGGAGCCAAGATCACACTACTGCACTCCAGCCTGGGTGACAGAGCATGCTGGGCTTGCCTTGGGAAGATGGCCAATACTGATTATCTAAATTTTTTCTAAGTACCTGTGTTTAATAGTGAGCCTTTGGGAGGCTGAGGCAGGCGGATCATGAGGTCAGAAGTTTGAGAACAGCCTGACCAACATGGTGAAACCCCGTCTGTACTAAAAATATGAAAATTAGCCTAGCTGAGCCGAGTGTGGTGGCACACGCCTGTAATCCCAGCTATTCAGGAGGCTGAGGCAGGAGAATCACTTGAACCCCAGAGGCGGAGGTTGCAGTGAGCTGAGATTGCGCCACTGCACTCCAACCTGGGCAACAGAGCGAGACACTGTCTCAAACACACACACACACACACACACACACACAAATAGTGAGCCTAGGTCAGGCACAGTGGCTTACACCCATAATCCCAGCACTTTGGGAGCCTGAGGTGGGCGGATTGCTTGAGCCCAGAAGTTCTAGACCAGCCTGGGCAACATAGTGAGACCCCATCTCTACAAAAACATGCAAAAATTAGCTGGGTGTGGTGGCTCATGTCTGTAGTCTCAGCTACTTGGGATGCTGAAGTGGGAGGATGGCTTGAGCTGGGGAGGTCAGGGCTGTAAGTGAGCTGTGATCTCACCACTGCACTTCAGCCTGGAGGGCAGAGCAAGACCCTGCCTTTAAAAAAAAAAAAAAAGAAAGAAAAAAAAAAGTGAGCCTTTAAAGCTTTAAAAGGCACGGTTGCTCACACATGTAATCCCAACACTTCGGGACGCTGTGGCAGGAGGATCACTTGAGCATAGGAGTTTGAGGCTGCAACAGATATGAATCATGCCACTGCACTTCAACCTGGGAGTCCAAGTGGGACCCCATCTCAAAAACAAAAATAAGCAAATAAATAAAACTTTAAAAGACCTTGAATTTATAAGTTAGTATCTTTCATAACACATGACCATCTTCATTAGTAAAATCACCTATGGAGAAAACTATTGGGTAAATATTCCATAAAAGTTAACAAGTTTTTATTGAGTGTCTACTATGAGCCACACTGTGTTAGGCAAGATAAATAAGTAGTAAACAGTCCCTCTCTCAGAAACATTTTAATCTAGTTAAGGAGATAAACCTACAGAATGTCCATTATATGACTTCCCATTTCATTTGAGTCTCTCATCAATCGTCTGATTTAGGTTGGTAAACCTTGTACTACTTTTTTTTTTTTTTTTTTTTTTTGAGTCTGGGTTACAAGTCTTGCTGTGTCACCCAGGCTGGAGTGCAGTGGTGTGATCATGGTTCACTGCAGCCTCAAACTCCTGGGCTCAAGCGATTTTCCCACCTCAGCCTCCCATGTAGCTGGGACTACAGAAATGCGCCAACGTGCCTAGCCTCATTTTTCGATTAGTTATTAAAGCTCAAAGTTTAAGCAACTTGTTTAAGGCTACACAGCATGTATGTGGTGGAGTGGGCCCTCACACTCAGGTCTCCAAAAACAGATAACAAAAGGTAAATATGTCTAGAAAGTTGTAGAGCATTAGCCAAATTAATGTTATCATTTGTATTCTTTAACTCCAAACCCGATGGATTCCATTATTATTTCTTGCTTGAGAATAATACAAGATTGAGTCAAATGTTAGACTGGATATTTCAAATTACAAATGCTACAATGGGATTCCCTTTCATTATATATCTATGCAGAACTTTAATAACCACAGTGAATTTGTGTGAACTAAAATAAAACTTTCTTCACTCCTTAGTTCTTCCATCCTCAATGTGACATTTTCCTTTTCAGTTGATACAGCAGAAATGAGTTTCATCACACACATCTGACCTCCGAATTTAGAAGAAGTTCACAGCACCATTTTTTTTTACAATGGCATATATATCTTATATTTTTGAAAGACAAGAGCTATATATGAAGAGGGAAGAATGAGAGACAGTTAAATAGCTACCCTGTTTCTGAAACTGATGATAGACAAGGAATCCCTTAACATGTAAACAGGAAAGGTTTCAGTGAGATAGTAGGAAGTTACTATATTTTGTAAGGCATTTGAATAATTTACTGAAGGCCCTTACTGATAATTTAGAAAAAGAAATGGAAAAGGTTGTCCTTGTGAGCAGGTTGTAGTAAAAGTTCACCCATCTGGCATTGTAATAATTCCAGTCTTAAGAGTCTATGATTTTTCTCAAATAGGCAATTAAACCATTCAAATAGCTATATTTGTGAGGAAACAAACCACCATTCAAAAAAGCAAATCAAACATTAAAAGGCAGGAACAAACAGATTTACAGTAGATTATTAATATAGCCCCCGACTACTGAGAATGGTATCATAAAAGAGGACCTACTTACCTTTCTTAAATCATCCCTTGATCCCCCTATTATAGCAAAAACTTTACCCTTGACGTACCATGAAGGCTATCACATGTAACACACGGTAACCTGGGTTGTATCTTACAAAGACCTAGAGAAGAGGCAAAGCTTGAAAGACAAAGAGTAAGCAGAACTAAATTCTTCCTCAAGTGTAGTATGCTTAGAACCTGCTGTAGGCAAAATTGGGAATTTAGCAGGTTGTCCTGGATGTCTTCCCTACTTGGCTGGTGAGGTATACCTCAAACTTTTAGTACAGAGAGACCTCAAATCTATTATTTCCTTTTCCATGCCCTAATCAAACCCTGTTCTCCAGCAGAACCAAATGTCAGTCACATATACCACATTTAAAATTGCTTAGAATAGATAGGCTGGGCATGTGGTTTATGCCTATAATTCCAGTGCTTTGAGAAGCCGACGTGGGAGGATCGCTTGAGGCAAGGAGTTTGAGACCAGCTTGGGCAACATAGCGAAACTCTGTCTGTCCAAAAAAATTTAAAATTAGCTGGGTATAGTGCTGCATGCCTATAGCCCTAGCTACTTGAAAGTCTGCAGAGGAAGGATCTCTTGAGCCCAGGAGTTTGAGGCTGCAGTGAGTTCTGATCACATCACTGCACTCCAGCCTGGGTGACAGAGTAAGACCCTGTCTCTAAAAAAAAACTAATAATAAAATAAAATGCTTGAAGGAGTGTCTTACTCATAAATGCTATATATTGGCTATTATTACTTTTATTCTATCACTTGCATTTGCATTTTAAGTCTCTCTAATTTAGATGGAAAGGCTTTGTCTCTATTAATGGAATTTGAAATATCAGTGAACAGATGTTGAAGAATATTTTGGGAGACTCCTGAAATAAGACTTGGTAGGCAACCACCTACTCACCAAGTCTAGCATGCTTTTTCTACTAAGGGCTGCACGCCCAGGCAGAAATTATCAAGCTTTATTTGAACACCAAAGAAAGGTACACCTACTTGGCCAGCTGTGAAGGATTTTATATGGCTCATATGTGCTCAAACATCTATTTGCTGGATTCTAATATACATGTTAATTCAATCAAGATTGGGGTATCTACCCATGAGGGAGGGGAACTGAAGCCACCCCATGGAGATAATTCTACTCCCTTGGCCCAATCCTCATGCCACCTACCCTACTTCACCACATTTGCTGATTCGACATTTTATTCTTCTGCAATTATTTACTTCCCTGCACAAAAATGGAAATCTAAATACCATGATGGTCTCTGTGACAAAAAGTGAAAGGAAACTAACTGTTAGGAATAAAGGGAGATTAACATGCATTGACAGCTCTAATTATATAGATTGCTTATTTGTTTGGTTGTTTCTTAAGTGTTTCAAAACTCTTTCAGAATAAAAGTACTAGGCAAAAGGGGCATATGCCATACAGATTCAGAAAACTTGCTCAAGAAACACCATCATGTTTTTCCACCTCCCTACCTTCCCAGTGACATGTCACTATGACCTCGGTCTCCTGCTTTGCCCAGACTGCCCTCCACCTCGGAACAAACTGCTAATACTGAGAGACCTCAAATCTATTATTGAATCCTACTCTCATTAGGCAAAAGAAAAAAGACTTCAGATGAAGAATTATGCAATACAAATCAATTGGGAGCCTATCTATCACTGGTCTTATTCCTGGAGAAGTCTTAGTATAATAGATAGAAGAACTCCACTCTTGAAATATTATTTTTCCTTTAGTCCTCTCTCTTAAACTGGGAAAATTCAAAGTCCCCACCATAATAAAGAAATAAGAGGGTTTTTTTTTCTATTTTTCCCATTTCCCTATTCACTGCCCTTCCCTCACGAGCTTGCTAAAGTTCATAGTCAAAATTCACGTCTGAAATAAAGAGGCTTGCAAGAGAAGCTCATGTAATCCCACTCCTTAAATACCACTAAGACATGTGAGATATTGTTTAGATTGTGGACTCTTACTTTGACATGCCAGCATAGGTAGATGGACAGGCAAGCACATCAGATGTCACTGTTTGGCAGCTGATAAAAGTCAGTGGTGCTATAATACTAAGCACAGAGCCACTAGATTAGTCTGTGAGGGAAGGAGATGCCTCTTCCTTCCCTTCAATAGTGGGTTAAACCCAGCTGGCACCCTCTGGAACTACGGGTAAGTCCCTTCTTTATTCCTACTACACTTTTAGGTCTTGTTTTTGGTTTTTGTCCAAATCAGATGAGTGTATACAAAGATGATTTTCAGATAAAAAGTTTGAAAGCCACAACATTATAATGGTATTACACAAAAATTTAAAGAGAAAGCGACTCATTCATTTCATTGAGACTGGAAGGCATTATACAAATGATAGAAGGAAAGATAGCTGTGTGTCATTATTTTTAAATCACCATTTTTCCTTGAAAAGGGACACTTGATCTGATGTAATTGTGGTGATGTCTTATGAACGCAACATATCCTCTATCAGTCTTCTGTGCAAGTCTATGCTATATTAGAGATAGGAAAAAAAGTTAAGATTTTTAAAAAAGGAGACTGAATAGTACTTTATTTATAAAAATCTTTGAAATTCATTTAACATTATTTGGAATAAAATGACACTGTCATATAACAGAATCTATTATAGAATTAAATTGTTGAACAGTAACTACAAACATAAAGAAAATACAGGATTACCTGCGTAAATGTCTGCATAAAATCTTGACACATGGATAAAATGAAACTTATGAAATAACATATTTTTAATTGGGTTTTTAAAAATATCACTAATTATTAACAATGTAGGCCAATATCAACATGTACAAGACAGTTGCCATTCTGAAAATATATGTAAAGAAAAAAAGAGAACTGTTTCTGGAAAATATCTACTATTTCATAAGCGGTTTATTCCTTGCTATCTGAAATGAGTCTCAATAATGTACCTGCCCAGAAAGAAATTTAGGAATCAAACTCTGGATTCAATTCTGCAATAGACTGAATAAACCGATAACTACAAAACTACTTGCCTTGAAATAGACTTTTTTTTTTAGATCTACTCAAGGCCCTCCTTCAGGATGTTTTTCCCCAACAATTTAAATGCCTAAAGTAGTTCATTTCTAAAATGCATTCTAGTTTAATTAATTTGTGTTCATAAACTTGAAATTAAGGAATATTTAACTTTTTAAGTATTCTTTCTCAATAGCGTCTTTCTCTTGGCTGTTTAGTTGCATTTCTGTTTTTTCCTAAAATTGCTAGTTTTAATTTAACTCTAAACTACATAGGCAACTTTGAAATACTATTTTTTGAAGGTATCCTATTATTTAGGATGAAACTGTTTGGTCTGGAAAAGTTTTATTAACATTTTATCCAAGACAGTAACTAAAATAATTAGAAGACTTCGTTTCAATGATGACAAACAATTTGGTTAATTTTTCAGTTAAAAGTTTGATTTGTCATTATCTCAGTATTGGCTTATACTAGATGAAACAAAATAGGCAAATGTATTTTGAATCAATTTATCTGATATTTTCAATGAAAACAGGATTAGTGTTAAAACAGTTTATAGGACTAGTCTTTGTGTGTAATGTCTATATATAGTCCTGCTTAGGTTTACCATACTAATGGAAAAAAAATCAGAGGCAAATATAATCCTTCAAGGTTGATTTTCATGGCAAATGTCTCATCTAAGAAAAAATGAGGATGTACTGTAGGAAGGCAGGAGGCCCACTACAGAGCTAAGTAGGAGGAATGGCACCTGTCTTTTCTTGGTAAGGTATAGACTAGTTTCATATGTGTCTTATTTACTTCTATGCTTCCTGTTTGCCATTTGAAAAGAAAAAGTAAAAGAGCTACAGCAATTTCAAAATTAGTCTGAGATCTCCAAAGGTGTGGCAAAAAAAAAAAAAGAAAAAAAAGACCAAAAAACAAAATTAGTCTAAAATACATACTAAACAAATAATAAAAAGTAAAACTCTAGATAATTAAAAGAACATCAAGACCAACAACTAGGAAGTATAATCTAAAAATAACAGAATTATATGGTATGATTCTGTTTAAAAATACGTAATAAAAACAGAAAAATGTATAAGTGGCTCTGGAATGCAGCCTGTAACATATATTCTACACAAACATATACACACAGTCACTCCTTAATTAATATCTAGTTTAGTAATATGGTCAATTTGGAATCAAGGAGAGAAAAAGAAGCAGTGAATTGTAAGGTTAAAAAGCAATCTGCTCAGCTGGGTGCGGTGGCTCATACCTGTAACCCCAGCACCAAGGGAGGCTGAGGCGGGAGGATTGCTTGCGACTAGGAGTTTAAGACTAGTCTAGGCAACATAGTGAAACTCTGTCTCTACTAAAAAAAAAAAAAAAAAAAAAAGAAAGAAAGAAAAAAAGAAAAATTAGCCAGGCGTGGTGGCTTATATGTGTAGTCCTTACTCTGGAGGGTGCAGTGGAAGGATCGCTTGTGCCCAGGAGTTGGAGGGGCTACAGTGAGCTATGATCGCCTGGGCGATTAAGCAAGACACACACACACACACACACACACACACACACACACAAAAGGAAGGAAGGAAAGAAAGGAAAAGAAAAAGCACATCAGATCTGAAAGATGTCAAATAAACAATGTTATTGTTTAAGCAAATATTGTAACAATTATTTTCTCCTTTTGAAGGAACAATATTCTTCAAGAGAAGCTCACTCTACCAAAGCCAGGAGCACAGTATTCTCAGGATCTCAACAAGGAAGAGCAGACCAAGGTTGCTTCTGATTCCTTACAACCTTCCGTAATTCCAGGCTTGTGGCCCCAAATTCAGGGTCCCACCCTTCAAGGAACAAATCATTATAGTAATAACTTGCCTTCATCTTCCATATACCAACTAAGCATGTTTAACTACGAACGTCCAAAACACTTCATCCAGTCCCAAAACCCATGTGGCTCCAGATTGCAGCCTCCTGGACCAGAAACCTCCAGCTTCTCTAGCCAGACCAAACAGTCTTCCATTATCATCCAGCCCCGCCAGTGTACAGAGCAAAGATTTTCTGCCTCCTCAACACTGAGCTCTCACATCACCATGTCCTCCTCTGCTTTCCCTGCTTCTCCCCAGCAGCCTGCTGGCTCCAACCCAGGCCAAAGGGTTACAACCACCTATAACCAGTCCCCAGCCAGCTTCCTCAGCTCCATATTACCATCACAGCCTGATTACAATAGCAGTAAAATCCCTTCCGCTATGGATTCCAAGTAAGTGAATTTTTATATACCGCATGTACAGTGAACTTATATCTGAGGAGTTTGCGAGGGGGTAGGAGTTTTGGGGGTATGCTGCAGTTCATTCTTTACTATCTAAAAAGGCAATGTGACCTTACAGTCTCATTCCATAGTTCTACTAGAACATGCTGAACCAGGGTACTGGCAATAAGAGGTCATCTGACCATTCTCCAGTGTCCAGGCTGCGCTGAATCCAATTACCTATTACCCCATAATATTATTTACCCATTATTTTCCATCTTTGAAAAAAATAATTTCTCACATACCAAAGAACAATGAACTTTTCCTTTAGTTCTAAGCTAAGCTCCTCATGCTGTAAATTTAATTCCTCTGGTTCTGGGCTTGGCTAAGATGAACACCTGTCTGCTCTTCTTCAGATAGGATTTCCTCTCACATAAGCAGAGGCTATTAAGTTTCTTCTCAGTCTTTTCTTCCTATCCCTTTTCCCCTCTAATCCTGAATATCCACTTGGCTGAAAAATTTTTAAATTAACAAATAAAAAAACCTGGAACTCAGACCCTGGAATGTATACATTTTCCTTACTGTGATCAGAAGAAGGAAGGCCTGAATAGATGAAGGCTTATGACCTTAAGGTTTCATTTGGTAATTAAAACCACACCTTGTTCAAATTAGTTAGGTTGATCTAAATACAGGGACTAATACTGGGGCCTTATGTAAACATGTGCTATTTCCACTACCCTAAGACTGTCCTAGGAGAACCTAGTATGAAAAAGGAGATGGTGGTTATGCTTTTTTTAAAACATGAACTGAATACCTTGTGCTTATGCAAACTAAGGGCTATCAGCTTTCCTGTTCCTTGGCTGGCTGGAACATCAGAGAATTAAATCAGAGGCATCTCAAAAATTGTCTGATGGAATACGTTCTGTTGCAGGCTTACTAATACATTCACTCAACTCTGCTAATTTCTCGCAGTCTTCTCTAGAGGCTAATTTTTCTACAAACTCCTATTATTGGTGACAACTTTGGAAATCTAGTTGAACTGCCTATAGCAATTCAACTTGCAAAAAAAAACCTTTTCAATATTTTAAAAAATAAAAATCAGGAAAACCAAAAACATTTGTTAGAATCCTACAGATATTAGGTTGAACCATTTGAAATGGCTGATAGTCAACTGTTTTTGACCTACAAAAATGGCATTCTCACAGGTTTAACCTAATATTTTAAAAGGATGTTCTTAATAATTGAGAGCCCTTTCTTTCTCTTCCCTCCCAAATTCCCTTTATAATATATAGATCTTTCTTGGTTATATTTACCCAGATGATCATTTTCCATCTAGCTTTCTATTATTTCCATATTTCCTATATTAGCATTTTAAAATCTAAAAGAATTTTTTGTTTTTCTTAGTAAAGTCTTTCAATCATATTTCAAATTACTGCCCAGAAAAGAAAGTTATCAAAGACTTAAGAAAAGAGAAAGAAAGGCAAAAACATAATAAGAAATAAAGCCTAGGAGGTCCCCAAACCAGAGATCAAAGATCCACTTTAGCTGTTCCATTTTCAGCAACCACAGATTACTCTTTAATCTTCCCATAGCTACTTGATACCCATTTCGTGTCCAGCTGTACAGAGTGGAAAGCCCTGGCCCTTTGAACATTTGTGCACAATTCCCTCATTATTATGGGCTCCAGTTCGCCCTGACTTCCAAAATAATCCCTTGGATTCTGACCTAGAGAAATTTGAAAGCTTTATTTAGATTTTCATCAATAGGAAGCTCTTAGGCAAACATTTTACCCAGTTGATCAAACCACAGACTGAAAAGTGAGGGGAACTCAACTGTTCCTTCCAAAAAGCTTGCTGTGTGAAATTCAGCAAGCACTTTACCTACCCAGTGCTTCAATTTTCTGGTCTGTAGCAATAATAAAGAGTTAGGTAATTAATGATAGAGAAAGGACCTATAAAGCATGTGCAAACGTACTATTAGTTTGTAAATGGGAGCATTTATCAAGTCGTTAACACTTAATCCACCTAAACTGGGAATAATGAGAGTATTCAGTGAACAAAGTGACTGAGGTTACATATACATCAGTGATTCTCAGGATTGGTTTTGATAATCCTTCAGGATTTCTCAGATATATTCAGAATTTCCCAGATATGACAAGTCTAAAAACAATTATTTAATGCTAATTCACGTTAACAAATGTGTGACTTATAAAGATGGTAAGCTAGCATTTAAAAAAAAAAAAAAAACAGTAGGCTAGGCCAGGTGTGGCTCACACCTGTAATCCCAGCACTTTGGGAGGCCAAGGTGGATGGATCACCCGAGGTCAGGAGTCTGAGACCAGCCTGGCCAACATGGTGAAACCCTGTCTCTACTAAAAAAAATACAAAAAAATTAGCAGGGTGTTGTGGCAGGCACCTATAATCCCAGCTACCTGGGAGGCTGAGGCATGAGAATCGCTTAAACCCGGGAGACACAGAGAGAGGCAGAGGTTGCAGTGAGCCAAGTCCATGCCATTGCACTCCAGCCTGGACAACAAGAATGAAACTCCGTCTCAAAAAAAAAAAAAAAGTGGGCTATTATAATTCCATACGATTGAAAAAATATGAGATCTATAAGGCCAAAGAGATTTTGCCACTTTGATCTAGGAATTCAATCTTTAAAAAAAAAATCGCTATTTTAAAAAACATTTTGTTTGGCTATTAACTGAACAAATCAGACTTTAAAAATTTATATAGACAACCATAAAGATCTTAAGACCTGAAATGTCAGGAGAGGAAATGTGTATCATTAGCTTTCAATAGAGTGTCCTGAATACTATGAAAATCACTCATTCACTCAACTGATAGTATCTCCTATACCCATGCTCTGTGTTCGTGAACATAAATGATATAATGATAACAAATAAGACATATTTTTTCTCCAGAATGTTTACAATCTTTTAAAAATTTATATAGACAACCATAAAGATCTTAAGACCTGAAATGTCAGGAGAGGAAATGTGTATCATTAGCTTTCAACAGAGTGTCCTGAATACTACGAAAATCACTCATTACTCAACTGATAGTATCTCCTATACCCATGCTCTGTGTTCGTGGATATAAATGATATAATGATAACAAATAAAACATATTTTTTCTCCAGAATGTTTACAATCTAATGATTACTAACCAAGTTCCCAAAGCCAGAAAAAATTAAAACTCTGGCCCTACTTGGAGGAAATACATTTCTACTTAGCTCACAAGTCCTTTTAATGATCCTTGAGAATATTTGGAAAGGATCATTTCAGAGAAGAGACCAAGATTGTCTCATCTGGATAGCCAGAGAACATTTATTATAATAATGGTAAAATACTCATTGAGGGCAGTGGCTAGTTTCCTCACATTAAATAGATTAATAAAGATTAGTCCCTGCAGGCCGGGTGTGGTGGCTCAAGCCTGTAATCCCAGAATTTTGGGAGGCCCAGGCAGGCAGATTACCAGAGGTCAGCAGTTTGAGACCAGCCTGGCCAACATGGCAAAACCCTGTCTCTACTAAAAATTCAAAAATTAGCCGAGCATGGTGGCGGGTGCCTGTAATCCCAGCTACTTGGGAGGCTGAGACAGGAGAATCACCTGAACCCAGGAGGCAGAGGTTGCAGTGAGCCGAGATTGCGCCACTGCACTCCAGCCTGGACAACAGAGCAGGACTCCATCTCAAAAAAATAAATAAAAATTAAAAATAAAGATTAGCCCCTGCAGGGCTCTGAATGGATAAACTAGGTAAAAACTGAATAAAGCACTGTGATACATTTAAGCTACCTAACAGATCTAAAAATACTGGACTCTCTAAATACCACCCTATCCTCTATCAGAATCAACAAGGAAAATACGGGAGGGGCAAGGACATCCTAGAAAAAATTTAGGATCAAAATTTGAAATAAAGACTTTATTTGCTTTTTTCCAGTTTACATTTCTTTCTCCTTCCTCAAATCATCCCATTCTTTCTCTAAAAATCACTTCAGTAGTATTGAAGAAACTGTCATTACTTTAGAAGTTATTTGCTGTTATATAGTGCCATACTTGGATTTTCTAGAATATGAAATTAATAGGAATTGGAAATTACAGGAAAGTCAATGACTGTGTAAACAGTAGACTCCATTCAAAGCAAAAGATTATTCACTAAAAGCCAGTGGTGTGCTGGTAAATGTCTAACAATCATTGGACAAAAGAGCCATTATTTGTGATATTTACCGATTTCCCTGGTGTAAATACTTCCACCACAACCAATTTCAAACTATAACATGAAATCATAGGAAGCTGGGAAAAGATGCTAAAAATCAGCCCATATGAACCAGCTCCAGAATACCACCACTTAATATCTACCCATAAATCAAACAAGAAATTCGGTCATCGTAGCTATAATAAAGAACAAAATTACGTCCTTTGCAGCAACACGGATGCAGCTTGAGGCCACTATCCTAAGCAAACTAACACAGAAACAGAAAATAAAATAGAGCATGTTCTCATTTATAAGTGGGAGCTAAACATTGGGTACATATGAACACAAAGATGAAAACAATAAACACTGGAGATCCCAAAAGCAGAAAGCAGGGAAAGAGGTGGAAAAGGGTTCAAAAACTAACTATCAGGTACTATGTTCACCTCTTGAGTGACAGAATCATTAGAAGGCCAAACCCCAGCATCATACAATATACCCATGTAACAAACATGCACATGTACTCCCAGAATCTAAAAAAAATTTTATTAAAGAAATTAGTCATAAGATTGGAAGAGCTCTCAAGCTGCCATTAACTAGACTTACTCTCACATTCCTCAGGGAAGATCTTCAAGGAAGGACATCCTCCTTATGTCTAATCTAAATTCTTCCTCCTGACACTTAATTTCCATTTGCCAAAAGGAAAAAAAAAAGATAGTAACCATTCTTATAAAATATTTCTTGACTGTTATTAGGGCAATTTGTTTTTAATAATACTAGTAGTACTAAGTGGTAAACTCAACATATCTAAAGGTAATTTGCAAAATGAGGCCAAGACCTTCTTTTTAAAAATCTTTTCTTTTTCCTTTTTAAAGCTATCAACAGTCCTCAGCTGGCCAACCTGTAAATGCAAAGCCATCCCAAACTGCAAATGCTAAGCCCATACCAAGAACTCCTGATCATGAAATACAAGGATCAAAAGAAGCTTTGATTCAAGATTTAGAAAGAAAGCTGAAATGCAAGGACACCCTTCTTCATAATGGAAATCAAGTGAGCAAGATGTCTATTTTGCACAAAAGGCCAATTAAACTATAAAATCTAATTTTAATAAGGAAGTTCTAGCTCACAGATCTAGGTCCATATATCAACAAGGAACAAGATTATCTAAAAAGAAGGAATATTTGGGCCCTATTCCATTTCTCTCTGCATGAAATCACCTCTTGGTTTACAGTAGTAAAAGAATGAAGCAAATGAAAAATGTATCTGAATGGTTTAATGAAATTTTTCTGTTATTAAATATTACCCTCTCATAAAATATGTCTGATGCCCAAATAACTATTAGGAATTACTGTCAAGTCAACTTACTGTACTTTGATGTATAATACTGACAGGTAATTATAGCTATAATTCTTATCATGTAGCCCTTACTGTGTATATTATATTAGTAACTTATCTTTAAACAGTACTATATGCCTTTAATACAAATACATTTAGCCTATCAGTTGGACTGCTCTCAATCAGAAGTTAGTACAATCAAATATTCAGTGCTCATTTAATAAAAGTTACTTCTGGCTGGGTGCAGTGGCTCACGTCTGTAATCCCAGCACTTTGAGAGGCCAAGGCAGGTGGATCACCAAGGTTAGGAGTTCAAGAACAGCCTGACCAATACGGTGAAACTCCATCTCTACTAAAAATAAAAAATTAGCCAGGTGTGGTGGTATGCACCTGTAGTTCCAGCTACTTAGGAGGCTGAGAAAGGAGAATTGCTTGAAACCAGGAGGCGTAGGTCGCCATGAGCCAAGATTGTGCCACTGCACTCCAGCCTGGGCGACAGAGTGAGACTCTGTCTCAAAAATTAATTAATTAAAATTAAATAAAAATTACTTCTGAATGTGAGCACATGAAGTATTATATTCAAAAACAAAGCTGACTGGAACATGCAGAACAACGGAGGAAAGGGTTGAATTTCCCTTTACTTAGGAGATCCTTATTTAAGAGTGATTATGCTTGCCTGTCATAGGAGCAAAAAGAAAGCCTAAGTGAACCTTTACTGCAAGTGAGGGAAATGGTACTAGAAGAGAAGGAAAATGCTTTGAATGGAAGAAAAGACTTAAAAAAAAAAAAAAATAGAATCAGCCGAGCGCAGTGGCTCACGCCTATAATCCCAGCACTTGCGGAGGCCGAGGCAGGTGGATCACAAGGTCAGGAGATCAAGACCATCCTGGCTGACACAGTGAAACCCCGTCTCTACTAAAAATACAAAAAATTAGCCGGGCATGGTGGCAGGCGCCTGTAGTCCCAGCTACTCAGGAGGCTGAGGCAGGAGAATGGCGTGAACCCAGGAGGCGGAGGTTGCAGTGAGCCGAGATTGTGCCACTGCACTCCAGCCTGGACGACGGAGTAAGACTCCGTCTCAAAAAAAAAAACAAAAAAACATAGAATCTATCATTCAATAGATAGAACTATGCTTCTTTGAAGTTCTGACCTATAGTAGTGGTTTTAAGGTAAATCTGTACAAACATCTTTTATTAAATCTAATTACTGTCTCAATAAATTCTCTAAAGCGTCTAACATATGAAGAGAAGATGGCTCGCAGATTGCTAGGACCACAGAATGCAGCTGCCGTGTTTCAAGCTCAGGATGACAGTGGTGCACAAGACTCGCAGGTAAGTTAAAATGCTCTAAGTGGAGTATTTTTATTCTGTGCGATTTTTAAATGTCTGCTTTTCTAAATGCTTATAAATAGCATCTGAAATAAAAGTCGGTCAGTTCCATCCACCATTGGATACATAAAGAGGCCATGATAAACATATATACATAATTTTACCACATTTTACCCCATTTTCTGGTAGTTCTAATACCTGGATACACAACGTCACAAAATCAAAACACAAGAAGTCTAATGGTATTATTTTTTATCAGGACATTTATGGGTCAGTTAGACCTAGGACTCTCTATAGTGTCTACACGGACAGGGAATACATGGGTTGTGAACCTCCAATAGGACAGAAATTAAGATTATAAATGAAAGTAATTATAACCTTTCTCATAAGCTGTTTAACATTTCAATGTTTTAAAATATACTTGTGGTACTAATGAAACATCCAATTCCTTTTGTTATATTCCTGTTTTCAAAAAATGCTTTCTGAAAACCAAAAAAAACCCCTCATGAGTAATTGTTCTAAGATTAACAAATGTATCCTTTCCAAGAAGGGATTAACTTTATGGTGGCATATCCCACAGGTTTGCACCTGATCGATTTTTTTTTTTTTTTTTTTTTGAGACAGTCTTGCTCTGTCACCCAGGCAGGCTGGAGTGCAGTGGCACAATTTCAGCTCACTGCAAACTCCACCTCCCAGGTTCAAGTGATTCTCCTGCCTCAGCCTCTCAAGTAGCTGGGATTACAGGCGCACACCATCAGGCCCAGCTAATTTTTGTATTTTTAGTAGAGATGGGGTTTCACCATGTTGGCCAGGCTGGAACACCTCGGCCTCCAAAAGTGCTAGGATTATAGGCATGAGCCACCACGCCTGGCCTCAACTTGATTTTAACAAGTAAACTTAACCCCAAAGAAAAATGTACAGTTGGTGGCTGGGCACAGTGGCTCACGCCTGTAATCCCAGCACTTTGGGAGGCCAAGGTGGGTGGATCACGAGGTCAAGAGATCGAGGGGATCCTGGCCAACATGGTGAAACCCAGTCTCTACTAAAAATACAAAAATTAGCTGGGCGTGGCGGCCCGCGCCTGTAGTCCCAGCTACTCAGGAGGCTGAGGCAGAAGAATCGCTTGAACCCGTGAGATGGAGGTTGCAGTGAGCCAAAATCACACCACTGCACTCCAGCCTGGGTGAGAGAGAGACTCCATCTCAAACACAAAAAAGAAAAAAGAAAAATGTTCAGTTGGACAGGTAGACTGAATGTTAGCACTCTTTCTTCCTTCGTAGTTACCTTCCATTCCCTCCAAAAAGTCCACAAGAAACTGGGAGCCAAAGAGATTAAACCAGGAACACAAATATTCCTAGCTTCCAAATGTAGAAAACTGAAATTCAGTTTTTTTTTCCAACATCTACCTCCCAAGTTCAAGTGATTCTCGCGCCTCAGACTCCCAAATAGATGGGACTATAGGTGCGCACACCGTGCTGGCTAATTTTTGTTATTTTTTAGCAGAGACGGTGATTTCACCATGTTACCCAGGCTGGTCTCAAACTCCTGAGCTCAAGTGATCTGCCTACCTCAGCCTCCCAAAGTGCTGGGATTACAGGCATGAGCCACCACACCTGGCCTTTGAAATTAAGTTTTTTGGTTCTGTTTGATGCAACTACACCTACTAAAAAGGATGGAAGAGGGTCTACCAGAGCAAGAACTAGAAACTGAAGAGAACTTAAATTTATTTTTGGCTACTAAACAGTTCATGAATTCGTTCATTCAACTAATTTACACGGAGAACCTACTTGGATGTTGGGCTCTGCACTTGGTATGGAAGATTATAGCAAAAATGAGACACAAACTCATCACTATTAGGGGAATTACTCAAAGCAATATTATACTGATGATGGTTCATCTTTTTTTTTTTTTTTTTTTTTTGAGACGGACTCTTGCTCTGTCACCCAGGCTGGAGTACAATGGCGCGATCTCGGCTCACTGCAAGCTCCACCTCCCAGGTCCATGCATTCTCCTGCCTCAGCCTCCTGAGTAGCTGGGACTACAGGCACCTGCGACCACACCCGGCTTTTTTTTTTTTTTTTTTTTTTTTTTTGTATTTTTAGTAGAGACGGGATTTCACCGTGTTACCCAGGATGGTCTCGATCTCCTGACCTCATGATCCGCCTGCCTCGGCCTCCCAAAGTGCTAGGATTACAGGCATGAGCCACTGTGCCCAGCCTGGATATTTTTAATTGGATTACTTTTACTTTACCAAAAAATTAGTTGATTTGTTTGATCACTGAATTGACCAGTTGTTTTGATATTTTGCTTAGAGAACCTTAAGGCTAGCCAAAAATTGTTACAGAGTTGTAAGACTTTTGCCTTAAAAATGACAAAACACATTAGCTAAATAGATTCATCCCAAAGCAAATTATTTGTACTCAGATCTTGTGTGCTCCTACACAGCTTTGGGTAGGGACTGTGTTTTCCACTTTGTATCTCCCACTGTGCTAAGCACAGTGAAACGCAAAATACACACTACTTAATCAATTAGTTCTCTTATAATTTTCATAAATCCCTGATTTTATTCTCAAATAGAAATAATTTTCTGCTGTTCGGATATAAATCCTAAAAGATGTTTGCTTAAATATAACTTTATTAAACAGGAATTAATGCTATTTTACAAAGCTTTTTCAAAGCCTTACACATACCTTTCGTGGAGTCCATCAGGATTTTGTGCCACGAGCTAAAAAGAGAAGAATTTTCCAGTCTAATATGTGTTTACTGCTGTTGGTGCCACTTTTGAGCAGCAGGCATAATACACTGCAGCTACTGCCAATACAAGTGACTTCATGTCTATTCCTGTTTTACTAAAGGACAATCTGTACTCTGTGCTCCCATTTCAAATGCACCAGGGAGACACATCACCCTTTGTCATAAAATAGTCATCCGAAAAATGAACCACCATCAATTCCAAGTCTAGCTAATTTTCATAAATAATACTTGTTGAATAGTCCCATTAATTCTGGGCTTCTTGCCAGAGTGGTAGTATGTTAGTGCACTGTACTTTAAGGGCTTAAAAGCTGAATATATAGAACTTACCAGGGCTGTTCAAATACAGCCAAAATAGGAATGTTCCTTTCAACTGTAACTACTTAATTCTGCTTCATTCAAGCTAACAATTGCATGTAAACATTCTTACTTTGTTTTAATTTCAAGCAACACAACTCAGAACATGCGCGACTGCAAGTTCCTACATCACAAGTAAGGTAAAAAAATTTTAATTTTAAAGAAATGTATGTTTTCCTATCTAAAATATTTTCAGCTTAAAAATGTAATATTTATAAAGCCCTCAAGCCTACTCTATACCTTTTGAAAAATACAATGTGTATTTTCTAATGTCTGAGAAGATGACCAAAATTTTGACGTTAATCATCAAAACTATCACAGGGGAATTTTTTAATGTTTTGGTCAAATAAGCCAGGATCATGCTTCTATATTAAACAATTTTCTCATGACAATGGAGACCTAATTCTAATTATACAATCTTTGGTGGTAAGAATAATCTACTGGGTACTAGGCATTTTAATAGACCATTTCTTCATCAATTCATGGCACTGTAAAAGAGAAACTAAGATGTACAATTTGTACCAGATGTTTCTAAATTGCTACCATTTCTAATAGTCATCAAATATGCCACAGGTAAATACAGCCCTAAGGCCTCTCTTCATTGTTATTACACTATCAGATCAAACAGTAGATTCTGTGGTTTCAAATTTGATGGCTAGGCTGGACGCAGTGGCTCACACCTGTAATCCCAGTACTTTGGAAGGCCGAGGTGGGTAGATCACCTGAGGTCAGGAGTTCAAGACCAGGCTGACCAACACAGTGAAACCCCATCTCTACTAAAAATACAAAATTAGCCAGGCGTAGTGGCACATGCCTGTAATCCCAGCTACTTGGGAGGCTGAGGCAAGAGAATCACTTGAACCCAAGAAGCGGAGGTTGGTATAACTGAAATACCATATCTCTGAATATAACTATATACATGTTCACACCACCACTATAGAAAAACGTCAAAAACTTAATTTGGATATTTTTACTTATTTATTTATCTTTGAGACAGACTCTCACTCTGTCACCCAGGCTGGAGTGCAGCGACGCGATCTCGGCTCACTGCAACCTCCGCCTCCCAGGTTCAAGCGATTCTCCTGCCTTAGCCTCCTGAGAGAGCTGAGATTGGGCCACTGTACTCCAGCCTGGGCAACAAGAGTGAAACTCCATTGAAAAAAAAAAATTGATGGCTAAACTATATTTGTGCAAAATGAAAAGCAATGATAATATTTACGCATAGTTGTTACCAAAATATTCTTGTAGAAGTAGATCAACCTCAAGGGGAGATGTGAATGATCAGGATGCAATCCAGGAGAAATTTTACCCACCACGTTTCATTCAAGTGCCAGAGAACATGTCGATTGATGAAGGAAGATTCTGCAGAATGGACTTCAAAGTAAGAGAAGGGTTCAAAAGTACTGGGGGAAAATTAACAATGGGATACTAAGTTTTGAAAAATGTCCTTTTCCTACTTCATAGCTTACAAAGCAGTACGTACAATGGACAAGAACACAAATTCTGAAGTCAAACTGATGTGGGTTTGAATTCTGGCTCTGCCATCTTCCAGCTAAGCAACCTTAGACAAGTCATTTAATCTCTCTGTGCTTTTGTCTCATCTGTAAAATGGGATAACAAATACCCCAAAAAATTATGAGGATTGAGTAAATAGGTATACCTAATAAATACTTTTATAAGTGAAGCTATCAGAACAATATAATTTTTAAAGTATAATGCCTTTTTTTTTTTTTTTTTGAGATAGGGTCTTGCTCTGTCACCCAGGCTGGAGTGCAATGGCACAATCGCAGCTCACTGCAACCTGTCTCCCAGGCTCAAGCCATCATCCCAACTCAGCCTCCCTAGTAGCTGAAACTACAGACGCGTGCCACCATGCCCAGCTAGTCTAGAACTCCTGGGTTCAAGGCGATCCACTCACCTTGGCTTCCCAAACTGCTGGGATTACAGGCGTGAGCCACTGTGCCCAGCCTTAAAGTATAATGTCTCTCCAATTCTCCTCTATCAAGAAATTCAAGCCACCCTGCTTTCTCTTGGCCTAAAAGAGTCCCTCAGACTAGAAAAGCTCTTTAGAAGAGGTTATATTTTTATTATCCTTATTTTGGAGAACTTTTCCTTATAAAATTTTTTTTCCAGATTCCTTATGAACTCAAGTTAGTGTTAAAGCTTTGGATTCCATTGTTAACAGTTTATGTAAAAACACTTAACAAATTGCCATTTATATGCCAAACTATAGCTCAAGAACACTCTGTTTTAGAAAAATTACTCATTAGATCAGGAAGCCTCATATATATGTGCCTCTGGGACTCCATTTGCAGTCACATTTAGCCAGAAAAGCAATGACTTCTATATTCCTTATGGAAACCAATGTAACATAAATTAATGTTCCAAATATAGAAATTAAGAGTTCAAAAAGAGACTGAGGTTGCATGTAAAAGAGTTATGGCTTGAGACAGTCTAAAAATACTATGTTAATTTCAAGGATCTTATTTCCAATGTTTTGTTTAAAAAATTATAAATACCTTTTGAGCTCTTGCTTTGCATTTCAATCACAAACCCACTCAGATATGGGAACTGTTTAAATTCATATATGGACAAATAGGTTTCAGTGATGCAATACTTTAAAATTCTGCCATCTCCTTGTGTTTTTCTTTCTAGGTGAGTGGACTGCCAGCTCCTGATGTGTCATGGTATCTAAATGGAAGACCAGTTCAATCAGATGATTTGCACAAAATGATAGTGTCTGAGAAGGGTCTTCATTCACTCATCTTTGAAGTAGTCAGAGCTTCAGATGCAGGGGCTTATGCATGTGTTGCCAAGAATAGAGCAGGAGAAGCCACCTTCACTGTGCAGCTGGATGTCCTTGGTAAGCCTCCAAAGAGACCCTTGAGAATTCCTTAAAATCCAGAAGTATTGAAAAAAAGAAAGTATTTTAAAAGAAAAGCCCAGCAGACTTCATATTTAAGGTTAATGTCTACACAACCTATTGGAATGTCCATTTTTATCTACAAACCACAGGAAAAAAATATATATATATATACACACACATACATATATATAGATATGTGAAGGAAAGTCAGTGAAACTAGAATGACAGATCTATCACCAAAGCTTTTCTGGAAAGAAAATAAATCATACAATTTTAGACAAACCAAATAATGAAGTATAAGCATTTCTAGACGTAACTATAGAGTCTCAAAATGAAAATCTTAGTCTAATCATTTCTCTGGTCTTTGTTTCTCCAAAATGAGGATAATAAAAATAACCAATCTGACTCATAATATTATAGAATTATCATAATCTGTCAAACGTTAAATACATAGTTTAAAAGTGAAGAGTAGGCTGGGTATAGTGACTCAGGCCTGTAATCCCAACACTTTAAGAGGCGCCAAGGTGGAAGGATCACTTGAGCGAAGGAGTTTGAGACCAGCCAGGGTAACAAATAGCAAGATCTTCTTTGTCTCTACAAAAAATAAAAAAATTAGCTGGGCATAGTGGTGCACACCTATAGTCCCAGCTACTAGAGAGGATAAGGCGGGAGGATAACTTGAGCCTGGAGTTTGAGGTTACAGTGAGCTATGATTGCACCACTGTACTCCGGCCTGGGTGACACAGTCAGACCTTGTTTAAAAAAATTTCTTAAAAAATCAAGAGTAAATATCAACTTTTAGCCTTAGACTAGGTCCTTTTTACTAGGAAACTAATGTCTAATTATAACCAAAACAGGCCTACTTGCTTTAGAAAACAGGTATGGCTACATTTATGTCTCAAATCTGTCTTAAGTAGAGCAGTTCTTATAAAACTGGTGTCTGGTTTTTAAATTTTACACTTTAAGTGCTTTAAATATACAATCCTAATCCAAAAATCTGAAATCTTTAAGATGCTCCAAAATCGACATGACACACAAAGGAAGTGTTCATTAGAGCATTCTGGATTTTCAGGTTAAGAATGCTCAACAAGTATAACGCTAATATTCTAAAATAAAAAAAAAATCAGAAATCCAAAACACTTCTGGTCCCAAGCATTTCAGATAATGGATACTCAACCCATACCATATTTTTAATACTTTAAGCCATTGTATATTGCATAAGAGATATTTTGCTATAATTCACTGTTTATTATACAGAAGTTTGATCAGGTTAAAGGATAAACTATTTTCTTGAGTTTATATTCTACCCAGATCAATACAAAATCTTTAAGATTATTCAATAATATACCAAAGGGCCTCAGTCTCAGGGGAAAAACTAGTGAGCTGGAAATTTTCAAAAACACATACAATTTAAGTGATTAAAGTTTAGACAAATCCTATTTGTACCAATGGCTTCAGAAATACTACAATAGTAGAGCTGAAAGAGATCTTGGCTGCCATCTGTTTAATCTCATTTCTCCTTCAGAAAAACCAGGGTTATGGTACTGAACTATCGTTTCCTGTCTCCCCTCAGGTAGCTGAAAATAAGGTCATAATAATTACTGATATTCCCACATTCCTTCAGAGTTTACAAAGTATCTCTTTGTTTATTATCTCATTTGTTCCTTAAAATTATTTTGTGTGGTAGACACAACAGTCACTACTACCTGGATTTTTTTTTTATAACAATAGATAAAACTGAGACTCAGAGAAACTAAACAAAATTTTACCAATTTGGCATGGCTCATGGAGCCAATAGGTAATTTGAACCCAAGCTGTCTGTTACTCTTTCCATCACTCATGCTGCCTCCGTGTAGATGAGATGATAAAGAATATAACTTAAATTTGGGCCAGGCACGGTGGCTCATGACTGTAATCCCAACACTTTAGGAGGCTGAGGTGGGCAGATCACTTGAGGCCAGGAGTTAGAGATCAGCCTGGCTAACGTGGCAAAACTCCGTGTCCACTAAAAAAAATACAAAAATTAGTTGGGTGTGGTGCACACCTGTAATCCCAGCTACTCAGGAGGCTGTGGCAGGAGAATTCCTTGAACCTGGGAGGCGGAGGTTGCAGTGAGCCAAGATCACGCCACTGCGCTCCAGCCTCGGCAAAAGAGCGAGACTCTGTCTCAAAAAAAAAGAATATGACTTAAGTTTGAATGAAATATAATTATCTGATTATCAATTCAATGAATCATTACATTAGAGTTTAGAATTCTGAATGGTATAACAAAATAGTACTGCATGTCTTTTTTACTGAAAGTTTCTTTCTGTTGCTGTTGCTTTTTAACGTTTTAATATCAACATACAAATTTCATAATACCTTGGTTTGATTTAATACCTTTTTTATAATATTTCAAATACTTGAATTTTTGTATTAATATATAGCAAAAGAACATAAAAGAGCACCAATGTTTATCTACAAACCACAGAGCAAAAAAGTTTTAGAGGGAGATTCAGTGAAACTAGAATGCCAGATCTCGGCTATACCTCCACCAAAGCTTTTCTGGAAAAGAAATAATGAAATGGTACAATTCAACACTGACCGAATAAGGTAGGATATGTATTTCTAGACTTACTATAGTTTATTTGGGTGAATCCAGTTATACTTCTTAACATGCATTATAAATGGCATGCATTTATCTCAATTTGTCTAGTTTTTAAAACACTAAAGAATAATATAATAAAATATATATTAGATAAAAATGTAAGAAAACTTCAGTAAGCCAGATTCCACTAATCAGAAATGTAAGGCATAAAGTAGACTAGGATTTATCTTTTTATCAACGATGATGAAAGATGGCCCAAGGAAATAAATCACATAAACAAGATTAAAGGCGGATGTTTTCTTTTCTTTTCTTTCTTTACAAAAAGCTCCAGCCTTTATTAAACAAAGGAGGAGGTAGGAGACAGATAAGGGAACAGGTCAGGACCCCTCCATTCCCCTATACATACGCATAAATACAAACACAGACACACCCGAGTGAATGACAGGGACCATCAGGGAACAGATTGAAGAGCAGAGGGAGACAGCACCCAAGGGGGGATGTTTAATTCAAGAAAACCAATAGCTATTTGGCAATAAATAGATACAGATTTGGAATTTTCAAATGTTTTTTTCTTCCTAGTCTGACTGTAGGTCAGAGACATCCACTTCACAGAAATAATTCCTGTACTTTCATTTCTTAAAAATTTTTATTTCAGCTTATATCAAGATAACACTGGAAGAGTTACTTTACTGATAAAAGATGTAAACAAGAAAGATGCTGGGTGGTATACTGTGTCAGCAGTTAATGAAGCTGGAGTGACTACATGTAACACAAGATTAGACGTTACGGGTATGTCATACTATTAACCAAAGTATTATAAGGGATTTAACTAGGAAGATTTAATAAGAAATGAAAATCCCAGCAGAGTATAAAATTTGAGAGATTTTCCCCATATATAATCAGTTTTCGTTCTTTTTTCTTTTCCTGTCTGATAATAAATACCTAGTGTGACCACTTTGGTTAGAACAGGTTTTCTGAATCAACTTTTATGTGATCTATTTCAGCACGTCCAAACCAAACTCTTCCAGCTCCTAAGCAGTTACGGGTTCGACCAACATTCAGCAAATATTTAGCACTTAATGGGAAAGGTTTGAATGTAAAACAAGCTTTTAACCCAGAAGGAGAATTTCAGCGTTTGGCAGTTCAATCTGGACTCTATGAAAGTGAAGAACTTTAATAACTTTACCAACATTGGAAAACAGCCAACTACACCATTAGTAATATATTTGATTACATTTTTTTGAAATTAATCCATAGCTGTATTAACAGATTATGGTTTTAATTAGGTAATATAGTTAATATATATTTATAATATTATTTATCCTTTGACTCTTGCACATTCTATGTACCCCTCCGATTTGTGAAGCCTACAGGAAATCTGGGTATATGGATTTGTAACTGTAGAAGACTATCTTAAAATACAGGATTTTAACATTTAAGTCATGCACATTTAACAATTACAGGTTATAAATTAGTATCAACTTTTTAAACACATCTAATGCTTGTAATAACGTTTACTGTTACTGTTTTCTAAATACTGTTTTACCCGTTTTCTCTTGTAGGAATACTAACATGGTATAGATTATCTGAGTGTTCCACAGTTTTATGTCAAAAGAGAATAAAATTCAAATATTTAAAACGGACTGTCTCCTCTTCACAAAAGTCTAGATCTGTAAAATAAAACTCCACTCAGCAAAACCTATGAATAACAAGTTCCAAAAGAGCAATGTTATATTCTAGAACAGTGTGAAGCTCACTTACAGCTCAGCCAATTCCTCTAGAAACTAAGCTAGACTTGCCATGGTTTGCAGTTCAAAGGCAATCACAAGAACTTAAATCATGACTGAATCTACTGAATTTGTGATTTTGTTTTAACCAAATAGGTTTCTAATTCTTCAGGATTTTTCAGTCTGTTATGCTCAAAGGAATAAGAATAGTCTCTAGAGGTTACCTGCTTAATTCTCATAGTTAATGTAAATTTGACAGCCCGGTAGTCCCAGCTGCTGGGAGAGGTTGAGCTGGGGATCCCTTAAGATCAGGAGTTTGAGGCCAGACTGGGAAATATAGTGAGACTCCATCTCTAAAAAAAAAAAAAAAAAAAAAAAATTATGTAAATTTGAATACCTATATATGGGTGTTTTTCCTCTAATAATTTCAATTTCAGATAATCTGTTACTTTAGAAAGCATAATTTTGTGAACAGCTGAGAGTCCCAGTACAGGAAAGCCCAAATCCTTTTGTTAAAACTATTCTAAAGCTTTTTTTCCTCTCGGGCTTCTAGTTCACTGGCTGTCAGCCTTTTGCGAGGCCTCTCCTGTTCCTCTCATCGATGGTAGTTTTTGACCCTCACTACTGTGTGGCCGTTTTGCTTTTTATCTACACATAAAACAGCATTTATCGACAGCAGTCTACATCTCTTTCAGGGAAATAACAAAAGTGGCTTTATCTTTTACTTTTAAAAGTGGTTAGTGGTTTTCTTTGCAGGTTTCCCTGGGGCCTTTGGACTGGATTCCATTTTATTTTCCTTTTTATCAACACGAGAATCCGTCCTGGTCTTACATCCTGGAGGGCTTTTGGCTGCCTTAATTTACAGCCAAATTAGTTTGGCCTTTTCTATAGCTGGTTTACCAACCTTCTCATCTTTGCAAAGCTTCTGGGTCAGATGTGGGTCTGGGCCCCAGGACTCCTGTGTCGGCCTGCCCTTTCACATAATCACTGCAGAGTTTTTCATCTATTTTTACATCAGGGGGGCAGGGGAGTGGAAGCTACTTCCAGCAACAGCTCTCGGTTAATAACCAGTTTCTGCAAGTAGCAGCAGCAGCAGCAGCGTGGGGTCACGGTTAGGAATTTGGGCTTGGGCATCAAACAGACTTGGCCCCAACTTCCAGTGAATTATTTCATTTCTCAGCTTCTCGGTTTCAGGCCTAAAATGAGGACAAAAATACCTACCTTTCATGGAGGTGGATGTGGAGACTAACAAGGCGATAAATGTTAAAGGTATTCGAGAGAGAGAAGCCCGTGATAATGAATGACTACGATTTTTAAGCCCACAGCCAGGTTATTCCCAGAAGTTGGCCCTCCGCACCAGACCCCCGCAGCCCGCAGCCCGCCTCGGGCGAAAGGCCTCCCGGGCTCCTGCGGCGCAGCCGCGCTGACGACTTGTCGAGTAGCTCGCCGCCCTGGAGGAGCTGGGGGCTCGCGCAGGCGTCAGAGCCGGGCAGCGCGCGCCGCAAGACTAGCGCGCAAGCGCCGCGGCCTCAGGCGAACGAACGGGCGGTGTAGTGCAGGTCCGCCATGGCTGAGGCGTCACGGTGGCACCGAGGCGGTGAGGGGTCCTCTTAAGGAGTGGGAGGGACAGGGGCGATTTGGCAGTTCCAGACACCCTGAAAGGAACTCTGCGACCCCAAATTAGTTTGAGAGATGTGACTGCCGACACCTTTAGCCCTCACAGCCTCCCCTGGGGAAGCGGAGAGGGACGGATGGTCCCATTGCACAGACGGGAAAACTGAAGCCCTGAGCGAGGTGGCGCTCGCCTCTTGCCGGAGGCTCGAGCTGGGCGTTGTCACCTGCTGTCGAGTGACCGTCGCTAGGCCGGTCTCTAAAGTCCTTGGTTGATCTGGGGAGTCGTGACCTTGACAGAATTCAAGCCGGGGTGTTTTCCCCCCGTCCAGCAGAAACCAGCCTTCCCAAGAAGCTGTATTGAGGGTGGAGAAAACGGTTAGGACAGATGAGAGGTTTTACTTGTTTCGTATTTTGCTTTTTCATCTTAAGACTGGCGAGAAGACATCATGATATAAAATCTGTTAGTGGCCGGGCGCAGTGGCTCACGCCTGTAATCCCAACACTTTGGGAGGCCGAGGCGGGCGGATCACAAGGTCAAGAGATCGAGACCATCCTGGCCAACATGGTGAAACCCCATCTCTACTAAAAATACGAAAATTAGCCGGGCGTGGTGGCGCGCGCCTGTAGTCCCAGCTACTCGGGAGGCTGAGGCAGGAGAATCGCTTGAACCCGGGAGGCGGAGGTTGCAGTGAGCCGAGATCGCGTCACTGAACTGGATCCAGCCTGGCGACAGAGCTAGACTCCGTCTCAAAAAAAAAATCTATTATTAATAGTATATAGTAGAAAAATTATCCCTGCCTCGTAAAACTAAGAATTGAAAAATGGCCAGAAGCTATTGTAGCTTTCCTCCCCGCAGTGTAAGGACTAAAAGTGGCTGTGGTTTTTCCATTGTTGTCACTTATAAATTACATAATAATGTAAAGAAAAATTTTGTCTTATATCTCACAGGGGCTTCGAAACATAAGTTGCATTACAGAAAGGAAGTAGAAATTACAACCACACTTCAGGAATTGTTACTCTACTTTATTTTTTTAATAAACCTATGTATATGTAAGTACACAGATATAAAGATGCTGTTTGTTTGAACTAAGAAGTTAAAATGTGGAGATGAAAAATAAAACATACAAACTTCAAAACCACAGGCTGTCAGGCTACTAAAACTCAAAATACAGTGACACGTTTAAACATAATTTTAAATTCATTTGGATTCATTGCATTTAGAAATTGACTATTTTCAGTTCTTAAGGGGCAAAATTTTACATCGCAAATGTAAGAAGCTTCCATAGCCAATACTGATTGAATTAGAATTATTCCTTTCATTTGGCAGTTCTGTCTTGAACATAATTCATCCCTTGGGTTGGCAACTGCAATTTGATTTTGTTTAGAGTCATATAGACACATCAGCTGAGTTTCATAAATCAAAGTACAAATGAGGCCAAAGTTCATCTTGGTGTCTGCCGTTAGCTTGGTTCTTTTCACTGACCTATTGCAGTTAAAAAAATATGTTTGTGCTGAGTCAATGCAAATAATTAAGGAGGACTGGGAAAACATCTCAACCTGCATTCCTCCTACCTGTGGGTCAATAGCATTGGCTTAATATGCAAAGAGGAGTATTAAAGAGCATTTGTCGATGGCACCCAACATAACAGTAGATGAAAGCTCACTGGCAGCATTTATCTCATGTTGGTATGTGCTACACACTGGCAATTGTATAGCAATTAAGTAATTAATTGGTGTTGTAGGGGTGAGTTTGAGTCTGCTCTTGATTGAAAAGACAACTATAAAATTAGCCAGGTGTGGTGGCACACCCCTGTAGTCCTAGCTACTGAGAAGGCTGAGGTGGAGTATTGCTTGAGCACAGGAGGTCGAGGCTGCAGTGAACTGTGATTGCAACAACTGCACTTCAGCCTGGGTGACAGGCTGAGACCCTGTCCCAAGGAAAAAAAAAAAAAGATAACTGTAGGCAACTTTATAAATTAAGATATCTTAGACTGCTTTATAAAAGCTTGGTTATGAAAACTACATGCTTACTACAGAACATTTGGAAAATGTAAAAATGTAAGTAAAAAGATCATTTATAATCCCATTATCCAGAGATTTTTAAAGAACACTTTTTTTAATATAATACAGCAACCTGAATCTCCATTTATAATGTGATTTTTTTTCCTTTTTTTTTTTTTTTTTTTTGAGACAGTCTCGCTCTGTCACCAAGGCTGGAGTACAGTGGCTCACTGCAACCTCCACCTCCTGAGTTCAAGCGATTCTCCTGCCTCAGCCTCCGGAGTAGCTGGGATTACAGGCCTGTGCCACCACGCCCGGCTAATTTTGTATTTTTTTAGTAGAGACGGGGGTTTCACCATGTTGGTCAGGCTGGTCTCAAACTCCTGATCTCAGGTGATCCACCCACCTCAGCCTCCCAAAGTTCTGGGATTATGGGTGCAACACCACGCCCTGCCACTAGTTAATATTTTTAAAAACTCATCGTGTGCCAAAACACAGTTTAAAATGTTCTGTGTGCATCATCTCACTTCTCACAACAAAACTAGGGGATAAGAGATACTATCCCTGTGATGGGACTCACACCCTTATCTGTCTGAATTCAAAGTCCATGTAACCTTAACCACTCACCATACTATATTGCCTTACTCTCATGTAGAGAAAAAGTCAACTTGCAGAATACTGTGTATAATGTGTCCTCATTTTTGTAAAGATGAAATTATTTTCTTTATAAATGTGTATGCATGAAGAACATTTGCCAAACTCATTCTAGAAACCACATCCTACTTTTTATATTTCTAGTTTAGATTTTTTAAATTATTACTTTTATAATTAGATAAAATAATAAAGTTTAATTTTCAAAATTGAGAAACAATATAACATTTTTAATCCTGATAAGCTGAGTTTTTAAATGTAAATTATTAAACAAAAAATTATTCTCCTTAGTGACTTTTGGGATGGTAAACCCACATATGTATTACTTAAACAAGGTTATGTCATCTCTATTTTTGGACACTTCTGTGCCTGGTGAAGAAAGAACCAACTTTAAGTCCATTCGCAGCATAACTGATTTTTGGAAGGTAAAGTATCTTGTGACTGTGGATGAAGTAGATTTAGGTAGTCCATGAACCCTTGGCATACATAGTGGGCACTCAATGAATATCTTTTGAAGAAATGAATAAAAATAAATGTCATTTCTTTAAACTATTAGAAACAACCAACCAGTAAGTGTTTTTGAGAGCCTGTGTTCTCAGTTTGATACTGTTCTTGTAATTTTTTAAAAAATTTTTTTGGCCAGGCACGGTGGCTCACGCCTGTAATCCCAGTACTTTGGGAGGCCAAGGTGGGTGGATCACCTGAGGTCAGGAGTTCAAGACCAGCCTGACCAACTTGGTGAAACCTTGTCTCTACTAAAAAATACAAACATTAGCCGGGCATGGTGACAGCCACCTGTAATCCCGGGAGGTGGAGGTTGCAGTGCGCCAAGATCATGCCATTGCACTCCAGCCTGGGCAACAGAGCTAGGCTCCATCTCAAAAAAAAATTTTTTTTTTATTTTTTTAGACATTCTCATTTCATTTGTTAAATAGAAGACTTGCATGTACTATGTGAGGGTTAGGATCTAGTCTATAGTTGTGTATAGTGAAATTTACTCTTAAAAATTTCTTTAATTGCCCAGAAAGTGTAATATATGTGGTTTTGGCATAAAACCTTTACTGTTTATATGTGTTACAGTAAGGTACAGTATATAATAAAATGTACATATAAGAATATAATTTCATGGTGTTTTTACTTACGTAAGGGAATCATTCCTTCAGCAGTGGAATAGACTTGCTTTTTCCATTACATTTAACATAGCAACATGCTCACATTATGAGGAAAGAACAGTTAAGGGGACAGCAGTTTCAGCTATCCCAGGTCTCAAAACCTGGCATATGCACATTGGGGCATATAAGGACAAGGCAGAGAAGGCTTCCAGTGGTGATGACAGTTTGGTTGCATTTTGAAGCATGAATCAGGGATGGGTATTTTAGGAAGAAGGAACAATATGTTCTATAAGTAATTCTACATGTGGAGCTATGTTTGGTATTGTGAGCATATGGAAGATGAGGTGGAAAAGGCCAAATTATGAATTGGACAGAGTTCATATCATGAATGCTGTGCAGGAATTTGAAACTTATCAAGGAGACAGGGTCATTTCCTGGAAGAGGGCAAGTGTGAGATGAGGGCTAAATGATCCTAGACGGTTGGTTTAGGCTAGGTGAAATAGGAAACAATAATAAAAGAGGTGGAGGTCACCTTGCCACTTTGTTATTGTGTTTTCTGAAGCATGTATGTGGCCAATGGCAGAGAAGACAAAGGGAGGAAGTAAATGAACCCTGGGCTTGGGTTCATCTTAGAACGATCAGCAAGGGCCAGAGCCAGGAGTAGCAGGCACCATGGCCAGAGTCGGGGAGGAGGGTTGGGAGGAGGGATACAGACAACTTTGGAGTGAAATCATGATGTGTGGCTATGACCAGCTCTGATACTCATGTATTGGAAGAAAATTTTCGATTTACTCATATAAGGAGAGAAGGGCTATGGGATTCCATAAGTTAATGCTTGTAAAGTGCTTAGAGCAGTGCCTAGTACACAGTACGTGCCTAATGAGTGTTAACCATCCACAGTAGCTTCATTAGCATTACCATTACCATTAATGGTAGCTTGGTCAATAGTTTGATTTTCATACTCAAAATCTCTTATGCATAATGTTATGAATGTAGATTCTATTGACATTAAAATATTTTTCCCATGACATTTGTTTTTCTCTGTGGAGTTTATGGAAGGACCCCTTTTGGAAGGTCTGTACTGGGATTCATGGTACAATAACCACCAGCTGTATAATTTAAAGAACAGCAGTCGCATCTACTATGAAAATATACTTCTAGGAGTTCCCAGAGTTCGTCAACTAAAAGTCCGCAACAACACATGCAAAGTCTATTCATCTTTTCAGTCTTTGATGAGTGAATGTTATGGCAAATATACTTCTGCAAATGAAGACCTCTCTAATTTTGGCCTTCAAATTAATACTGAGTAAGTAGCATAAAATTATACTGTAACTTTTTCTAGCATTTACTGTTGTATCTTTTAGATATGTGTCTTCCAAGTAACACCAGCTGGGTCCTGGAAGGGTAAGGAAACTGTTTCAACAATAGTAAAAAAGGAAGATGTGGAGATAGCAGTGTTTAGAAAAGGAAGGGTGAACCTATTATTTTTTGTTTACTTTAGGATGCAAAGTGTTTTCTTTTTTCTGACTTTGGTATATGAACTGCTTAGTCATATTGGACACAGGGCAAAGCATCCATTTTTGCTTCTAAAATGGTCAATTAATCTGCTTTTCTGGCTGTGGCTAGATGCCCACAACACATCCCCAAGACAATCTGGGATCCTTAGTGGGTGTCTTAGGTGTGCTCTGTCACTTTCCTCCTCTCTCATTCTGGCTTCCTTCAGTGATTTTTTTCTGTTGCTGCCCCTACTAAAATGGGGCAGTTATGCTCTACAGGGACTGCATCTGATGATGCTTTACAAAGATGCTATGGCCATTGTGTTTCAAAGTGACTGAGGCTAGTGCTGGTGTAGACTCATGTGTACACTTTATATTGAAAATGTGAGGCCAGACATGGTGGCTCACACCTGTAATCCCAGCACTTTGGGAAGCCCAGGAAGGAGGATTGCTTGATGGCAGGAGTTTGAGACTAGTCTGGGCAACATACTGAGACCTAGTCTCTATAGAAAATTTAAAAATTAGCCAGGTGTGGTGGGGCTTGCTTACCTGTAGTCCAAGATACTCGGGAGGCTGATCCAGGAGGATCACTTGAGCCCAGGAGGTTGAAGCTGCAGCAAGCTATGATCACACCACTGCACTCCAGCCTGGGCAACAGAGGGAGACCTTGTCCCTAAAAAAAAAAAAAAGGAAGGAAATGTGAAAACACAGTGCCACTGGCACTGCCTCTCCTTGACACAGAAGCTGCTGGTATCAGTGCAGTGCACACTTTGTGCTTTTAGAGCCTTATGAAAACCATTGGCTCACACCTGTAATCCTAGCACTTTGAGAGGCTGAGGCAGGTGGATTATTTGAGTTCAGGAGTTTGAGACCAGACTGGCCAACATGGTGAAACCCCATCTCTACTAAAAATACAAAAATTAGGCAGGTGTGGTAGCAAGCACCTGTAGTCCCAGCTACTCAGGAGATTAAGGCACAAGAATCACTTGAACCCAGAAGGCAAAGGTTGTGGTGAACTGAGATCATGCCACTGCGCTCTGGCCTGGACGGTAGTGTGAGACACAGTCTCAAAAAAAAAAAAAAAAAAAAAAAAAGGCCAAGTGTGGTGGCTCACACCTGTAATCCCAGCACTTTGGGAGGCCGAGGCGGGCGGATCACCTGAGGTCAGGAGTTCAAGACCAGCCTGGCCAACATGGTGAAACCCCATCTCTACTAAAAATACAAAAATTAGCCAGGCATGGTGGCACATGCCTGTAATCCCAGCTACTTGGGAGGGTGAGACAGGAAAATCGCTTGAACCCAGGAGGCAGAGGTTGCATTGAGCCAAGATCGGACCACTACACTCCAGCCTGGGCAATAAAGAGCAAAACTCCTTCTCAAAAAAAAAAAAAAATTATAGGGAGAAGAGAATAAACATTTTTTGTAATTTGATATTTATTAAAGTGATACAAATATCTACAAAGGCCTACCCTTTCCTACTCATAATTTCTACTCTCCAGAAGCAGCTACTTTTAACTCTTTTATAGTTGTTTCTTCTGGTATATACTTTGTCTTTCTAAATTACATCCTCATACTGCTACCTTATACTTGATTTTACAGTTGTGTTTTGGTTTTGGTTTTTTCGTTAGGGGCAGGATCTCACTCTCTTTCTCAGGCTGGAGTGCGGTGGTGTAATCATTGTTCACTGCAGCTTCAAACTCCTGACTCAGGCAATCCTCCTGCCTCAGTCTGCTGAGTAGCAGCTAGGACTACAGGAATACACCACCACACCCGACTAGTTTTTTCATTTTTTGTAGAAACAGGGTCTTTCTATGTTACCCAGGCTGGTCTCAAATTCCCGGTCTCAAGTAATCCTCCTGCCTTGATCTCCCGAAGAGCTGGAATTACAGGTGTGAGCCACTGCGCCTGGCCTGTATTGTTTTTCTGTCTTGGAAGGTGATCCGTCATATAGCTCTCTTATGCTACCCCTCTACACACACTCTTCCTGTTCCTCTTAGCATCTCAATATAGTTATATCATAATTATTGTCAATCATTAGTCAATGTTTATATTATAAATATGAATAGTGATTATATTTCCTTTCTTGAACAACCTGTCTTGAACTCCCAGGATTAATCATTGCTGGGTTTTTTTTTTTTAACTTGTTTCTTCTTTGTATGAGTTTGTAGTGTTCCTGAGGACTTGTATGATTCTTATAAATCGAATACATTCATAAGTATGATGATACATTATTATTATTATTATTATTATTATTATTATTATTATTGAGACAGGGTCTTGCTCTGTTGCCCAAGCTGGAGTTCAGTGAAGATCATAGCTCACTGCATTCTTGACCTCCGGGGCTCAAGCAATCCTCCTGCCTCAGCCTCCCAAGTAGCTGGGACTACAGGCACATGCCACCACACCCAGATAATTTTTGTGTTTTCTGCAGAAATGGGATATCACCATGTTGCCCAGGCTGGTCTCAAACTCCTGGGCTCAAGCAGTTCACCCGCCTCGGCCTCCCAAAGTGCTGGAATTACAGGTGTGCACTATCACACCCAGCCCATTCTCTTAACTATTACAGTACTATTCACTTTCTTTCAACCCCAAATTACAAGATAAAGCAATTATTTACACCTTTTAAATTGGAATCCTAAGACTAATCTTTTAAGTATTTTAATATTCCAAATTCTCATAACAAGTACAAATACTTTATTAAATACCAAAATTAACACTATCAATTAGGTTTATTTTATAATCTCTATACTGGAATTGTGAATTAATATCTGTTAATCCTCAACAATGAAAAAAGAATCAATTTGTGCTTGTCTAAAATGTAAAATTCACTAATTAAAAACAAAAAATTGGAAGCTAGGAGAGATCTGGTGTAACAGATCTTCCTGTTTCCACTTAATAGTCATGTGTGGAAAACACTCAAAAATACAACTACAGAAGTTTCATTAAAACATAGGTACTTTTTCCTAGTGGTGTCTCTTTCCCTCCCTGCTGAAACATAGTGTTATTAGTAGAACAGGTTTAAGCAGTGCATCTTTGAATAACCTTTCAAATCTGTTTTTGGGGAACTGAATAGAAAGACTGAAATGAGGAATCAAAGCTTTCTTTTTTTGGATATCCTGTAATTAAGTTAAAAAATAAAAAGAAGAAATTAAAAAAAAAATTTTTTTTTTTTTTTTTTTGAGACAGAGTCTCACTCTGTCACCCAGGCTGGAGTGCAGTAGTGCAGTCTTGGCTCACTGCAGCCCCCGCCTCCTGGGTTCAAGAGATTCTCATGCTTAAGCCTCCCAAATAGGTGGGATAACAGGCATGCGCCACCACGCCCAGCTAATTTTTGTATTTTTAGTAGAGATGGGGTTTCACCATGTTGGCCAGGCTGGTCTCAAACTCCTGGCCTCAAGTAATCCGCCCACCTCAGTCTCCCAAAGTGCTGGGATTACAGGCATGAGCCATTGCACGGGGTCCAAAATTTAGTTATACACAGTTTACTTTGATTTTATGTACTTTCATTAAAATATCTAGGTAACAACATGGACATTGTAACAAAGTTTTTATTGAGCATTTATAAACAATATGTTACATTTACAAGACAGATTATGAAGCACCTTTTTTACCCATTTCTGAGCCAAAACTCTTGATAGTTTTGTCCTACTCAAAAACTAAACATCTCATAACAGAAACAACCTGTTGAAAAACAACAGTCGTCATTTTCTAGATTCTAAGCTCCCTGAGACAACAGATGGATTTTTTTTTAGAGATGGGATCTCACTATGTGACCTATGCTACAGTGCAGGGACTATTCACAGGCACCATCATCGACACTGCAGCCTCAAACTCCTGGCCTCAAGCAGTCCTCTCATCTCAGCCTCCTGGGTAGCTGGGACTACAGGCATATGCTACCACAGCTAACAGATGGATTTTTTTTTTTTTTTCTGAGACAGGGTCTTACTTGGTCACCCGGGCTGGAGTGCTGGAGTGCAGTAGTGCAATCATAGCTCAGTGCAGCCTTGAACTCCGGGGCTCAAGCAGTTCTGCTTCAGACTCCTGAATAACGAGGACTACAGGCATGTGCTGCCATGCCCAGCTAATTTTTGAAAAGTTATGGATTTTTGAAAAATTATCTCATAGCACCTAGTCCAGTGGTGTTGCCCACCATATGCATTAAAAAGTAAAAACTACATTGAATCTTAATTAAATCGTAATCCTTTAATCCTTAATGCATTGTCTTGCTTTAAAATTACTAGAATACTTATGAATTTACTACTGCTTTTTAAAAAACTACTACTTTTGTTTTGGTTTTTTGTTTGTTTTTGGTTTTGTTTTTGTTTTGAGACAAGGTCTGGCTCTTTTGCCTGGGCTGGAGTGCAGTGGCATGATCACAGCTCACTGCAGCTCAACCTCCCGGGCCCAAACAATCCTCCTACCTCAGTCTCCTGAGCAGGTGGGACTACAGGCACATGCCACCATGCCTGGCTAGTTTTTGTATTTTTTGTAGAGATAGGGTTTCACCACATTGCCCAGGCTGGTCTCGAACTCCTGGGCTCAAGGGATCCGCCTACCTCGGCCTCCCAAAGTGTTGGGATTACAGGCATGAGCCAGCGCACTCGGCCAAAAAACTACTACTTTTGAACCAAAGATCGATTTAAATTCTTAGAATACTTCTCAGTTGGGCTTTGTCATTTCACCATTATTCTTTTTATGTGTAACAGATGGAGATATTCTACTTCTAATACCAACTCCCCTTGGCACTGGGGATTTCTTGGTGTTTACCGAAATGGGGGATACATTTTCACTTTATCGAAATCGAAATCTGAAACCAAAAACAAGTTCATTGACCTTCGACTGAACAGCTGGATCACAAGAGGGACTAGAGTTATTTTTATTGATTTTTCCTTATATAATGCTAATGTAAATCTATTTTGTATTATCAGGTGAGTGACTCAAAACTTTTTTTCATAGACAGTGGTCAATGGCCTACAAAACTTCTTTATTAGTACAGTTGACCCTTGAACCACATGAGTTTGAACTGCACAGGTCCATTTAGATATGGATTTTTTTCAGTAAATATATTGGAAAATGTTTTGAACCTTTGTGACAATTTGAAAAAACTCCCAGACAAACCGTGTAACCTAGAAATACTGAAAAAAAATTAAGAAAAAGTTAGGCATGTCATGAATGCATAAAATACCTGTAGATACTCATCTATTTTATTGTTTACTATCACAAAGTATACACAAATCTATTATAAGAAGTTAAAATTTGCCAAAACTTATGCACATAAACATATGGCACCATTTGCAGTCAAGAAAAATGTAAACAAAAGATGTAGTACTATATCATAACTGCATAAAATTAGAGTACATACTGTACTAGTGTAAGAATTTTGTAGCCATCTCCTGTTGCTATTGCAGTGAACTCTAGTGTCATGAGTATCCATTTAAAGTGTCGTGTGATGCTCACCATCTTCACATAAGCAGTTTGTCTCTCCAGTAAATTGTGTATCTCAGTAAAAAAGTGATCTCTTATAGTTCTCGTGTGTTTTTTATCGTATTTAGTGCAATATCATGAACCTTTAGTAACACCATGGGACCCACACAAAGTGCCACTAGTGATACTGGGGGTGCTCCCACAAAGTAGAGAAATATCATGACATTAAAAGAGAAAGTTGAATTACTTGATATGTATCATAAATTGATGTCTGCAGCTGCAGTTGCCCACGATTTCAAGATAAATGAATCCAGAGACTAAGGACCATTGCCCTGGAAGCAGGGGGAAGGAAAGGAAATTCATGAAGCCATCACTGCAGCTATGCCAGCAGGTGTGAAAACCTTGCCCTTTTTGCAAAATACCTTTTTATCTCATTGAAAATGCAGCTTCTATGTGAAATTCATGAAGCCATTGCTGCAGCTCTGCCAGCAGATGTGAAAATCTTGCACTTTTTGCAAAATACCTTTTTATCTCATTGAAAATGCAGCTTCTGTGGGAATGCAGGATTGCTGTAAGAAAGGCATACCTTTAGATTCTAATACGATTTTTAAAAAGCAAAGTCAGCCAGGCACGGTGGCTCACGCCTGTAATCCCAACACTTTGGGAGGCCGAGGTGGGAGAATCACCTGAGGTCAGGAGTTTGAGATCAGCCTGACCAACATGGAGGAACCCCATCTCTAATAAAAATACAAAATTAGCCGGGCGTGGTGGCACAGCCTGTAATCCCAGCTACTCAGAAGGCTGAGCTGGGAGAATCGCTTGAACCTGGGAGGCGGAGGTTGTGGTGAGCCGAGATAGCGCCATTGCACTTCAGCCTGGGCAACAAAAGCAAAACTGCGTCTCAAAAAAAAAAAGAAAGAAAGAAAGAAAGAAAGAAAGAAAGAAAAGTCATCATGTGACAACTGGTAAAAGGAAAGTGAAGGATCTAAAGTTGGAGAATTTAATGCCAGCAAAGGTTGGTTTGATACTTTTAGAAAGAGGTTTCACTTTCAAAAATGTCAAGATAGCAGAAGTAGCTTTTGCCAAGCAAGTGGCAGCAGACAATATAGCAGACGTCATTATGAAAATCATTGAGGAGAAAGGATATCTGCCTGAACAGGCTTTTAATGCAGACAATAGTGCCCTATTCTGGAAAAAAAAATGCCACAAAGAACATTGATTAATAAGGAAGAGAAACAAGCAGAAGGATTTAAGGCAGGAAGGAATAGGCTTACTCTACTGTTTTGTGCAAATGAAGTCAGGTTTATTATCAGGACTACCCTTATCTATAAAATTGCTAACCCCCCTAACCTTGAAGGGAAAAGATAAACACCAGCTTCCAGTCTTTTGGTTGTACAACAAGAAGGCCTGGACAATGAGAACTCTTTTTCTACAATGGTTCCATTGATGCTTTTTCCAGTGGTTTACTTATCCCCAAACACAACATCTCTAATTCAGCCTCTAGATCAGGGGATCATGAGGACTTTTAAGGCTCATAACACACAGTACTCTTTAGAAAGGATTGTCGACACTGTAGAAGAGAACCCCAACAGAGAGAACACCATGAAAGTGTGGAAGGATTGCATTATTGAAGATGCCATCATCGTTATTAAAAACCGTGAAACCATCAAACCTGAAACAACAAATACCCGCTGGAGAAAACTGTTCAGATGTGCATGACTTCACAGGATTTATGACAGAGTCAATCAGAGAAATCATGAAAGAGATGTGGATATGGGAAAAAAAAAAAAAGTGGGAGGGTGAAGGGTTTCAGGATACTGATCTTGGAGAAATCAAGAGCTAATGGACACCACACCAGAGGAATTAACTTTCCAAATCAGTGCCAGATAATGAGAAGGAAAACAGAGAAACAGAACAGAAAACAAATGGACATTAGACATCTGGAGAAGGGTTCCGATTATTCAGGACTGCTTTTGACTTCTTTTATGACATGGACCCTTCAATGATATAGACACAGAAACTAAAGCAAAGGGTTGAAGGAATGGTACTGTGTAAAACGTTTTTAGAAAAATGAAAAAAAAAGTCAGAAAAATTACTATGTAAAATCTGTAAAGTTTCACTGAATGCACTCGCCTCTCCTGCCTCTCTTTCTACCTCCTCCACCTCTTCCGCTCTGCCACCCAGAGACAGCAAGACCCTCCCTTTCTCTTCCCCTCCTCCTCCTCAGCCTACTCAGTATGAAGGCAACTAGGATAAAGACCATTATGAAGACCCATTTAGTGTATAGTAAACATATCTTCTCTTCCCTGTGATTTTTTTTTAGTCTGAGTCTCACTCTGTTGCCCAGGCTGGAGTGCAGTGAGTTTGGCCTGGCATAAATCAATTAGCACGGTCCATGTTAGGGAGGTGACCTAAGGTAACCCAATTAGACTAATGGGAATAATTTTTTTTTCTCTGGTTGGTGCTATCTCTTTACTGACATCAGTGACATATAATCACAGTTGCTGCTTGTACACAGACATCTTGGGGAAGCGTAAGATACTAAGCTAACACAAAGGAGGGCAAAACTGAAGCCATCTCAAAGAAATGGAGCTAGATCTGTTAACTTACCACAAATGGTGTCTGCTGTATCTCTGAAACTGCTGCTATGTGACAGAAATAAATTTCTTTGTTGTTTAAACCAATTTAAGTTGGGGTTTTTGGTTACAACCAAAAGCCTCCTAAATGATTCAGAGGTAAAGAGCTGAGGCCCTAGTTGGGTCTTGTATCTAGCTTTTCCTAGGTAACAAACCACCTCCAAGTGTAGTGGCTTACAATAAATATTTCTCATGTGTTTACAGAGTTCAGTTGATCCAGCTGGGCTTGACTGATCTCTGTTAGGCTTGCCAATATAGCTGCCATTTGGCAGGACCCACACATGTGTCTTTGAGTTGGTTCTGCTCTACATGTATCTTATCCTTCTTCTGGGTCCAAGTTAGCCCAGGCATGTCTTTCTCATGGCAGTTGTAGAGGTCCCAAAGAGCAAGTTCTAATGTACAAACTCATTTCAAGTTTCTGCTTGCATCATATTTGTTAACATCCCATTGGCCAAAGAAATTCATGTGTTTGAGTCCAGCATCAAGGGCTGGGGCAGTACACCCTCTCCTGGGTGACAGGCCAGGCAAAAAGATATGAAGAACTATAGCTATTTTTGCAATATACCACAGGCTCTAACATTTCTGGGATGCTGGCTGCTATTACACATTGAAATTTAAATTGTTCATTCTTGAGACAAAAATTGGTAACTTAATAAAGAAGCCATTCTGAAAGGAAACCAACAGATTTTAATGATCTGATTACAGGAGGAAATTATCGAGACTAAATGATAGCTCTTTGTAGCTGCAGAAAGACAAGAAATGAGACTACATATTCTTAAACATATAAAACTAACATATTGTATGTAATCTACATGTTCCTAAATAAATTTTGAAATAATAAAACAATGTGATGTTACTTTTCCACATTGACAGTAGAACTACATTTTTTATTTTTTTATTTTTAATTTAATTTAATTTTTGAGATGGAGTCTAGCTTGTTGCCCAGGCTGGAGTACAGTGGCATGATCTCAGCTCACTGCAACCTCTGCTTCCTGGGTTCAAGTGATTCTACTGCCTCAACCTCCTGAGTATCTGGGATTACAGGCATGTACCACCACACCCAGCTACTTTTTGTATTTTTAGTAGAGACAGGGTTTCGCCATGTTGGCCAGGCTGGTTTCAAACTCCTGACCTCAGGCGATCCACCCGCCTCGGCCTCCCAAAGTGCTGGGATTACAGACGTGAGCCACCCTGCCCAGCCTACGTTGTATTTATTTTAAACCTTATGATTTTAATCTCAGCACAAGCATGAACAAATTAAAAACCCTATTAAGGGTTTATACCTCCTTCATTGGTGGGTTCAGATATGAAGGCTTCGGATGTTTTTTAAATTCAATATATAGTTGATCTTCAAACAACATGGGAGTCAGAATCAAGCACTAGCAAAAGATTTGCTCTAGAATCAAACACTTAGCAAAGGATTACCATGATTGGATCTGCCTGGGGATTTAATCAGCTTCCCCTAAGTGATCTGGGGATGGGCGAAAGACTGAATTCAATTAAGATTCTGTTAGAAAAAATGGAATAATGACCGCTAAAGAGGCAAACAACAGTGTCTCCTATACACCATCTAATACTATGCCATAATAAGAATGCGATCATATCCTTTGCAGGGACATGGATGGAGCTGGAGGCCATCATCCTTAGCAAACTAACACAGGAACAGAAAACCAAATACTGCATGTTCTCATAAGTGGGAACTAAATAATGAGAACACATGGACAGAAAAGGGGGAACAACAGACACTGGGGCCTACTTGATGGAGGAGGGTGGGAAGGAAGAGGTTCAGAAAAAAAACTGTCAGGAAGTACGCTTAGTACCCAGGTGAAAAAATAATCTGTACACCAAACCCTCAAGTCACAAGTTTACCTATATAACAAACCCGCACATGCACCCCTGAACCTAAAATAAAAGTTAAAAAAAAATTACTTTAAATCAGTGAGCCATTTTTCTCTCGTAAGTCTTACATTTTTTCCTGAATGGAATATGGAATTGGAGTTTAGGGGATTTTGCTCCCCGTGCAACAGGGAGAGTGAAACACACCATGGCCTTTTACATATTTTAAATATGTAAAAATGAATAAAACAAATGAACTGCCTTAAGCAGCCAATGGATATTATACCTTTTATTTTAAAGTTCTCTCAGAAAATCAGAGCTTTTTACCAACTTCATTCACCCTTCCCAACGGTCCTGATCAGGATAAAGTGAAGAGTACAAATTATTTTTATGTCCTAAACAAGAATGGAAGCATTGAGGTAACTGGCTTTAAGTCACATGAAGAAGCCCTTGTAATATCAGATTAAGTCCAGATTTCCTCTCTGAAAGTTTTATGCTTATTCTGTTACCTTTTAAAATGTTATTTTTTAGAAACTTCAGCAGACTTTGAAACTGTTAACTGGCATATCTAATCAGTAGTTGTGTAGATGCATATTACTTACACCTTATCCGTTTATTTTCATTTTTGTACAATTATCAGGCAAACTAAACAGAGTATTAATTTTTCCTTTTTTGATTAGTCTACACTTCAGATCATAATATTGAGTTTCCTTCACTTCACTCAGTGCCTAGTATGTGTAAGATGTAAGTTTTATTTGTTAACTGAGGTTTTGTTTTTGTTGTTTTGGGAGCACCTTATAAGAGTACCAACAACATTTGCTAATATCTTTAGTAGGAATAATTAAATTGTAATATTGTGATAGAAATGCTGGTTCCTCAAATTGCCACCAATTCTTAATTATCAGAAGTTGTGGAGAACACCAGAGATACAGTGAACCTCAAAATCTTTTTATATGTAGTGTTGAATTTAATTTTTATACTTCTGTTTGCATATAGATCTTTGTATCCGCATCCAACAGAAAACATTTGCTTTAGCAGAATATGTGACCTTGACATTTAGAAGCAAGAAGCATTTCTGATAATCTAAAGAGGGAGAATGTATGTCCTCCCTCTGAAGTATTCAAAAATTATGTATATTGGGGAAGAGTTTTAACTAATAACAGTAACTAACAGTATAGCATTTTCTTGAACATATCATTCTCCTATGGACATAAATTATATTCCCAGTTATGAACAAGCAAGCTGAACACAAAATAGAATGAATGTCTGAAGAAAAAATCACAACTTGCTTTCTCATTTACATTGGTCTTTGACCACTGTGAATATTCAGGTATAGAAAAAGTGGAGCCACTATGAAATAGGTAAATCTAGAAGATGTTTAAATTGAACCTATTTCCCCAAGGAAAAATACTTTATTAAAAAAAACTGATTATCATTAAAGCATACATAATCATTGATTGAAAATTTCACATTAAGTACTGAAATATAAATGCTTGAAATGAACAGTTGCTTTCACAAACCTGATTTTACAGATTGGTGGCAGAATTCCCTGCAACTGGAGGAATACTTACTTCATGGCAGTTTTACTCTGTGAAGCTCCTCAGATATGTTAGCTACTATGACTATTTTATTGCTTCCTGTGAAATCACATTCTGTATTTTTCTTTTTGTCTTCACAACACAAGAAGTCAAAAAAATAAAAGAATTTAAGTCTGCCTATTTCAAAAGTATTTGGAACTGGCTAGAATTGCTACTTTTGCTGGTGAGTATATATTCATGTGTATGGTTGAAGGGGATCACATCTGAACCTACCAATGAAGGAGGTATAAAAAGACAGAATCTTCTATTCATCCAGGACTTATTTTGAAAGCTACAAGTATCAAACATAAAATGAACTGGGAATAGTACTACTAATGGGTGCCTCCAAAAGGGAGAGATCTATTTTTTTCTGATTTGGTCCTTGGGAGGGTCAGCGTAAACCTACAGGGAAAGGTGATTCCGGAAATATTACGCTTTAATGTGCACAGTAGGCCTCCCTACCCCCACTTAAAAAATGTATTACTTACAGGGCCTTGAGTTTCACCAGTCACGGGTCTTTGGGGGCAAGGTTGTTTAAAATAATCTATGTTGCCTAAATCTGTTTTCCTTCTCATAATAAATTTTGAAAAAATAGACAAAAGACAAGGCTAAGCAGAATACTGACAGGGGTGAGCAGCCAGAGGGGACCTTATGGATCCAGAGGGCACCAGGTTTGGGGAAATAGTCCCTGAAAGAAACACCAAAGACCATCAGTTCTAGTCAATGAAATGCACTGAAATAAACAGAGAGTTTAGGCAGGCCGAGACAAATGTTAAGAGCTTGGTCTTAGGAACAAAGAACCAATGTTTCTGGCTTATACAATCTGATCTTTCACCCTTATTGGCCCTTAATTATAGCCAATCAAGTATTTAAGCCTTGTTTCCCAAAAACAGATTGAAGGTTTCTGAGAGTCAGAAAGCATGCCACCTACCTCTCTGGTAACTCCACTAATATCTTACAAAGGACATAATATTAAATGTTTATTTGAGCATTTCAGGCAAGAAAAGTCAAAGGAAAATTTTCATGTCAGTTATAAAGCTCTGATAGCTAAAACAACCTGGTTCTGAAATACTCTTTTAAAGGGTTGTTAAAAGGTTCCACAAGGTTTTATTTTTTGTAATTGTAAATTGTTTCTTGTAGTGTTACACGGTAGAAAATGTTTAGCTTTTAAGTATTATGTAGAGCAAAAATCCTTACAGCCTCAGAGTTACATAATCATTTTATACATTTGTGCTTTATGACTCAAAGAAACAAAGATTTAGATAGGTTAGGATGGCCAAGCAATTAATATTTTTCAACTTCATAATAATTAGTGCTACCTTAAACTTGTATAAGTTGAGGGTAATTTCCATTTATGTAAAAGCATGTGTCCTATCTTTCCTTCCCTCTTTGTTAAACTTTTGATGAACTTTTTTTGTGTTTCCTCATAGGCTGTAAGATATTTAGAGGTAGAGATATGCTCTAATTTAACCCTTCTTATTTTCCCATTTAGTTGTGTTTTGTGGCTGTTTCCTTCAACACATACTATAATGTACAAATTTTTCTCTTACTTGGACAGCTGTTGAAAAGTACTGAAACATATTCAGATTTCTATTTTCTTGCATGCTGGCACATTTATTACAATAATATAATTGCTATTACCATCTTTTTTGCATGGATAAAGGTATTTATATTTTATTATATTACATAATACAAGCAGTGTAATAGCATAATGAAAAATTAAACTAAAAAGCCATGGGGAAAAAAGATTTTTTCAACTATTAAGTAATTTTAAAAGTAGTTTGGGCCAGCACAGTGGCTCACACCTGTACTCCTAGCACTTTGGAAGGCCAAGGCAGGTAGATTCTTGGCCCCAGGAGTTTGAGACCAGCCTGGGAAATCCTATCTCTACAAAAAAATATCAAAAAAATATTAACTGGGTGTGGTGGTGCACGCCTGTAGTTCCAGCTACTCTGGAGGCTGAGGTGGGAGGATCCCTTGAGCCCGTGAAGTGGAGGTTACAATGAGCTGTAATCCCCCACTGCACTCCAGCCTGGATGACAGAAAAAAAAGAAGTTGGCCAGGCACGGTGGCTCACGCCTGTAATCCCAGCACTTTGGGAGGCTGAGGTGGGCGGATCACCTGAGCTCAGGAGATTGAGACCAGACTGGCCAACATGGTGAAATCCTGTCTCTACTAAAAATACAAAAAATACTAGCCGGGCATGGTGGCACGTGCCTGTAATCCCAGCTACTAGGGAGGCTGAGGCAGGAGAATCACTTGAACCTAGGGGGCGGAGGTTGCAGTAAGCCAAGATTGTGCCACAGCACTCCAGTCTGGGTGACAGAGTGAGACTCCATCTCAAAAAAAAAAAAAAAACAAAACAGAAGTTTGGCCTTGTAATGATTGCTGGGAAATCCTCAAACACCCATGATTATCATTACATATCTCCTTTAATTCGAAGCAGAATTCTTCTGAAATTAATTTATTCTAAGTAATTTCATTTTTGATATTCTCCTATTTCAATTAACTTTGTTCTTTTTCAGATATTCAAATTCATAAGCTTTAACAAGACAATGTCTCAGCTGTCATCAACCTTGACCCGTTGTATTAAAGACATAGTAGGATTTGCCATCATGTTTTTTATAATATTCTTTGCTTATGCCCAGTTAGGATTTCTTGTTTTTGGATCACAAGTTGATGACTTTTCCACTTTTCAGAATTCCATGTAAGCTCTTAGTATAAATGTAATTATATCTTCTATATTTTCTTACAAAAAAAATTGGAAAGGTCTAACCTTCTATGATAAGTAGTAATATAAGCTTTAATATATTTAAACTTAGTTTAATATTTTCTTTTTCTTTTTATTTTTTTGGAGACAGGGTCTCATAGCTCACTGCAGCCTCAAACTCAAGCTATCCTCAGCCTCCCAAGTAGCTAGGACTACAGGTGTGCACCACCACGCTTGGTTGATTACATTTTTATTATTTTTTGTAGAGAAGGGGTCTCACCATGTTGGCCAGGGTGGTTTTAAACTTCTGGGTTCAAGTGAACCTCCTGCCTCGGCCTCCCAAAATGCTGGGATTACAGGCATGAGCCACCAGCCTGGCTGATATTTTCACTGATGGCTAAATATCTGTCACATTCAAATTAGGATTTGGCATTGAAGAAGCCAAATGGGTGACGGTGTCCATTTTTAAGGTGTTAATAGGTCAAGTTAGAAAAATAATTTTTCATTTTTCATTGGAAGTGATAATTTTACCTAAGATAATAGAAATTGTCCCCCATGTCTCTGTGGTATTTATTCTCTGGACAAAAGTAGTTTGTTTTTTTTGTTTTTTTTTTTTTTTTGAGACAGGGTCTCCACTCTGTCACCCAGGCTGGAGTACACTGGCGTTATCACAGCTCATTGCATCCTAAAACTCCTGGGCTCAAGCAGTCCTCCCACCTCAGCCTCCCAAGTAGCTGGGTGTGCCACCACATCCAGCCAATTTTTGTATTTTTTGTAGAGATAAGGTTTAGCCATGTTGCCCAGGCTGGTCTTGAACTCCTGAGTTCAAGTGATCCTCCTGCCTCGGCCTTTCAAAAGTGCTGGGATTACAGATGTGAGCCACCACACCCAGCCAAAAGAAATCTTAAGTGTTTTCTTTAGAGGGCTCCATCTTAATATTTTTATTGATATTGACCTGATTGTCCTTTGCTAATCTGCCAAACATGTATTTTTAAAATAGCTTTAGGCTGGGTGCCATGGCACCTATAATCCCAGCATTAGGGAGGCCAAGATGGGAGAATCACTGAGGCCAGGAGTTCAAGACCAACCTGGGCAACGTAGCAAGACTGCGTTTCTACAATAAAACAAAAAACAACTAGCTGGATGTGGTGGCATATGCTTGTATTCCTAACTACTCAGGACACTGAGGCAGGAGGATCACTTGAGCCTGGGAGTTTGAGGTTACAGTGAGCTATGATCATGCCACTGCACTCCAGCATGGACAACAGAGTGAAACCCCATCTCTAAAACAATAATAATGATAATAATAATAATAATAATAATAAAACTTAGTAATAATTGGCATTGAATACAGATGTAATAATTTGCAGAGCCTAGGAAATTTGTCTTACCGTGGGTAGTGAAGAGGAAAGGGAAGTATAAAGCACAGAACAGGTAGAGAACTTTGAAATGGGTTAATGAGAGGACGTCTGTTTTTGGTAATGATATGTTAGGTTATTCAGATCAATCTCCTCTTGAGGACAATTTTAAAAGCTGGATGGGCCGGGTGCGATGGTTCGCGCCTGTAATGCCAGCACTTTGGGAGGCCGAGGCGGGTGGATCACCTGAGGTCAGGAGCTCAAGACCAGCCTGGCCAACATGGCGAAACCCCGTCTCTACTAAAAAAAAAATACAAAAAGATTAGTTGGGTGTGGTGGTGTATGCCTGTAATCCCAGCTACTCAGGAGGCTGAGGCAGGAGAATCCTTTAACCTGAGAGGCGGAGGTTGCAGTGAGCCAAGATCATGCCACTGCACTCCAGCCTGGGCGACAGAATGAGACTCTGTCTCAAAAAAAAAAGAAAAACAAAAAAAAAGCTGGACGACATAGAAAACAATGAAGAATTAATAAGAGAGTGAGTAATAACTGGGCCAAAGTCAGAAGGCAACAACCCAGAGAAGTAAGCCCAGCACCCAAAGCTATTTTCCCTGAAGGCATTTTTAAGCCCCTTTTTCAATATTTTTATGGTGATAAAATATATATAACATAAAATTTACCATTTAAACCACTTCTAAGTGTACAGTTCAGTGATATTAAGTACATTCATATTGTGCAACCATCACCACCATCTATCTCCAAATCTCTTCATCTTGGAAAATAAAAACTCTATACCAATTAAACAATAACTCCCTATTTTCCCCTTCCCTGGCCCCTGTCAGCCACCATTTTACTTTTTGTCTCTATGATTTTGATTACTCTAGGTACCACCTGTAAGTGGAATCATATATTATTTGTCTTTTTGTGACTGGATTACTTCACTTAGCACAAATGCCCTTAAGTTTCATCCATGTTGTAGCATGTAGTCAGAATTTCCTTCCTTAAAAAGGCTGAATAATATTCCATTATATGTATATTCCACATTTTGCCTATTCATTCATCTGCCAATACACACTTGGGTTGGTTCCACATTTTAGCTATTGTGAATAACAGTGCTGTGAACATGGATGTATAAATATCTCTTCAAGACCCTCCTTTCAGTTCCTTTGGTTATATACCTAGAAGTAGAATTGCTGGATCATATGATCCATTTCCCCCTCCAGACTTATTAAGGTATAATTAAAATTATATATTTATGCTATATGGTGTGATGTTTTGATACATGTATATATTGTGAAATGATTAAATCAGGCTGTTTAATATATCCATCACCTCTCATATTTATCATTTTTGTGGTAAAAACATTTAAGATCTACTTCCTTAGCAATTTTCAAGTATACATTATTAACTATAGTCACCATGCTATACAGTAGATCTCCAGAATTTATTCTAACTGAAATTTTACACCCATTGACATACATCTCTCAACTCCCCTTGAACTCCACCTCTCCAACCGTTAGCAATTACTGTTCTACCCTCTGCTTCTATGACTTCAACTTTTTCAGACTCCACATATAAGTGAGATCATGCAATATTTGTCCTTCTGTGCCTTGCTTATTTCACTTAATATGATGGTCCTCCAATTTCATCCTTGTTGCAAATGACAGTATTTCCTCCTTTTCAAAGATGGAATAGTGTTCCATTGTTTATATATGCCACATTTTCTTTATCCATTTAACCATTAATAGACATGTAGGTTGATTCCATATCTCAGCTATTGTAAATAATGCTGCAGTGACATGGGAGGGCAGATATTTCTTTCACATACTGATTTTATTTCCTGTAGATACATATACCAAGAAGTGGATTGCTGGATCATATGTTAGTCCTATTTTTAATTTTCTGAGGAGTATCAATACTGTTTGGCATAGAGGCTATACCATTTTACATTCCCACCAACAGTGTATGAAGTTTTCTTTTTGTCTCCATCCTTCATAACACTTGTTATCTTTTTGATAAGAGCCATTCTAACAGGTGTGAGGTGATATCTCATTTTGTTTTGGTTTGGTTTGAGATGGAGTCTTGCTCTGTTGCCTAGGCTGGAGTGCAGTGGCATGATCTCGGCTCACTGTAACCTCCTCTTCCTAGGTTCAAGTGATTCTCCCACCTTAGCCTCCCAAGTAGCTGGCATTACAGGCATGCACCGCCACGCCTGGCTAATTTTTGTATTTTTAGTAGAGATGGGGTTTTACCATGTTAGCCAGGCTGGTCTCGAACTCCTGACCTCAAGTGATCCACCTGCCTCTGTCTCCCAAAGTGCTGGGATTACAGGTGTGAGCCACCGTGCCTGGCCTAATTTGCATTTTCCTGATGATTAGTGATGTTGACCATTTTTTCATATATCTATTGGCCATTTGTGTGTCTTCTTTTGAGAAATGTCTATTCAGGTCCTTTGTCCATTTTTAAATTGGATTATTTGTTTTCTTTCTTTTTTTTTTTTTTTTTTTGAGATGGAGTTTTGCTTTTGTTGCCCAGGCTGGAGCGCAATGGTGTGATCTCAGCTCACCGCAACCTCCGCCTCCCAGGTTCAAGTGATTCTCCTGGCTCGGCCTCCCAAGTAGCTGGGATTACAGGCATGCACCACCACGCCCGGCTAGTTTTGTATTTTTAGTGGAGACGGGGTTTCTCCATGTTGGTCAGGCTGGTCTCAAACTCCCGGCCTTCATTTTTGTGTTTTTTTAGTGGAGATGGGGTTTCACCATGTTGGCCAGGCTGGTCTGGAACTCCTGACCTCAGGTGATCCACCTGCCTCAACCTCCCAAAGTGCTGGGATTAAAGGCGTGAGCCACCGCACCCAGCCTTTTTTCTTCTTTTTTTTTTGAGACAGTCTCACTCTGTTGCCCAAGGTGGAGTGCAGTTGGCATGATCTCAGCTCACTGCAGCCTCAACCTCCCAGGTTCAAGCAATCCTCCCACCTCAGCCTCCTGAGTAGCTGGGACTACAGGTGCATGCCACCACACCCAGCTGATTTTTAAAAAATTTTTGAAGAGACAGGATCTCATTTTGTTGCCCAGGCTGGTCTTGAACTCCTAGCCTCAAGCAATCTCCAACCTTGGACTCCCAAAGTGCTGGGATACAGCTGTGAGTCACTGTGCCCAGCCATGGCTAATTTTTTTTTTTTTTTTTTTTTTTTTTTTGAGACGGAGTCTCACTCTGTCGCCCAGGCTCTGAAATGCAATGGTGCCATCTCAGCTCACTGCAACCTCCACCTCCCAGGTTCAAGCGATTCTCCTGCCTCAGCCTCCAGAGTAGCTGGGACTATAGGCACATGCCACCACACCCAGCTAATTTTTGTATTTTTAGTAGAGTTGGGGTTTTGGCCATGGCTAATTTTTTAAATGTATTTTTTTATTTTTATTTTTAGAAACTAGGTCTCACTATATTGTTCAGGCTGGTTTTGAACTCCTGGCCTCAAGCAATCCTCTCATCTCAGCCTCTCAAGTAGCTGGGATTAAAGGCGTGAGGAGGCACTGTGCCCAGCTTTTCTTTCTTTTTTCTTTTCCTTTTTTTTTTCCCCCCCCCAATGAGGTCTTGCTCTGTCACTCAGGCTGGAGTGCAATGGTGTGATCCCGACTCACTGCAGCCTCCGCCTCCCAGGTTCAAGCAATCCTACCACCTCATTTTCTCAAGTAGCAGAGATTACAGTCATGCACCACCACACTTGGCTTTTTTTTTTTTTTTTTTTTTTTTTTTTTGATAGAGACAAGGTTTCGCCATGTTGCCAGGCTGGTCACGAACTCCTGGGCTCAAGAGGCTTATCCATCTTGGCCTCCCAAAGTGCTGGGATTACAGGCATGAGTCACCAACCCAGCCTGAAATTGCTTTCTTGATTTCTTTTTTGAATAGATCATCATTACAGGTTGAGCATTCCAAGTCTGAAAACCACAAATGTGAAATGTTCCAAAATTCAAAACTTTTTGAGTGCTGATATGACACTCAAAGAAATGCGCATTGGAGCATTCTGGATTTCAAATTTTCAGCTTTGGAATGCTCAACCAGTAAATATAATTCAAATATTCCAAAATCTAAAAAAAAAACCCAAATTGAAACACTTCTGGTTCCAAGCATAACAGATAAGGTATCCTCAACCTGTAATGTATAAAAATGCTACTGTGTGTATCTTGCAACTTAATTCATTTATTCTAATAGTTTTTTGGTGGAATCTTTAAGGGTTTCTATAAATAAGGTCATATCATCTGCAAAGAAAGACAATTACTGCTTCCTTTCCAGTGTGGGTGCCTTTATTTCTTTTTCTTGCCTATTGCTCTGGCTAGGACTTTCAATACTGTATTGAATAGAAGTGGCAAGAGAGGGCATTCTTGTCTTGTTCTTGATCTTAGAAGAAAAGCTTTCAACTTTTAACCATTGAGTATGATGTCAGCTGTGGGTCTCAGATATAATGGCCTTTATTATGTTAAGAGACATTCTTTCTATACCTAATTTGTTTATAGTTTTTATCCTGAAAATATGTTGATTATCAAAATTTTTTCTGCTTCTATTAAGACAATCATATGGTTTTTATCCTTCATTTTTTAAATGTGTATCACATTTATTGATTTGTGTATGTTGAACCATCCTTGCATTGTAGGGATAAATCTCACTTGTTCATGGTATATGATCCTTTTAATATGCTGTTCAATTTGACTTGCTAGTATTTATTAAGGATTTTTGCATCTATCTTCATTAGGTATATTGGCCTGTAATTTTCTTTTCCTGTACTGTCTTTGTCTGGCTTAGGTTTCAGGGTAATGATAGCCACGTAAAATGAGTTTGGAAGCATTCCCTTCTCTTCCATTTTTGGAAGAGTTCGAAGATTGGCATTAATTCTCTTCTTTCCTTGTACTGTCTTTCTCTGACTTTGGTTTCAGGGTAATGCTGGCCATGTAAAATGAGTTTGGAAGCATTCCCTTCTCTTCCATTTTTGGAAGAGTTTGAAGATTGGCATTAATTCTTTAAATGTTTGTAGAATTTACCAGTGAAGCCAGATCCTTGGCTATTCTTTGTTGGGAGGTTTTTAATTTTAAATTTTAATTTTTATTTATTTTATTTTTATTTTTTATTTGAGATGGAGTCTCACTCTGTTGCCCAGGCTGGAGTGCAGTGGCGCGATCTCAGCTCACTGCAACCTCTGCCTCCCAGATTCAAGCAATTCTTCTGCCTCAGCCTCCTGAGTAGCTGGGATTACAGGCGTGCGCCACCATGCCTGGCTAATTTTTGTATTTTTAGTAGACAGGGTTTCACCATGTTGGTTAAGCTGGTATCGAACTCCTGACCTCGTGATCTACCCGCCTTGGCCTCCCAAAGGGGAGGTTTTTTATTGATGTCACAAAATTACATCTTTGTTCATTGCGTCCAAAAACAAACTGAAAAATTTTAATGCATTAGTCTCTTAAATTATGTAGAAAACAAAAATGAAGTTGCAAACTGTTGTTATAATATTACTAGCTTTTATAATTGCCCATGTATTTACCTTTACTAAGAACTGTGTTCCTTCATATGGCTTTATTATCTAGTGTTCTTTCATTTAAACTTGTAGGATTCCTTTTAGAACTTCTTGTAGGATAGATCTAGTGATAATAAACTCCTTCAGTTTTTGTTGATCTTGGAATGTCTTCATTTCTCCCTCACCAAATATGTATACATATATATATATATTTTTCTTTTTTCTTTTTTTTAAGAGATGGAGGTCTTACTATGTGCCAAGGCTGGTCTCAAACTTCTGGGCTCCAGTGATCTACCCACCTTGGCATCCCAAAGTGGTGGGATCACAGGCATGAGTCATCATGCCCAGCTCATTTCTCCCTCACTTTTTTTTTGAGACGGAGTCTCACTCTGTCGCCCAGGCTGGAGTGCAGTGGCACGATCTCAGCTCACCACAACCTCTGACTCCCAGGTTCAAGCAATTCTCCTGCCTCAGTTTCCCAAGTAGCTGGGATTACAGGTGTGCACCATCATACCCAGCTAATTTTTTATATTTTTGGTAGAGATGAAGTTTCATCATGTTGGCCAGGCTGGTCTCAACCACCATGCCTGGCCTCTGCCTCACTTTTGAAGGAGAGTTTTGCCAGATATAAGATTCTTAATTGCCACTTTTCTTCTTCTTCTTTTTTTTTTTTTTTTTTTTTTTGAGACAGAGTATTGCGCTTTCACTCAGGCTGGAGTACAGTGGTGTGATCTCAGCTCACCGCAGCCTCAATTTCCAAGGTTCAAGTGATTCTCGTGCCTCAGCCTCCCAAGTAGCTAGAGTTACAGATGCGCACCACCACACCCGGCTAATTTTTGTATTTTTAGTAGAGGCGGGGTTTTGCCATGTTAACCAGGCTGGTCTCGAATTCCTAACCCTGTGATCCACCACTTTGGCCTCCCAAAGTGCGGGGATTACAGGCGTGAGCCACTGAGCCTGGCTGCCACCTTTTTTTTTCTTTTAGCACTTTGAATATATCATTGCACTGCCTTGTAGTCTTCAAAGTTTCTGATGAGAAATATGCTGATAATCTTCTTGAGGATTCCTTGTATGTGATGAGCTGTCAAGATTCTCTGTCTTTGGCTTTTGAGTTTGACTATAATGTGTTTTGGTGTGGCTGTCTTTGAGTTCATTCTATTGGAGTTCACTGAGCTCCTCATATTGTTCATCAAACTTGGGAAGTTTTTGGCCATCATTTCTTCAAATAATCTCTCTGCACCTTTCTCTTTCTCTTATCCTTTTGGAACTTCCATAATGTATATGTTGGTCTACTTGATGGTGTCCTGCAGGTCTCTTGGTATCTGTTCACTTTTCTTTTTTTTTTTTTTTTTTTTTTTTTTTGAGATGGGAATCTCACTCTGTCTCACCCAGGCTGGAGTGCAGTGGTGGGATCTTAGCTTACTGCAGACTCCGCCTGTTGGGTTCAAGCAATTCTCCTGTCTCAGTCTCCTGAGTAGCTGGGAATACAGGCGTGTGCCACCACACCCAGCTAATTTTGTATTTTTAGTAGAGTCTGGGTTTCACCATGTTGGCCAGGCTGGTCTGGAACTCCTGCCCTCAGGTGATCCACCTGCCTCGGCCTCCTAAAGTGCTGGGATTACAAGCGTGAGCCACCCAGCCCTGTTCACTTTTCTTCTTTTTTCTGTTTCTCAGACTCAATAATGTCAATTATCCCATCTTCAAGTTCATTGATTCTTTTTTCTGCCTGCTCAAATCTTCCTTTGAATCTCTTTAGTAAATTTCTCATTTTGGTTATTATTATTCCATCTTATATTTTTTTGTTTCTTTTTGGGTTTTCTCTTTATTGATATTTCCATTTTGTTCATGCTTTCTTATTGTATCCATGTTTTCCTTCAGTTCTTTCAGCATCTTTAAGACAGTTACTTTAAAGTCTTTGTAGTAGGTCACCATCTGGTCTTTCTCAGAGGGCGTATCTACTAGCATGCATTTTTCTTGTTTTTGTTTTTTCCATTGAATGGCTCATATTTCCATTTCTTTGTGTATCTGGTGATTTTTTGGTGAATTTTTAGATTCAAACTTTGTATGTCTTGTGATTTTATGATTTTTAAAAAATTCAAACCAGGCTGGGTGTGGTGGCTCACATTTTGGAGCCATTGCACTTTGGAAGCCTCCTAGCACTTTGGGAGGCCAAGGCAAGTGGATCACTTGGGCCCAGCAGTTTGAGACCAGTCTGGGAAACTAAGGGAGACCATGTCTGTACAAAAAATAAAAAATAATAAAAATTCAAACCAGACATTTGTATCTAATAATGCCATACTTTTGAAAATCAGATTCTTCCCCTTGCCCAGGGTTTGCCATTTTTTGTTCTTATTTTTTATTTTTATAGTCTGGCTCCATGCCAAGGATCACCCTGAGTTGTGCACTTAAGGTCTTCTCAGGTTTTCCTCAGCCTATGCCTTTCACTGGGCATGCATAATGACTTTTTAACTTACCCTTGATATGGAGTTGGTTTTGAATGTCCTATTCTTTAATGTCTGGATCCCAAAAAAGGAAAAGAGAAGAATAAAGTGAGAGGTAGGGGAAAGATAACAGCCCTTTAAATCCCAAGGACATTACTTCAGCTGAAGGATGATGGTCTTGCAACAATGGAGGAGATGCAACAATGGCTGCCCACCTCAGTGTCTGCATCCCCACGATCAGAAGCAGCAATCAGCAATCACCACATAGATCCCCAATATTTGAAAGACATAGTATTTATTCCCCACATGGCTCCCATAAGCTACATGCAAGCTGCTTCACAAACACGTGCATGGATCCCAGCCATGAGGCTAATGAGTAGGGGATGCATAGCTATTGAGATAAAAGCTGAAATTGTCCAAAATTAACTGCAATTTACTGTCCAAGCCTTTCCCTGGAAGTTGCAGGCCTTCTTCAATAGTCTCTAGAGTTCCAAAGTAGTACATCTGACAGATTCTGCCCATGTAATTGTTGTCTAGATGGGGACAGGGGAGAAATAAGTTTCCCATGGTTCTCTTCCACCTTCCAAGAATCTTTTTTTTTTCCTGATCCAGACGAAATAGTTGAGAAACTGTGTTGCTGGCCATCTCTCAGGAAGGAGACAGAGGCAAGGTCCAGGGCCTGCACAATGTGTGTGTGTGTGTGTGTGTGTGTGTGTGTGTGTGTGTGTGTAGGGAGAGGACTATCTAGTCACCTTTCTATACATCAAGCAGGGAGCCTGAATTGCTACACCCTCAAGTTAAAGATGAATCTCTTGTAGTGACCCAATCAATGACTTCAAGAGAGACTGGGAAGCCTTATTAATGACAAATGGCATGTTCTTTTGAAACACGCTTTTAGTTATTTTAATTCAATAAGGGAGAACTCTATCTAAAGTTAACAGGGCCATCAAAAAGTTACAAAACAGTATTTTCATTCAATATAACCCTGTATGTTGAGGCGTCATGGTGCTTTTAGCTTGCAAAAAAGAAACAAAATGGATAAACTAAGCTCCAATTAAGAAAAGAGACACTGTATTTGGAGCCTCCGGTTTCTATGAGATTCTAACCATTCAGTAAATGCTTCAGTTTTTGTCATTCTCACTATTACAGAGCAGAAGTATCTTAACACTTTCCTAACAGAAAAGGGCTGAATGGAAGCTTTGCTTACTAAGCTAATATCTGGAGAGGAGAAAAGAATGAGAATGGTTCCTTCATCTTTTTTTTTTTCCCAACTCAAAGATGAAAGATCATGGCAGAAACACTAAAACAGAACCTCTTATTCTCCTATGCCAGAAAAAATATTTGATTTGTGGTGAGACTTTCCACCAATTCCTTCCAATTCAGTATTTTCTCTATCTTATGTAGGAAAGCATTACAAACCAGTATTAAAAGCAAGATAAATACTTTAGGTATGATTTGGTCAGGTCTCAGCTAGGTACCGTGGATGGAATCTCAGATAACTCTGAGTCCTAGGACTTCATGTAGCCCATTTCTTTGAATGTTTTTTCTTCCTTCATTAAAGCTTTTTGCTCCTTTTATGTGATTGGCAAAAGCAATAAGGGACAAGCAGCCTTTCTCCCTTTTCACTGACCAATTACACAGTTATCAACATACGATTAAACATTTCTTTCCACGCGCCTGTAATTCCAGCACTTTGGGAGCCCAAGGCGGGTGGATCACCTAAGGTCAGGAATTTGAGACCAACCTGGTCAACGTGGTGAAATCCTGTCTCTACTAAAAATACAAAAATTAGCCAGGCATGGTGGCATGTGCCTGTCATCCCAGCTACTCAAGAGAGGCTGATGAGGCAGGAGAATCGCTTGAACCGGGAAGATGGAGGTTGCAGTGAGCCAAGATCCCACCACTGCACTCCAGTCTGCGTGATAAGAGCGAAACACCGTCTCAAAAAAAAAATTTTTTCCAAATTTCCTCATAAAGAACACACACACATAATTTAAACTGATATTCCTGATATGTCTAGTGAGACCACTGCAAGTTAATAATGAGAAAATAAAATAAGATTTTCAAGTTAGAAAATTCTAATTCTACTTGTTACTACTGTGCTACTCAAAGTCTTAATTTCTTCATTTTCCATCTTTAAAATTAGAAAAAGGAAGGTTTGAAATATTTTAAGTGGTATTTCATATCAAACCAGGCTATCAAAGAGGGTAAAATAGGGTCGGGCACAGTGGCTCACGCCTGTAATCCCAGCACTTTGGGAGGTTGAGGCAGGTGGATCATGAGGTCAGGAGTTCGAGACCAGCCTGGACAAGATGGTGAAACCCCATCTCTACTAAAAATACAAAAATTAGCTGGGCGTGGTGGCACATGCCTGTAGTCCCAGCTACTCAGGAGGCTGAGGCAGGAGAATTGCTTGAACCCGGGAGGCAGAGGTTGTGGCGAGCCGAGATCGTGCCATTGCACTCCAGCCTGGGCGACAAGAGCGAAACTCCGTCTAAAAAAAAAATAAACCTTAGGATCATGTTGAGTATTATTATCAGCACTTGAGACTAGCAAGTGACAAATTGTTGGCATCCCTATTTTATCAGAATTTAAGAGTTGGTTAAGACAAAAATTCACTTCACTGACATTAGAAAGTTTAGGGCTCTTGGGTCTAAACCTTCTACAAGTTGAAAAATCACTTGTTGAACCAATTCAAAGTTCTAATGTTTAGAAGGGCACAGGCACAGCCGGCCAAGGAGGCCACTGCCAAAACCAGTTAGTAAACAGGTATCTCAGGTTCAAATGTTATAGGTGGGCTGGGTGTGGTGGCTCATGCCTGTAATCCCAGCACTTTGGGAGGCCAAGGTGGGCGGATCACTTGAGGCCAGGAGTTTGAGATCAGCCTGGCCAACATGGTGAGGCTGCCTCTACTAAAAATACAAAAAAAGTAGCTGGGCATAGTGGTGCACGCCTGTAATCCCAGCTACTTGGGAGTCTGAGGCGGGAGTATCGCCTGAACCTGGAAGACAGAGGTTGCAGTGAGCCGAGATAGCACCACTGCACTCTAGCCTGGGCGACAGAGTTTGACTGTCTCCAAGAAAGAAAAAAAAAATAGTTATAGATGAACACTGAGTTCACATTCATTAAAGCGGTCATTTCCTACATTACCTATTCAGCTATCGAGGTACCTTAAGTCTTTCCTTTAGGGGAATTTTCTACATCCAATTTTACACAACTCTGTACTAACATAATTAAAGTCAGAAAGCATATGCCATATGCTGCTAGATATCCTCTTAGAGACATTAGTAACTCCCATCAGTTGTCATGTATGTACATGAAGGTATATATTTTCTACTGTTTTTCTTTCTTAAAGATTTGCACAATTTCGAATTGTTCTTGGAGATTTTAATTTTGCTGGTATTCAGCAAGCCAATCCTATCTTGGGACCCATTTACTTCATCACTTTCATCTTTTTTGTGTTCTTTGTCCTGCTGGTAAGAACGATAATATATATTCCTTTCATTTCTTACTTTTTAGAATAAAAAGTAAAATTACTCATTTAGAATAAACTATTATTTCTGCTCAGCTGTCAGAGTACTTTACATTTATTGAGAATTGAGTGGATCCCTAGTAATCCAGGTTCACTAGTCCAGTGACTGTTTTCAAGTTGCAGAATGTAATCACAGTAGTTAATTTCTGGGTGTTTTAGACGGGAATGTGCTAAATCCTTCACATAAATAATTGGAATGTCCCAAGTCTCTTCAGGCTGGGACAATGCATGCCATGAGTCATGAATGTGGCCATTAATATTCTGCCCATATTGCAATGTCTTTTGGCCCTTACAGCTAAACACTTACCACGTTGTGGTTTTCAGGAGTTATCAGGATGGATCTCTCACATGCACTCAGAACAAGTCTATTTCGGCCTCCTAACCAAGGAATCTTGCCTTTCTAGTCAAGGCACTGTACTGTCCTCCATGAAAACACTTTTTGTCAGGCACGGAAGTTATCCCCTGGTGACAGACAAGAGTCTTAGGGTGACAGAGCTGGGCCACAGTGAAAGGTGGGCTGGTGGGGTAAGAATATCCTTTCTACATTTGTGTTATCTGGACATTAGTAGTTGCAGGAGCTGTAGTAAGACTGTAAATTTAAACAGCTTCATAGAATTATAAAACAACAGTAACAACAAACATCCTTGGCTGGACGCAGTGGCTCACACCTACAATCCTTGCACTTTGGGAGGCAGAGGCAGGCGGATCGCTTGAGCTCAGGAATTCAAGGCCAGCCTGGGCAACATGACGAAACGCTGTCTCTACTAAAAATACAAAAATTAGCTAGGCGTGGTGATGTACACCTATAATCCCAGCTACTTGGGTGGCTGAGGCATGAGAATCACTTGAACCTGGGAGTGGGAGGCTGCAATGAGCTGAGATCGCACAACTGCACTCCAGCCTGGGCAACAGGGTGGGACCCTGTCTCAAAAACAAACAAAAATATGCCCTTATGAACACATAATTATTCATTCTAAATTTTCTTCCATTATGTAATATTAATTTGTGTATATATAACCAGTTCATATGCATTCTTTTACATTCTGCTTTTCTCATTTGCCATAAACATATTTGCCGATACCCACACACTACACATTTTCTATTCTACTTTATTGTCTGCATAGTCATCTCCCCATTTTTGAGCATATGGGTTACTTTTAAAATTTGATTTTTTTTTGTTGTTTGTTTTTCCTTTTTATTTTTTTTTTTAGACGGAGTCTTGCTCTGTCGCCCGGGCTGGAGTGCAGTGGTGCGATCTCACTCGGCTCACTGCAACCTCCACCTCCTGGGTTCAAGAGATTCTCCTGCCTCCACCTCCCGAGTAGCTGGGACTACAGGTGTGCACCACCACGCCTGGCTAATTTTTGTATTTTTAGTAGAGACAGGGTTTTGCCATGTTGGCCAGGCTGATCTTGAACTCCTGTCCTCAAGTGATTCACTCACCTTGGTCTCCTGGGTGCTGGGATTACAGGCGTGAGCCACCGCACCTGGCCTACTTTTAAAATTTAAATATAATTTTACAAACCCAAAACTTGTTAAAGTCATTAACATTTAAACTAAATTTTTATTGAAATAATTATTTGAATACTTATCCCTAGAATATGTTCTTGGCAATTATTAATGATACCTATTCTGAAGTGAAAGCTGACTATTCAATAGGCAGAAGGCCAGATTTTGAACTTGGCAAAATGATTAAACAGGTAAGTCAAATTTCTTTCTTAATTAGAATTCTAAGACAAATCTCATATAGTTAATCCTCTTGTAGTTTGAATACCACTTAATTCCAAGTGGTCGTGCTCTCCCCACTCCCACCCCATCCCACCCCCACGGTTTGTTTTGTGTTTTGATCCAGTGTTACTCTTATTCGCATTATTTCATTATTACAGAAGTGAGATATGCTCTCTGACTTCAAAAATGTAGCCAAAATTATTTCAGAGTTCAATTTATCAAATAGTTATTGAGTGATTTCCTAAATGCAAAGCGCTGTTGAGTATTATAATAAAACCCTCTCTTCCTTCCGGAAAGTTTTTGCTCTGGATGCTGTTAAATTTCTATCAACAATCTAAACTCAGAACTCCATGTGTCGTCTTCCTCATTTTCCTGTTTCTGTTCATGGCAACACTATCCTCTCAAGTCACTCCTGGCTCAAAAACCATGAAAAGAATTTGTTTCCTTGTCCCTTATATAGTCTATTGTCACGGCATATGTATAGTTTATCTCTGCAGTTCTTGCTTACATTTGTGGAATACTTTAAATTCTAACTGCCACCACTAGATGAGGCTTTCAGTACTTTTCGCCCAGCCTTCACTATGGTAACATTTCCTGACTATTCTAGCCTCTTCCCTGTGCCAGTCCAGATGTGATTATCAGTTTCCCTAAACCTGTCAAGTCCGAATTCCTTACCTGAATATTCCAAATCCTCAAGTCTCACAGTCCTAACCTGTCTTCATTAACTATAATTTTACTATAGTCTCTACCTTTCTGCCTCTATTTACAATACTGTATGTCCCGGCTAATCTGTTTTGTGACGCCTATTCTCTCTCCTCTGAGCCTCTGCTCAAGTCATTCTCTGACCCCGGAAATATTCCTACAGCTTTTCTCTCTTGCTACCATTCTATTCTTCAAAAAGTGGAATCTGTCCTGTCCTCTTCTCAATATCTACGTCAGTTTGAGCTGTAGCAGAGTTATATGTGTACCAGTCACATCTCCCCTGCCAGTTTGGCCATCTCTGCATGCCCCATGTTTCTAAAGCATAGCACTTCACAGAGAAGAGGTCCTAGTAGCTGCAGGGTTAGTGGGGTTTACAAACTGTCCAAGAACTAATCTGTAAAACAAACCAAAAAAACTGTAAAGCTATCCCCCAATTAGTTTGCTTTTTTTCCCCATCTTTTATCACTTGAATATGATGTTGGTTATATTCATTAAAAGTGTTAACATCCTTAATGCAATACATGTTAACGCTTTTTAAAGATTTTTGCTTTTTCCAAGTTCCAGAGTAATGCCCCCAACAGAAGAACCCCTTTTGGGTTTTCACCAGCAGGAGTAAAACCATATGTAGCAATGAGGTGAAAGAAGGATAATCATAGCATTTACCTCCACAGTCCTTTAGGGTAGCAATCCAGAGGGACAAGCATTCCATATTTATTTTACTTTGATAAAACATTAATAATCAAGGATATATTTTAATGAATTTTCAAACTATTTTAAATTATGCCCAGAGTTACAAAAATGTTCTCGAGAAATTCAGACTGAAGAAAGCTCAAAAAGATGAAGACAAGAAAACGTAAGATGACTTCTCTCAAATGTTTAACTTACCATTTTAAAGTTCCACATTATATGAGAACCTTATAATGTTTTTTTTGTCTTTTGTTTGTTTGTTTTAAATAGAGATGGGGTTTCACCATGTTGGTCAGACTGGTCTCAAACTCCTGACCTCAGGTGATCCCGAAGTGTTGGGATTACAGGCGTGAGCCACCGTGCCTGGCCATGAGTAAGGTTTTAATTGCAAAACCACCACCAACCTATGTGGCGATTCTAAATACACCCAGTACACCCAAGAGTGCCTCCTAATTTCTGAGGACATCATGAAATTCTAGCTAATTTAAAATTAATATAATGCCTGCCATCCTACTCAGAAAAAGCTGTAAGAGAAAGCTGGAGGGGACCATAAAGTCCCTCTAAAAAGGTTAGAAACAATTTTAGTCTAAATTAAATGCATTTATTTGGCTATAAAAATAAAAACATTTACACACAATACTTATGGACAATACTTATACTTACACTGTATTTACACTTGTATTTATTAAATGACTTTGGTGTCAAAATACTTCCCAAACCCAGAACTCTGGCAGTGGAACATAAACATTTTTTTCACAGTTAATGACATATGATACTCTGAAGAACTTGTTAATGATCACATTTTCCAAATAATTAGCATTATCAGGAAGAAATATTACTCAGATCCTTACTACAGATCCAATTGTACTTTATGGTGGCATTTCCTTTCTTATTGTCATTTGCCTCTGATTTTTATTTTATATTCTCAGTAGCAAAGGCAGCGGAGATTTGGCTGAACAAGCCAGAAGAGAAGGCTTTGACGAAAATGTAAGATTTTAATTTTTTTCATAAACACTAGTGGTAGCTGTATTAGAAATATGCTCACAAAAACGCTCTGGTTAAGAATTGAAATGATTTGCTGTTTTTCAGAATAGTAATTGTCATCTCCAAATAAATCTCCCAGAATCTAGATCCTTTCATGTTTAGGACAAACCATTTGGATTTCAGATGCTTCCTCTCTCCTACCTGTACTCTCAGCCACATACGTAATCCTACAGGTGTACACTCACTGTGTGAATATCACACTGGGTATTCATAGTGAGATATTTGATGATTTGATAACTTTTCTCTTCTAATCACTAATGTGATGAATTACTTTAACAATTTTGTATTTCAAAAATTGTAATATGTAACATATATCTGACAATAGCAGAATTTAAGGAACATATATGTTCCTTAAATATACTATTACCACTATCACTTAAAAAAAAAAAGTGAACCATTGCTCTACTTCTGGTCACCACCTCTCCCCTCCAAATGCTCAGAAAGAAGGCAGCAGAGTCAGGAGACTGGATTAAGCAAGCAAATAAATATTGAAGTTCTCATTTTCGGATAAAGGAATTATACAAATGGAAAGGCTGAAGGTGAACTTTGTGGTGCTGGATTGGAATCTAGATCTATTTGTGTACATACATGTATTTTCTAGCTCTGTCCAATCCACTATGAGGGCTAGAAGAAATGACACCCTAGTAGCAATGAGCACTAGTACCCAGATCTTGTCTTCCAAATAGCATTCTCCTCTAAAACCAACTGGGGCTCCTTCGAGGTCTCGCTAATTCCAGGGCTGGAAAGTACAGCTGCCTCTTGAACAACATGGGTTTGAACTGCACAGGTCCGCTTAAATGCATAATGTTTTAACCTGGATCAAAAATTTAGTATTTGCGGGCTAAGGAGGGCTGACTTTTCCCTATATGTGGGTTCTGCAGCGCCGACTGTGAGACTTGAGTATATGCAGATTTTGGTGTACTTTGGGGTCTTGGAACCAATCCCCCATGTATACCAAAGGACAACTATACAAGAAGAGTCTGGAATAGCTTATTGAGACATAAAGTAAAACTGCTCAAAGAATGATGGAGAATCTGTTAAAAGAATCAGTTTAAGGAGCTCAAGCTGGCCAAATTTGAGAATATTTAAGCATTATGATGAATAATGATTCATAACCCATTGAATAAAAGGATTCCATGAATGAGACGTTTACAGACCTCTCCACCAAATACTTACTACAAAAAGAAAAGCAGTCATGTTAGGGTGGAGAAAGTCTGACAGCACCTTAATCAAGTAAGTGACCACTATCAACACTGAAACAAATGGAAATTATATGCTGCCTGATAGGAGGCCATGAGAATTAGCATCCTTTCTGTGACATCCTTGTCAAAGACATATAATCTTAACCTAAATCATGACAAAATTTAAATTGAGGGACATTCTACAAAATAACTGGCCTGTTCTTCAAAAGTGTCAAGTCATGAAGTCAAGGTAAAGCTGAGGAACTATTCCAGATTAAATGAGATTAAAATGATATGTCAAGTAAATACAATACATAATCATGGACTGGATAATTTTCCTATAAAGGCATCATTGGGACAACTGATAAACTTGAAAGAGAGACAGAGGATTAGATGGTAATAATCTATGAATATTAATTTTTTATTCTGATGGTTATACTATAATTATAAAAGAGGATGTCCTTGTATACAGGAAATACAGACTGAAGTATTCAGGGATGATGGAGCATTCGTGTTGGTGGCTTTCAAATACTTCAGGAGGAAAAAATATTTGTATTGTTCTTGTAACTTTTACCTAAATTTGGTATTTGTTTTTGAGACCAAACCCAGATAATTTTTGTATTTTTAGTAGAGACCAGGTTTCACTACATTGGCCAGGCTGGTCTCGAACTCTTTACCTCCTGCCTGGCCTAAATTTGATATTCCTTAAAAAAAATCAGGCCGGGCGTGGTGGCTCACGCCTGTAATCCCAGCACTTTGGGAGGCGGAGGTAGACCATTCCTGAAATAGAAGGTGACGTGAATTGAAAGACATACTGTGTATATGGGAAACTTTACCTAGAATGGTCAATAAGAGGCTTATCCAAGTAAAATTTGGGTTTACTTAAAGAAAATCAGGTTAGCATAACAACATTCAACACCATAAATCAACAGAAGAACACCTACAATATATTCAAGGAAAGAAAATGTAAACCAAGGAATTTTATATTCAGCAAAGCTGCGCTTCAAATATAAAGGCTCAAACATGCCTGAAGTCAGGAAATACTACCGTCTTTCTAAGGATTCTACTAGAGGATGAGCATCAGCCAACCAAGAGATGACTGGAGAGGCTGGGCGAGGTGGCTCACACCTGTAATCCCAGCACTTTGGGAGGATCACTTGAGCCCAGTAGTTTGAGACCAGCCTGGACAACATGGTGAAACCCTGTCTCTACAAAAAGTACAAAAAAAAAAAAAAGTTAAAGAATATCATTTAGAATTAATAAACCAGTAAGAAACATAATACGACTTTTATTGATTAAAAAAACATTTTGTTTTGTTTGAGACAAGGTTAGCTCTGTTGCCCAGCATGGAGTGCAGTGGCATGATCACAGCTCACTGCAGCCTCGACCTCCGTGGGCTCAGGTGATCCTCCCACCTCAGCTTCCCAAGTAGCTGGGACTACAGGCATGCGCCATCACACCCAGCTAAATTTTGTGTTTTTTGTACAGATGAGGTTTCACCATGCTACCCAGGCTGGTCTCGAGCTTCCGGGCTCAAGTGATCCACCCGCCTTGGCCTTCCAAAGTCTTGGGATTACAGCTGTGAGCCACTGGGCCCAGGCTTTTCTTTTTTAAAATTACATAGTGATGGCATCTCACTGTGTTGCCCAGGCTGGCCTTGAACTTCTGGCCTTGAGCGATCCTCCTGCCTTGGCCTCTGAAAGTGTTGGGATTACAGGCATGAGCGAGCCACTGTGCCCAGCCCTATTTTATTGATTTTAAAACACATTTTTTTTTTCACATTTTAACATCTGTGAAATCAGAATGTGTTTTATAATTAATGGTCAAAGTTTAATTGACATTTTTTACCTAAGTGGTACATGAAATAATGTTATGTCTTACAAAAGACGTCATCTCTCATATACAATGAAAAATAACATTATTGAATATAATTGGGTAGTAGAGGAGAGGACAATGAAGAAGAATTTACAAGCTAATTTGTTTGTTGATCATAGGAGGGAAACAAAGCAAGAAAGGGAGGACTAAGGGTATATAAAAAGATACACAAAGATGGCCGGGCGCAATCGCTCATGCCTGTAATTCCAGCACTTTGGGAGGCTGAGGTGGGTGGATCACCTGAGGTTGGGAGTTCGAGACCAGCCTGACAAACATGGAGAAACACTGTCTCTACTAAAAATTAAAAATTAGCTGGGCGTGGTGGCTCATGCCTGTAATCCCAGCTACTTGGGAGGCTGAGGCAGGAGAACTGCTTGAACCTGGGAGGCAGAGGTTGCGGTGAGCCGAGATTGGGTCATTGCACTCCAGCCTCGGTGACAAGAGCGAAACTCCATCTCAAAAAAAAAAAAAGATATACAAAGACAAACCAATAGAACAAAAATACATATATTTCTATAGGACAAAATTGCCAAAACAAACAAAAAAAAAACAGACCACACGGTAAAAGACTTAAAATATAAATATAAAACAGTATAACTGCAACCAGATATATCTAACATAAATACATGCAAATAAGCTTAATTTACTTAAAAAGAAAAATAATTTCATCCAGCAAAGCTGTGCTTCAAATATAAAGGCTCGAACATGCAAGAACTTAGGGAATACTACCATCTTTCTAAGGATTCTACTAGAGGACAGATGACATTTGAATCACAAAGCAAACCCAGTTCTATGCTATATCCTAAAATATATACTTAAACAGATTCCAAAATGTTAAATATAAAAGCATGATCAAAGACCTAAAAGGCAAACAAAAGATATCAGGGGACACAACTGAATATAAATCAAAGGATTCTAGACAAAAAGCTCCAAATGACCTAAATAAAGTCTAAACTTTATGAGGCTAAGATTAATTTTATCAGTTATGAATATCTATGCACCAAACAACAGAGTATCAACTTTAATAAAGATTACTGGATTTTAAAAAGGAGAAATAGGAACACACACAAAAAAACAAAGAACAGATCAAGAAAAATAAACGGATTAAAAAACCCAAAACAATATAATAAATAAGATGATCGTACAGTTGTATATTAAGTTCTGTACTCTCAGAAAATACCCCTCCTTTTTAAAAACTCATTCATAAAAATTGCTCACCTATTGGGCCACAAGGAAATCCTCAATACATTCCAAAAGTTAATGCAGAAAAAAATTCTATGAAAACAACATAATAAAAATGTTAGTAACAAAATTAGAAAATGAAAAAATTATTTGACTAAAAAATATCAAAACTCTCTATTAAATGACTCGAGTCAAAGAAGAAATACAGGCCGGGCGCAGTGGCTCATGCCTGTAATCCTAGCACTTTGGGAGGCCGAGGTGGGCGGATCATGAGGTCAGGAGTTCGAGACCAGCCTGACCAACATGGTAAAACCCCGTCTCTATTAAAAAGACAAAAATTAGCCGGGTGTGGTGGCACACGCCTATAATCCCAGCTACTCAGGAGGCTGAGGCAGGAGGCTGAGGCAGGTGAACACTGGGAGGTGGAGGTTGCAGTCAGCCAAGATCACGCCACTGTACCACTCCAGCCTGGGTGACAGAGTGAGACTCCATCTAAAAAAAAAAAAAGAAAATGAAATCGTAGAATTCCAAGAAAACAAAATAATAAAAAACACCATGTAGCAGAATCTGAGATAAAGTAAAAAAAAAAGTACTCAGAGGAAAATTAAGTCTTAAATTTATCAATAAAAATAAAAGAATGTAAAGAAGTGAATGTTAGAATTTTCAAAAAAATGATAAATACCAAGAAAAAAGTTATTAAGATTAAAGTAGAATTAATGAGTTATAAACAATAGTAGTAGTATAAATAAATCAAAAGGCTAGTTCCTTGCAAACATCAGTGAAAAGAAATCACTAGGTAACTAGTGGAATAAAGGAGAGAAAGCATAAACATACAAAGTAAGAAATTACAATGGGGGAAATAAGAAATGGAAGGAATGAAAAGATCTCACTAATAGACTTTTTTGTATAACTCTATGAAAATAACATTTGAAAAACTGAATGAAATGGGTAATATTTCTATGAAAATAAAATTTATCAAAACTGAGCCCAGAAGATAAAAAGCCTAAATAAATCCATTCTGTAGAAGAAATGAAGTCATCAAAGAGCTGTCTCCAAAATCAATCAGATGGTCACAAGGAAATTCTACAAGATTTTAAGGAGCAAACAGTTTCAAGCTATTTAAGCCATTCCTCTTTGCCCTAGCAAAGAGAAAAAAGAAAATGCCCTGGCAAAGAGAAAAGAGAAACTCCCAAATTACGTTTATGAAACTACTATATATTGTGCCAAAAACAGGAAATCTTATGTATAAATCTTAAAGCAAAAATCCTAAATATTAGCAGATAGAATCTAACAGCACACAATAATATATCAAGATTCAGATAGTATTTATTTTAGGCATGAAAAGATGGTTCAAAATTGGGTAATCAACTAATTAACGTAATTCATTGCATTAAAAAAGGAAAACTGCATGATCATTTTCCACAAATGCTGGGTATTTTATAAGTTTCAACACCCAATCTTGAGGGGAAAAATAAAAATCAATGATATTTCCTTGATATGATAAAAACATTGATCTTATCCTCTTCACCTTACTTAATAGGAAAACATTGAACATGTCAGGGACAAGATAGTGATGTATTGGAGGGGTAAAGTCAAAACAATTAGATAAGAGAACTACATTAGAGGTATTTCTAATTGAAAAAAGTAAAACTGCCTTTACTTATGATTCTCTTCAATTTTCTAGGTATATGATGATCTGAAAAATTACAATAAAAAGATAATTAGGTAAACTGGTAGGAAAAATAATTTACATAAATGTCATATATGCAAACATCAATTGGTTTGGTAAAAATTATAATAGAAGACCTTATTTGTAACAGCAACAAAGTAGAAAATGCCCAGCAATTAACAAAATGTTCAAAACCAAGATAAGAAAAAACTTTAAACATTCCTTAAAGACACAAAAATACAGCCGGGCATGGTGGTTCATACCTGTAATCCCAGCACTTTGGGAGACTTGAGGCGGGTGGATCACTTGAGGTCAGGAGTTTGGTGAACATGGTGAAACCCCATCTCTACTAAAAAATACAAAATTAGCTGGGCGTGGTGGTGTGCACCTGTAATCCCAGCTACTTGGGAGCCTGAGGCAGGAGAATTGCTTGAATCCAGGAGGTGGAGGTTGCAGTGAGCCAAGATCACGCCACTGCACTCCAGCCTGGACAACAAGAGCGAAACTCTGTCTCAAAAAAAAAAAAAAAAGACACAAAAATACACCTGACCAAATGAGAAAACGTACTACATCTAACAATCAGAGCCCACTCAGAAAGAAACCATAATATGTATTTCAAATAGAGAAAATATACTACAGTGAATTGATTACTACACAGGTATTAAAAGACGGAAAAAAGTGAAATGACAACATTGAGACAACTCATAAATAATGACTGCAGGAAGAGGTTACCACTCCTAGGGCTAAGATTACAAAAGGTGGTGTTACTAGAACCTACTATCTTAGAGAAGGGGCTTGTGGAGCTGTTGCTCAGTCCTGTCATGAGAAGGTACCTCACTGCTGCTGCTGATAAAGGTTAAGTATTCTTTATCCAAAATGCTTGGGACCCAGAAGTGTTTTAGAGTTCAGATTTTTTTTGGATGTTGGAATATCTGCATTATATACCTACTGGTTCCGCATTCCTAATTCAAAAATCTGAAATCCAAAATGCTCCAGTGAGCATTTCCTTTGAGAGTCATCGAGGTGCTAAAGTTTTGGATTTTGAACACTTCAGATTTCCGATTAGGGATACTCAATCTGTACTTCTTGAGTGGGTGTGATGAGGCTGCTTCTGAGTATGCCAAAAGCAGCTAGATGCTACAGCTAGAGCCACTGTTGCTGGAGATTAACTACCATTGCATAAGCAGTGCCAATAGAAACAGAACAAAAAACAAAACAAACCAAAAAAAAAAAAAAACCCACGACCTTTCTCCCCTCTATCCTGCAAATACTGGCAGAATCTAACAGGAATCCAGGTATTAACAGTTTAGGGAATGAAGCTTACAAAGCCTAAAACCCAACATCACAGAGTATAAGAGGGTAAATTTTGAGCTGAACAGTTGGTCCATTCCACTCTTGTGGCATACACATTTGCACTTCCATAAAATGATGATTCCAAGCTTCTATCCAGTAAGATCAAACTATCCTTTATACAAATGAAGGTACTTTCACCTACTCCCTAAAAAGGGAGAAGCAAAGTCCCAACAGTAATTGTATCCATCTGTGGATATTATGACCTCTTCCAGTTGAATCACAATTCCTTAAGAATACTTTGCAACCTAATGTTTAAACTACAGTTAGCCACCACCAGTATTCCTTAGATAAAGGAGAAAGAAAATATACACATAACAAGCAAAGAAGGAAATAGGAATAGGAGCTACAGTCTTTGTTTCTGTAACAGATTACAAGGCTACAGTTGGTATTTATAACTTCCTTCTCCTACCCATTCCGTATCATTCCCTTTGCCTACAGCCAAGAGCTCAGCCAGCTGCATTAGGATTAACCTTAATTAGTTCAGAATCAGAACTCTCAGTGGTCCTGCCTTTAACGGAATGCTGTGGTTTCCCATTACCTTTTACTTTTGGACATCGAAGTATTAAGAGGCACACCAGAGAATCCCTTGGGCACAGTCTGCTCTGTGCTAGTTTGTGGCAGTAATCCAATTTCCCCTTGGTAATTCGCATCAATCACCTCAACACATAAATAACCACTTCTTTCCCTGCTGTTTCTGTAGGCATGAGGAATCCCAAATGGCCAAGTGGTAGTCTCAAATTCAGTTTAAGTCAATTGTTGTGCCCCTTGGTGGAAGCATGCATCTATGAGGGTCTATTTCTTTGGGTCTCCCCTGCTACCAATTATTCATCAGTTAAGAGTTGTCAGAAAAACAGAAATCACTTAGGTAGTTTAAAAAGAGGGAGTTTGGTATACAGAATTTGCTTCTGAGATATTGCAGGAGTATAAGGGCCAATATGAACATGAAGATCATCCAGAGACAACTAACTGCAGGAGGCAGCTACCACAAGGGAAGGAGGTAGGGCGAGCAGGACCTAGGAGCTTGGAGCAAGGGTCACCAAAGAGTTGGTGCTCAGCTTATGAGGAAAGGTACCACTTCCCTCTGTGTCAAGGAAGGCTTCACAAAAAGAGTGATGGCTGAGATGGGTTTTTAAAATAAGTTTACTATGCATAGTCTATTTTACTTTTATTACTAACACATCCACTTTATAATTGGCCTGGTCATTTAGAAATGGTTTCAGGGACTACCACTTTAGCACATTAAAAGTATTAGTAAATGAGCCAAACCATGGGTGCTATAATGTGTCCAAAACAAAACTAGGATTGAAAGCCATCCTTTCCTACTTCAAATATGTTTGTTTAAGGCTGGGCGCGGTGGCTCGCACCTGTAATCCCAGCATGCTGGGAGGCCGACGCAGGCGGATTACTTGAGGCTGGGAGTTCAAGACCAGCCTGGCCAACATGGCGAAACCCGTCTCTACTAAAAAAAAAAAAATACAAAATTTAGCCGGATGTGGTGGTGCACGCCTGTAATCCCAGCTACTCGGGAGGCTGAGGAAGGAGAATCCTTTGAACCCGGGAGGGGTGGTTAGCATTCAACTTCCACATTGAATGCTAAGATTGTGCCACTGCACTGCAGCCTGGGTGACAGAGTGGGAGGCTGCAGTGAGCCGAGATCGTGCCACTGCACTCCAGCCTGGGTGACAGAGTGAGACTGTCACACACACACAAGAAAAAAAAATGTTGGTTTAAAGAAAGGCACTAAGACAGTTTCTCTGACCAGAAGAGTACACACTTATCAAGCAACCACAGAGTGTATGGCACTAGGCATCACCATCCTCTCTGAGGAAGGTAATCAGAACCCTTATAAAGGGATCCACTTCGCTACCTAGCATTATTGCTGGAGCAGGGAAGTATCATACAAATTTACTGAGAAGGTTTTGAATCACATCTGGGTGCATTGTCTCCTCTTTCTTTACCTTTTTCTAGTGCTATGGTTATTTTCCACAACACACAGGCCCTTTTTATCTGTAGCTGGGAAAAGGGTATTTGGACACTGTAAGGAAAGCAGGTGGTAGTGAGAACAGTGCACAGGAAGGTTCAGCAATACAAATTTTGTGGTACAAAGGGCTTGTTTTTGGATACGTAGACAGACTGGAGTACACACATTGACTAACCAATGCAGTAATTACAAAGAGGGGGTTTTGAAGTCATCTGGCTGAGAAGCTGCTGGGAAGGCCAAAAATACCCACAGATACACTTTGAATCTAATTACTAGTTACATTTGCTAAATAACAGAGGTACAGAAAGAACATCTTAGCTTTGATCACAAGAAAGAGAAAATAATTTAGATGGAGATGCTAAAGGGAAAAGGCAGTGAAATGTAATTTATAATTTGTTTACAAAGCTTCCCTAACTATGCTAGACAGCAATTACACCAACCAAGTCCTCTGAAGTGACTTCGCTGATGCACAGATCTAAAATCTAGGCAGGGCAAAAAGTCAGCAGGGCTCAAAATCTGAGGGCTGGAGAGGAGAACAGCTTAAGATCCTCAACCCTGTGATGCTTGTGTGCCAAAGACTTGAAATAGAGAACTAAAGATTGCAGCCTTTACTTGTCCTCTACCCTGACAGGAGATTCAAAAGGCAGAGCAGATGAAAAAATGGAAAGAGAGGCTTGAGAAAAAGTATTATTCTATGGAAATTCAAGATGACTACCAGCCTGTCACTCAAGAAGAATTTCGAGAGTAAGCTTATGTTCTAACCAGACTATTATGGGATATCATGACATGCGCATTAAGGACATGAGTTAAACACATTATTTTCCTGAACCCAAAACCTTACTCTATTGGGATGCCTTTATTTACTTTCTATCCAATTTTAAAGTTGCATATGACTCCATTTGCTTACAAGGTGAGAAGCTTTTGATTACATCCCTGTTATCTCTAAATAACAGAAACTGCCATCTATATTTGATTTGCATAACAGATCCTGTTCTCCACATAGCTTTAGAATATTAGATCTATAACTGGCCACAAGAGGCATGTTTTAGGAGCTTACAATTCTATCTTCCCAAAGCATTTCGCACTAGTAACTTGCTGTCTATACATGAAAGTGTATTACTGACTCATTCTCTACTTCCTTCGAAATTTTCTAGACTTTTTTTATATGCTGTGGAGCTGGAGAAGGAATTACACTACATCAATTTGAAGCTAAATCAAGTGGTGAGAAAGGTTTCAGCTCTATAGTATTGAGACAAGTGGAGGTAAGAATCTGTGATGCAATCATTGAGCATTTCTTTTTTTTTTTTTTTTTTTTGAGACGGAGTCTCGCTCTAACGCCCAGGCTGGAGTGCAGTGGCGTGGTCTCGGCTCACTGCAAACTCCATCTCCCGGGTTCAAGCGATTCTCCTGCCTCAGCCTCCCGAGTAGCTGGGACTACAGGCATCCGCCACCGTGCCCAGCTAATTTTTTGTATTTTTAGTAGAGACGAGGTTTCACTGTGTCAGCCAGGATCGTCTCGATCTCCTGACCTCGTGATCCACCCACCTCGGCCTCCCAAAGTGTTGGGATTACAGGCGTGAGCCACCGCACCCAGCCCATTGAGCATTTCTTATTCATGTATTACTTCATAAACTTGTGCCCTTTTCAGGCACACTTTAAAAAGTACTAAACAACCTATCATCAAACTATCCTTAGGGTCAGAATGAAGTGCCTCTGACAGGGACTCACTATACAATCCATGCACATTATGACAAGCCTCCAGTATACACACACTGGTACAAAGGATTTTATAATGAGGTTTATTATCAAATTCTAGAAAAGTGAAAGTACAAGAAAATGCTTCTAGTTCAGGCGGCAGGTCTCCAGTAGTTCAGTAAGTAGATAGAGAAAGACAGTTTTCTCATAGTTACAGAGTAGAAAAACTATTGATGCTATCAAGTGCGTCAGGTACCATGTTCTGAATTCCTTTGGCCACAGATAAATTAATAAAGGCTTAGGATTCTGGGAAACCATTATATAAGACCCAAGTAAAGTAACCTCCCTCCATTCTTTAGAATTTGAAGTCTTCTGGAAAAAGCCAAAGTGTAGAACAAACTCCCTAGCCACCTACAGAAATCTCACTAACATCTTCAAACTGGAAATTTACCTAGACCATTTCTAAGGTGTAATGCATTTAAGGTTTCCCAAAAATAAAATACAGAGCAGGGTAGGCGTATCACTGTCATAAGTTATGTTTGGAAAGTGTAAATGAGGATGCTGTAACAGCCTTATTTGGAGGGTTGGAAAGTTGTGTGTGGCTGGCATTTTGGAAATTGGAGAGAAACTCTTCTAATTTTTCTGGGCTATGTAAGCCCCCCTACGATAGCCATATGTTCTCTTAGCCCAAGCAACATCATTTGACCTCAGCACTCAACTTCCACATTGGTGCTCAATAGTCCCTGAATTTTAAAACTCAAATATAAAGACATTTTTAGATTACTACTCACCTTCCTCAGGACAAGCTCTTCTCTTAAGAGACCGTACATCCAGTGTTCTTAATAGGATAATTCATTGTAACAAGAAATGCTAACTGTTCTCTCTGCGGCTTCTCCCTAGATTTGCACAAGGGAATGAACAATATGGCCTTTCCCTGTCTTACCATTTCCCAGAGTTGTAGCCAGCCAAATAGTTTAGTGACCCTGTTGTTCCCTACCATCGCCCCTGGGTGGGATCATTTAAACAAAGCCTAAAGTGAGGGAACACTTGAGGTCTTTTTTTTTTTTTTAAGCCCAGTGGAAAAACAAACATACATTTACAATGACTTAGAACTTTCAAGTTCTTTTATTATAAAAGTCTGTACAATGAAGTGCCAGACACAGCAATGCCATTATACTGGTGGACATATATATCTATATATTATTTGTATATAGATATAAAGTTTTTATTTGTACCAAAGTAAAACTATCACCAACTGCCTAATTCTACCAGCTACTGCTCAACTATGACACACAATACTGTCACAGAGCATAAGTGCTGCCATGCCACTTTTACATATTCTACTCACAGCCAAACATTAACATTGAATAACATATTGAAGCAGCTGTTAATTCTAAAATGAAACCAGTCAGGCCACTGACTTATAAAAATATGGTACTCATATAGATTTAGCATTATAAAGAAGGAATATATTATTTAAAACATTTAAATAGTGCATGTGGACATTTTTGCATGTGGTATATAAAATAAAACATTCATATAAGATACACAGTGCACATAAAATTAGATGTTTGGATACACTCCTATCTGGAGACTGAAGGAAATTATCTGAAATGTACACTGCATGATGGATTCAAATAAAAATGATACATCTTTTGGTATTTTCAATTTCACTTTTCTAGGTATACATTATGAATAACCTAGTTGTATCAAAAGGAAACCACACAAAAAGGGCTGGATTTAGTGCTTTTCTTTATTCCCCAACTACACATTCACTACCAGGTTTTCCTTCACCCCCCACCCCCCAGAAAAAGGCATTGCACACACGGGTGAAATGTGAAGTACTAGAACTGCTATTTATTATCACACTACTTCATGTGCTTACTATGTAATAGTGCCAGAAGTCTGAGGTTCATGCTTCCCTCACCTTATTAAAGGATGTTGCAAAATTCCATTTTTATATGGAACAAATTGTTAATATTAGCTAGTTAAGAAAACCATGCATGAGTCATTGCATGCAAAACATGGGTATAGTCAAAGTGAGACAGTCATCAATCCAAAAAAGCACCAGAAAAAAAAGTTAACACTTAGATTAAGCCTGACCCAAATCTGCTGTTGTACTGTTAGCACAAATGAAGTCACCATTCTGTAACAATGATTAGCAGAATGATACCGAGACAGTACCTGAAGAAAAGCCATGCAAAGCCAAAGGAAAAAAAGATATGCTAAGAGTATATGACAAGGGGCATACCACTACACATCCTGTAAACAGCTGCTTTAAACAGCATGTGATGATTGACCAAAGGGTGGTCCCTTAAAAGGCGTTGTTGTCGTTGTTTTGGTATGGATTTTGCTGATTAAAATAGGAGGGGAAAAAAAAAAAGATAACCCCCTGAAGGTACATGTGAAAATGCAGTGGTAGAGCCCTTGTTAAGAACAGATTTACTTTAGGCATAATATTTTGCTGATTTAAGCCCATTGATTGAACACACAAATCTGAGCACCATCAGAGTTCCTACATACTGACATGGCTATTTTCTCACATTATCTGGAGGTGGGTTGGGGAACAGCGCGGATCTGATCCAGACAAATCACACCATTGCCAGCGGATAAACAGTAACTCAGGAAACAGTAACTGAAGTCCCATAGGCAGCATGTGGTATGATTCAGTTCTGTGTGTGATGTGTGGTGTGTGTTTTCAATATACTAAGCGAGGTCACCTTTTGGTCTACCAACTGTTATCTTCATCCGGGAGCTGTGTGACCAGCGAATTGCAAAATTTTACTAACATACTACCTGTGAGAAGGTGTCACTTTGGGAATTAAACAGAAAGGTGTTCCATAGTAGGACTTGAAATCTCAGTTTGATTTTGGTTTTCTAGGAAAACAGAGAACACAGTTGCGTATGTGCACTTTTATAGGCTTTTCTTTCAAATTTTCAGTCATTCTGTAAGAAAAAGGCAACAGAAGAATTCAGTATGAAGATTTTCCTCCAATTTTCTTCAGTAATGAGAAACAAAAAGTTGGTAATAACAAAAAGCTTGCATTTCCGAAGTTCTTGAAGTTGAAAGGATAAAATTCTAGTCTTTTGCTAAAAGGATGTATCTGTAGTACAAAACAATGAAGTAAACCATATGTTTGCTAAAGGTGGAGAGGACAGTCTGTGGTTAATATGGAACATCACTTACGCTCCCTTGAGAGGGCCTACTTACTCTCCCATCATTTGTTTTGTTTAGTGGCACCACAACCAAGTACAAAATGAGATTCTCTGAGTGCCTGACAAAACGAATTTAAGTACCAGCCAAGTACATACGATGATAGCTTCAAGGAATACAACTGACTTTATGATATGAATTTTCAAGGAACGTATCTTATATGGATTTTGAAGAATCTTGTTTGCTTATAAGAACTTCAAGAAGCCTAAGCTTGGCTTTAATTTTCTTGTACTCCCTGTACTCCTCAAGCACTGGAACACGATCCTCTTTCTGGGCATTCCTAGGGGAGAAAATAAAATTTGTAATGTTCTAGAGATCATTTGGAAAAAAAGATCCAAAAGTTGTCTTAATATGAGACATACTGTTACTAAACATAAGTTCAAATAAAAAGTTGTTCTGTTAAAAAAAAAAAAAAAAAAGGTTATTGAACTAATACCCTCATCCCCAAGGAACACTTCTAAAATTTTTGATGGACTTCTCTACTGATAGATTAAATGATGCTATACTTATAAATAATCAACATAGATAACTGGAGGAAACCCAGTATTTTAACAGGACATCCAGTGCTAGACTCTGCCAGGTCTGTGAGTGTCTATTAAGTGTTGGAGGCTACACTGAGTCATTTAATACATTTAGTTAACTGCGGCTCCAGTGAATTGAGATGTAAAAGTAAACTATCTTATCTGCAACAAGAGTAATTTTCTAACTTTATAGTAATGACCCAATGCAATTCAGTTTAATCGCTAGCTAAAGCATCAAACTATCCTAATTATAAGCAAAATTTTCTCCCAATAATACAATGAAACAGTAGACACTTGGAAAAATGCATTTCTGCACTTCAATTTATTTATTTATTTTGAGACAGAGCCTCGCTCTGTCGCCCAGGCTGGAGTGCAGTGGCGACATCTCAGCTCGCTGCAAGCTCCGCCTCCCAGATTCACGCCATTCTGCCTCAGCCTCTAGAGTAGCTGGAACTACAGGCGCCCGCCACCATGCTCGCCTAATTTTTTTTGTATTTTTCGGTAGAGACAGGGTTTCACTGTGTTAGCCAGGATGGTCTTGATCTCCTGACCTCGTGATCCGCCCGCCTCAGCCTCCCAAAGTGCTGGTATTACAGACGTGAGCCACTGCGCCCGGCCCACTTCAGATTTTTTTAACCATATGTGCCAACCTATATAGGAGACTCACAAAGCAAAGGGAATTAAAGTACAGATATTTTAGAATTTGTAATATTAGCTTCAGCTTGGTAAGATAACCCAGCTACTTAGAAAAATGTTTCTCAGGCCTGAGATAACTGAACCCAAACTTCTGGCCACCATCAGAACTGGAATGTATTTTTCTTAGTTTTTAAAAAGAGCCCTTCCAAGTCAACTGTGCATTACCTAGTTAGATAAAGGCATGTGCCATACTGTATTATAGGAGCCACATGCCTGGCACACTGTTAGACACCTTGGAAACGGGCAACCTCAACACACAGTATGAACACAATGGTCTCAGTATAAAATAAAAAATCCAAACTAGTTGAGGATACCACTCCTGTCATGGGATCCTTTCTAAAATAAGAGATATCTCATTTCACAACCACTCCCAAAAGGGTAAGGATGTAGAATTAAAGAATATAAAATCACTGCAATACAACCAAGGCTCCCTAGGACAATCTGAAAATAGTTAATCAGATGTTGTTTACACTGGCTGTGACTATTCCTGGCCATTAAAAGCAGGGCCTCAGAGCATAAAGGAATGTTTTAAAATTTTTCAGTGCTAGCATCCTATATGCACAATTTCTAATCCCACGTATTCCATTATTTCAACATATGGTCAGTTTGTGAGTTAGAGAAGAAAGATGACTCAATTTTGTGATGCTCAACAAACCTTCCATTTTGTTGATAAAATGCTTCTTCAAATTCCCGCAATGTTTTGCGTAGTTTCTTTTTTTCAGCTCTGGCTTTCCAAAGTTGTTCCAATAATTCAGGCCTAGAATTGAAATGGTAAAATACTGAAGGGCACACTTGATTCATTATATTCTTAAGAGAGGTTCTATTTCTGGCTGCAAATTAAAAGTGGCTGGGGAACTGTTAGGTCTACCAATGCCTAAGCTCCACTGCAAACCAATGAAATCAGAATAGCTGAAGGACTCAAGCATCAGTACTTTAAAATCTTCCCAGTGAAGTCAGGGCTCAGAACCAGTGACATACACCATATCATCCAAAGGTAAAGAAGTGGATATAGAACAAAAAGATCAACTCGCAACTAGTTCCTGTACTTTGTTATAAATCAACTGTAGGATTTTATTTGTTTGTTTCCTTTTTTAGAGACAGAGTCTCACTCTGCCGCCCAGGCTGGAACAGCGGTGCGACAGTGGCCTCAACATCCTCCAAACAGAGAATCAAGTGATCCTCTTGCCTCAGCCTCCCAAGTATCTGGGACTACACGCGCACACCACCACCCCTGGCTAATTTAAACAAAATTTTTATACAGTCTGGGTCTCACTATGTTGCCCAGGCTGGTCTTGAACTCCTGGCCTCAAGGGATCCTCCTGCCTCAGCTTCAAAAACTGTTGGGATTATAGGCATGAGCCACTGTGCCTGGCTAGATTTTTTTTTAATTTTTGAAACACAGTGATAATGTTTTATTTAAAAATGGGAATGACAATAAATATTTGCAAATCACACTTAAAAAGCATGTGTCCTTTGATAAATTCTTGATTCATCTCCTATTAATTCCTTAATGCTCATTTAACATCAAATTTCTTGGCATATACATTTTATTATAAAAATAGGCTAAAATCACAGATCAGCATACATACATAGAAGCTGCTCGAGAACTTGACAATCGGAGATCCAGAGCCAGTTTTTCTTGATTTTCTTCAACATCAGATTCAGAGTTTTCTAATGAAGACTGTACCTGTACTGCAGTTTTCAAGATATCACCTAACTCAGAGGACAGATTAACACCATCTTCTTCTTCCTCCTAAAAAGATACCCAAACAGAGAATCAAACATGCCTTGTCTTTGAACTTTTCCCTTAGGGAAGGGATCAGATAATTATTTCTTTAAAGGATTACCTTGATTTCTTCAAAAAAATGTGCAGTTTCTCCTTCTATGATTGGCTGTAACATCTGACCCCTTCGCTTGGTGGATGGAGATCCCTATAACAATCAATAATATAAATAGTTTTACATTTTAAGTATTCAAAGTGTCCAGTGAAGCTTCCCTTCATTATGTTACAAATCTTCAACTTTATTTTCAAAATCTTAAACATTTGCTTTAAATCTTTTTAGGAATTGCTTACATTTATTCTTGCTTATATTTTTATTTATGCACAAGGAAGATAATAATTTATGTCTAGAAAAGTCTAAAAGAGCTCATACAACAGATATTTTAAAAATTCTAAATGGGCCAGGCGCTGTGGCTAACGCTTGTAATCCCAGCACTTTGGGAGGCCAAGGCAGGCAGATCACAGGTAAGGAGATCGAGACCATCCTGGCTAACACGGTGAAAGCCCGCCTCTACTAAAAATACAAAAAATTAGCCAGGCGTGGTGGCGCACACCTGTAGTCCCAGCTACTCAGGAGGCTGAGGCAGGAGAATTGCTTGAACCCCAGGAGGTGGAGGTTGCAGAGAGCCAAGTTTTACCACCACACTCCAGCCTAGGCAACAGACCAAGACTCTGCCTCAAAAAAAAAAATTCTAAATGATAAGAACATACATATAGTTTAATTGGAAGCACTTTTCTTTTTAAAAATAGGTATCAACTTTTTTGGTTTGAGGACCATTCTATAATCTTTTTTAAAAATAACTTTATTAAGATATAATTATATATCATAAAATTCACCCTTTTAAAATGTATAATTTGGTGGTTTTTAGTATATTTACCAAGTTGTGCAACTATCTCCACTAATTTCGGAACGTTTCATTACCTCAGAAGAAACTCTGTGCCCATTAGCTGTCACTCATTTGCCTTCTCCGCCTAGCCCTTGGTAACCACTAATCTAAATTCTGTCTCTATGGTCTTGCCTATTCTAAATATTTCATACAAATGGGATCATATAATATGTGCCCCTTTGTGTCAGGCTTCTCTCATTCAGCTTGTTTCCAAGGTTCACCCATGTTGTGGCATCTATTATTATTTCATTGTTTTTTATGGCTGAAGAGTATTTTGAGTGTACGGGTTACCACATCTTATTTACTCATTCATCTGCTGACATTTGACTCAGTAATCCCATCACTAGGTATATATATCCAAAAGAAAACAAATCATTCTACCAAAAACAACACAATGCAGTCACATGGTTATCCACAGCACTATTCACAATAGCAAAGTCATGAGATCAGGTGCCCATCAACAGTGGATTGGATAAAGAAAATGTGGTACATATACGCCATGAAATATTATACAGCCATAAAAAAGAACAAAATCGGCAGGGCACGGTGGCTCATGCCTGTAATCCCAGCACTTTGGAAGGCCGAGGCAGGTGGATGACAAGGTCAGGAGTTCAAGATCAGCCTGGCCAAGATGGTGAAACCCTGTCTCTACTAAAAAATTAGCTGGGCGTGGTGGTGGGTGCCTGTAATCCCAGCTACTTGGGAGGCTAAGGTGAAAAATTGCTTGAACCCGGGAGGCGGAGGTTGCAGTGAGCTGAGATCACACCACTGCACTCCAGCCTGGATGACACAGCGAGACTCCATCTCAAAAACAAAAAAAAAAACAACAAAATCATGTCCTTTGGGATAACACGGATGTAGGTGGAGGCCATTATCCTAAACAAATTAATAAATGAACAGCAAACCAAATACTGAATGTGCTCATCTATAAGTGGGAGCTAAACATCGGGTATTCATGGACATAAAAAAAAGGCAACAACAGACAATGTGGACTACTAGAGGGGGAAGGGAGGGAGGGGGGCAAGGAATGAAAAATGTTGTGCACTATGCTCAGTACCTAGGTGACAGGATTATTTGTACCCCAAACCTCAGCATCAAGCAATACACCCAGGTAATAAAACTGCACATATACCCCTTGAATCTAAAATAAAAGTTAGGAAAAAAAAAAAGTCACCAGGCAGTCATCACCTAAAGGAAGCTGCCATGCAAGTAGCTATCTACATAAAAATAGCCTGAAAGCCACAGCAAACCAGAAGGTTCAGTGAATTAATTCATAGGAAATAATGTAAAATGGGCTACATGCTGTTTTCTATTTGAACCCAAGACCAATCTATCTACAGTCATACTATCTAAAGGTTAATTTGGGGACAGCACTTAATATGCATTTAAACACTAAAGTTTTCATTTTTCTTTAAAAATGCATACAAATACCAATAAGCATTATTTTAAGTGACTTCTTCTCATTAAAAAGATTAACTTATTTTAAAAGTCAGCTTATATCATTATGCAAATAAAAGGACATCATCATGGCCACCACAAAACTGATGCATTTTCAACGACATGAATTTAAATGGAAAGAAACTAGACAAGGAGTCTGAATGAGTTTCCCATTCTGCTTCTGTCACTTACAAAGTAGATTAGGCGCATCACTCACTGCCTAAGCCTCAGTTTCATCACCTGTGAAATGATGCTATCCTATTCTACCTGCTGTGATTTTACTTGTCAGGATTTAATGACATAAGCATACATAAAAATGCTTACAAAAGTGTCTGGGATATACTAGCAGACATTATTAGTTTCCTATTTTAAAATCAGTAATCTCACCTTACAGTGACAATTATTTCTGTCTTGGCTGTGTATTTCTCCAATATACCACAATAATAATTTTTTTTGGGAAGAGTACAGCTTGACAAAATGAACCAGAGAATTATTGCTTATTTTACTTACAAGGACAGGAGTGATGCTAGCTCTTGTCAGCATTTGTTTTACAAGCCTGTATCTATCATAGAGAGGTTTAACAATGTGCCTTTCTTCCTTGGTCACCTGAAGCAAGAAAAAAAAGAAATTGTCTAGTCATCACAAATCTAAAATGTCCAAAACATTAAACAATGACTTATTCGCCCAATTTCAAATTTTATATTAAATACATAGGCAATCCCCCAATTGTAGGAAATAATGCTCAAAAAACAGCCCTGAAGAATGTAGGCCACAAAAGTGATTCATGTTCTTTTTTAAGACATAAAATCAAATCTTTTTAGCAAGAGAGATATTACCGGCCTTCCATGTTGACTTTCATAGTAAAGAAGACTTTTCTGAAGAGAAGCTTTCTCTTCTACCAAATGATCTTTGGTCATTTTCTGGAATTAAACAAAAAAAATAACAAAATACAAAACAAAAACAAAAACAAAAACAAAAAAACTCCACTGGCACCATTAATATTCTCCTCACTCCCACAATGTAAATAATTAGGTAGAAAGGGCAGACCATCAACAGTCTAGCCAAGGCCTTTGCTTGCAGATTTGCAGGCAAAATTTTCAGTCTCCTGTACAATTTGCTCTTATAATAAGTAGGTACCAACCCCTTTGATGGCTTTACATTTTATCTGAATAGATTATGAATACTGGCTTGGGTAAATTACCTAACCTCTTTGTATTCAACATCCTCATCTGTAAAATGGGAATACTTCGTTCTACCTTAAAGGGCTCTAAGGAGGACTATTTATGAGTTCTATGTAAAGTATTTGCAACACTGCCTACCTAGCACAGAGTAAACATACATAACTGCTTGCTATTTCATTTAATGTTGTTGGCATTTTATTGGCATTAAGATGAGTGGGCATGCATGCGCATGTGCATACACACATAGGTTTTATAATACAATATTTATTCTAAACCATTAAGAAAATCTGGAAGCAGTATAGTGGAAAGATCCTGGAAAAAGCTCAACAATGTCCATTTGTGACCTCATACTTCTCTATTACCTCCGTTTCCCTTCATCTGAGTTGGCACATTCTTTATACTGCAATACTCTTCTCACAGCTTTTAGTAGTCTAATTAGTAGAGTAAGCAATGCTTCCCAAATTCATTTGTCCACAAACAAGCTCCACAGACAAATAAATATGGTAAGTCTCGCATACTCTACTAATTAAAACAAATTTGTCCCCTTCGTTCTATAGGATCAACTATTAACACCTGAATGTGTGTTCCACAGAATATCCTTTAACACTAGACCAAATAATCTCTCTACTTATTCCCAGGACTCATTAATACCACCCTGGTCTCTCATGAGAGTAAAATTGAAGATTAAAAAAAATTCACTGGATAACATCTTGCTATAACAAATATAACTTTAGATTACATACATTCAGTAGAGGATAGCTGAGTGTAGTCTGTCAAATACTGTGATTTCAACCTCAAGCTTGAATCAGTCTTAAACCAAGGATAATACATTTGCATAAAGTTGTAGGGGGTAGGGGAATATTTATTCTAACATAAAACTTAAAACTAAAAGAAAGGGCTTGGTGCTGTGGTTCACACCTATAATCTCAGCAATTAAGGCCATGAGTTTGAGCCCAGCCTGGGCAACATAGTGAGACACGATTGCTACCAAAACAATTTTTCTACAAAAAAAAAATTCTTTTTTTTTTTTTGAGACGAGGTTTCACTCTGTTGCCCAGGCTTGAGTGCAATGGTGCAATCCTGGCTCACCGCAACCTCCGTCTCCCAGGTTCAAGCAATTCTTCTGCCTCAGCCTCTGGAGTAGCCGGATTACAGGCATGTGCCACCACAACCTGCTAATTTCTTTGTGTATTTTTAGTAGAGATGGGGTTTCATCATGTTGGCCAGGCTGGTCTCGAACTCCTGACCTCAGGTGATCCACCCACCTCAGCCTCCCAAAGTGCTGGGATTACAGGCGTGAGGCACCGTGCCCGGCCAAAAGAAATTTTTTTTTAAGCAAAAGAAAAGTTAAGAGGGGAAGAGATGAGAATGACTAATTCAGCTCTGTTCAAGGGAAAGAAAGACTCCAATATTTGGATCATGAGAGAGGTGTACTCTGTTGTCAAGATAAGAGTTCCACATTAGGACTATTACCTAGATAAAAGTTCACCTGAGACCATCCACTCTCTCCATTCTCCAAGCAAATCTCATCCAATATAAGATTAGGTTGCCAAGTGCTTTGATCAGGACTGCCCTAGGCACAGACTTTACTGGGGAAGAATAATGGCTCTTCAAAAAAAAAAAATCATTTAATCCTCATAACAACCATATCAAGTTAGTATTAATGGACATAATCACGTCAATATACATTATAGGATTGTTGAAGGGGCTGAGTGGCATAATGCATAAAATATAACCAGCCAATGTGGGGCATAAGCTAGGAGCTCAATACATACAACTATTAAGACACAAGGACAGGATTCAAGCTAAGGTCTGTAGGTCTGTTTCATGCTTTATTTATTTATTTATTTATTTACTTATTTTCTCACTCTGTCATCCAGGCTGGAGGCACAGCTCACTGCAGTCCTAATCTCCCGGGCTCCATTGATCCTCCCACCTCAGCCTTCCAAGTAACTGGAACTACAGGTGCATACTACCACATCCAGCTAATTTTTAAATTTTATTTGTAGAGACAGGGTCTCACTTTGTTGCTCAGGCTGGTCTCGAACTCCTGGGCTCAGGCAATCCTCCTGCCTCGACCTCTGAAATTGCTGGAATTAGAGGCATGAGCTACCTGTTTCGTGCTCTGTATACACTCATCTTGCCAACTGACTCCAACATAAATGAACTCATCAGCATTCTAGTTTTTTCAGTTTTATTATGATTCAATTCTTGAAGTATTTGGCACTTCTGTTATGCTGATTAAAGCATGTTTCTGAATCTGCAAAGATGGGGAGCAGATTCAGGAAAATCAGACTACCTAGACATCTCTACCCTGCTATAGTAATTATTTTGTTTCAGGAATTCTAAAGGCTAATCTAGGCAAAAATCATAGCTCAAGATTACCTTGATATCTTCTGGAAGACACCTCTCAATACGTTTTTCTTTCAGTCTTTTAAGAATAAGTTCAAGGGTTGCTTCTTTAGATGGTTTTTTCTCCTTCTGAATGACCTTGGGTTCATCTTCATTCTCTTCATCTTCATGGTCTAGAGAAGAGCCAAAGCTTTTTGGAAGTGTGTTACTACGTGGACGTGTCTGAGGTACAAATTCTCCATCAGAATTTTTGTGTTTTGCATCTACATGTCAGAAATAAGGACAGATCAATAATAATTGGTTTTAGCTTTGACCGGGTCAAAGAATAAGCAAAATACACAACAAGAAAGTATACATTAACAGCACACAGACTTAGATATTTCAAAGCCAAATAAAACATTTAAGAAGCAAAAAACAGCAAGACAGCTATTCTAGGCTGGGCGTGGTGGCTCACACCTGTGACTTTGAAAGGCTGAAGCAGAAGGACTGCTTGAGCCCAGGAGTTTGAGACTAGCCTGGACAACAGAGTGAGACCCCATCTCTACAAAAAATTTTTTAAATTAGCCAAGGCTGGGTGTGGTGGCTCACGCCTATAATCACAGCACTTTGGGATGCCAAGGTGGGCGGATCACTTGAGGTCAGGAGTTCGAGACCAGCCTGGTCCACATGGCAAAACCCCATCTCTACTGAAAATACAAAAGTTAGCCAGGTGTGGTGTCATGTGCCTGTACCTGGTGGCACACACCTGTAATCCCAGCTACTCAGGAGGCTGAGGCAGGAGAATCACTTGAATCCAGAAGGCGGAGGTTGCAGTGAGCCAACATCAGCCAATGCACTCCAGCCTGGGTGAGACAGTGAGACTGTCTCAAAAAAAAAAAAAAAAAAAAAAAAGCTGAGCACTGTGGCACATGCCTGTAAGTCCCAGGTACTTGGGAGGCTGGGGTGGGAAGACCACATTGAGCCTGGGAGGCTCAGGCTGCAGTAAACTGAGACTGCACCACTGCAATGCAGCCTGGGCAACAGAGTCAGACCCTGTCTCAAAAAAACACAAAAACAACAACAAAAAAAGAGAGAACAAGCTATTATTTTTATATCCATAGAGAGCCTATTATTGAATAAAATGCTCTGATGGGCATGGGAGATACAGAAGAAAACAAAACAGACATGGTTCCTGTTCTTGTGGAGCACATATTCAGAGAAGGAAAACAATAACCAAATACTCAGATTAGTAAAATAACTTTAAAGAATGCTACAATCTATAGGTAAAACAGGATAGAGTCACAGTGCTAAAAGGAGTATAATTTGTGGAGGAACAACTACATTGGACGGGATTGACAAAGAAGACCTCTCTGAATAGTATCATCCTGGTAGAATACGGAATAAGGAGCTTGTCTAGCACAAAGGATTTAGTGGAAGGGCATCTGTCCCCAGTGAGGCAATAGCCAGTGTGAAGGTCCTAAAGCTTGGCAAGTTTGAGGAACAGAAAAGAGATGAAAGTGATAAAATCGGCCAAGGGCAGACTGTGCAAGGCCTTGAAAACCACAGTAAAGAGTTTTGACTTTATTCTAGGTGGAAGCCCACTGAAGGGCTTGAAAAAGAAAGTAGTATGACTATTTATTTTTCTTTTTGAGACAGGGTCTTGCCCTGTCACCCTGGCTGGAGTACAGTGGCACAAACATGGCTCACTGCAGCCGTGACCTCCTAGGCCTAAGTGGTCCTCCTGCCTCAGCCTCCAGAGTAGCTGGGACCCAGGCTAACATGACTTTTTAAAAGATAATTCTGACTACCATGCAGCAGATGGACTACAGAGCAGTAAAAGTGAAAGAAAATGGGAAAATTAGGAGGCCAATGCTAGACAATTTAATGGTATCAACTACTAATAAAATCAAGGTAATAATTTTCACTGATGACTGGAAATTGGCATTAAACAAGGAAATCTTTAACAGAAGTATAGGGGAAAATTAAGTGATACTCTAAAGAGGAGTTAAGAGACATTATCTTGGCCGGGTGAGGTGGCTCACACCTGTAATCCCAGCACTGTGGGAGGCCAAGGCAGACAGATGGCTTGAGCCCAGGAGTTTTGAGACCAGCCTGGGCAACATGGTGCAATGCCATCTCTACTAAGAATACAAAAAAATTAGCTGGGCATGGTGGCATGTGCCTGTAGTCCCAGCTACTCGGGATGCTGAGGTGGGAGGATCACTTCAGCCCGGGAGGTGGAAGCTGCAATGAGCTAAGATCGTGCCACTGCACTCCAGGGCAACAGAGTAAAACCCTGTCTCAAACAAACAAACAAAAAAAAACCAAAAAAAAAGGAGAGAGAGAGGCAAACATTATCTTAACCACAAGAATATAAACTCCATGACAGCAGGGACTGTGTCTGTCTTGTTCACTGCTATATCCCTAGTTGTCTACAAAGTATTTAGTACCTCAGAAATACTTAACACTTTACTGGGCTGGGCACGGTGGCTCATACTTGTAATCCCCACACTTTGCAAGACCGAGGTGGGAGAACTGCTTAAGGCCAGAAGTTTGAGACCAATCCAGGCACAAAGCAAGACCCCAACTCTATACAAAATTTTAAAAAATTACCTGGGTGTGGCAGTGCATGTCTGTAGTCCTAGCTACTCTTGAGGCTGAGGTGGAAGGATCACTTGAGCTCACCAGTTCAAGGCTGCAGTGAGCCATGACCATGCTACCACACTTCAGCCTCGATGACAGGGCAAGATTCTGTCTCAAAAAAATAAAAAATATATTTTTTTTTATTTTTATAGGCCAGGTGCGGTGGCTCACACCTATAATCCCAGCACTTTGGGAGGCTGAGGCAGGGGGATTGCTTGAGCCCAAGAGTTCAAGACCAGCCTGGGCAACATGGCAAAACCCCATCCCTACTAAAATTACAAAAATTAGCTGGGCTTGGTGGCGTGCACCTGTAATCCCAGCTACTTGGGAGGCTAAGGCACAAGAATCACTTGAACCCAGGAGGCAGAGGTTGCAGTGAGCTGAGATGGCGTCACTGAACTCCAGCCTGGACAACAGAGTGAGACTCTGTCTCGAAAAAATTAGAAATAAAAATAAAAATAAAAACTTTATTGAGTAAATTTAAACCAAAGTGATGCTCCAGATAATAAACCCCTATTTTGCATAATTTTTAAAGTAATAATTATTAAAACACATACTCACTAAACATCCACAAACTAAATATACTTCAACAATTACTATACTGGTTTGACATCCAGAAATGCCATGCCTAGTTTATCATTCAAGAGTTACAATTTAGTCTTTGTGGTATAAACGAGTCACTGTGATTATAGACATTCTTAGTCTTAGATGAAAATACCTACCAAAAAATCTTAATGAAATATCCAACAAAACTCAAAGCTGCTTAATATCTGAAATATATTTCAGATAAACTTTATAACATCAGTTCACTTATTAATATACAATCTCAGGTATCTTTCAAAAAGATATTACTAATAAAAACACAAAAAAGACATTTAAAATATAATACAGAACTACAGTACTGTACTATAACACAGTACTACAGTATGCAATTTTGACCCTAATAAAACAAAAAAAGGTAACTTTTATTTTTGTCAAACAGTGCCCAAGATTTAAAATTATCAAAAGTTGTATTTGTGATTCTCAGACATTAATATAAAAAATTTTTAAAAATGCAAATATATTACAAAATGGCACATAATATACCTTTAATTTGCTTCCGCAGTTTTGTAAGCTCTGTCATCCATTTTAATACCTTTGGATTGGCAGCAATATCACTGTAGGAGGGCTGAAAAATTATGGAGCAGATTCACTGACACTTGTGATAAGCAATAGTTACATTAATTTATGTCCAAATAGTATTTTACAATTCCCACAGCAAAGACTGCTCAATTCTCATTTCATCTTATTTTAATTAGATAGGGCAGGATATTAAGTCAAGTTCTCCCAAGGTAAGGTCTCGTAACTGGCAGAAGCCAGATTTGAATATGGGTCTTCTAACTCCAAGTACAGGACTCTTTCCACTTCACATGTTCTAACTATTAAAATTCTCTTTCCCCTCCTCCACTCCATCCCTCACAAACTCCCTCTCCTCCTCACTTGGTACTTGTAGTTTTTGATAGAGCAGAAATAGCAGTAACATGATTTGTCAATGTAAAGTATTTGCTTTAAAAATTCTAAAAGCTGCTTTGCCAATGGAAATATAAAGATGCCACGGTGCAAATGGCAAGAATACTGGCCTGGAAGTCAGGAGACCAAGGAGTTATATAATCTCAGATCTACATGATCACTGTTCCTCTGGGTATCTCAGATTTGTTACCTTTCTCACACAGATCTAAACTAACGCTTTTGAAAAACTCTCCTCTCAGTTCTAATATTAGATTAAGCTCACGCTGGGGAATGCTACAAACCTACCTTGCTATTTCTTTCCCTTTCAAACTGTTCCTCAAATTGTCTGATTTTCTTCTGAAGTTTCTTGACCAGCTGATAAGGTGTTCTGTCCTCTCTCTTTTCATCTTTTGAACTAAAGGATGATCTTCGAATTCTGAATTAAAACAAAAGGCCAACACTGCTAAATTTTCAAGTACCAACACTGTATCTCTTATTGCCCTGACACGACACTATTAGCAATAAGTAAATCTTAAACGTAAAAATAAGTCCCTAACACTAAAGGACAGGTAGTATAAAGAAACACTGTAATGTTACAGACCACAAATTTAGCTAATACAAGTGGTGATGAAAACAGTTTGGAATCATTTAAAACTGGTTTGGACAAAGGCAACAAAGAAACAAAGATACCTAGCAGCTCAGAGCTCTTGTAACTGTTCAAACTGCATAACAAAGTTTTTGACATTCAGATCCATTTAAAGCTTTGATAAAAAAAGATTAGGAACTGCTCAGCACCATTTGCTGCTTCCTTTACAGAGCTCTGTATTTCAGCAATGAATACACAAATAAATGAATAATACACCACGAGAAAATGTCTATTTGACAGCAAACTTCAAACACTACACCTCATTGAACTCAGCAGGGTCAAAAAAAACCAAAAAAAATGTGCTCTATAAAATCAGTGAGAAAGCTCTGAATTCTATGTCTAGAAGACTCAATCTCTCTCTTTTTTTTTTTTTTTTTTTGAGATGGAGTTTCACTATTGAAGCCTAGGCTGGAAGACTAAATCTCTCAAAAGACTTGGGTACATAATAGGAATTGCCTCTTGTAAGTACATAAAAATCACATACCTAGTAAAAGACAGTGCTTTAGATGAGGAATCCAACTTTTCTGGATCATGTAGGAAACGCTGGCTTTGCCCAAAATCTAAACTGCGGTGTGATAATACTGGAGGACAGTCCTCTTCCAAGGGGTGATGATTCATTCTTCCAGCTTGTGGAGACAGCTGAGCTTCTCCAGACTCAGAGTCCTCCTGCCAAGACTTAAAAGCAGGAAATGGCTCTATAAAACAAACACAAAGAATAGTACCATGGGTCTCTTGATTCCACGTGGGAAAAAAGTCACAAAATATCAGCTATGTGTTCCTTAAATCATATCATTATGTAGTGGTTCATATATACATACACACGTACACACACACACACACACATACATGTGTGTATATATATATATATATAATCTTCATAAAGCCTACTATAGTTTAAAATTATTCAAGCTTCACTTTTTAGTCCAGAGTTCAATTTTTTTTTTTTGAGATAAGGTCTCGCTCTGCTGCCCAGGCTCTGGAATTCAGTGTCATGATGGTGGCTCACTGCAGCCTCGACCTTCTAGGCTCAAGCAATCCTCCCACCTTAGCCTCCCGAGTAGCTGGGACTACAGGCGCTTGCCACTACGCCTGACTAATTTTCTTTTTTTTGTTGTTGGTAGAGACGAGGTCTCACTATGTTGGCCAGGCTGGTCTTGAACTGCTAGGCTCAAGTGATCCTCCCATCTCAGCCTCCCAGTGTGCAGGGATTACAGGCATGAGCCACTGTGCCCAGCCCAGAGTTCTATTTCTATATAAATTTAAATTTCTGAACCCAGTGGCAAAGCAAGAAAGGACATTGTCAAGCTCTTTAAAACTCAATTTAATTCTAAAGATGTTATTTAATATAATTCTGAACTTTTCAAAAGATGTTTTATTTACAAATGTCAGTTTTCAAGTAGGGGAAAACTAGAAACAGCAAGAACTGAACAGTTCTTTCTTAGAAATTTAATTTAAAAGCCAAATGATGTCAGGTGTATGACCTGTCCCTCACTGTCAAATAGCTATATTAAGAAAAAGTGGGAGCTGTTCCCCATGTTACATGGAACACTCACCAAATGGAGTTCTCTTGACTTTAGAAGAAATCTAATATTCCCAAAGGAGGAGCTAATTCACCTGACAGCACCTGGCCTCTAACATTAAACTGTGATGGTTATCTTCTGCTACAGGATTCCTATGTATAATATATATTTTAATAATACCCAACAGTGTTACTAAGAATAGCACTAGGCCTTCTTAAGCACATTTACTTTACTGCAGTTATCCTGTATGCCCTCAAATGAAAGCTATGTTAATACATTTGATGTCTTTGCAAATATAATGTTTGATTACATACAGAACACATACAGATCATACACACAATCCACAAACATACCCCAAATACAACATTAAGCACAGGAGGGAAAGAAAAAATTCCCATCTATACATTAGCTTTTTATTTATTTATTTATTTATTTATTTAGAGATGGAGTCTTGCTCTGTCACCCAGGCTGGAGTGCAGTGGCACGATCTTGACTCACTGCAACCTCTGCCTCCTGGGTTCAAGCGATTCTCCTGCCTTAGCCTCCCAAGGAGCTGGTGTTACAGGCGCCTGCTACCATGTTTGGCTAATATTTGTATTTTTAGTTGAGATGGGGTTTCACCATGTTGGCCAGGCTGGTTACGAACTCCTGACCTCAAGTGATACGCCTGCCTCGGCCTCCCAAAGTGCTAGGATTACAAGCGTGAGCCACCACGCCCGGCAGCTTTTTAAGTAACTACACTTAAAAATTTTGATGCTATTGGCTATTAGCAATAGCGAAAATGAATGCAAAGAGGGCTTGACAGTGTCAAAATTCAAGAGTGATGTTTTCTTTTTCCTCACACAATAGCTAAGATCGCTGCTTTAGTAATTTAGTTTAACTTTATGCATTAGCAATTTAAAGCATTACCTTTCCTTTCAAAATAATAAGAACATAATTTAGTTTGTTTTTGAAGCCCAGATCAATCTGAGAATTAAAAAGCGTGCAATCCCACAATAAACCCAACAATAAAGTGATTTTCAAAGCAACCCTTGTACCTGTGCCCCAGCAAATAAGTAACTGGTAGTAAACATTTTATGAGAAATATCCTATTTTAAGAAAAGACAAAAGTAATAGCAATTTTTTCTGGGTTCACTTTGAACCCAGAACAGTTTTCCTAAGATACGGGGACAGCAGGAGAAGGGCTTAATAAAAAGACAAACAAAGTGAACCATAAAAAGGCAAAAAAACTAAACTATGGTGAACCATACTTACCCTCCCCATCTCTCTGCAGATGCATTGTTTTGAAATCAATGAGGGGAAAAGTGATAGGGCATGACGCTAATAAAATGGAAAAAATGGCAAAAAATACTAAAGTGAACACACAGCACAGTCAGAACAAACCATACACATAACACAAAGCCAAAGATACCAAAAACATTTCCCTAAAACCAGTTAGGCATTCTGTTCAAAAACGTTATTAAAAGAAATCACTACTAACTAGATTTTAACAAACACAAACATAACATTTCCATTTCAGCAAGCAATGTAAAAAAGGGGGGGAAAACTCAAAGTAGTGCTATTTTATTAAAACTCAAACATAAAACTGAAGAAATGGAAATTCTTAAGCAGGTACTGTTTGAAGCTTTTCAGTGTAAATGATTTTAAAGGAAAATATCTCCCTTAGTTTGCTCTTTGAAAAAATCCTACTGCATTTCATTCCAGAGTTAGCAGGAGAGAATCTGAAGATGGTATCCACTTCCATTAAAAGTCAAAACTTTGCAAACAGCTGCTACAAATTCATACTGGTGACAGTCATGTGCTACCTGCTTGCTAACTACTACTGCATTCTGCTATTTTTCTTATCCTTTGAGGAAAAAACAAAACAGAAACTATATACTTAGGAACAGTGACATAGGGCTCTATTTGGAGTCATCCCACTTCTCTACAGAGTCACATCAAACAAAGCATGTCTGATTCCAAGGTATCCAGGGTCTAAAGTAAGTTGGTCTCTTAAATAAATAAGACTTTTTCATTTAGAATATCCTAACTCCTGGCCGGGCACGGTGGCTCACGCCTGTAATCTCAGCACTTTGGGAGGCCAAGTCGGGCGGATCACCCGAGGCCGGGAGTTTGAGACCAGCCTGACCAACACAGAGAAACTCCGTCTCTACTAAAATACAAAATTAGCCAGGTGTAGTGGCACATGTCTGTAATCCCAACTACTCAGGAGGCTGAGGCAGGAGAATTGCTTGAACCTGCGAGGCGGAGGTTGCGGTGAGCTGAGATCGCCCCACTACACTCCAGCCTGGGCAACAAGAGCAAAACGCCATCTCAAAGAAAAAAAAAAAAAATTGGAGGAATATCCTAACTCCAATCAATGTTTGCATTAGTGACAAAGTTAGAAGAAACAACATGGTCTACAAACAGCCACTCTACAAAGCACATGCACAGTTCGTGGCTGGGAAGTTCACTCAGGTGTCTGTAACTGTCGGCTTTCTGAAAGTTGCGGACCCCTATTTCTGGAAGAACAAGTAGGGGACCTACATAGACTTGTTTAGGCTGTTGAACCAGGGCAGCTCAGGCACTGAAAATCAGGCATCAGCAGCCTACAGGTTACCTCCTTTATCTATACCAAGGTATAGGTGCTGGATTCTGACATGGAAAAAAAAGACAGTCCAGTATCAGGTTCTCTTTCAGGGAGACTCAAGAACGCTGACGCTAGACAGAGAAGGTCTATTCTCTTCAGACAATGAAAAACAATTGTTCTTCTATGTTTAAAATTTAATCAGAACTCCCAGGCCAAAGATCATAAAGAACTATTTATCTGCATCTTCTAATAGGAAGAAACAAAAGTGCTTTATCAGAATCCCAGCTGCTTCCTTTGAAGACTCATTTCCTAGCAATGCTGCAAGGGATGCTCTGTTGACCACCATTCCTTTTATTTCAGCCACAATAAATAACAAAAAAGAACATTTAATCTTCAACTGCCACCAGTATGCAAACATGTCCCCCAACACTGGGAAGCATCTTCATAAATTCCAGATGTCCTGAATAACCCAGAACAGAGCAAATGAAAGACAACTTTCTAATTTAGTCTAAGTTAAAACAGATAATATGCCACTGGGCATGCCAAACATCTAGACCTATATAAAAAGGAGGGTGGGGAGGAGATGGCAATAAAAATTGGCACAGACAATGACTTGGTTGGGGCTCTTAAAAAAAAAATGCCTAGACCTTAAAAAAAAAAACAAGACCCACACACACTCCATTTGCGATCAGGTGAGTACACTTACAGTCCGTGGCACTGGCATTAGAATTCCTGTTATTGCCAGCGTATGTCAACAGATACTTGCCAAAGGTGAGACAACCCAGGGATCTTCATCCAAGTGAATGAATATGTAACTCTGCTTAAGATTCTTGAGTTATCTCATTGTCTCTTTACCAAAGTGTATGATCCAGAAAAACTCCTAGATCCAAATTTATTGCTTGTTTCCCACCCCCACTCAACATTTTATTTGAAAGTTTACAAATACATAGCAAAATTGAAAGAACTTTACACTGAATATCCATATACCAATCACAATCTACCATTAACATTCTACTATACTTGCTTTATAACATTTATCCATCCCATTAACCATCTTATTTTTTTCATGGATTTCAGAGTAAACTGCAGGTATCAGTAAATTTCCCCATAAACACTCCAGCATGCAAATCATCCACTGAAGTTCAGCATTTGTTTAGTTTTTTTATCCTCTTGAAGTAAAAAGAGAACTTTATACACAAAGAAACACAAAAATCTATGTATTTGCTGAGTTTTGAGAAATGCATATACCCATGTTGTTTGCTTGTTAAATTTTAACTTCTCTCCTTTGTGCAAATTTTTAGAGTCCCCTGCACCATACCTTCATAACCTAAGACAGAAATAAAGGAATATGGTACAATATTTGTTTAGAAGTACCCTTGAAGGTCATTTTTCAAAAAAGTACTACTGATGATACTAAGGACAAGGTAATTATACGCGCTCTGTTTAAACTGGTGAGATCCCTAAGCCTTAACATACTGGGCTCCCAAAGACTAGGAGATAGCACCTGATTTAAATATTAACAAAAACGTACGCTGGGTGACTTTTTAAAAAAATCAGTTCTAACATCCATTTTCAAAGCTGTTGATGGATCAGACAAGAACTTCTAGTTCATATGAGATGCTGCCCCAAAATCTCAGTGTGTTTCACTAAAAACACCCACTTGTTCATCTTACATGAAAGGGAGAAGAGAAGATCAAGATGAATAAGGTTATCCAGAAAAGGGCTGTAGTCTTATCATTGCTTAGGGTAATTTCGGTTACAAGTAACATTATCAGGAAAATAATGCGTGTGGGTAAAATTACCTTCCCATTTATCACCATCAGAAACATTCTTCAGATCTAAATGTGGAATACTGACACATGCTGCTTCCCCTTGAACACCAACACTCTGACCTCCTGGTACTTCTGATTCAGTGTTGGCATTCAAATCACATATCTTGCTACTAGAATCCTGTATTTTAAAATAAAGAATACATTTCACAACTAAGGAAGCTTTTCACACCCAGCTTAAACACATCCAGCACATATCCAAGTGTAGTCTTCATTAGTTTACTGTGCCTATACAGCCAACTGTCCCACTCCCACTGTGCAAACTATTTTCAAATATAAACATGCAGTTTTAGAATATGTCTTATTGGAAGACAAGTTTGGATCCCAAATTCAGGAAAGTGTTTTCATAACCAAGTCTCTTGTAACCAAAAGTGGCAAATTAAGTTGCTGTTTAACTGTAAAATATTTGGTAAGAGTATTTATATTTAAATCTTTAAACCTAGCTAACCCACGTTAAAGACCAGACATAACAGTTTAAACCTAGGCAAGTTTTTAAAGACTAAGACAAAAAATAGTTCTTACCAGAATCAAGTGCGACAATTTATCACTGTCAAATAACAAATATTCTTCCCTAAAAATACAAGTAAAGTTGTTAGTATATTAAGAATAAAAAGGCTACTATCATTATATATTTCTTACCTAGATTCCTCTACTCCATAACACAGTTAGCATTTACAATGTGTGAGGAGAAAATGCCAACTGGACACATGCCCATTCTTTGGAGCCCTATATCTGAAAAATCACACAATACTGAAAAGATCCACAGAATCACTTCGGGTTTAGAAAAATCAAGTAACAATCCCTACTCCACCCCACAAACCACAGCAAAAAAGAAAAACCTTTATAAAATGAAAACTAAAATCCACAGTAAGTAGAAACCCAAAAGAATGAATGTATAATAAAGATTTTATAAAATAAATGTTTTAACCAAATAAACAGCTCTATTCTCTCCATTCTTGAGACTTTCAAAAAAACTTTTTAAAAAGGTATCACTATGTCTTTTACTTTAAACTTGACTGTATTCTATCACAAGGATACTACTTCCAATCAGAGAAGGTTACTACTTCCAAACCTTTCCCTCCTCAAAATATAACAGTAACATACTAAAAGGAAATTTTAAAAAATTTCAGTCCACCTTTTATTTCCCCAGAAAAACTAACCCTTATTTAGAACAAGTGTTATAGCAAGCTGTCATAAGTGATCTGTACCTATTTTACCAGTCAAGAGAGCACCTGCTATTATACAGTAGATTATCAATATGCCTACTGGGGGAAAGTAAAAGTGGCAATTTACAATGACACATCGAGATGTCACTTCTAACCGGCCATAACAGAGTATGCACTCAGGAGACATGCCTTGATCTAAATATGGCAAGTCATCTTCTCATACAGATAATTACCTTATTCTTGCTGAGAATAAGAAATGAACTAAATGCTCTGATAAGCTTAAAGGCATTCCTTTGCTTAGAGTAGGAGCAAATGGTAGGATGAGTAATTACTACCTTAGCAGCCTAAAAGACCTAATCACCTACATTTGAGAAGCATGAATGTTAAACATACAAAATGTAATCCACCTAACCAAGGTACTCTGGATCTAAAAACCAGTTTGCTAACTTACACACAGTTGAAGTTGAAGAGGAGAGAGCTTTTTCCAAAAACAACAACAACAACAACAACAACAACAACAACAACAACAACAGAAGAGTCCTCACTAAATGGGTCCTTATTGTTCTACCAAATCCAGATGTCACTATTCTGGGGATGCCTGTTAATGTTGTTAATTTTATATCTTCAGCCCATAGCTCCAATACTCCCTGGGCTGGAAGAGGATGATTCCTGCCTCCTGAAAGGAAGGACAAGGAACTGCTATAAGGAAATCTGTGGACCTTCAGAGTATGGGGAGGCTCCAGAGACGTGGCTCCAAAGAATTTGCTTACCCTTAAAGAACAGGCTTCCTACTTATAATTAAAAGAAACAATAGAATACAAATATGTCCTGGCCAACAGGCTGTCAGCAAATTAGTATACTGTCTGGGATCTCTCAATATTTACAATCTAGCCTGCAACTTCATTACTGAAGTGTTTTCAGAATCTCAAATCACCTTCCTAAGAAAGTTATACTTTTTTGGCAGCATCTTGAAGACTGATGCAAAGAGTAACAAGAACCCAAATCTTACTCTGTGACTTAAAACATTCTAGAAAGCTTCTATTCAAAGAGGCTATCTATTGAGACTCTACATTAGTCGAAATACTCGTTGCCTCCAGTATTTCTCTACCATTACAGCCAGCCAAAGAGGTTAAAAAAGCACCAGCTGCCTAAGAGTGTACTGAGACACACCAAGGATAAATTCAAAGAGGAAGAAAAACATCCTATACATATTTGTTGAATCAAATACAGTATCTCTCAGTTAGTTATACACAGTTACAAGATCATGAATTAACTCACTGACAGGTATACTCAGAATATCAGTAAATTCCCAATTGTTCCACAATCAACTGAAAGATTTAAATGTCTCCAAAAAGGCTGTTTTTCCCTCTGAATGTTTTCCAAGTTATAACTACTGTCTGAACCTGTACAAATCCAAATATTTATGGGTATTTAATATCCTTTATACCTACCATTATAACAAGAAGGCTGTTTAAGATTATCTAAACTATATATTTATAATGGATATTCGTCTAAAAAAATCACCTCAAAAATCTGTGAAGAGCTCCAATTCTCAAAATGATTAATTAGCAACAAGAAAAAATGCTTACCTCTCAAGACAGCCATCTTCACTATCACAATGGTCACTGCATGGCTCTAACAATATACCTACAGACTGATAAAAAGAACACCACCATGTATTAATGGAGCTCCCAATACTCAGATATGAGAAGTTGCCAATCTAAATTAGGATATTAGAATACAGATTAGTCAAACACCCCTAATTAGCTATCATTTATAATAGTCTGTAGTACTTAGCATCTCTTTTTACAAAGAGTAATTTATCTTCCCTCAAAACGTGGGTCATATGAAGTATAGCAGGTACTCTGCATTTCTCTCTATTAGGTAATATGTATCACCACTACCATCCTTCTTCCTTAGAATTCTCTCCTCCAAAATGATGGTCTTCTGATCCTGCTTGCCAACTGCTGCTTGCTTTATTTCTCCTCAGCTACAAAAATACAAGTTTGGTGACTTCTTGTAGGTAAGATAGGAGTCATAGAGGAGTTCACTAGGTTCCTTTGTATATTTGAAGTAATAACTATTTTCCACAAAGAAAGTCCCCACATGAGAAAACTCTCCCATTTTCCAACGAGCTTAGTGACACCATCTCATCCCTATTCCCCCCAAACTAAAAACCTACCAAGTCTAATACAAACACCCAGAGAATTACTACAAAATACATGAACGTTTTGGTGTTTTTGATGATCACCTTTCAAATCAACAAAAGGTTCCATACTTCCTAGACTCTCTGATTCTTCTTTAGAAAGTACCACTTGTCCAGCTTTGTTTAGCATGAAAGAAGGTTCACAAGAATCTGCAAAAAAAGCTGTTAAAATACTAGTCCCTTTTCAAACTACACATCTGTGAGGCTGTCTCATATGCTTCAACAAAACAATGTAACAGCAACAGACTTAAATGCAGAAGCATATACAAGAATCCAGCTGTCTTCTGTAAGTCAAACAGGTATCAACAATATTTCTAGCTATGTAAAACAATGCCACTCCTCAAACTTAAAAAATTTTATGAAAACAGTTGTCTATTGTGGAAAAGAGCAACCTTACTTATGTTACCATAAATGAGTTTGTTAAATTAATGTTTTTTAAATTTATCAGTTTTAATTCCTAATATGGTAAATCCTGATAGATATACCTATGTAAACAAAAGCTCTTTGGGATCTTCAATATTTTTAAGAGTATGAATGAGTCCCTGAGACCCAAAGTGTGAGAACCACTGATACATAAATCAGACTTCGGTAACTTTTATGATCAATAACAGGTGTCCCCAACCCCTGGACCAGTACCGATCACTGGCCTGTTAGGAACCAGGCCACACAGCAGGAGGTGAGCAGCTGGGGGAGTGGGGAGTGAGCACTATGGCATGAGCTCCTCCTCCAGTCATATCAGTGCTGGCATTAGATTCTCAGAGGCATGGACCCTATTGTGAGCTGTGCAAACAAGGGATCTAGGTTGTGTTCCTTATGAGAATCTAACTAATGCTTTGATGATGTGAGGTAGAACAGTTTCATCCCAAAACCCCAACCCCCTATCCACCATCCATGGAAAAACTGTTGTCCACAAAACCAGTCCCTGGTTCCAAAAATGTTGGGGATCTCTGCTCAAGAAGATAGCTTTACATTCTGAAGGTTTCTGGGCACATGAAATAACCATTACCCAGACCAAATATTTAATTTTTATTTATTTACTTAAAAAAAATTTTTGAGACAGTCTCACTCTGTCATCCAGGCCAGAGTGAGGCTCATGCAGGTTCATTGCAAACTCCATCTCCTGGGTTTAAGCGATTCTCCTGCCTCAGCCTCCCGAGTAGCTGGGACTACAGGTGTGGTGCCAGTACACCTGGCTAATTGTTTTGTATTTTTAGCAGAGATGGGGTTTCAGCATGTTGAATAGGGTAATTTTTTTGTAATTTTAGTAGAGATGGGTTTCGGCATATTGGCCAGGCTGGTCTTGAACTCCTGACCTCAAGTGATCCATCTGTCTTCAGCCTCCCAAAGTCCTGGGATTACAGGCATGAGCCACTGCGCACAACCAGACCCAATATTTAAAATGAACCTTGGGGCCAGGCACAGTGGCTCACACCTGTAATCCCAGCACTTTGGCAGGCTGAGGCGAGCAAATCACTTGAGATCAGGAGTTTGAGATGAGCCTGGCCAACATGGCAAAACCCCATCTCCACTAAAAATACAAAAATTAGCCGGGCGTGGTAGCACACACCTGTAGTCCCAGCTACTCGGGAGACTGAGACAGGAGAATTGCTTGAACCCAGGAAGCAGAGGCTGCAGTGAGCCAAGATTGCGCCACTGCACTCCAGTCTGGGTGACAGTACAAGACTCCGTCACAAACAAACAGAACCTTGGTATCTCACTCAAAAGAACCAAATTCAAGCCCTAGCTCTGCCTTTCTCATCACAAATATGAGAATAACAATAATTTACTTGACTACCTTAGAGTTACCATAGAGAATCAAAAGAATAGCTTATAAGAAAAACCATCTATATTGGCCAGGCACAGAGGCTCACACTTGTAATCCCAACACTTTGGGAGGCCAAGGCGGGTGGATCACTTGAGGTCAGGAGTTCAAGACCAGCCTGGCCAACATGGTGAAATCCCATCTACTAAAAATACAAAAATCAGCCAGGTGCAGTAGTGTGCGCCTGTAATCCCAGCTACTCAGGAGGCTGAGGCACAAGAATCACTTGAATCCAGTGGGGAGGAGGAGATTGCAGTGAGTGGAGACTGTGCCACTGCACTCCAGCCTGGGTGACAGAGCGAGCCTCTGTTTCAAAAAAATATAAAATATATAAATAAAATAAAATATCAGCAGGCAAAATAACCCATACCTTCTCCCCACTTCCTCCCATGTGCCCTTCCACAAACATTAAGGTCTGCAAAGGAAAGCTAAGGTGCTCTGGTCTCAATTCAGGTAAGTTAGAGAGCTTTGGCGGTGGCGGTGGCGGTGGCAGCAGAAGGAGGAGCAGCAGATACAGCACAGTCATATTAGCAATATCTTAGGAGCTATCGGAGATTACTGCCAAGAGTTCATTAAAACCTGACAGGCATTTCCAGTAATTCCTCTGGTCTCCATCCCTTCCTTAGGGGTCCATAATTGGTGCACCCACATTGCTTAGTTCTGCATCTTCCCATTTCTCTCATTTACCTTTGGCTCAAGCATGCTAGTTACTTCTATTAAATAGGCTACATATCTCCACTCCATTCTGTACCTTTCATTTGCTGAACAAACACTCAATAAATTGCATATTGATATACTTCTATCTAGCCTACTCTCTCTCTTCTACTGAATTAATATGATCAAAACTGATGAGGTCTTAAGACTAGTACACATCAAATTTATAGCCTTCTCTTCCTCTTGACTATCTACTAGAGTTTATAAATACTTCTGGTCTCCACTTCTGAAAGGAGATAAAACAGTTTCTCAGTGTTTGCAAGGTATGAATAATTCTAAGTTTTGAAGGGGCACCATCAATGAAGGTACCCTGAAATGAATGGATTTTACTGATGATAAATCCAGGTATTTTGATGTGAGTTCTAATCAGGCTATTCAACTTCATACACTTTTTTTTTTCACCTTCATACACTTTCAACTCCCAAAATATTGATTACTGTACAACTTATACCTATTCAAAATCTATAGTGAATAATCTCTTTGTATCAAATAAAACTCCTAAATATTTACTACAGAATCTAGTAGCACATTAAAAAAAAAATTCTATTTTGCAAAAACCTACTGGATAAGCTTATCCAAAATATAGGCAGGGTGTGGTGGCTCACGCCTGTAATCCCAGCACTTTGGGAGGCTGAGGTGGGCGGATCACCTGAGGTCAGGCGTTCAAGACCAGCCTGGCCAATATGGCGAAACCTCGTCTCTACTAAAAATACAAAAATTAGCTGGGCATGGTGGTGCATGCCTGTAATCCCAGCTACATGGGAGGCTGAGGCAGGAGAATCACTTGAACCCAGGAGGCGGAGGTTGCAGTGAGCCGAGATTGCACCACTGCACTCCAGCCTGGGTGACAGAGACTCCGTCTCAAAAAAAAAAAAAAAAAAGAAATAGATTATATATATATATATATATATATAGAGAGAGAGAGAGAGAGAGAGAGAGAGAGAGAGAAAGAGAGAGAGAAACTCTTAAAACTCAACAATAAGAAAACAATCCAATTTAAAAACAGGCAAAAGACCTGAATAAACACCTCATTAAAGAAGATATACACATAGCATATGAAAAACTTATCATCGTATGTCATTAGGAAACTCAAAATTCAAACAAGATACCATTACACATCTATCAGAATGGCCAAAATCCAAAACACTAACACTACCAAATACTGGCAAGAATGTGGCACTGTCACTCATTGCTGGTGAATGAATGAGAAACACACTCAACTGATTTGAAACACCACTTTTATTACAAATGTATCCAGGCATTTAGTTTATAATAAAGGTGGCATTTCATATTGGTGGGGAAAAGATATACAAAAAATTAAGGTGTTGGGATATGTAGGACAAACAGCTGAATCTGCTCTTCACATCTTACACCATGATAAATTCCAAATGGGTCAAATATTCAAATGTAGAAAATGAAACCATAGAAGTATTTTTTTAAAAGAAGAATGTTAGCTTATAATCTCAGAATAGGGAAGGCCTTCCCAACTATGACATTAAAACCTAAAATCTAAAAAAAGGGGGGAAAAAAGACGATAAAGTTTAACACCATCAAAAATGACTTTAAGTAGTCAAAAGACAAAAAACTGGAAACAAATATTTGCGACTGATTGTTAAGAAAGTAGGTAGTTCCTTAATAAATAAAATATATGGCCAGGCACAGTGGCTCATGCCTGTAATCCCAGCCCTTTGAGAGGCCGAGGTGGGTGGATCACAAGGTCAGGAGCTCAAGACCAGCCTGGCCAAGATGGTGAAACCCGGTCTCTAGTAAAAATACAAAAGTTAGCTGGGCATGGTGGCAGGTGCCTGCAATCCTAGCTACTCGGGAGGCTGAGGCAGAGAACTGCTTGAACCCAGGAGGCGGAGGTTGCAATGGGCTGAGATCGCACCACTGCACTTCAACCTGGGAGACAAACCGAGACTCTGTCTCAAAAAAAAAAAATGTACAAACCAAAAAGGAAAAACACCAACAACCCAACAGAAAAATGTGGATGTGGACAACTGGAAACAGAAAAGACGAGACCCATCATGGTGGCTCACATCTGTAATTCCAGTATTTTCAGAGGCTGAGGTGGGAGAATTGCTTGAAGCCAGGAGTTCAAGACCAGCCCAGGCAACAAAGTGAGACTCCTTCTCTGCAAAAAATTAAAAATTAGCCAGGTGTGATGGCATGCACCTGTAGTCAGAGCTGCTTGGTAAGGTGAGGTGGGAGGATTGCTTGAGCCTGGGAGGCTGAGATTGCAGTGAGCTGTGATCATGCCACTGCACTGCAGCCTGGGTGACTAAAGCAAGACCCTGTCTCAAAAAATAGAATTAAAAGACTTAACATTTCTATAAAAATGTCAATGTAGGCCAGGCGCAGTGGCTCACACCTGTAATCCCAGCACTTTTGGAGGCTGAGGAGGGCGGATCATGAAGTCAGGAGTTCGAGACCAACCTGATCAACATGGTGAAACCCCGTCTCTACTAAAAATACAAAAATTAGCCAGGCGTAGTGGCGTGTGCCTATAATCCCAGCTACTCGGGAGGCTGAGGCAGGAGAATTGCTTGAACCCGGGAGGCAGAGGTTGCAGTGAGCTGAGATCACGCCATTGCACTCCAATCTGGGCGACAGAGCAAGACTCTGTCTCAAAAAAAAAAAAAAAAAAAAAAAGTCAATGTAAAAGAAAGTCACAATTTAAGTTTCCACTAAAAAAAAAAAGGACAAAAATTAGCTAGGTGTGGTGGCACACACTTTTAATCCCGGCTACTTGGGAGGCTGAGGCATGAGACTCACTTGAACCTGGGAGGTGGAGGCTGCAGCAAACCGAGATCGTCCCACTGCACTCTAGCCTGGGCAAGACTGAGACTCTGTCTCAAAAAAAAAAAGAAAAAAAAAATTCCTTAAGATTAATTTCAGCCTGGCTAACCAATACATTATGGGACTGCGGTTTATATAGCACCTAATACTACAGTTTATGTAGATCACATAAAGCTGTTTATGTGATCAGCTTTGAAACGTTAAAAAGCAATTTGTGGGGGGAGGAGCCAAGATGGCCGAATAGGAACAGCTCTGGTCTACAGCTCCCAGCGTGAGTGATGCAGAAGACGGGTGATTTCTGCATTTCCATCTGAGGTACCGGGTTCATCTCACTAGGGAGTGCCAGACAGTGGGCGCAGGTCAGTGGGTGCATGCATCGTGCGCGAGCCGAAGCAGGGCGAGGCACTGCCTCACTCGGGAAGCACAAGGGGTCAAGGAGTTCCCTTTCCTAGTCAAAGAAAGTGGTGACAGACGGCACCTAGAAAATTGGGTCACTCCCACCCGAATACTACGCTTTTCCGACGGGCTTAAAAAACGGCACACCAGGACATTATATCCCGCACGTGGCTCGGAGGGTCCTACACCCACGGAGTCTCGCTGATTGCTACCACAGCAGTCTGAGATCAAACTGCAAGGCGGCAGCGAGGATGGGGGAGGGGTGCCCACCATTGCCCAGGCTTGCTTAGGTAAACAAAGCAGCCGGGAAGCTCGAACTGGGTGGAGCCCACCACAGCTCAAGGAGGCCTGCCTGCCTCTGTAGGCTCCACCTCTAGGGGCAGGGCACAGACAAACAAAAAGACAGCAGTAACCTCTGCAGACTTAAATGTCCCTGTCTGACAGCTTTGAAGAGAGCAGTGGTTCTCCCAGCACGCAGCTGGAGATCTGAGAACTGGCAGACTGCCTCCTCAAGTGGGTCCCTGACCCCTGACCCCCGAGCAGCCTAACTGGGAGGCACCCCCAGCAGAGGCAGACTGACACCTCACACGGCCGGGTGCTCCAACAGACCTGCAGCTGAGGGTCCTGTCTGTTAGAAGGAAAACTAACAAACAGAAAGGACATCCACACCAAAGACCCATCTGTACATCACCATCATCAAAGGCCAAAAGTAGATAAAACCACAAAGATGGGGAAAAAACAGAGCAGAAAAACTGGAAACTCTAAAAAGCAGAGCACCTCTCCTCCTCCAAAGGAACGCAGTTCCTCACCAGCAACGGAACAAAACTGGACGGAGAATGACTTTGACGAGCTGAGAGAAGAAGGCTTCAGACGATCAAACTACTCCGAGCTACGGGAGGACATTCAAACCAAAGGCAAAGAAGTTGAAAACTTCGAAAAAAATTTGGAAGAATGTATAACTAGAATAACCAATACAGAGAAGTGCTTAAAGGAGCTGATGCAGCTGAAAACCAAGGCTCAAGAACTACATGAAGAATGCAGAAGCCTCAGGAGCCGATGCGATCAACTGGAAGAAAGGGTATCAGTGATGGAAGATCAAATGAATGAAATGAAGCGAGAAGGGAAGTTTAGAGAAAAAAGAATAAAAAGAAATGAACAAAGCCTCCAAGAAATATGGGACTATGTGAAAAGACCAAATCTACGTCTGATTGGTGTACCTGAAAGTGACGGGGAGAATGGAACCCAGTTGGAAAACATTCTGCAGGATATTATCCAGGAGAACTTCCCCAATCTAGCGAGGCAGGCCAACATTCAGATTCAGGAAATACAGAGAACGCCACAAAGATACTCCTCGAGAAGAGCAACACCAAGACACATAATTGTCAGATTCACCAAAGTTGAAATGAAGGAAAAAATGTTAAGGGCAGCCAGAGAGAAAGGTCAGGTTACCCTCAAAGGGAAGCCCATCAGACTAACAGCGGATCTCTCAGCAGAAACTCTACAAGCCAGAAGAGAGTGGGGGCCAATATTCAACATTCTGAAAGAAAAGAATTTTCAACCCAGAATTTCATATCCAGCCAAACTAAGCTTCATAAGTGAAGGAGAAATAAAATACTTTACAGACAAGCAAATGCTGAGAGATTCTGTCACCACCAGGCCTGCCCTAAAAGAGCTCCTGAAGGAAGCACTAAACATGGAAAGGAACAACAGGTACCAGCCACTGCAAAATCATGCCAAAATGTAAAGACCATCGAGACTAGGAAGAAACTGTGTCAATTAACGAGCAAAATAACCAGCTAACATCATAATGACAGGATCAAATTCACACATAACAATATTAACTTTAAATGTAAATGGACTAAATGCTCCAATTAAAAGACACAGACTGGCAAATTGGATAAAGAGTCAAGACCCATCAGTGTGCTGTATTCAGGAAACCCATCTCACGGGCAAAGACACACATAGGCTCAAAATAAAAGGATGGAGGAAGATCTACCAAGCAAATGGAAAACAAAAAAAGGCAGGGGTTGCAATCCTAGTCTCCAATAAAACAGACTTTAAACCAACAAAGATCAAAAGAGACAAAGAAGGCCATTACTTAATGGTAAAGGGATCAATTCAACAAGAAGAGCTAACTATCCTAAATACATATGCACCCAATACAGGAGCACCCAGATTCATAAAGCAAGTCCTGAGTGACCTACAAAGAGACTTAGACTCCCACACATTAATAATGGGAGACTTTAACACCCCACTGTGAACATTAGACAGATCAACGAGACAGAAAGTCAACAAGGATACCCAGGAATTGAACTCAGCTCTGCACCAAGCAGACCTAACAGACATCTACAGAACTCTCCACCCCAAATCAACAGAATATACATTTTTTTCAGCACCACACCACACCTATTCCAAAACTGACCACATACTTGGAAGTAAAGCTCTCCTCAGCAAATGTAAAAGAACAGAAATTATAACAAACTATCTCTCAGACCACAGTGCAATCAAACTAGAACTCAGGATTAAGAAACTCACTCAAAACCGCTCAACTACAAGGAAACTGAACAACCTTCTCCTGAATGACTACTGGGTACATAACGAAATGAAGGCAGAAATAAAGATGTTCTTTGAAACCAACGAGAACAAAGACACAACATACCAGAATCTCTGGGACACATTCAAAGCAGTATGTAGAGGGAAATTCATATCACTAAATGTCCACAAGAGAAAGCAGGAAAGATCCAAAATTGACACCCTAACATCACAATTAAAAGAACTAGAAAAGCAAGAGCAACCACATTCAAAAGCTAGCAGAAGGCAAGAAATAACTAAAATCAGAGTAGAACTGAAGGAAATAGAGACACAAAAAACCCTTCAAAAAATTAACGAATCCAGGAGCTGATTTTTTGAAAGGATCAACAAAATTGATAGACCGCTAGCAAGACTAATAAAGAAAAAAAGACAAGAATCAAATAGATACAATAAAAAATGATAAAGGGGATATCACCACCGATCCCACAGAAATACAAACTACCATCAGAGAATACTACAAACACCTCTATGCAAATAAACTAGAAAATCTAGAAGAAATGGATAAATTCCTCAACACATACACTGTCCTAAGACTAAACCAGGAAGAAGTTGAATCTCTGAATAGACCAAGAACAGGAGCTGAAATTGTGGCAATAATCAATAGCTTACCAACCAAAAAGAGTCCAGGACCAGATCGATTCACAGCTGAATTCTACCAGAGGTACAAGGAGCAACTGGTACCATTCCTTCTGAAACTATTCCAATCAATAGAAAAAGAGGGAATCCTCCCTAACTCATTTTATGAGGCCAGCATCATCCTGACACCAAAGCCAGGCAGAGACACAACCAAAAAAGAGAATTTTAGACCAATATCCTTGATGAACATTGATGCAAAAATCCTCAATAAAATACTGGCAAACCAAATCCAGCAGGTCATCAAAAAGCTTATCCACCATGATCAAGTGGGCTTCATCCCTGGGATGCAAGGCTGGTTCAATATACGAAAATCAATAAATGTAATCCAGCATATAAACAGAACCAAAGACAAAAACCACATGATTATCTCAATAGATGCAGAAAAGGCCTTTGACAAAATTCAACAACCCTTCATGCTAAAAACTCTCAATAAATTAGGTATTGATGGGACGTATCTCAAAATAATAAGAGCCATCTATGACAAACCCACAGCCAATATCATACTGAATGGGCAAAAACTGGAAGCATTCCCTTTGAAAACTGGCACAAGACAGGGATGCCCTCTCTCACCATTCCTATTCAACATAGTGTTGGAAGTTCTGGCCAGGGCAATTAGGCAGGAGAAGGAAATAAAAGGTATTCAATTAGGAAAAGAGGAAGTCAAATTGTCCCTGTTTGCAGACGACATGATTGTATATCTAGAAAACCCCGTTGTCTCAGCCCAAAATCTCCTTAAGCTATTAAGAAACTTCAGCAAAGTCTCAGGATACAAAATCAATGTGCAAAAATCAGAAGTATTCTTACACACCAACAACAGAAAAACAGAGCCAAATCATGAGTGAACTCCCATTCACAATTGCTTCAAAGAGAATAAAATACCTAAGAATCCAACTTACAAGGGATGTGAAGGATCTCTTCAAGGAGAACTACAAACCACTGCTCAAGGAAATAAAAGAGGATACAAACAAATGGAAGAACATTCCATGCTCATGGGTAGGAAGAATAGATATCATGAAAATGGCCATACTGCCCAAGGTAATTTACAGATTCAATGCCATCCCCATCAAGCTACCAATGCCTTTCTTCACAGAATTGGAAAAAACTACTTTAAAGTTCATATGGAACCAAAAAAGAGCCCACATCGCCAAGTCAATCCTGAGCCAAAAGAACAAAGCTGGAGGCATCACACTACCTGACTTCAAACTATACTACAAGGCTACAGTAATCAAAACAGCATGGTACTGGTACCAAAACAGAGATATAGATCAATGGAACAGAACAGAGCCCTCAGAAATAACGCTGCATACCTACAACTATCTGATCTTTGACAAACCTGAGAAAAACAAGCAATGGGGAAAGGATTCCCTATTTAATAAATGGTGCTGGGAAAACAGGCTAGCCATATGCAGAAAGCTGAAACTGGATCCCTTCCTTACACCTTATACAAAAATCAATTCAAGATGGATTAAAGACTTAAACGTTAGACCTAAAACCATAAAAACTCTAGAAGAAAACCTAGGCATTACCATTCAGGACATAGGCATGGGCAAGGACTTCATGTCTAAAACACCAAAAGCAATGGCAACAAAAGCCAAAATTGACAAATGGGATCTAGTTAAACTAAAGAGCTTCTGCACACCAAAAGAAACTACCATCAGAGTGAACAGGCAACCTACAGAATGGGAGAAAATTTTCACAACCTACTCATCTGACAAAGGGCTAATATCCAGAATCTACAATGAACTCAAACAAATTTACAAGAAAAAAACAAACAACCCCATCAAAAAGTGGGCAAAGGACATGAACAGACACTTCTCAAAAGAAGACATTTATGCAGCCAAAAAACACATGAAAAAAATGCTCACCATCACTGGCCATCAGAGAAATGCAAATCAAAACCACAATGAGATACCATTTCACACCAGTTAGAATAGCAATCATTAAAAAGTCAGGAAACAACAGGTGCTGGAGAGGATGTGGAGAAAGAGGAACACTTTTACACTGTTGGTGGGACTGTAAACTAGTTCAACCATTGTGGAAGTCAGTGTGGCAATTCCTCAGGGATCTAGAACTAGAAATACCATTTGACCCAGCCATCCCATTACTGGGTTTATACCCAAAGGACTATAAATCATGCTGCTATAAAGACACATGCACACGTATGTTTATTGCGGCATTATTCACAATAGCAAAGACTTGGAACCAACCCAAATGTCCAACAATGATAGACTGGATTAAGAAAATGTGGCACATATACACCATGGAATACTATGCAGCCATAAAAAATGATGAGCTCATGTCCTTTTTAGGGACATGGATGAAATTGGAAATCATCATTCTCAGTAAACTATCGCAAGAACAAAAAACCAAACACCGCATATTCTCACTCATAGGTGGGAATTGAACAATGAGAACACGTGGACACAGGAAGGGGAACATCACACTCTGGAGACTGTTGTGGGGTGGGGGGAGGGGGGAGGGATAGCATTGCGAGATATACCTAATGCTAGATGACGAGTTAGTGGGTGCAGCACACCAGCATGGCACATGTATACATATGTAACTAACCTGCACATTGTGCACATGTACCCTAAAACTTAAAGTATAATAATAATAAATTAAAAAAAAAGAAGTGCAACCATACAGCATTTCTCCAAAAAAAAAAAAAAAAAAAAACAAGCAATTTGTTTTCCTTACACTGCAAGTCAATTTCAGAGAAAACAAATCTCCAAGATTATCTTTTATGTCTAAAATGTTGATCTCCTTACAATATTCTAGCCCAGGTGTTGGCAAACTACAGCATACTAGACAAATCCAACCTGTTGCCAGTTTTTGCATGGTCACTTGGCTAAGAAGGGTTTCTATGTTTTTAATGATTGTGGGTAGAAGGGAGAATCAAAAGAATAATGATATTCTGTGAAGTGAAAACGACAAAAAATTCAATTTTAGTGTCCATAAATTAAATTTTATTGGAATACAGCCATGCTCATTTCTTACGGTTTTTTCTGGCTGCGTCCATGCTACAATAGCAGAGTTAAGTAGTTGTGGCAGAGACTATATACCCACAATGCCTAAAATATTTACTGTCTAGACCTTTACACAAAGTTTGCTGACTCCTACTCTATCTAGCCTTACACTTTCCTAGACACAAGTTACTTTCTACGAAAGCCACTTGAATCACGCCATGCCATAATACACTTGAAACTCATACATCCTGTCCAACTAATATTCCCCTCTTCTGCAACTTCTTCACCTTACTGTCACCGCTTGAAAACTTCATTGTAAATTTCCAACCCACCCAACACACACTCTGTACCCTGGCTAACTATTTCAAAGCTATTTAGTCAATGCCCTAACCAATGTGGTCTAGTTTATGTCCAGCTTTCTGTCCTCCAGACAGACAGATGCTACAATAAAATGTGTCACTTAACGTACCGTCCTAGTTGGCTCACTACAAATTCATGTCATCAAACTTCAGTTAGACCTCCATTGGTTCTCAAATATCTGGTGACTCAGTTCTGTCTGATTTCTCCCCACAGAGACTCCTGCAAAACTTTACCTACTTCTTCAGATCCAAACCCAATTTCTGTCTCCTCACCCTCTGCAAATGCATTTCATTTTAAAATGGTCAAAGCCATCTGAATTAAGTCCCCAGAACACCTCTCGCTTAAAAAAATATTCTATATATCCCCTTTTACTGAAGATTAAAAGTAGCCTCTCCTATTTAGGAATAGTCACTCAACTTGCACGCTGAATCACCTTTCTTCCATCTCTCACTCCCAACTCCCTCTATGCAGTGTTCCCCTAACTACCCTGGGTTTTTTTTTTTCTTTCTGACATTTTTTAGTCTCTCCCTATCTAGTGAGTGATTCCTACTGACATGCTCAAATCTCCATCCTGTATCAAGAAAGCAGAAATGGGGGGCGGGAGTAGGGAAGGGGGGAATATCTCTTCCACAACCAGACTGCTCAACTCTTCCTTTTTTTTTTTTTTTTTTTTTTGAGACAGTCTTGCTCTGTTGCCCAGGCTGGAGTGCAGTGGCGCGATCTCCGCCTCCCGGGTTCATGCCATTCTGCCTCAGCCTCCCGAGTAGCTGGGACTACAGGCGCCTGCCACCACGCCTGGCTAATTTTTCGTATTTTTTGTAGAGACAGGGTTTCACCGTGTTAGCCAGGATGGTCTCCATCTCCTGACTTCGTGATCCACCCACCTCGGCCTCCCAAAGTGCTGGGATTACAGGCGTGAACCACCATGCCTGGCCTTCTCTTTCCTTTTAATTTCAATGCAAAACTTGTGCAAAAGGCATTCCACACACTGCAGCTTCTACCTACTCACCTGATATTCATTCTCAACCATGAAATCCTCTACCTACCAAAGCTCCTCTTTCTTTACCAATAATTTCTATCACTAAATCCAATAAATTTTCTTTAATTGGAATTTTTTGATTAAATTATTTGATTATAAATCAGAGAAACTGTTGGAAACCTAAATATAAGAACATATGAAGAAAAGTAAAATCATCCATAATCTATCAGACAGAAGGCCACTGTTGTTGCGGGAAGTCAGGGACCCCGAATGGAGGGACCAGCTGAAGCCATGGCAGAAGAACGTGGATTGTGAAGATTTCATGGACATTTATTAGTTCCCCAAATTAATACTTTTATAATTTCTTATGCCTGTCTTTACTGCAATCTTTGAACATAAATTATGAAGATTTCATGGACGCTTATCACCTCCCCAATCAATACCCTTGTGATTTCCTATGCCTGTCTTTACTTTAATCTCTTAATCCCATCATTTTCATAAACTGAGGATGTATTTTGCCTCAGGACCCTGTGATGATTGCGTTAACTGCACAAATTGTTTGTAGAGCAAGTGTGTTTGAACAATATGAAATCTGGGCACCTTGAAAAAAGAACAGGATAACAGCAATGTTCAGGGAACAAGAGAGATAACCTTAAACTCTGACTGCCAGTGAGCCAGGTGGAACAGAGCCATATTTCTCTTCTTTCAAAAGCAAATGGGAGAAATATCACTGAATTCTTTTTCTCAGCAAGGAGCATTCCTGCGAAAGAGAATGCACCCCTGAGGGTAGGTCTCTGAAATGGCCTCCTTGGATGTGGCCATCATCTATGGTCAAGACTGTAGGGATGAAATAAGCCCCAGTCTCCCATAGCGCTCCCAGGCTTAGTAGGACGAGGAAATTCCCGCCTAATAAATTTTGGTCAGACCGATTGCTCTCAAACCCTGTCTCCTGATAAGATGTTATCAATGACAATGCGTGCCTGAAACTTCACCAGCAATTTTAATTTCGCCCCGGTCCTGTGGTCCTGTGATCTCGCCCTGCCTCCATTTGCCTTGTGATATTTTTATTACCTTGTGAAGCATGTGATCTCTGTGACCCACACCCTATTCATACACTCCCTCTCCTTTTGAAAATCCCTAATAAAAACTTGCTGGTTTTACGGCTTGGGGGGCATCACGGAACCTACGAACATGTGATGTCTCCCCTGGATGCCCAGCTTTAAAATTTCTCTTTTGTACTCTGTCCCTTTATTTCTCAACCCAGCCAACGCTTAGGGAAATAGAAAAGAACCTACATGACTATCGGGAGGAGGTTCCCTGATATCTCAAAGTGCTGGGATTACAGGCGTGAACCACCATGCCTGGCCTTCTCTTTCCTTTTAATTTCAATGCAAAACTTGTGCAAAAGGCATTCCACACACTGCAGCTTCTACCTACTCACCTGATATTCATTCTCAACCATGAAATCCTCTACCTACCAAAGCTCCTCTTTCTTTACCAATAATTTCTATCGCTAAATCCAATAAATTTTCTTTAATTGGAATTTTTTGCTTAAATTATTTGATTATAAATCAGAGAAACTGTTGGAAACCTAAATATAAGAACATATGAAGAAAAGTAAAATCATCCATAATCTATCAGACAGAAGGCCACTGTGAATATTCTGACTTGGCCTTTTGACTATGTGCCACACACACATGCAGACAAAGAAATGGGGACTGCATCAGCTTTAGTAATCTACACTTGGTTTTGTATGTTTTGTTTTTTGTTTTGTTTTTTTTTTTTCAAAATAACTTTACCTCACAACTATTACTTGGGCCTTTAAAATAATTTTAAATGACTCAACTATATCCTATGATATGGATATACTATGATTTATCTAATCATTTTCCATTTAGGACTTTTTGTGTTTCCCATTTTTTTTTCCTGTGAATAAACCCCCAGTAAGAATTCTAGTAGAAAAATCTTTGCATACACCTCTGATTTGTATGTATTTCCTTAGGAAAGAGTCCTAGATTTTGAAATTTCTGGATCAAAGGTTTAAGGTCTTTTGTTCTTACTGTTAATGTGTTTTCCAGGAAGTTTACAGCAATTTATACTTCCGATGTCTGTATAAGACCACTTATCTTAACCTACCCTCACCAGCATTAAATATATTGTTCCTGGGTATTCTTAAATTTTTTGTTCAACAGCAAAGGCAAAGAAAAAAAAAGCCATTTCATTAGACTTTTAACCCCCCTAGCAAGCAAATAAAATTAAACTTACTCTTCTTATTTTTGTACCTTTGCCTCCCACCACCTTTTTTCCTCCTTTTACCTATTTTGACCAACTTTCAGACTCAGGAAAAAATCCCATCCTCTTTGACATTCCCAACTGCTATGGTCATGGCTGCTTTTTTTCCTCCAAAGTGCTAGAATACAGAGGTTCCCCAAGGGTTTCTTCAATCCCCGTTTATTCTCTTATTCAAGTCACTGCTTTGGCAATGGCATTCACTCACAGACAAAATGAGCCTCCACCACCAGCCACAGTTCAAGACCTGAACATCTGCTTCATATAAACCACCTTGATATTCCAGTTCTGCAACACTGACCTCTTTTCCAATCTCTTAGTGTCTGTGTTTCTTACCCCAGTTTGCACCTAAATCTTAATCATTTTCACCTTTGGAATTTTCTCTATTTTTCCTTCCTTCCCTAGGGCTCACAGTTCAGACTTTTTTTCTTTTTTTTGAGACAGGGTCTTACTCTTTCACCCAGGCTGGAGTGCAGTGGCATAATCTCGGCTCACTGCAACCTCCTCCTCCTGGGTTCAAGAGATTCTCCTGCCTCAGCCTCCCGAGTAGCTGGGATTACAAGCATGTGCCACCACGCCCCGCTAATTTTTGTATTTTTAGTAGAGATGCGGTTTCACCATGTTGGCCAGGCTGGTCTCGAACTCCTGACCTCAGGTGATCCGCCCACCTTGGCCTCCCAAAGTGCAAGGATTACAGGCATGAGCCACCATGCCCACCAGCTCAGATATTTTAAGTGCTCACCAAATACAGTGCAAAAAGCCTACTGATTGTTGTTGTCCTTACCCCCAGTCTTTCCCACAAACATTTTATGACGACTACAAAAAACTTGTTCCTAAAATACAGATCTGGGTACATCATTCCCTCTGCTTTAAAGTTTTCTATATTTTTCTTCTACTGAGAAAATCTACAATTCTTAAGATAGTATTCCAGGCTCTACGTATGACCCAAATCTACCAATATTCCAGAATTATCTTCTACTATATATCCTCCCACAATACCCTGAGTTCTACAAGTAGCTCTGTTTCATTAACATTCAACATTTTCCTGTAATCTTTACTTATACTATTCATTTCAGTCTCTTTCACAAATCTTGAACCAAATCCAGCCCTATAAAAAGCCAAGTTCAAAATCCCCCTCACTCCAAGACCTTCCATAACTACCCTGGCCAGAAGTTCTTTCCTCTCTTCTGCAAGACTATAGTGCCCTAATAGCACTAGTCATATTCTGTATTAGAAAGTATGTGCATGTACAACCTAGATTATCAAGTCATTGAAAACTTAAATCGACCAGGCACGGTGGCTCACGCCTATAATCCCAGCACTTTGGGAGGCCAAGGCGCGAGGATCACCTGAGGTCAGGAGTTTGAGACTAGCCTGATCAATAAGGAGAAATCCTGTCTCTACTAAAAAAAAAAAAAAATTAGCCAGGCGTGGTGGCACATGCCTGTAATCCCAGGTACACAAGAGGCTGAGGCAGGAGAATCACTTGAACCTAGGAGGCGGAGGTTGCACTGAGCCCACATCACACGACTGCACTCTAGCCAGGGCGACAAGAATGAAACTCCGTCTCAAGAAAAAAAAAAAAAAAAAGAAAGAAAACTTAAATCAGGTATTTTTGCTTATACTGTCCAAGTAAACAGGTATTATTGTGTATTGCCCAACTGAACTAACTTATTCAAATAAAAGAGTATCACTGAACTTCTTAGCTGGGGTTGGGGGGAAGAAATGGTGACAGGCTTTTCAAGGCCAAGAACCCATCATTCATAAAGATTTCCTAAAAACAATTTTAGAAAGAATTAGTTCCTGCTCTCTTTATAAAGTAATTGATACACTAATTTCTTTTTTTTTTTTTTTTTTTTTTTGAGACAGGGTCTCACTCTGTCACCCAGGCTGCAGTGCAGTGGCACGATCTCAGCTCACTGCAACCTCCACCTCCCAGGCTCAAGCAATCCTCCCACCTAAGCCTCCCAAGTAGCTGGGACTACAGGCGTACGCCACCTAGCCTGGCTAATTTTTATTTTTGTAGAGACAGGGTTTCACCATGTTGCCCAGGCTGGCCTTGAACTCCTGGGCTCAAGCGATCCACCTGCCTCAGCCTCCCAAAGTGCTAGGATTACAGGCGTAAGCCACTGCGCCCAGCCTAATACACCAATTTCATTCAACAAATTATTTACTGAGTTGTTTACTAGCTTACTATGTGCCAGATGCTATTCTGGTCTCACATTCAACAAATGCTTAATGAATACCTACTAAGTGTTCTAGATAATAGGGATGTAATAAAGAACAAAACAGACAAAAATCTCAGCCCTCATAAAGTTTTTTTTTTTTTTTTCTTCAAAGACAGGGTCTCACCGTGTCGCCCAGGCTGAACTGCAGTGGTGTGATCGCCACGCACTGCAGCCTTACCTCCTGGGCTCAGGTGATCTTCCCACCTCAGCCTTCCAAGTAGCTGGGACCACAGGGGAGCACCACTACACCCGGCTAATTTTTTTTTTTTTTACCATTTTTGTACAGATGGGTTCTCCTCCTTACATTGCACAGGCAGGTTTCAAACTCCCAGGCTCAAATGACGCTCTCACCATGACCTCCCAAAGTGCTAGGATTACAGGCATGAGCCACTGTGAGTGGCCCCATGAAGTTTTAATCTAATAGTGGGAGACAGACAATAAACAGACTAGTAATATAAAAGAAATGGCTGGGCATGGTGCCTGATGCTTGTAATCCCAATACTTTAGGAGACTGGGGTAGGAAAATCGCTTGAGGCCAGGAGTTTGAGGTTACAGTGAGTATGATCACACCACTGCACTCCAGCCTGGGAAAGAGTGAGACCTTGTCTCTAAAAATAAAAATTAAAAGATATATAAAATAATTATAACACTATCTAAAGTGGGGAGGGGGCCAGGTGCAGTGGCTCACGCCTGTAATCCCAGCACTTTGGGAAGCTGAGGCACACAGATCACTTGAGGTCAGGAGTTTGAGACCAGCCTGGCCAACACTGTGAAACCCCGTCTCTACTAAAAATACAAAAATTAGCCGGGCGTGGTGGCACATGCCTGTAATCCCAGCTACCTGGGAGGCTGAAGCAGGAGAATGGCTTGAACCTGGGGGGCAGAGGCTGTACTGTGCCGAGACTGTGCCACTGCACTCCAGCCTGGGCAACAGAGACAGACTCCATCTCAGGAAAAAAAAAAAAAAAAAAGTGCGGCGGAATGCGAAGCAGGGAAAAAGGACAAAAAGTTCAGAGACTGGAGTGGGTGGGTAAGTGGGAGGGCCTGCCATAAACAGACAGTGATGAGGAGATTTGGTAAAATTGAGGAGGTATCTGCAAGACTAGGTAAGAATGTAAGCTAAGGAGATATCCACAAATAAGCAATCCAGACAGGACTTACGATTTAGCTGTCTCAATCCTGACTATCACAGCCAATATTCCGTAGTGCCTATAGCTATATTTTGATAGCTAGATGGCACTGGAAGGTTTTAGGAAGAGAAGTGGCATTATCTAATTTTCCTCTTAAAAGGATCATTCTGGCTCAACCATTGATGGTTGAGAACATACCATCAAGAAACAAAGATGAGGAGATTAATTAGGAGGCAATATTAATCCAGGTGAGAGGATGGCAGCAGAAACAGTAAAAAGTGGTCAGACTTATCTTCTGAAGTAAGTCATAAAACCTTTGGCTGGGCGTGGTGGCTCACGCCTGTAATCCCAGCACTTTGGGAGGCCACGGCAGGCAGATCACCTGAGGTCAGGAGCTCGAGACCAGTCTGGCCAACATAGTGAAACTCTGTCTCAACTAAAAATATAAAAAATTAGCCGGGCATGGTGGCAGGCGCCTGTAATCTCAGCTATTCAGGAGGCAGAGGTTGTGATGAGCTGAGATTGTGGCACTGCTCCAGCCTGGGCAAGAAGAGCGAAACTCCATCTCAAAAACAACAACAACAACAACAACAACCTTCATTCCAGAAGTATCTACCCTATACCTGGATGAAAGGAATGCCCTTATCTCTGAATACACAGGGACATAGAAAAGAATCTGAACAAACAGGACTTGGTTAATGAGCCGCCCTTTATTTATCATCCTCTTTGTCTAATTATTCATCCGCCCACTGTCCACTTTTCATCAAACCAAAGCATTAAAATATACAGGTGTGTCTGTTTCTGTGGGTCTTGATTTCTGAAGGTGTTCATGTCATGTAAAACTTACATTAAATAAATGTGCATGTTTTTCTCTTGTTAATGTCTTCTGTTACAGATGCCTCAGCTATGAACCTAATGATGGGTAAGGAAAGAAATCTTTCCTACTCAACAGATGCTTGGTAAAAATATACCAGTGGAAATGTTGGGTGCCTAGTTGGATATAGCAATCTAAAGTTCTAAAACAGGTCTGGACTCGAGATACAAATTTGGGAATCAGTAGCACATAGATGGTAGTTAGAGCCATTAGACTAAACAAGATTACCAAGGAAGTGAATAAAAATAAGCAATCTGAAAAATGGGCCCTGGGCCATTCCAAATTTAAGAGATTCAGAAGAGGAAGAGCAATCAACAGAGGGGAATGAGAAAGAACAGCCAGTGTAGGTAAAAAAAACAAAAAAACAGAGTGAGATATCCTGAATGCCAAGTGAAAAAAGTATATCAAGGTAGTGGGAGTAATTAATTGAATCAAACCTTGCTGTTAGGTCAAGTAAAACATTCAACAGACATCACTGGTGACTTGCAAAAGCTATTTCAGAGGAATGAATGGTCGGAGGAAAGGATCGCTGCAGTGAATTTAAGAGAGAATGGGAGGAGAAGAGTTAAAGAAAAGAGACACAGACAATTCTTCCAGCAATTCTATTTATAAAGGGAAGGAGAGAAATCAGGGTGTATGTGCTAGAATGGGATGGGGGGAGTCGAGAGAGGGGTTTTTTGTGAACTTGGAAGAAATAACAGTATAAATGTTTTACACTGATGGGAATGACTAGGTAGACAGGCAGAAACTGATAATCCAGGAAAGGGCAAGAGGACAACTATAGAAGCAATAACTGAAAAGCTGTTCATCTAATACACCCAAGTCTGTGAAACTAACAGTGGCAGCTTAACTTCTTTGAAATGTCTTCTAGTTTATAAAATAATTTTATAATATGTTCACATCTTTTTATCATAATCCTCTAATATAGGTATTACCCCCACTTATTTAGAGAAAAGCAAAATGCAGTTCAGAAGTCAGGTAACTTGGCCAAAGTCACACTGATACTGAACAAAGGCAGAATACAAAACCTAAGTCTTCCTACTCTAAATTCCTCTTTAGCCCTACTTTAGTGGATGGTTTAGAATGAAAATATACTGAGGAAACCCACCTTATCTATTAATTTAGCATCTTATTTTTAAAAGTAGTATCAAAATTACATTTTGAATGTCTTAGATGCTGCTTTTTACATTTAATGGCAATTATATTAAAAAAAGTTACTAACAAATGTGACAGTGACAATAATTTAGTCATTATTACAACAATGTTCCTAGGTTTCTGCTAATCAAGAAAGGATGCCAACAGTGGAGGTTCAGAACATGCCACACCAAATTATTCCTCTTTGGCATAAGGATTATTTTCAGCTTATTATTTTCAGAAATAGCAAACACAGGATAATACAGAGAAGTTACCCTTTTATAAAAGAAATTTTCATCTGTAGTAGAAATCTCCATTTCTACGGGTGTCTCCTCTCTGTACGAGCAAGAGAAAGATGACTCTAAATCACTAAAAACTACCAATCTTGAGAGCTAACCTTAACTTTGCTTACAGTGCTTTTCCTGGTCATCTCATTACAACTAGGTCTCCCCAACACCCTTTTTTCCTTTGTTTCAGGACATGATGGTATTTAAGCCACCTCTGAGAGATTTACTCACTTCCCCCGAGTATCTCCCATGTATATATGAGGTATACATGTCTTAAAACTTGTTTTTCTCTTGTTAACCAATATTCTGTTACAGGGATCTATCCCATCCTAAGAACTGTATGAGAATATTATATGTTCTCCCCTATACCATGTTCTTCAGCAAAACTCCTAAGAAATACAGAAACTGTCTTAAAAATAACAAAAGTCAACCATAATACCACCTAGCTACCTCTGCTGACATCATAATTTCTAGGAAAATAATTTAAAATAAGTTGGTTTTTTTTTTCTTTTTTTTGAGATGGAGTCTCACTCTGTTGCCCAGGCTGGAGTGCAATGGCGCAATCTTGGCTCACTGTAAGCTCTGCCTCCTGGGTTCGTGCCTTTCTCCTGCCTCAGCCTCCCCGGTAGCTGGGATTACAGGCGCCCACCACCACGCCTGGTTAATTTTTTTGTATTTTTAGTAGAGATGGGGGTTCACCATGTTAGCCAGGATGGTCTCGATCTCCTGATCTCATGATCTGCCCGCCTTGGCCTCCCAAAGTGCTGGGATTACAGGCGTGAGCCACCACACCCAGCCAATAAGTTGTTTTATACTTCTCTACCCAGTGATGTTTCCTAAACTCTGAAAGAATGTATATTCTTGGGGATTTATAATTGAGACAATTAAGTGTATCAGCAAAATACTGAACTATAACTTCTGGCATCAAAGAAACACATGAAGCAATCAAAGTTGTACATCTAACACATATTTTTGACATTCCTTACCTGGGTATTTTCTTCATTCTCAAATACACAATCTTGCTGCATAGCTTCATTGTCTAAATTAGTGCTAGCCACAGGTTTTGAACAGTCTCTGTTACTTTCACTGGCATTAATAATATCATCAGCAATATCAACCCTAGGGATGAAGTTTAAAAATTAGATCAGGCCAAATGTTGAGTGTGTAATGCCTTTACTTTAAAATAAGTAAATATCAATAATGATCTGAAACTTTTACTTGTTAAAGAAAATGTGTACTTTTCACAAAAATCCACACTTTTATCTTGCTAAATTAGATTATTAAATCTGCTACGTTTTTGTCTCCTTGGGATGTTGTGAGGGACCATGTTATCCCCTCTAAAAATGTTCATAAGCAAATAAATAGCTTTTAAAATAATTTATGGGCCAAAATAATTTATGGGCCGAAATAATCATTTCCCTTGTAAATGCACACTCTCACATAATAATGACACATCTGTCCTGATCAAATACAAGTCCAGTACTAGACACTACAGTGTCCAACACCTTATCAAGTAAAACAGAAATAGCTTCCTACTGCAGAGTTGTCATCTTACAGTTTAGAATATCCAAAACACTGCAGTTTTTGTTTCAAAGATGATACCACTACCCTCAATAGAACATGTGTTCCCCAGTGGTGAAAATAAGACTATCATCTGAGCAATGGGTATAGGTTTACAGGATCCCTAGCTAAGCTAAGGACAAACTCCAAGAAATCTGCTTACATCCTTTGAAACATTTTCCCACTATTTCTAACATTTAGATACTGATTTCTTCCTTCGCATTCTGCCCAAATACTCCCAACAGATCCAGTTGTATACATGCTTTTTTTTTTTTAATGTTTTTCTTTCTCTTTTCTTTCCCTCTCCCACCTTTTCCCAGTTGTATGCATTCTAATCATGCCTTCAAAGTACACAAACCAAGGCCATCAAATAGAGCTGCACTGGCTGGCAGTGCCATCCATGGCACGCTTGCAATTGTACTATATGGTATTCCAAAAATAAACATTCCCAGCACTGGTTTTCACATCCATTTACATTTTTCATTTTATATTTGATAGCTATTCTAGTTAGCCCTTTTAAAAACTGTCTTAAAAAAAAAAACCACTCCCCAATTATCTTTTTTTTTTCCTTTACCTTCCTATGAATCTTCTAGATTTGGGTACATCTTTCTCATCTTCCCCCCCCCAAAAAAAATTGATATATGAAAAACATGAAATCACTGCACCATGGTCTCTGAGGGAGGCACACAGGTATCCTGAAATACAGGACTGAAGTAATAGAAAACAAAGAGAGGCTTTCCTTCATTTAAAGGTAACAGGTCAGATGAAGAGTGGAGTAACATCATGCATTATAAGTACTTTTAACTAATACACATTTAAATACAGGTTGAGTATTCCTTGTCGGAAAAGCTTCGGACCAGAAGTGTTTCAGATTTGTTTTGTTTGTTTTCAGATTTTGGAATATTTGCCAGTTAGCAACTGGCTCATAAATTATTTTAAAAGCCATTCATTTGCTTATGAAAATTTTCAGAGAGCATGACAAACAAGGTCCCTCACAACATCCCAAGGAGAGGTGCCAGACTGGCATCCCTAATCTGAAAATCCAAAATCTAAAATGCTCAAATGAGCATTTCTTCTGAGTATCATGTCAGTGCTCAAAGTTTTGGATTTGGGAGCACTTCAGATTTTGGATTTTTGGATTAGGGATGCTCAACCTGTATTAAGAGTTAGTCTAACAAAAACGTAAGGAGGGGAGAGGCTGGTGGCAAGGGATAACTATTTAAATAGCAAAGAATGATTCTGCCCACCATTTCACTCAATGATTATATGCACTATAGTGATATCAACCTGCTGCCCCTGTAACTGTCCGTCTAGATCACTCTGTTGCAGAGTCTAATTTTTTAAAGTTATTTTTCATACAACATAATTCCTAAAGGTAAGCTTGTTACTTCATTCGATGTTCAGGGGAAAAAAAACAACAAAAAACAAACAAACCTGTATTGGACTTAATAAAACATATATTATGAAAAAAGTGATGAGATATCCAGTGTTAAGTATGGATGTATATACAAGTATATATACAAAGTCACTTTTCACAAACAACTTTCAGAAATCTCCAAGAAAGATGAGATCCTGTTATTTAAGTAGCAATACAGTTTTAAGATAAAACAATTTTATAACATTTAATAAACAACAGTAAAATGTTTCTTACTGGTTATTAGATCCTCCCCCATCACAATGAATACTTTCTGCTTCATTATTACACACCACACTTTGCTGTTGTAAATTCTTAAGATCATGATCTATGCTGCTCTGCAGATCAAAAAGGTGCTGTTCCACAGCTGCTCTAATTGTTCTTTCTAAAATACTACAAAACAACACGTTTTAGTAAGAAGCAGTCACTCTAACTGGATATCTGGTGACACAGACATAAATGCTAAAACCTATGACCAGTAAAACTATTATGGTACTTAAATGGGTAAACCAAAGTGTAGAAAGAAATACATAAAAGGAATACATGATACTGGCTTAAGTTTTAAAAGTAAAATTTACCCAAACAGACAATCATATACAAATCAACCATAATGTCACTATTATTACTGGGATGGGAAGGATCAGTTGTCCCTATAAATCACTCCTCACTACACAGAAAACCACTAAATAAGGCTTTTCAAAGCTATACTTATAAAGCAAAATAACCTACTAACAGCAAAATGAAAGAAACCATGAGTACTGCTCACACTTTTTATGTAAAGTCTACTTTTTTAAAACTTATATTCTATGAACACTTTTCAATTATTTCAGAGGATTCAAAAAAACCATCTGAAGAAAGTTCATCTTTATTTTGTATAGTAATGCAATGGGTTTCTTCTTCATTTGTTCCTATCACAGTACATAAAAAACTAGTTTACTGCCTGTGTACAGTCTTTCCTCTAAAGTAAGCACAACAAGTACATTATTTTCATTTCTACAGCTTAGTAGTATTTTAAAATCTTAAAAATTTGTCGTCTATAAATATACTACTTACTCTGTAGAGGCTGGTAGGATGCTGATGGGAGATATATGGGTGCTGCAATCAAAGAAAGAAATTAGCTATAAAAATGTTCAATACTCAGTAACTATAAAATGTGCTGAAATCTGCCACATTTGCACTACCTTGACACAACCAGGAGAGCACATACTAAGTGTTGTATTCTTGTTTACATATCAAGCTGGAAATATTTTCTGAATCTGGTTGGTAAAGCTTTCAAATATTAACCAAAGAAAATAAATTTGGAAAAACGTATCACTAACAAGACCAAAAATTTTAAAGTTAGAATTCATTATGAGCTAGGACCATTACATGCATTTATCTCTCATTTAATAACTTTCATTACCCAAGGAGTTACAATTATTTCCCCCTTTCCACAAAAGTGAAGCTCAAAGATGTTAATTAACTTGGCCAAATGCATATGGCCATGGGTTGGGTACCCCAAAGCCCCTGCTATTAACAAAGATGCTCTACTGCTTTCTACAACAAAAAAAAGTGACTAAAAACAAAAACACACACCACAGCATGAGCACCTCTCACAGATGATGAATCTAATTTTCTAAAGAAACTACTTTTCACACAAAAAGACCTCCAAATATATATACTTGTGGGGGTGAGAGTGGGACAACTACTTTCTCTGGTGCTCAGGTGGAGAAAAACTGATCTATTTCCAAAGCTGGAGGGAAAATTAGTTGTACTGGATTTAGGTGAACAGTAGTATTAGCCGTTCATGAATACAGGTAATTTTAAAAAAATCATTTATCAGATAAAAGATAAGGTATGTTTAAATGGCACTGTGTGCCTAAGCACATCATCACAGCCAACACTTAGCCATAGGGAGGAGTGACCCTGCCTTCTTGACCTGAACACCACATCTGTAGCTACCTTGTCATTTTTTAAACGTAAATTAGTTTTATGAAGATCCTCCAAAATGTGGCAATACAATCTCTAACCAAAATGCAGAACAAACGCTATCAAGTTAGTATTGTCAGGATCCACTGCAGGAAACCAAATGAGTATCATTTACCATTCATTCACTCAGCAATCTTCATGTCTCTCAGTAGCGAAGTGAACAAATGCTTTATCAAACAACAGTAAGCCCTCTTGGTCTGACACACATAACCCCTCCTACATATAAAAATATTTTTTGTTAACTGCCAGTATCATGCTAGTTTCCAATGAATGGATTATTTTTGGTTCTAAATGCCTTCATGCTGATCGTCTCCAGGGAAGTGTTTACCAATATTCATACTTAAAGATTTTTCTGACTAGGTGTAGTGGTTCATGCCTGTAATCCCAGCACTTTGGGAGACTGAAGCTGGAGGTTCACTTGAAACCAGGAATTCAAGACCAGCCTGGGCAACATAGCGAGATCCCATCTCTACAAAAAAAATAAAAATCAGCCAGGCATGATGATGGTGCATGCCTGTAGTCCTAGCTACTTAGGAGGCTGAGGCAGGAAGATCGCTTGAGCCCAGGGAGGTTGCAGTGAGCTGTGGTCATGCCACTGCACTCCTGCCTGGGTGACAGAAAGACACCCTGTCTCAAAAAAAAGAAAGAAAACAACTAAAGTTTTTTGGAACTTCATTTCTGAAATCCAAAAAAGCTGGGGGGAAAAAAACCCCAAAACATGGTACAAAGAAGAGTGTAGCCATCACCAGTTCATTTCTAGTGGTTTCCTGTGAGCTAAAAGTTAAATATTTACTGATTTCTGTAGGAAAAAAACAAAAAGTAAAAAGATAAATGAGGCTTTCCCTGAAGAGTCTTAACATCAACTAGGATATTAAATCATTTTCTGATATTTTGCTCTAATAAACTATTGCTTACATATTTACATTTCAGTGATCAGCTGCTATTAAATTACAAAAGTTACATCTTTATGTGGTGCGATCTGTTTTATTTTCCTTGATAATATTTGCAATCTCTACTAAACTTAGATAATTCCTTGCCTATCGAGAAATATTCATTTTATTTTTAATATCTAATTATAATCCACTGACAATGTGGCATACTGAATGGTGTGGGGAAAAATCTATAAATTGAACACTCTTAGCCATTTAATTTGTGATCTCTGGTAAGCTTTTGCTTTATCTTATACCAAATTCTGAAGAAGCTCTTTAATTCTCAACTACTTACTTCATCAGTCTGTTACTAAAGCTTTATATAATGTTTTAATTCTTGGTAGGGCTTATATCCTCTCTGTTCTTTCTCAGATTTGCCCTTGTTAGTCATCTGCTCATTTTCCCAGAGGAATTTTCTCACCCTTTTTTGTCAGATTAGATTATCAATAAAATGTTAGTAGGTAAATGGATACAAGATATTTCATAAAGAATTAAATAACCAAAAAGAAAAATAATCAACCTAACTAGATATACAAGTTTAAAATAAGGAGCCAGGTGCCAGTGGCTCATGCCTCAAGTCCCAGCTACTCAGGAGGCTGAGTCAGGAGGATCACTTGAGCCCAGGAGTTTGAGGCCACCCTGGGCAACATAGCGAGACCCCCATCTCAAAAAAAATAAACAAATAAGGATTAAAATAAAATTTATATATATTTCTGCTGATGTCAATATAGTATATTGACAAAGGCTATGAAACTGGCATGCATGTTGCTAGTGGGAAGGTTAATGAGTAAAAATTTCTTATGGAAATCTATTTAGTAATGCATTTCAAAAAGCTCTAAAAACGTGCACGCACTTTGACTCAGAAAGTCTGAGACTCTATCAAAAAGGGTTTATCAAATCTACAATTTATCCTAGATACAAAAGGGGAGGATGGATTTTATACCATAAAGTATTCTCTGTAGCATTTTTCCAATATTATAAAACTTCTCAAAAATACAGAAAAGTGAAAATAAACTGTATAAGAACACCTATAGCCCCAACATTTAGAGTCTATAATTAACATTTTACTATATTTGCAGAATTATTTTTAAGAAAGAAATATCAGCAAATGAATATATAAAATGGACCAGGATACATACAATGGACTGTTGTGAAATCATTGGTGCTCATTAAGATTAGAAAATAATATCAGAAATTGTTTTTATATGTGCAAGCATAAACAACATGTGCAACTATGTACCAAAATGGCTTCATTTAATAATGTGTTTTTATAACTATAAACAAAGGCAAATATACTAAGCCAGAATTTGGAAGCTCTCTTACAGCATCTCTAGAGCAGGAATGTCATCCATGGACCACTTGTATCAGAATCTCCTGAGGTGACAGTGTTATTTTGTTGGAGATCTATACTTTATCCCAAACCTCAAATACCATAAAGCCAAAGTAAATAAAATAGTATGGCACCCACACAAAAAAATAGCAGACAGAAAAGAAAAACAACCATCATATACACTTCATTTAGAACAAAAGGTTGTGTACAGAAAGCAGGGAAATGGCAGTGTTTTAAAAAATGAATGAGATACAATTTGGTATCCATATGGGAAAAGTTTACTTGGCCCCGACCTAACACACGAGAGATAAAATCAATTCTGGGTAGATTGTAGATCTAAACATGAAAGGTAAAATAATAAAGCTATAAGAAGATAATGTGGAAATGTTTACTTAGGAAAAGATTTCTTAAATATGACACAAAAAGCATTAACCACAGGAGGAAAAGAGTGATAAATTTGATTAAAATTAGCAACTTTTTTTTGAGACAGGGTCTCACTTTGTCACCCAGGCTAGAGTGCAGTGGCACAAACAAAGCTCACTACAGCCTCCACGTCCGTCTCAAGGGATTCTCCTGCCTCAGACCGCCAAATAAGTGGGACTACAGGCACATGCCCAGCTAACTTTTGTAATTTTTGTAGAGGCAGGGTTTCATCATGTTGCCCAGGCTGGTCTCAAACTCCAGAGCTCAAGTGATCCTCCCGCCTCAGCTTCCCCAAGTGCTAGGATTACAGGTGTGAGCCATTGTGCTCAGCCAGGAACCATTTTTTATATAATAAAAAATAATAAAATTTTTAAAACCTATTTTTAATATAAATTTTTAAAGTCTCCTGACAAAGAATTGAAAAAAAAAAAAAAAAAAAAAGGCCAGGTGCAGGGGCCTTAATCTCAGCACTTTGGGAGGCTGAGGCAGGCAGATCACCTGAGGTCGGGAGTTAGAGGCCAGCCTGACCAACATGGAGAAACCCCGTCTCTACTAAAAATACAAAAATTAGCCGCGCATGGTGACGCATGCCTGTAATCCCAGCTACTCGGGAGGCTGAGGCAGGGGAATCACTTGAACCCGGGAGGAAGAGGTTGTGGTGAGTCGAGATCATGCCATTGCGCTCTAGCCTGGGCAACAAGAGTGAAATTCTGCCTCAAAAAATAAAAAATAAAAAATAAAAACCTCCAATGAACCACTAAAGTTCACAAAAGTAGGAATCAGCCAAAACACATATGAAAAGGGGGAGGGCTCTTATTAAAGTGACAATGAAATACTGTTATATGCTCACAAGATTAGTTAATGCCAAGTGTTGGCAAGGATGTGAAACAACTGTCACACACTGTTAGTAGGGATGTAAACTGGAATAAGTACGTTGAATAATTAGGGAATACTTACTAAAACTGAAGACAGGTGTTAATGTCTTCATCTGCATGCACATGTACACTAGAAGATGTGTATAAGAACGTATATAATACTACTATTAATAATAGTCACAAAGTAAAAAAATTGAATTGTCCACCAACAGCAAAATGGATAATTGTGGTGTAATCATACAAGAGGATACTTCACAACAATGATATGAGCCACAGTGACATGCAGCAGCATGGATAAATCTCAAACTTACACAGTGAAAAAAACCACTGTTCAGTGAAAGAAACCAGATCAAGAATTTACATATAATCTGATTTCATTTTCATAAAGCTCTAAAACATACAAGGAAGTGATTGCTATAATGTCCACATAGTAATCACCTTAGTAGGGAGGGAGGGGATCAGGATTTTGAGAGCCACTGGGGTGCTGTCAGTTTATTCACAGATGTGTGTGGTTACAAGGATATTTGCTTCTAACTTGTTTTGCTATACATTTACTTTATGCCCATTTCTGTAGTATGATTTACTTTCCAATACAAAATGAGGCCAGCCACGGCAGCTCATGCCTGTAATCCCAGCACTTCAGGAGGCCAGGGCAGAGGATAACTTGAGGCCAGGAGTTTGAGGCCAGCCTGGGCAACATACCAAAACCCCATCTATTTTTTTAATTAAAAAATTAAGTTTTTAATAAAGCAAAGAGGCTGGGCATGGTGGCTCACGCCTATAATCCAGCACTTTGGGAGGCTGAGGCGGGCAGATCACTTGAGGTCAAGAGTTCGAGAGCAGCCGGGCCTACAAGGTGAAACCCCGTATCTACTAAAAAAAATACAAAAAAACTAGCTAGGCATGGTGGTGTGCGCCTGTAGTTCCAGTTACTCGGGAGGCTGAGGCAGGAGAATCGCTTGAACCCAGGAGGCGGAGGTCGCAGTGAGCTGAGATCCCACCACTGCACTCCAGCCTGGGTGACAGAGCAAGACTCCGTCTCAAAATAAATAAATAAATAGAATAAAATAAAACAAGGAAAAAAGCTTTTTAAAAAGGTAGATTTCAAGTTCCCACTCCAAATCTCTAAAGTAGGGCCCAAGAGTCTACATTTTTAACAAATGCCAATGATGATTCTTATCCATAGTATTAAGTTTGAGAAACACTGGCCTAGGTCTATATCTAGCCTCCAAAAAGAATAAAGTTTAATAAAATTCCCAGTTATTCAAATGAGACAAAAAGAGGCACAAGTTCCACTGGTCTTAAATTGAATAGATCACAAGGTAGTTGATCTTTTTTTCTTCCTAACCCTTTTAATTGCTACTGAAAACTACAAGTATATATAAAAGTAGTGATCAGCAAGCTCGATTATTACTGCAAGAGTAAAGATTCTTTAGCCCTGAAGAATATGCTGGGACAATCAAATAAACAGCTCCTTTTAATAAGGAGCCTCCCATCAGCCATAGTAAACAAATCAAATAAATAGATTTTCTACTTTCAGAGTCAGGTTGTCACCCACAAGGCTACATACAAAATGAATTGTACAACTTTGTTCTCTGAGCTTCTGAAGGACAAAAAGGACTGACTTAGCTTTCAGATTTCACAGATTTTAATTATTCTTTATTTTCATACTTTAGTCAAATCCTGTGGGTAAAAAGCCCTGATATATCAGCCAGGGCTCACACACACCAATAGAAATAAAAAAGATATATCAATATAGTTATGCATCTGCAGCTAAAATATATAGATATCACAGGGATGTGAGAGCTAAAATAAAGACACAAGAAAAATAACTGCTGAGAAATTTCAGGTCAAGTTACACAGGTACTATAGGCAGATGCCATAAAGACCACATAAAAATGCTAATTGTATTCATTCAACCCCTAGACAAGGAAGCCTTGACTAGAAAGACAAACAATAAATCACAGGGGACATATATATTTTAAAGTCATCAGTCAAGCATAACATTGAAGACTATAGTCATTCCCTGACATTTTATCCCTTCTGCTATTAACTCTATTTTCAAATCTGCCTACGATGACATAATCATCTTGAGAACATAAGATCTTGCAACCACTTACTCCAGTCACTAATATTTTGTATCCAAATAAAATAAGAAACTACTATTATTTTAATTTCCCAATTGTAAATATTTAATGCTACAAACGATATTTCAATAAAAGTATTGCAGTTCAGCCTCAACTGACTCTGGTAAAGATCACTTTACCTGTGCAACACAGCCTTGGAAACCATTCTGAATACCCTGGCATCTTCCAACAAAAACATCAGGTAAAGACTTCATTGAAAGCACAGTAAAGGAAGGTGATAGGCTTATAAAAACTGCTGAGCAATTATTAGTGCTGAGTCCCACACACAGTAGAGCTGTGCTACACTCTGCAGTTTAAACAGAAGCAGACTGCAACATGAGGTCACTACTGACAAGGAGGTACCCAATCAAGAGTCTACAATTTTTTTCCTCATTACTTTGCAACTTTTCAGGAGGTGGACAAAGAGGAACTTTTTAATCTAGCTAGACTTCTCTCAAAAATATATAAGCCTAATCCAATATAAGTGGAGAAACCAATCTGTTTTCATTAATCAAACTACTATATCCAGGGACATAAATTATAAATATGAAATTATTAAAATATGCAAAATTATAAATATGAAATTACTAAAATATGCAAAATAGTGCTATTGTTCAATTATCCAATTTGAGAAAAGCATTTATGGTTAACATTTCAAGTCTAAAAATTGGATAGCTTCCAGATAAGTCATGCTAGAACTATACCAAAATTACCATTTAAAAAACTATGGTTTTGAAAAATGAACATACAAAACAAAACAAAAATAATAACCTCATGCTCCTTTAAAACCAAAAGCAAAAATCCTTTCCTTACTTTCCCCATCAACTTAGGAGTACTTTATACCTATGACAAGAGTATATCAAAAGATTTCTCACTGTTACAAAGTTAGTCAATAAGTTATATATAACAAGTCTTTAAAATATCAAATGCATCATTTACAGGAGAGGGAAAAGAGGGAGAGAACCTGTCAATATTTATCATGTGCTAGTACTTAAAACGTTTTTTTTTAACTCTAATAAAACTTCCTCATGACCCAGAGCATAAATTCTACTTGTTACTGCCCAACATTTCTGGTACTTCCACCAAAGTATGACTTCCTTTTTACACTCAAGTGGAACCTGGATACTGAAAATGTGAACTGATAAAATCTGTCAACTGAAATATTTTGCAAACTGTATGACTCAATGATGAAAGAAAAGAAAAAAGATACTACTACAGTTCGCATACCCCTCTAGTCAACTGAAGGCATATTTTCTCAGTAGGGGATCCACAGAATGAAGTGGAAACCAGTTTTTTGTTTTTTGGTTTTTTTTTTTTTTTTGAGACAGAGTCTTGCACTCTCACCCAGGCTGGAGTGCAGTGGCACAATCTTGGCTCACTGCAAGCTCTGCCTCCCGGGTTCATGCCATTCTCCTGCCTCAGCCTCCCGAACAGCTGGGACTACAGGCGCCGGCCACCACGCCCGGCTAATTTTTTTTTTGTATTTTTAGTAGAGACGGGGTTTCACCACGTTAGCCAGGATGGTCTCGATCTCCTGACCTTGTGATCTGCCCATCTCAGCCTCCCAAAGTGCTGGGATTACAGGCGTGAGCCACGGCGCCCGGCCAGAAACCAGTCTTAAAACCCTAAACCCATGGCTCTTCCTAAATCACTTACACCTTCTTTCCTGCACCTCATCTAAAATTGAACCATCAGAAACCAATGAACTCACAAGAATGAAGCCGTAGCATCAGCAACCCACAGAGAGTTTCAATTTTTCATCTTTCTTTCTTTCTTTTTTTTTTGGAGATGGAGTCTCACCCTGTCGCCCAGACTGGAGTACAATGTACAATCTCAGCTCACCGAAACCTCCACCTTCCGCGTTCAAGCGATTCTCCTGCCTCACCCTCACGAGTAGCTGGGATTACAGGCGCTCACCAACATGCCCAGCTAATTTTTTGTATCTTTAGTACAGACGGGGTTTCACCATGTTGGCCAGGCTGGTCTCGAACTCCTGACCTCGTGATCCACCCTCCTTGGCCTCCCAAAGTGCTGGATTACTGGCATGAGCCACTGCGCCCAGCCCAATTTTTCATCTTTCTAAATTGAGTTTTAGGAAGGCATCAGAAGCACAACTTTAAATGAACTTTATAACACGAAGTAATTTTTTTTGGCTTGTGGTTTCTTAAGCATGAGCATAAATTAAAAATTACCTAAACCTCAAGCCAAAATAAACTTTCCCAACACAGGAAAAAGATTATAAAGCACAGGGAAGAAAAGGTAAAACCTCTTTTAGAACTCTCCTTTCTCTCTTCACATTTTTTAAAGGTAAAAATTCCCCTAAAATTTGTACATTTAAATATAAAGCTAAATGAGGCCGGATGCCGTGGCTCACACCCATAATCCCAGCACTTTGGGAGGCCGAGGCAGGTGGATCACGAGGCCAGGAGTTCAAGGCCAGCCTGCCCAACATGGTGAAACCCCGTCTCTACTAAAATTACAAAAAATTAGCTGGGCGTTGTGGCAGGCACCTGTAATCCCAGCTACTTGGGAGGCTGAGGCAGGAGAATCACTTGAACCCGGGAGGCGGAGGTTGCGGTGAGCTGAGATCATGCCATTGCACTCCAGCCTAGACAACAAGAGCGAAACTCCACCTCAAAAAAATATATATATATATAATATATATAAAGCTAAATGATAAACATGTGGATATAAAACAACAATTTAGAAACAATCTTGAGATTTCCATGGACTTCATGGATAAGAACCTCAGGATCAATCAAACAAAACTACTGCTTTTTCATGCACCCTAGGCTGCTCACACCCCAAACTCCACCATTTTTTCCACTCTGAAGACAGCTTAAATCTTAACAAAACATAGCTAATGACAACTGCAGAAATAACAGATACATGAACAGACCAATCAATACAACTCAAACGCAAACATTTAAACCACTGGTTCTCAAAAAGAGGTCTATAAACCTTAGAGTCTTCAAAACCATCTCTATGAAAGAGTTAGAAGTACCTTCATACTGTATGCCTTTTTCACTGTGCTGACATTTGCATGTTTTCAAATTTTTTAAATTGGGAGGCCATCAGGCTGAGACGGCTCCAGTGCCTTGGCTTCCTACATAAGTGAACTGAAACCCAATGTCAACAGTAAGATGACTAATCAAAACCCACCAACTAACCTCTAACTAGGAACTTTCCACTGTATCATTTCCAAATAAGGCAAATGCCTACCCAATCAAGTTATTTCTTTACTTCTGCTTTCAGCCTATAAAAGCCCCAATGCTCAGGCTGCTAAAGTGGAGCACTCTGAACCTCCTCTGGTTTTGACTGCTGCCTGATTCATGAATCCTTTAATGCTCAAATAAACTTAAAATTGTTGTTTAAAGTTTTCAACAATGATGATGCAAAATCAATGGTAGAAAAAGCTGCTTGGGGTCTTAGCATAAGTCCAGGCAAGTAATACTGTGGCCACTGCATTCTTCCTCACCAGCCACTTGAAACTTTTTAATAAGGGGCCAGTCCGTGATGGAGAAGCAGAAAACAATGATTAATTTCATCTTACTCCTTGAGTACATTTCTTTTTTAATATTCAGTGTAAATGGGAAGTACTCATAAAGCACTTCTGCAGCATAACCTATCTTGTTTGAGTTGAGAGCTAAACTAATCACTTTTATTACGGAATACCATTTTTACTTGAAAGATAGACTAACATCTAAACCATGGTTATTAGGACTTGAACACTGGCAGACATTTTCTCAGAAACGACTAAGACTCTAACTTTAAGAAAAACTGACAATATAAAATTTGAATTTTCAAGCAAAAATCAAAATTCTGGAAAACCTGTATCCTCCTCCATAAGCTCAAAAACACCTGAATACTTAAAGATGCTTCTGATGCAATCAACAGTGATATTAAAGAATGTGAACTTTAACAAATGTGCCAACTAACTGGAAGATTACAGAACTCAGTGAAGCAATCTTTTCCAAATGACCAATATACCATATCCCATCCCCATCATGGTCCTCTTCCCTGGGTCACAGGGGCAGCCCCATCCTTTGAACGGTGGAGGTAGCCACCCCTAGGGCTCATACACTCTGTGCTCTGGTAGAGATGGTGCTGCCTGTTATCACACCAGAGCCATACCTAAAGTGGCAGAAGAGTATGGTGCCAGGCATAATGGAATCTTGCCAAGGTCCCCAAGGTCCCCCATCATTGGGGGCCCCTCCTTTGCATTTAGGGCCTCCTCGCAGGCCCTTGCACTCAAGGCCTGTAATTGATTTCTGAATTGCCTTCAGGGTCTTTTTTTTTTTTTTGTCTTTTTTTTTTTTTGAGACAGGGTCCCACTTAGTTGCCCAGGCTGGAGTGCAGTGGCACAATCATGGCTCACTGTAGCCTGGACCTCCCATGCTCAAGCAATCCTCCCACCTCAGCCTCTTGAGTCACTGGGACCACAGCACATGACACTATGCCCAGCTCATTTTAAAAAATTTTCTGGCCAGGCTCAGTGGCTCATGCCTGTAACCCCAGCACTCTGGGAGGCTGAAGTGGGCAGATCATGAGGTCAGGAGTTTGAGACCAGCCTGGCCAACATGGTGAAACCCCATCTCTACTAAAAATACAAAAATTAGCCAGGTGTGGTGGCGCGCACCTGTAGTCCCAGCTACTCAGGAGGCTGAGGCAGAAGAATCGCTTGAACCCAGGAGGCGGAGGCTGCAGTGAGCCAAGATCACACCACTGCACTCCAGCCTGGGTGAGTGCAAGACCTTCCAGCCTCTATCCATTACCCAGTTCCAAAGCAACTTCCATATTTTAGGTATTTGTTACAGCAACACCCACTCCTCAGCACCAATTTTCTTAGTCCATTCACGTTACTATAACAAAATGCCATACACTAGGAAGCAACAGAAATGTATTTCTCACAGTTCTAGAGGCTGAGAAGGCCGAGATCAAGGCAGCAGCAGATTCAGTGTCTGATGAGGGCCCATTGATAGACTTTTCACTGTGTTACCACTGAGTGAAAGGGGTAAGGAGTCTTCTCTCAGGCTTTTTATAAGGGTTCCAGTCTAACTCATGAGGACCCCACCCCCATGGCCTAATAACCTCCCAAAGGCCCCACTTCCTAATACCAAAACTTCCAGATCATAGCAGCAACAGATTAAATGCAGAAGAAAATCTAAGAATCCTTCACGATAGAAATTCAAGAGGTTTGCAAAAATGTAAAACATTGCTACTAAAAAAGTTTAGGGAATTAGAAAACACAATTACTTTTCATTTAAAAAAAATTACACTAATATGTGATAGGTTTATTGTTACTTTAAAACACTAAATAAGGCCCAGTAATCCCAGCACTTTAAGGAGACTAAGGCTGGAGAATCACTTGCACCCGGGAGCTTGAGACTGGCCTGGGCAACGTAACGAGACCTTGTATTTACAACAAATATAAAATATTAGTCAGGCATGGTGTTGCATGCCTGTAGTCCTAGCTATTCATCAAGCTGAGGTGGGAGAATTGCTTGAGCCTGAAAGGTCAAGGCTGTAGTGAGTCATGATCATGCCACTGCACTCCAGCCTGGGTGACACAGCAAGACCCTGTCTCAAAAAAATAAAAAATTAACTAAATAATTTTTTCTCAGTTTTAATTCCTAATATAAACACCAATAGATATAACAAACTGAAACAAAAGTTCTTTAGGGTGCCCAATAATTTTTAAGTGTGTAAGGGGATTGTATAACCAAAATATCTGAGAAGCATTAACTTAAAACTAATAAAAGAGAAAGACTTTATTAATAAAAATCCACAAGGTCATAAATAGTTACATTTTAGCTACGAACAGAAGCACCTAGGCCGGGAGCGGTGGCTTATGCCTATAATCAATCCCAACACTTTGGGAGGCCGAAGTAGGCAGATCACTTGAAGCCAGGAGTTCGAGACCAGCCTGGCCAACATGGTGAAACCCCATCTCTATTAAAATTACAAAAATTAGTCAGGTGTGGTGGCGCACATCTGTGGACCCAGCTACTTGGGTGGCTGAGGCGCAATAATCCCTTAACTCTGAAAGCAGAGGTTGCAGTGAGCCAGGATTGTGCCACTGCCCTCCAGCCTGGGCGACAGAGCAAGACACTGTCTCCAAAAAAAAAAAAAGCATCTTTCCAAACTACAACTTGGCAAAGAAATACTCCCTGTAGTTAAATATTCTCAGTTTTTATTTCTAATATGGTAAATACCAACAAGTATAGTCCACATTAACATAAGCTCATTGGAGTCCTCAATAACTTTTTATAAGGGTACTAATGTTTGTGACCAAAAGTTTGAGAATTGCTAACTTAAATCATCCCCCAAGTGTTTATTTCTCTTAGGATTCCAACATACTTTCCTAGGCTACTTCTGAAGAGAAATACAAAGCAGGCTACCTAATATTTCCAATAAATGTTTGCAAATTACTTCATAGGAATACTCAAAAAGATGACATGTTAATTACTAAAAGTTCACTCTCCAGTTTCAAATTCATTAAGAGCTCCCTATATACTAGGCCCTATGCATTCTAGGGAAATTTCTCCCTGACTTTCCTTTCATCCAAGGTAGATAATCAAACAATATATTCTATATTTCTTCTGTCTCAGAACACTGACACATTTGCTATATATGTAATTTTAATCATATTAAATTGAACATTCAAGAAAATTCCATCTTGCTTCTAAAGCTCCATTTATTCAACAAGTAATACTTTACTGAGTGCCTATTCTGTAGCAGGCACTATCCTAAGTGTTATAAATACATAAGTAAACATAATCCTGCTGTCTCATGGTTTACTTTCTAGTGCTGGAAGATAGACAATAATAAATGTATGTTAGATGGTTATAACAGTTATGAACAAAATAGAACAGGGTAAGGGAGATCAAGAATGGAGGATGAGGAGGTTATCACTGATATAGTGACATTTGAGCAAAGAATTGAACATACTGAGAGAACCATGCAGCTATCTAGTGGCACATCTATCCATATAGAAGAACAGTCCAGTGCAAAGGCTCAAGTAGAACATGACTGGTGAATTAAAGAATTTTATTATGGCCAAAGGACAATGACTAAAGAGAGAGCAGGCAAGAGATAAAGGAAAAATGGGTACAGCAGTTAGGGGTGGGATGGGGCAGACTATTTATGCAGAACCTTACAGGCCATTTAAGAATTTTGGCTCCTTCAATAGAGAGACATTAAAAGGATTTAACCAAAGGAATGAAACGCTCTTACCTCTATGAAGAGTTCAGAGAAAAATAATATAATAAATGATCTTAGTTTTTAAAACAACAGACGTGTTATACTAATGAAATCAGCTAGACTCAGCAAAGTACTTTCATAATTTATAAGAAACAAGAATAAAAAGCTTAAGTGGATTGCTGGGGATTAGAAATAATATACTTCAATGGGAGCTGGGTGCAGTGGCTCACACCTGTTATCCCAACACTTTGAAGGGCCAAGACGGGTGGATCACTAGAGATCAGGAGTTCAAGAGACCAGCCTGGCCAATGTGGTGAAACCTTGTCTCTACTAAAAATACAAAAATTAGCCAGGCATGGTGGTGGGCGCCTGTAATCCCAGCTACTCAGGAGACTGAGGCAGTAGAATTGAGAACCCAGGAGGCAGAGGTTGCAGTGAGCCAAGATCACGCTACTGCACTCCAGCCCAGCCTGGGCAACAGAGTGAAACTCCATGTGAAAACAAACAAAAAACAAACAGATATCCTTGTTTAGCAGAGAGACATGCAAAAATAAATATCTCTAAAAATATATTTAAAAACACTAATCATTCTTTCTGAAAGGCTGATCAAACAAATCTGTTCCCTCTGTTTTTTTTTTTGTTTGTTTGTTTTTGTTTTTTTTTGAGACAGAATCTCACTTTGTCACTGCAAGCTCTGCCTCCCGGGTTCACGCCATTCTCCTGCCTCAGCCTCCCGAGTAGCTGGGAATACAGGTGCCCGCCACCACACCTGGCTAATTTTTTTTTTTTGTTTGTATTTTTAGTAGAGACGGGGTTTCACCATGTTAGCCAGGATGGTCTCGATCTCCTGACCTCGTGATCTGCCTGCCTCAGCCTCCCAAAGTGCTGGGATTACAGGTGTGAGCCACTGCGCCGGGCCTGTTCCCTCTAACTAGCTGTGTGCTTCATTCCACTTCAGTTTTTCATTTGCTTATCTCTCATTAAGCACTTATGAAATGGCATGCATTTTTATTTACTTTTAATTTCATAGAGGACACACCTATAAACAACTTCAATCTTTAGCCTCTATCTCAAGCAGTAATAACATCTGTAAAAATAAGTTGCCATTCAAATGAATGTAAAAATAGGTAATTTATAAAAAATTTTTAATATGAGCATCTTTAATAACAAACAGAATATAAATTGACCACAGTCTAGAAGGTACTACACACCGTGGATATTTTTACTTTCAAGAGAAGAGTTAAATTATTAACATTTTCATAAATAAATAAATGTCAACTAAAAAAACAGCAGGTACCTCTACTCTGATGACATGTAAAGGGTTTTATTTACCTGAAAAGTACTATAATGAAGCAACAGATACCACCAAAAAAGTAGTCATGGGCACTTTTTAATCTTTATACACTTTATCAGCCAAAACTAAAATAAAAAGGAAATGTATAGATATTAACTGAAACACATAAATATTACTAAATCTAGAAGACCACAATGGTAGACATATCTGTTTCTGCTGCCTAATATCCCTACCCCAACATTGTGGTAATAGCCCTGTTTTCCCATGGGAAACTAGCTCCTCCCTCCATCCCGCACCGTCCTCAGATACACATAAATCACAATGACCAGTTCCACGCTGGCCATGGGAATACAGACACCTAACTAAATTTAGGGCAGACGCTCTCCCGACCACCCCACAGCTATGTGCTCCAAAGCAGAATAACAGACAGACAGAGGCAGTCAGAACTCTCACAGCAATAGCCACATGCTGAAGAGATTATTCCATGCCTCTGTGTTTCTAAATTTCACAGAGCTGCCCATGTTCTTATCTTTGCATTTCAATTTGACTGTAGCCCAGAATCCTTCTTATTAATAAACTGCTTTTTCTATACTTTAACCAGAATCTGTTCCTAGGAGCTGCAATTAAAGAATCCTAACAACTGGCCAGGCGTGGTAGCTCACACCTGTAATCCCAGCACTTTGGGAGGCTGAGGTGGGCAGATCACCTGAAGTCAGGAGTTTGAGACCAGCCTGGCCAACATGGTGAAATCCCGTCTCTACTAAAAATACAAAAATTAGCCAGCCACGGTGGTGCGGGCCTGTAATCCCAGCTAATCGGGAGGCTGAGGCCAGACAATCGCTTGAACTCAGGAGGTGGAGGATGCAGTGAGCCGAGATCACACCACTGCACTCCAGCCTGGGCAACAGAACGCAACTCCATCTCAAAAAAAAAACAAAACTGACAACCACTAAATCTCCAATGAATCCTTCTAAAATGACTGTGTTGGAGCAAAGGAGGATCCTCTACAAAACCAGACAGATGACCAAAGAGAAGCTATTAGTAATATGTATTTGAAACCATACTTAGCCTTGCTGGTAATTACATAAATAAAAATACTTAATGAATTCACTTGTCTAAATCAGCACTGTCCAAAAGAAATTCTGCAATGATAGAAATGTTCTATATCTGCACTGCCCAACATGATAGTCACTTGCCACACATGTGGCTACTGAGCACTTGAAATGTAGGTGGCACAAATATGGAAGGAATTTTAAAATTTTATTTAATTTCAGTTCGTTTAAGTTTACATTTAAGTACACACAAGTGGCCGGGCACAGTGGCTCACACCTGTAAGCCCAGGAGCTCAAGGCCACCTTGGGTGACATGCCGAAACCCCATCTCTACAAAACATACAAAACCTAGCTGGGCATGGTAGCGAGCACCTGTGGTCCCAGCTACACAGGAGGCTGAGGCAGGACTGCTTGAGCCCAAGAGGTAGAGGCTATACATGAGCTGTGATTGTGCCACTGCACTCCAGACTGGATGACAGAGCGAAAGACCCTGTCATTAAATAATAATAAATACACAGAAGGAGCTAATGGCCACCTTATTGGAGAGCAGAGCTCTAAATTAACAAAATTAGAGGCCGGGTGCAGTGGCTCACTCCTGCAATCCCAGCACTCTGGGAGGCCAAGGCAAGCGGATCACTTGAGGCCAGGAGTTTGAGACCAGCCTGGGCAACATGGTGAAACTCCGTCTCTCCTAAAATACAAAAGTTAGCTGGGCATGGTGATGTGTGCCTATAGTCTCAGCTACTTGGGAAGCTAAGGCATGAGAATCACTTGAACCCGGGAGACAGAGGTTGCAGTGAGCCGAGATTGTGCCATTGCACTCCTGCCTGGGTGACGGGGTGAGACTCTGGTCTCAAAAAATAGTAATAAATTAATTAACAAAATTTAAAACACCCATTTAAATATATTGCTGTAAGGTCCTCAAGAAAATACTGTTAATGACAGTGTAAACTGGGTCATGCCCTTTAAGCAGTCTGGAAATATTTATCAAAAGCCAGAGAAAGGTTCACTCTTCAATTCCAGTAAATGTATCCAAATAATTTACAAGGAGGAAAAAAGGGCCAAACAACAAAGGTATTTTTTTTCTTTTAGTAGCAGTACAGTACTGACAAGCTAGCTGAAACAACTCAAAATATCAAGAAAAAAGAATGTTAGAATATAGTTAAATATCTGAACATATAGATATTTTAATATATAATTAAACTACAGTTAAGAGACCATCAAAAAATAAATTAGAAGGTCATGTAAACACACATAAAAGCAAAAACAGAATGTTAAATCAGGCAACAGAGAGAATAAACAAACATGTTAATATAACAGAATTATGATCCTGTTTGAAGAAACCATAGATAATATAAAGATCCAGAGGCCTACAGAGAAATGTAATAATTGTGTTTAGCAGCATTTAAAATTACTTCATAATTTTCCTAAATGGCAATAGATAGCTCTTCCCTTAGATATTACCAGTTACTTTTAAATGACATTTTGCTTTCTGACTCAAATTATTATTTCCTCTTCTTTTTAACCACCATTCCACTGAACACAAATTAAATGAAAAATATCTAGTGGACTAAATATATAGCTGGATCCTCCTAAGTAGAAAGGGTTAGTAAACCATGGAGCTTTACGGAGAACTAGCAGAGAATTTAGCAGACCTAAAGATACATATGGGAAGTATGACAATGTAAACTGGGTTACATCCTTTAAGTAGTCTGGAAATATTTATCAAAAGCCACAGAAAGGTTCACTCTTTCTCTTGAGTTCTCTAAAGCTTCCTAAATTGTGTGCCCAGTGGTCCCAGCTATGTGCTGGGATAGGGTCTTCAGCCTACCACATTTATCGAATTTACCCAGCATGCCATGTAAATATTATCATTTTCTACATGAAAAGAATTGGAAAGCACTATCTTAATGGATCAGAGTTCCATCCTTACAGCCTAGTTACAACTAATTGTAGCCTGGAAACGGGATATACAAGTCAATTCAGTCACTGTATCCTTCTCTAACGATGCTACTTCCAGAGGTTCTGAAATTTCATCCAGCCCAATTAATAAGCTAATACAAAACAAACTTTAACAAGAAATATTTGTAAGAGGTTATGTTTTTGAAAAAAGGTATTAACACTAATAACTGAAAATTCCTTAGCAAGACTGCATCTTTAAATTTTACTTCTTGCTCTTTTTCACACACAAATGCCAAACTTTCACATATAGTTACAGTCTGTGTTTCTGAATGCTGGAGTGAGTCTACACTTAGAATGAAATACTCAAAAGCTAAAGTTCATTCAACTGAGCTATTACCTTGTTGTTGCCGTAACACTATTTGATTCCAGGATGTTTTCAGTCATCCTTAATTGTACCACCTCTGGCATGTCATTTGATTTTTCTGCACCCTCTTCTGGAAGTTCTTCAATATGTTCCAGCTTTTCATCTTCCTCTTCTTCCTCAGAAAGTTCATTAACCTATATAAATAAAAGGAAATTCAGAATTAAAATGTAATGAAACCATTAACACATCTAAGACATACTATTCTATGAAAATTTTAAACACAAACAACTCATTTTTATTTCCTCATTTCCTAGGACCAATCTCTCTTATGGAGTAAGTAACTGTCAACTTCTTCATATCAAAATAAAACTGCAACCAGACAAATGTAACATTTTGAAGCAGGATTAGTGTATCACTAGTTGCAAATTAGTATATTAGTATATTGCAAAATTAGTATATCTAGGAATATAAGTAAGCCTGTAAGGTATAGTTAACATTAAGAAAACTTAATTTTCTAACTAGTTTCGTAAATGTAACACTTACAACAGACTTTTAATTGATCTGATTTTCCAGGTGCCTTAAACAAGTCATTTTAATATAGTAAGTGTGAAAAAAGAAGGGCAAAAAAAATGTTGCCTTAAGATGTTAGCTACATTTTAGAAAATGTCAGCTAACTTCTAAGCGATTCAGACTGAATTATTCATGAAGAGATGGAATCCTATAACAAGGAAGAACTCATATTTTGACCAGTAAGCACAAGTCAAGGTTATAATTATCTTGCTAGCAGGAGCTCTAAAATGTCCTCCATTATGAAACTGGCTACGTAGGTAATCACTCTAATAAAAAGATACTGAAATATTAGAGAAGGAAAACCAGCAAAATATTTTCAAATGAGTTTTTAAGTTATCCCAAAGAAGAAACTATCTATAGAATTGCTTAATACAAACTAATACTAGTCATTAAAGACTCTGAGCAATGCAAGTATGCTTTTTCTCCATGCTAGAAAAATGCAATAGAAATATCTAGAATAAATGTGTTTACTACTACATGTAACAGTGGTGTTTTTCCTGATGGACAAATACAGTTACTAGAATACTCTCAGAAAGTAAAACTGCAACCAAAAGAAAGGTAATTACACTGTGATATTCTATCACACTCCTAATCAACAAGTACAGAGTGCCTATTTTAAAGTATAATACAGGTTGGGTATGGTCGGTGGCTCACACCTATAATCCCAGCACTTTTGAGAGGCTGAGGGGGTTGGAACCCTTGAACCCAGGAGTTCCAGACCAGCCTGGGCAACATGGTGAAACCTTGTCGCTACAAAAAAATACAAAAATTAGCCAGGCATGGTGGCATGTGCTTGTAGTCCCAGCTACTTGAGAGACTGAGGTAGGAGAATCAATTGGGCCCAGGAGGTCGGGGCTGCAGAGAGACGTGATTGTGACACTGCACTCCAACTTGGGTGACAGAGTAAGATTTGGTTTCGAAATTAAATAAAGTATAATACAGTATTCCCTCTCCCCCTCCCCCTCCCTCTCCCCACGGTCTCCCTCTCCCTGTCTTTCCACGGTCTCCCTCTGATGCCGAGCCGAAGCTGTACTGTACTGCTGCCATCTCAGCTCACTGCAACCTCCCTGCCTGATTCTCCTGCCTCAGCCTGCCGAGTGCCTGCGACTGCAGGCGCGCGCCACCACGCCTGACTGGTTTTCGTATTTTTTTGGTGGAGACGGGGTTTCGCGGTGTCGGCCGGGCTGGTCTCCAGCTCCTAACCGCGAGTGATCTGCCAGCCTCGGCCTCCCGAGGTGCCGGGATTGCAGACGGAGTCTCGTTAACTCAGTGCTCAATGGCGCCCAGGCTGGAGTGCAGTGGCGTGATCTCGGCTGGCTACAACCACCTCCCAGCTGCCTGCCTTGGCCTCCCAAAGTGCCGAGATTGCAGCCTCTGCCTGGCCGCCACCCCGTCTGGGAAGTGAGGAGCGTCTCCGCCTGGCCGCCCATCGTCTGGGATGTGAGGAGCCCCTCTGCCTGGCTGCCCAGTCTGGAAAGGGAGGAGCGTCTCTGCCCGGCCGCCATCCCATCTAGGAAGTGAGGAGCGCCTCTTCCCGGCCGCCCTCACATCTGGGAAGTGAGGAGCGTCTCTGCCCGGCCGCCCATCGTCTGAGATGTGGGGAGCACCTCTGCCCTGCCGCCCAGTCCGGGATGTGAGGAGCGTCTCTGCCCGGCCGCCCCGTCTGAGAAGTGAGGAGACCCTCTGCCTGGCAACCGCCCCGTCTGAGAAGTGAGGAGCCCCTCTGCCCAGCCGCCCCTACTGGGAAGTGAGGAGCCCCTCTGCCCGGCAGCCACCTCGTCCGGGAGGGAGGTGGGGGGGTCAGCCCCCCGCCCGGCCAGCCGCCCCGTCCGGGAGGTGAGGGGCGCCTCTGCCCGGCCGCCCCTACTGGGAAGTGAGGAGCCCCTCTGCCCCGCCACCACCCCGTCTGGGAGGTGTACCCAACAGCTCATTGAGAACGGGCCATGAAGACAATGGCGGTTTTGTGGAATAGAAAGGGGGGAAAGGTGGGGAAAAGATTGAGAAATCGGATGGTTGCCGTGTCTGTGTAGAAAGAGGTAGACATGGGAGACTTTTCATTTTGTTCTGTACTAAGAAAAATTCTTCTGCCTTGGGATCCTGTTGATCTGTGACCTTACCCCCAACCCTGTGCTCTCTGACACATGTGCTGTATCCACTCAGGGTTGAATGGATTAAGGGCGGTGCAAGATGTGCTTTGTTAAACAGATGCTTGAAGGCAGCATGCTCGTTAAGAGTCATCACCACTCCCTAATCTCAAGTACCCAGGGACACAAACACTGCGGAAGGCCGCAGGGTCCTCTGCCTAGGAAAACCAGAGAACTTTGTTCACTTGTTTATCTGCTGACCTTCCCTCCACTATTGTCCTGTGACCCTGCCAAATCCCCCTCTGCGAGAAACACCCAAGAATGATCAATAAAAAAATAAAAATTAAATAAAAATTAAAATTAAAAAAAATAAAAAAGAAAAAAAAAAGTATAATACAGTAGTTAAAAGCTAGGCCTCAGAGGCAGAAATACCTATATTCACACATCCCTACTTGTCCCTAACTTTCTCTGGCAACTTATTTAACTTGTCCAAGTCTTAAGTATAAAATGGAGATGCTATACTAACTACCTCACAGAGCTGGTTGAAAGGATTAATATACGTAACCTCTTCAATGTCTATACATAATAAGCAATAATGCCTATCATTATAACTGAAATTGTTGTCATTTCTTTAATAGCATAGATCCTAGTTTCTACATGTAACATCACTTTTTATATAAATGAAGAGAGTATCCACCATCCAAACTACCTAAAGCAGGAGGTCTCAACCACAGGTCTATCAAGGTCACTAGTCAGATGGGTCACTAAAAAGTCATTATTAACAATAGTTAGGCCAGGCGCGGTAGCCCATGCCTTTAATCCCAGAACTTTGGGAGGCCAAGGTGGGTGGATCACTTGAGGGCAGAAGATCGAGACCAGCCTGGCCAACATGGCAAAATCCAACCTATACTAAAAATACAAAAATTAGCCGGATGTGGTGGCATGTGCCCGTAATCCCGGCTACTTGGAAGGCTGAGACAGAATTGCCTGAACCCAGGAGGCAGAGGTTGCAGTGAGCCAAGATCGCACCACTGCACTCCAGCCTGGGCAACAAGCAAGACTTTGTCTCAAAAACAAAAACAAAAATAAAAACAAAACAGTGAACCATTAAGTTCACATGTAAAGTACATGCAGCAGATTCTGTGTAATTCGTTGTGTTTATAAATGTCTTTCCTAGTCTATCCCACATCATGTATAATGCTAATGAAAAGGACTGAAAAATCACTGGCCTAAGTGATTAACTGAGAGGTAAGATTTCAACACAAAGGTGAAAATCTCAAATGATAGATCAGGTTTTAAAGTAGATCTAATGGGAAATTATCTTCTTTCCCCATCTATGTATTTTATTAACTAGTGAAAGTTGAGAGGATGTACTTAATATCCATCTGGTAATCTAAGCAAGGAAACACTGGCCAAAAAAAAAAGTTTTCAGAAGTATAAAAGGGGACCAGGTGCAGTGGCTCATGCTTGTAACCCCAGCACTTTGGGAGGTAGAGGTGGGTGGATCACCCGAGGCCTGGAGTTCGAGACGAGTCTGGCCAACATGGTGAAAGCCTGTCTCTACTAAAATTACAAAAATTAGCCAGGCATGGTGGCGAGCGCCTGTCATCCCAGCTACTCGAGAGGCTGGGGCAGGAGAATTGCTTGAACCTCGGAGACAGGGGTTGCAGTGAGCCAAGATCACACCATTGCACTCCAGCCTGGGTGACAGAGCGAGACTGTCTCAAAAAAAAAAAAAAAAAAAAAAGGGTTGGGGCAGGGGTGGGAATTATTGTGGTTGATTAATAAAAGCCTGGGCACAACAGCAAAATATCAAAAAAAATTTTTAAAGAAGGCTTTTAAAACTGAGAATAAAAACTTATTCAGTTCACACCTTTTTGGTACAGAGATACTATTATTTCAACATTTTTGTTTGTTTTTTTTTAAGATGGAGTCTTGCTCTGTCAGTCAGGCTGAAGTGCAGTGCTACGATCTTGGCTCACTGCAACCTCCGCCTCCCAGATTCAAGCAATTCTCCTGCCTCAGCCTCTCGAGTAGCTGGGATTACAGGCACATGCCCCTACGCCTGGCTAATTTCTATATTTTTAGTACAGACAGTGTTTCACCATGTTGGCCGGGCTGGTCTCAAACCCCTGACCTCAGCCGATCCACCCACCTCAGTCTCCCACAGTGCTGGGATTACAGGCATGAGCCACCACACCTGGCCTATTTTAACATGTTATATCACACTTTTTAAAATCATTTTGTGGGGCCAGGTGTGGTGGCTAACACCTGTAATACCAACACTTTGGAAGGCCAAGGCAGGAGGACTGCTTGAAGCCAAGAGTTCAAGACCAACCTGGGCGACATAACAAGACCCTGTCTCTATAAATAATAAAACAATTTTTTAAAAGATTATAATGTAACCTCAGAAAGAGATTTTAATATTCTAGAGTCACCAGAATTTAAAAATTACCTGCCACTTAAACTATTAATATCCAGATGCTTCCCATTAGTGACAATTATACTATTGTGTTGATTTGCTGTATTACTGAAGAAAAACTTCAAATTTTTAAAAATGTGTACCGAATCTTTCCCTCTACTTTAAATTTCTCACCCCTTGCCTATATTCCTCTATGCTAGCAGTTTCTCTGCAAAAAACCAAAACACTGCATTATCCTTACAAAATAAACAATAGGAAAAGAAACAAAAAATCTCTACCATATACTCTAATTTTAATGCCTTTTCCTTATTAATCAAATTATGGAGGACAGGATGTTGTTCAGGAAAAAAATCATGAATGTGCCACCTACTGATTACATATAATAACCAAGATAATTACTTCCAGGTCAGTATTTAAATTCCACTTATGTCTGTGGCAAGTCTTTAAGAGCATATTATTCTTAAAAAAAAAAAAAAAAATTATCCCTCCAAACAGAATATTCTCACCTGTTCAGTAATTGAACTCAAATCATTAGATGAAAAATCTTCCTCTTCATTCTCAAAAAAGTCATAGTAGTTTTCCAGAAGTCCAGCCATTATCCTGCTCACTATTTCTTGCTCTTTCATATCTTCCACATCTGTGTAAATGCTAAGAATAGAAGTCCAAATTGAATTGAGAGTTCTTAAATCAATCACAGGTAAAGGTAGAAGACAACCAATGAGATACTTTATGAACATGGGCAATTTATGTCACCATTCTGTGCTTCCATTCTCCCATCTGTAAAACCTACCTAATTTGTACCCTGTTCACAAAAATGCTATAAGAATTAATCATATCTACCATAAAAAATAATTGTTTATCAAGCAACCTGCAATCCTTGGGAGACAATATAATGATTCCATTTCACATATCTAATTTTTTTTTTTTTTTTTTATGAGATGGAGTCTCGCTCTGTCACCCAGGCTGGAGTGCATTGGCGCGATCTCGGCTCACTGCAAGCTCCGCCTCCCCGGGTTCACGCCATTCTCCTGTCTCAGCCTCCCGAGCAGCTGGGACTACAGGTGCCCGCCACCATGCCCAGCTAATTTTTTTATTTTTAGTAGAGACGGGGTTTCACCGTGTTAGCCAGGATGGTCTCAATCTCCTGACCTTGTGATCCGCCCGCATCAGCCTCCCAAAGTGCTGGGATTACAGGCGTGAGCCACCGTGCCCGGCCTCACATATCTAATTTTTAAAAATTAAACAAAAATTTTTTAAACAACTTACTGGAAGACATCTGGACCAAAGACAGCAGCCAAAGAATTTGCAGACCAAATTTCTTCATGATGTGATGCTACATTGGCTAAAAATCTACACAGAAACTTTAACAAACTATAATTAACAGGTGGAAGCTGTTGCAAGAGGAACCTCAACTTTCTTCCAAATTCATCTTCATTATTATAATCTATAAAACAATAATAACAGGTTTTTTCAATAAAGGAAAAAGCAAAGCTCTGATATTTTGCCAGGTTCACATTACTCCACCCACATCACCTTTTTAATACAACAATTCAAAACCTCTTCACTTCCTCTACTGGGGCCAAATGCCTTAGGGCTTTGTATTTCACTTATGAAATGGAGAAGAGGTGGAGAAGAGGAGCTGGAAAAAAGGAACTCAATCCCTTAATTGCTGGAGGATGTTTTCCTCATCTATTACTCATTGGCCCCAATTCTCTAGTTTTTTTTGGTTTTTTTTGTTTTTTTTTAATTCTCATCCTACTGTCTCCAGCATGACTGTACCTGTGTTTCCACACTAGTGCCAACTATAAGAAGTCAAAATGCACTGGCCATGCCAGACAATACAAACCACTAGTGAGCAAAGCAGAGATGCAATTTGAGGGGCTAATAGTATCAGTGATACCTTTCAGCTTAGATGAAAGTAAAAAGAAGGAAAGAAAAAGGTAACAGTGTGATTTTCTTCTCCTGGCTTCCTAAAATAAACAATTAACTTCAGCAATATCAGTAGAACTAAATTAAAAGGTCTTTCATTTCTCGTCTGTTTTTCTCCTCTAAATTTATGTTGGTTTCTGCTTATCAAGTAAACTTTATCACACAAGTTAGGCCTTGTATTTATCATGTCAATGAGTTTTCATTAACAGAAACTAGACCCGTATTCATTCCACTGATTGGTGAGGATCCCATTTGGGAGAAATAAGTGCTCAGAGGTCCTCTCAAAATGAAGTGATTTATTGTGCTACATGAGTAAAAATCAATTAAATTATGTTTCATTTTGTATTTTTCCGCAGGTTCTTAAAATTATTTCACTGAAAAACTCTTGGTAAAAGGTTACGGTCATGATATTAACTATCTCTGCAAAATAACACTAGTCTAAAAAGTTTATCAGGAAATAGGACTCCAGTACTATGTTGATTCAAAAAAAAAAAAAAACGTGGCCTCGTATGGTGGCTCATGCCTGTAATCCCAGCACTCTGGGAGGCTGAGACAGGTGCATCACCTGAGCTCAGGAGTTCGAGTCCAGCCTGGGCAACATCACGAAACCCCGTTCTACCAAAAATACAAAAATTAGCTGAGTGTACTGGCACACACATGTGGTCCCAGCTACTCAGGAGGCTGAGGTGAGAGGATGGCTTGAGCCTGGGAGGCAGTGGTTGCAGTAAGCCGAGATCGTGCCACTGCACTTCAGCCTGGGTGACAGAGTGAGACCCTGTCTCAAAAAGAAAAAAAAAAAGGCTGGGCGCGGTGGCTCACGCCTGTAATCCCAGCACTTTGGGAGGCCGAGACGGGTGGATCACAAGGTCAGGACATCGAGACCATCCTGGCTAACACGGTGAAATCCCGTCTCTACTAAAAATACAAAAAATTAGCTGGGTGTGTTGGCGGGTGCCTGTAGTCCCAGCTACTCAGGAGACTGAGGCAGGAGAATGGCATGAACCCAGGAGGCAGAGCTTGCAGTGAGCCGAGATCGCACCACTGCACTCCAGCCTGGGGGACAGAGCAAGACTCCATCTCCAAAAAAAAAAAAAAAAATTTTAAGTTTATCAGGAAAGGCTACAGTCACATGAGTTTTACTTAAAATTTAAAATGCAACCAATAACAACTCTTCTATACTTTGTAATATTACCAGCTGTCCATTCAAATGTACCAGTACTTCAATTTTAAAATCAGACAGAATAGTCCCTGGATTAATGTTTAAATCACTGGACCTATAACTGATGAGAAATTTTAACAACCTAAGCATTCAGCAGAAAATTATTATAGAAATCACATATCAAAAATGCAAGCACTTAATATTATCAATATAATGAAGATACCAACACTTGACAAATTCTACCTAACATTCTCTCCAGCTCTGTGGCACTTAATGTCTAGCATACCTATCCATATGTTTATTTTTATCATCTATTTTACCATCTTCCCTTATCCCCTATAGCATTTTAGTTCTGTGAGCGCAGAGATATTTTTTTCTTTGAGACAGGCTGTCGCTCCAGGCTGGAGTGCAGTGGCATGATCACTGAGGCCCACCACAGCCTCAACCTCCCAGGCCCAAGCGATCCTCCCACGTCAACTTCCTAGGTAACTAGAACCACAAGCAAATGCCACCACAGCTGGCTATTTTTTGAAGTTTCTGTAACAACAGGGTCTCCCTATGTTGCCCAGACTGGTCTAGAACTCCTAGGCTCAAGTGATCCTCCCGCCTCAGCCTCCCAAAGTGCTGGGATTACAGGCGTGAGCCCCCACGCCCAGCCACGAGGGCAGAGATTTTCATCTAGTTTTTTTCAGTGCTGAATTCTCAGTATCTGGAGCAAGGGTCCCCAGCCGGTGCTGCAGACCAGTCTGTGGCCTGTTAGGAACTGGGCCATACAGCAGCAGGAGGTGAGCAGCAAGTCAGATCAGTGGCGGCATTAGATTCTCATAGGAGCAAGAATGCTACTGTGAACTATGCATGCAAGGGATCTAGATGTACATTCTTTATGAGAATCTGATGCCTAATGATCTGAGTTGGAACAGTTTCATCCCAAAACCATTCCTCCTCTCCATCAGTGGAAAAACTGTCTTCCACAAAACCAGTCCCTGGTGTCAAAAAGGTTGGGGATTGCTGATCTAGAGCACTGCCTAGCACACAGCAGATGTTCAATAAACATCAGTTGAATTCACTGAATGAATACACAATAACTGAAAAAAGATGTTGAACATACTACACCATTTGACTTGAGGTAGTAAGCTTGTGGGCAATACTGTTTTTATTTGAAATACTATCCACATTATCCAAAGTTTTGTTTGGCTACATTTCCTCTACACATTTGTACCTATACTGGCCTGTGTCTGAAGTCTTCAAATAAGGCAGAGAAGCATTTCAAAATACATTAAATATATACACACTTGCTTAAATTTCTTTCCTTTGGAGTCTACTTTCTAGTTAAATCATATCCAAGGAAAATAATGTATGTATCAGAGAAGTTTCCCCTAACAATTCCTTCAAGTACTGTAACATTTTTTGGAAATGTTCTAACTAATCCACAAAACTGCTAGCTATGTTTTCTACCAAAACATAATGTATAAGCAGTTGGACTAACCATTATGGTCTAACCCAGAAGTTGTCAACATCTGACAATGAACGGTTGTCATGACTTTGGGGAAGACAGTGCCTTTGGTAGAGGTCAGGGATGCTGCTAAACATCCTAAGGTACACAACTCCCCATCACAAAAAATTATCAAGCCCAAAATCAACAGTACCAAGGCTGTGAAACCCTAGTCTAAATAAAAGGTTTAACCACACCAGTGTATGCACTGTCCAGCTACCACAGAAAAATGAAACCACTTTTTAAAAACAAAAGCTGAAATGCAACTGCAACAGTGCTTCTTCCATGATCTTAAAAGCAATTAACTGTCATGTATTTGTGAATATTAAAATATTATCATATTATTTATCTACAGCTGGGTGCCATGGCTCATGCCTGTAATTCCAGCACTCTGGGAGGCCAAGGTGGGCAGATCACTTGAGGTCAGGAGTTCGAGATCAGCCTGGCCAACATGGTGAAACCCCATCTCTACTAAAAATACAAAAAGTAGCTGGGTACGGTAGCACACACCTGTAGTCCCTGCTACTCAGGAGGCTGAAGCATGAGAATCACTTGAACCTGGGAGGCAGAGGTTGCAGTGGGCCAAGATGGTCCCACTGCACTCCAGCCTGGGTGACAGAGCAAGACTCTGTCTCAAAAAATAAAAGAAACAAAATTATCTACAGTAAATGAAGAGAGGAAACTTTGTTCAGAGATCTAGACACCTTCCCAAAATAACTAAATGAATGAATGATCAGATGATATTACAACATAAATGCAAATATCACCCCAAATACTACCATACCTAGCTGCACGGCTATTAAAGAAACGGGTGTATATGTGAGTATATGTCCACATATACATACACATGCTAATGATTATCTATGTATAAGTGGAAAATAGAAGAAAACAGTGAATTTCTCATATTAAACATGAAAGCACTTATTGACCATAAGCATTTTTGCTTTTTTTTGCACATCTTTTTTGCAAATTTTTGCATATCTTAAATTCCTTCACAAGTGAATGTTAGCATAAGAATAAGTAACAAGATGCGTATTGTAATTCCATGAATATCAACACAGTACATGGTGCTGTCAAAATTTTAAATGAAAACCAGGCCATGGCTAAGACTGAAACTTTTTCAAATAGGGTAAATGCGCAATTTTTGAAAGAAAAGAAGGGGTAGGATTGGTTTACAATTTATGACCAGAAAGTTGTGTCTTCGAAGAGGAACTTAGTTGTCCCAACAGTACATGATGCTGTCATAATTTTAAATGAAAACCAGGCCAGGTACAATGGCTCACTCCTATAATCCCAGTGCTTTGGGAAACTGAGACAGTTTGGGAAACTGAGACAGGAGGATCACTTGAGCTCAGGAGTTCAAGACCTGCTTGGGCAACATAGCAAGATCTTGTCTCTACAAAACATAAAAAATTTTAAAAAATTAGCCAGGCATGGTGGTGTGCGCCTGTAGTCCCAGCTACTCAAGAGGCAGAGGCGAGAGGATCATTTGAGCCCTGGAGATCAAGGCTGTAGTGAACTAGGATCACACCACTGCACTCCAGCCTGGGCGACAGAGCAAGGACATTTCAAAAAAACAACAACAACGAATAAATGAAAACCAACTGAAATGACAATCCTAGTGAAAAATAAATAGCTTCTGATAGATTCTACCAGTGAGTCAATGACTTTGCTTCCATTAAATCTCACTTCAATTATTAATTTATAAATTTTCATTCAGGACTGAAAGATTATCTGACTCTTGGAACTTTAAATACGTGTCTGCAATTCAGCTAACAGAGGGAACATGGAAACCTATCACTATAAAGAGAATGGCTCTAGAGTTATTTTAAAAGGCTCAAAAAACCTTTACCATATTGGTTTCGGTTCATATTTAATAAATGCAAAATGCTTATTATGTGTCTCAACATAAACATTTGAAAAAATTCCTGTAATAATAAAATGGATTCAAAAATTCAAAACAAAAAAGCGTAATTTTGGGGGGAGAAAAATTAAAGTGATGCATTGAAAAAAGGGTAGCCTTATTAACAACATTTCGTTTTAAAACCTGTTTTTTGATCCAGATTATACAGTAAAAGAACAGAACTGAATCAGGTTACCCATTCCTGAATATAGCAAGTTCAAAGTAAGCCTTATGATTTAGCTGTACAGAAAACATGTGTAAGAGGGTCACAGAACGTCTTTGCATTGACCTTTACACATAAATCAAAGACATCCAACTAACTTAGGCTCACAGTTTAAAATTTAAGAAAAAGTCGGATAAACACTTTCGAAAGAAAATACACCTTCTCTGACAACAACATAATACTTAAGGATATATACACACATATTATAGAATGCCCAGCTGTGATAGAGATAGGCATAAAGGAAGTAGTTATAATTTCTTAGCATAACTGAATTTCTTTAGAAGCCCCGATTCAAAAAATAAATGAACTCCATAATACCAAAAAAGCCTGAAAAGGTAATTTTAAAATTCAAGAAATATATAACTCTATATGCCAACTTTACACATTTTCCTATATAATGAAGCATGTCCCTCCATTACATATACATGAATACCATTTGGCTCTAGGAACAGAAGCATTTCCTCACTTCTTGGTTCTTTGACCTTTCTGCTGCCTCTACCATTATTTTTCCTGTTCCTGTTCCACTCTAGCTAAGCACTACTTTTTAGTCACCACCAAAAAAACCTAACAAAGATACATCTTTTTTTGTTTCTTTGGCTTAGAGTCTAATGTTCAATTTGATATTCATTTCCTTTAGCTAAGTGTTCAAGAACAAGTTTTAGGTATATTCAAAGCCTAGAATCAAAGTTGTCTTCTTCCTTTTGCTAGGAAATTCTATCAAACCAGGGATAAGTAACCCTAATAGTGGTAATATCACCACTAAGCAACACCTTTGGCTACTATTGGACATTGTGCCACCACACACATTACCTTACATAAATTTCTCTTCTTTCTTTTTGATGACCCCTCCTACTCCTTGTTCTTGTCTCCTCCCTTTCCTCTTCTTCACCCTGTTTCTTAGGCTAATAAAACCAATCACAAAAAGTAAATAGTACTAGAGGGATCCCGGAAGTTGCCTTTCCTATGACAAGATCATACAACCCCAAAAAGCAAATGAGAAAATAACAAATTAATCTCTAAAATACTATACTTACTGTTTACATGTCAAGATCTCTAAAAGGTAAAGACTAGGAAATTAACAACAAATGACCAATTGATAAGTATCAAATTATGTTACCTTGAGAAAGCTGCATCAAGTGAATATGTAAACTGCCAGGGATAACAGGTTCAGGAAGTTCTTGAAGAAAAAATCTAAGAAGGCTAATAGCTGAGGGAACATCTGCTTCCTTAACCAAATCCACCTCTTCTCCGCTGTCGTATCTCTGCCGAAGCCACTCCACTGTCTCAGCATTTCCATTGACTTGAAAAAGTCCTTGTTGCTCCAGACCTCCTACGTTAGTTCAAGGCAATCATTCAATAAGCTGCAATGTCAACTGCTTGACCATATATATTCATTCTCCAATTAACTTAAAATACTCGTACTTTTGGAAAGCCTTTCTTGGCTCCCCTGACTTGACTAAAAACCTTCAAATTATACATCTAGAAACATACTATCTCTGTTCTAAGGGATATTCTATTTTATCCCACCCCTTATATCCATTAAAAATATTCCTATCACCCCCACTAAAACTTGTTCTAGGCTGGGCAACTGTCATTTCTAAGTATATGAATTTAAGTAAAAATCACACTAAAACATTAAAAAGAATTTCTAGTTTTTCCTATGTTTTGGACTTTCCATATTAAAAAAAAAAAAATTAAAAATCCAAGGTCAAAAAGGGATAAGTTGTGTTTATTAAAACAAAAGCTAGCCCTCAAAGTAAGGAAATGTATACCATGTTCCTCAATATAGTCCACAACGTGGCGGACTATGAATGGAACCTCATTGTCTGGATGTCCTCCCTGCTGCAGCTCATCAAGTGGAATTCCAAATATTTTGTTAGCAAGAACGGAGTTGCAGTTACTCAAGGAAGGGGAGGAGCTCTTCCTCATATCTTTTTTGCAGCCAGAAATCAAAGCTGTCTTTTCTGCCAAATGAAAGACAAAAAAAAAAAAGACTATAATGATTAACAGGTGGCAATATGACTAGATACATTAAAGAAAAATGCTTTACACCTGAATGTGTTCTCATCTATTTAAATGTTCCAGTTAGCAGGCCCATAGTGTGTTCTACAGATGAAGTTCAGTACAATTACCTAAACATATTCCCTATTACGAAGAGTTAGTGCTGAATGCTCCCTTTAGTGTTTGCATACTTATCAAACAATAGCAAAGTTAATCATCAAAGATTTAGCAAGAGGCATTAATGTCCCAAAGACAAATTAAGGAGCAAATTTGGCTCCAAGAAAACCTTTACTGAACAAGCTTATTAATGACACAGGTAAATCCAAACCCGTTCTGGACTGTGCCATATAAAGCTCATCTAACCCCTCAATTCATAAGCCCAAACAGGAGAGAATCCTTTTTAGAAAGTGATGATCTAATAACCACTTTTTATAAATGATGGGCTAATAAGAACAAGATTAATGAATTCTTATTTCTACATGATAAAGCAGCTGTAATAAAGTTTTTTTTTTTTGAGACGGAGTCTCGCTCTGTTGCCCAGGCTGCAGTGCAGCGGCATGATCTCGGCTCACTGCAAGCTCTGCCTCCTAGGTTCACGCCATTCTCCTGCCTCAGCCTCCCAAGTAGCTGGGACTACAGGTGCCTGCCACCACGCCCGGCTAATTTTTTTGTATTTTTAGTAGAGATGGGGTTTCACCGTGTTAGCCAGGATGGTCTCCATCTCCTGACCTCGTGATCTGCCCGTCTTGGCCCCCAAAGTGCTGGGATTACAGGCGTTAGCCACCGCACCCGGCCTGTAATACATTTTTATAAAAAAGAAATTTTTCATTTCTGGACATCAACTTTCAATAAGAGATGTCCTTTTATCAACACTGTTATTTCTTTTTATTTTTTGAGACAGAGTTTTGCTCTTTTTGCCCAGGCTGGAGTGCAATGGTGCAATCTTGGCTCACTGCAACATTCACCTCCTGGGTTCAGGCGGTTCTCCTGCCTCAGCCTCCCATGTAGCTGGGATTACAGGTGTGCGCCATCACGCCCGGCTAATTTTGTACTTTTAGTAGAGACGGGGTTTCACCATGTTGGCCAGGCTGGTCTTGAACTCCTGACCTCAGGTGATCAGCCAGCCTCAGCCTCCAAAGCGCTGGGATTATAGGCACAAGCCGTCGTGCCTGTCCTTAACACTGTTATTTCATAATTATCCAAAAGAAAAATTTTCAGAGCCATCTAGTTCAGAAGAAATAGTTATTTGTCCTAATTCTGTAGGAATTGTGATCAGTAAAGAAGTGGGAGAAAACAATGTCTCAGATGGCCATTTCCAATATCTGACACATCAGAGAACAAGTAATCCTAAGAAAAATTTATTTTCTAAAATAAACACATTACACATTTATTATTTTATGTAGGAAAAGAGTATTTGTAAAAGAAAGAAAAACTCAAAGGCTGATAATGAACAAAATGACACCAGCTGGTATTTTTTCCATCACCCTAGAAAAACAATTTCTTTCTCACTGCAAGAGAAAGAAAGCAAATCACAAAAATAAGTCTACTAAAATTCATAAGTTTACAAAAATAAGGTCCACTGGATCAAGTGTATACCCACTGGATCAAGAATATCACAACATGACTAGGAAACAATGCAGCCAACTTAAAAGAAAAAATTAACTTAAGGATAGCAAAATGCCATACATTTACATAGTCTCAGACAAGCAACATCCATTCTTCAATGTATCTGGTGCCAGCTAAGAACTATAAAACCTCAAGTTAAATCAAATAGCAGCTACAGGAGCAAGTTCCAAAATCTCTATGGATTTATAGAGCACGAGACAGTTACCATTTTGAAAACTTACCTTTCAGTACTTAAATACCTAAGTTTAAAAAATGGCTTCTGCACCAGCTACCCTCACTGAGCAAGCATTCTTTTGTCATTTATGGCTGTTTGAGATTATGGCAGAAGATCAGCCTGTAGTTCCTCATTGAAGAAATGCAGAACTCGATCAGTACTTCAGCAGTTAATCTACAAGACAAAAACAATTATTTCAATTTCCCACATCTTTAACTGTCAGAAGAGACTATTAATAGAAGCAGCAGTACAGTCCTCTTAAGAGGTAAGTTACCTATATTGAAAGGTATTCTTCTGTCTGAAAAATCTATCTGTAACCTAAAGGCAAAACCTTGCAAAGGTTTCAGATGATGATGGAAAATTGGAGAAGAATCTTTCTGCTGAAGATAAATAAATAAACGAATTGCAAAGGAGGATATGTGACAGGACACATCTTCAAGGACTACACCATTCAAATAATCCATTTTCCTCAATTATGTGTGGACACCCTACCCCATCCCATTCCTTCCTCATTTCCTCACATACTCAGAACTAAACATGGAAGTATTTTCAAAAGATCAAAGAATCAAAGATATGATTTAAGCTTGCTACTATACTTAAGTACTTTCTTCTTTTTTTTGTATACAACATAGTGGTTGCCTGAGCTCCCTAATTTAGAGAAGCGATAGCATATGTTGGAAAAGAGCAAAAAGAAGTCCCAGAAAGATTTAGATTCAATTAATAACTCCGTCATTTTGTAGATACATGATGGTGAACAACTTCCATGTCTCTGAGCCTAGGTTTCTTTATATAAAACAAGAAACTACCTGTACAGGCCAGGTGCATTGGCTCATGGCTATAATCCCAGCACTATGAGAGGCCAAGGTGGGAGGATCACTTGAGC